>NC_135714.1:94638591-95338591 GCF_964656455.1 Halichoerus grypus | reverse complement strand
AAGTAGTCATAAAAATCTATTGATTCTGAGGTATATGAATATACAGACCTCTTATAATATTGTTTGTAACATTTTAGCAGTGATAGCCAGCTCTTTCAAATTTCAGTTTTATTCAGTGCATTCAATTATTATTTAATACAATTGGATATCTGATACAATGAGTCATTTTCTTCACACTAAAGCAGTGATAACTCTAAACTGTTCTGACACTCAGTCTGAGGTACTGAATTCAGCCTCACACTGAAATCTCCAGATCAGAGATTTAGTCAGATGCTACCTATGAATGTTATCTACTTGTTTCTTCATGGTTCTGAAGTATAATGCCATCCATGATAGAAAGATGATACTGGTGGTCACATTACATTTGATACTATCAAAAGTGAACCAAGGATCAACTGATTGGATGCTTAGCCACAAAATAGATGTCTTTAGGCTTAAGTGGCTTGGTGAGGATAGACTGCAATAGAAATAGTAGCTTCTTTGTGACACACAAAAATCTATAGTAGCAAAATCAGAGCTGTACAACACGCTTTGACAGCATTCCTATATACAACCAGATTTATAAGAAAATCATGTAAACAACAACCTCTGTATTCTTTTGAGCAAATATGCCTAGAGCATTAGGATTGGTTACAACTGACAGGATTCCAAAGGTAAACCACTAAAGGAATGAATTTTTGTAAAAACCAAGCAAAATCTCTGATAGTCTATAAAGACATATAAAAGAAGCTCCAAAAATAAAATCATTTTGAGATAAGTTATTATATCACATAAACAAAAAAATATCATCTGGAAAAAGTTCTGATGACAATCTGGTGAATCTGATTGCATAAAATAAACAAGAAAAAAATCATCACTATTGCTTTTAAAATAATAACATTATTAAAAATATTCTATTGTGGAAACTCCAACCATTATTCAGACTTATTATCCCAGGCTTTCTCTCACCATATTAATAGAAAGATATTTTCAGTGTTGAGAGAACTTATTATCTACTCTTTTGTTCCTCATATAAAATATATTCTTTGGCATATTGAATATAGGTCTAACGATATCTGCTTCCTCTGAGGCCATAATAAAGTCATAAACCCACAAGAGAGGTTATATGGCAAGAATTCGCAGCTTGAGGGGCGCCTGGGTGGCTCAGTTGGTTAAGCAACTGCCTTAGGCTCAGGTCATGATCCTGGAGTCTCTGGATCGAGTCCCACATCGGGCTCCCTGTTTGGCAGGGAGTCTGTTTCTCCCTCTGACCCTCCCCCCTCTCTCTCATTCTCTCTCTCTCAAATAAATAAATAAAATCTTAAAAAAAAAAAAAAAAAAAGAATGCGCAGCTTGAAACTCCTTCCAGAAAAGATCTTGTCTTTGAACTTTAAGAGGTGTGTATTTAGCTGACAGTAGTCAGCTGTAGTGCTTTTTGGATCTGCCTGATTTTGAGCTGTGGTCATCCTCTTCCCAGGCATTTGCCCAGCCAGTGACTAAACACAGTGGGAAGAATAGAGTCTGGCTATTTCTTTGCTCCAGAGTTCGCTATTGGGGTGGTCGGGACATTGTCAGAAGTACAGTGCCATCTGAGACTTCCTCCGCTTAGCTTTCCTCCCTCTCTGTTTCTTTTCATTAATGTGATTTTTGCCTCACAGTCAGGAATCTTCCTGCCTTTTCCTGTTTCCTCCTCCCTTTCCTTTCACAACAGTCCCCATTAATAAAACTTTTGCTCTCCCAACTCCATATCAGCATCTGTCTCTAATAGGTCCTGAATTAGCACAGTTGGGGAAGAGTCCAGTGAAGCAGGTTGGTAGGATGAAATTTGGGACTGGAACACCTGTCTCATTGGCAAGGAAGACCTCATCTGAGGTAGTATGTGGGGCATGGATAGTGTCAACACACCGTGAAAGCCCTATTGTTACAATACCCGTCAGGCGATTTGGAAGAAAGTTCCAGTAAAGGGGAATGTCCTGCATTTTGCATAAATAAGGCTTTGAAAATTAGGAGAACAATGCATACAAGGACAATGGAACTGACTGGTTGTTATTAAGTTGAACTGATGTTCTCAGAGGGATAATGAAAAACTGAACTGTTAATAAACAATGAAAATTAGGTAAGAAGAGCAGAGGAACTTTCTGGTTAATGATAGGCAGCAGAAAAGCTAAAGGCTTACCTCAGGATTTCATAGATTTGTCAAGCTTCAAAAAGGATATCTTCTGGAGAGATCTATTATGGCATCTAAGATGAAAATATCTGGGTAGATACCACAAAAAATTTGACTCTCATGACTCCTTTATATCCTTAGGGCCTTCACAAGTGGCCAAACTCTCCCTATTAAGAGTGTGGAATCCCAGTGTGTGAAGACACTTTAGAAATCTCATGCCTGCAAACAACAGTGTCCCTCCTTAGGATGTCTGTCCTCACTTCCTCTCCAGATGACAGGCTGCTAGCTGGAATTAATTTGCAAAATAATATACATGGAGGTAATGAAGGAGGGGGATTATAACCCAAAGAACCTTCAAGAATTAGCTTGCATTGGCAGTAGTATGGGACTGGATTTTGAGGGTGTTTGTTCAAAGGAAACAGAACATGATATTTAATACTGAAGAGTTTTGATTTGGAGATGATTCTTTTGGTATGTGATATTTAATACACTGACAAAGACCTTGGGTGTTTGGGTAGAAGCGATATGTTTGCAAGAGCAGATTAACAGAGACTTAGGTACATGCTATATGGCCACTGATTTGTAAGGACCACACATGATAGAGCAAACTCATTGGTATAATGGGTGCTATGGTCTGAAAGTGTGTGTCCCCCAAAATTCATATGTTGAGATCTCAACTCCCAATATGATGGTATTAAGAGGTGGGCACATTGGGGAGGTTATAAAGTCAGATCCCTCATGTATGGGATTATTGCCCTTTTAAAAGTGGCCTCAGAGAAATTGATTGATCCTTCTTTATGTGAGGATACAACAAGAAGTCTGCAACCCAGAATAAGTCCTTTATCCAACCATGTTAACACCCTGACCTTGGACTTCCAGCTTCCAGAATTGTGAAGTAAAATGTTTCTTGTTTAGAAGCCACCAATCTGTGGTATTTTGTTACAGAAACCTAAACAGACTAAAGCAAGTGGCTCTAAGGAATGATGCCCATTCCATGTGAAGTGAAAATGTTTGAACTATTGTAACAGACACTAGAGGAAAAGATAAAATGTAGTTGGCATACTAAAATGGATATACTATGTGAAGCCTGAAGATCCCTCAAGTATATTTCTTTTTTTTTTCTTTAAAGATTTTATTTATTTGTCAGAGAGAGAGAGAAAGAGAACACAAGCAGGGGGAGCGGAAAGCAGAGGGAAAAGCAGGGTCCCTGCTGAGCAAGGAGCCCAATGCAGGACTCAATCCCAGGACCCTGGATCATGACCTGAGCCTAAGGCAGACATTTAACTGAATGAGCCACCCAGGTATCCCATGCTATGCTTCAAGGAAAGAACCAGAACACACCCTTCACCAAACCCATCAGAAATTCACTAGTGAAAAAAAGAAAAAGAAAGAAATTTACTAGTGATGGGATGCCAGCATCGCTAGGTTCCCTGGTAGTTTCCCTCTGCAGGTCAAAGATGATAGAAGTAGTCATAAAGTAGTCTTGTTACTATTCTTGGGAATGATGGTACCTGGAACAGCGGAGACCAGGTGTTAGTGCTTGGCCACCGGTAGCCAGACATGGGTGTCATAATTATCATAGCAGCCAAGGTAGCTTGGCCAGCACAAAACTGTGGAAATGCATCCCTCAGCAAAATAGATGGTAAAGCAACAATGATGATAATGTGTGTGTGGGTATGTAAGCTTAGCATCTATCAAAACCACTTGGAGGTCTTTTAGAAATAAGGATTGCTGAGCTCTATCCTAGAATTTCTAATTCAGTAGATTTTGAGTGGGGGCACACACTCACATACACACGTACACACACACTCCACACAGACAGAAGTAGTCCTCACTGAACATAGGTTCTGATATGCATACATTTCAGTTACCAGAGTTTAGCTAAAGAATCTTGCTCCTCCCTGCATCACTATTCAAATTTCAGTTACACAGTTCTTGAGAGTAATTATAAAAACTATAGCTTTACTCTAGGTCTTCAGTTCACAAATCTCAAATGAATAACAAATACATACCATGATCAGTGACTGATCACTTTATTCCTTTCTGTGGATGCGCATTTGTTATTCAATTCACACACAGAGCAATGTGTGGAATTGTGCCACCTACTGGTCTCCTACCAAACACCCCATATGACATTCCACAACAACACATAATCAGAGAGAAGTAGTCAAGAACAACAGAAAAAACAAACAAACAAAAAGTGATCATGCTGGAAGTGAAATTCAAATCAGATGAAACGAAGTTTCAGAAGAAATGAATGATTCTGGGAATGCTGAACTGTTGGAGTTGAAAAATCTCTAGATATGTAGCCAGAAGAATTTAGTGAAGATGAACTTACCAGCATAAATAAGATCTGTGGTTATAATGAAAAAGAAAAAGATGTTCCAGAGGAAATGACACTGGCTAAAAAATGTTTCATTAAAGGAACTCTATTTTTCATGACACTGAAAGTGAAGAGAATAAAATGTTAGAAGATGATTCAGATTTAGAAAGGAGTTTGCCAATTCCCCATGGCATAGAAAATATTTTGTTCCAAATTATAAGCCATACAGTAAGAAACTGTTCAAAGTATTCTTGGTGATTTTTCTACAAAAAGATAAGGCATTTTCACTCTCAATATTTCTAGTGTTTGAAATTGCCATGAACTAAATAAATATTAGATTTGCCATTTTTAATAAGATAATTTTTAATGTTTTACAAATAATTTTGGAGGTCATGGAAAAATCATAATTTTTACTATACATTATTAAGAATGCTTTGCATGATTTCCCGTTTGCAAGGGCATTTCTATGATCTTGCATTACTGTAAAAAGAAAGTACTCTGTGTGCATGCATGCATGTGTATGTGTGCATGTGTGTGTTTTATAAAACAGCAAAAATGTAAAAGCACATAGTTGGAAGGGGCTGTGAATGCAGGAACCTATTAAGGAAGGACCAGAAACACCTTAGGATTTATATAATAAAAAATTCCTCCAGTCTTTTTCCTAAAAAGACCTAACAACATTTATTGTACAGTGTGGATAAGGGAAAATCCATAAATTTCAATGATTGATAGCTGCAGGTTATAAGGTAATATACCCAGATACGCAAAGCATCACCATGGCCTCTCTTTTACATGAGCATACAAAGATTATTGAAATCCTGGTCAAACACTGGCTCACAGTGGTCATTGTTTCCAGGGACCTACTGAATCATTTATCCATTTTATGTGTGTGTAACTGAAACTAAAATACTTGACAGTTGGGATAATACCCAGTTGGGTCTTTGAACTGTGGGGCAAAAGTTATTATAGTGGCAATACCTTTGTAGTAAAACTCCACAATATCATATCTGGGAAAATGTCAGAGATTATGCTACCTTAAGGATAGATAGGATGCAGGACTAGTGGTCCTTAGCAAATCTCCACATAAATCACGTATCTAGATACTCTATAATTCAGGTAGGTCCTAGAGAAGTACTGTAGACTTTCATAAGCTCAACCAGGACCTAGCAACAGGAGTAGCTGCTGTCCATGAGATGCTGTCTTTGCTAGAACAGATTAAACTTCAAGTATATAATATGCAGTCATTGATTTGCTAAATGTGTTCTTTTATATCCCCCTCTAAAAATAAGAAGGTAAGATGAGAAACGCTTCAAATCTACATGGAATTGTCAACAATATACATTCAAAACTCTGCCCCAAGGCTATGTTAATGTGTCCCTTTTCTGTCATAATACAGTCTGAAAAGACCTGAGCCATCTGGTCATCCTGAAAAATTACAAAAATCTATTAAATTAATGATATCTGCTAGTAGGGAAGACTAAGCAGGGGGTGTTTAACACACTGGAGGTTTCAGGAATACCCACGTAAGTCCTGAAGGTAGAAGTAAACTTTATGAAGAGTCAGAGACTTGTTTCTTCAGTGGAGTTTTTAATAGTCCAGGGAAAAGGGGCATACTGGCCATTTACCTCCAAAGTAAGAAGTATATTGCTACATCTTGTATTCTTTGACATCACAAAGAAACATAATATCTGGTAAACAAAGAATACTCCAACTCATGCACCTAATGACAAGAAGGCTGAAAGCTTTCAACAGGGCCCAGAACAGGAAAGGGCTCTACAGCACGTTCAGATTTGAATGCATACAGCCCTGCAATTCGGGACATAAAATCTGCAGACTCTATAGCTGATGACTGTAAAAAAAAAAAAAAAAAAAGTTTCAGGGCGCCTGGGTGGCTCAGTCGTCTGCCTTTGGCTCAGGTCAGGATCCCAGGATCCTGGGATTGAGCCCTGCATTAGGCTCCCTGCTTGCCGGGAAGCCTGCTTCTCCCTCTCCCACTCCCCTTGCTTGTGTTCCTGCTCTTGTTATCTCTCTCTCTGTCAAATAAATAAAATCTCTAAAAAAAAAAATGTTTCAGTGTGGAGTTTGTGGCCCAGTGGAAGAATCGAAAGTTAGCCTCCACCTCTGGGTTCTGGAAGAAGGCCATATCATTTGCATGACCGAATTACACATCTTTTGAGAAAGAGCTTTAGTGTAACTGGACCTCATTAGTCATGGAGCCCTTTGCAATGAGCACTTCTGAATGGACGGTCACTTGTTGAACTGGATCCTGACATACTGGCCAACCCATAAATTCTGGAGGGCTAAGCCTCAATCCATTGCAAGATATAAATGGTATAAAGGACAAAGCACCAACAGTCCTGAAAGGCACAAAGAAGCTGTCTTTGTCCCCAAAAGGTCACACTCTGCAAAGGAAAAGCTACAAGATATAGGGCCTTCTGAAAACTTTGTAGTCTTGTATCCAAGGAACTGTAGCTAAAAAATAAGTCAGAATATTGGCAGGGGTAACCAAGGAGGTAAAGTTGCTGTTACACAAAAAGGCACGGAGGTAAACATGGAATCCACACTGTCTGATGCTACTCCCTTGCCCAATTATGTACGAATGAACAAGTACACTTATAAAGAGGTCTAGAATATGCCCCTGTGACATAAATGTTATTTTGAGTCTTTGAGAAAAGGCTTTTTTTCTAACCTCCCTCATCTGCCTGAAAGCAGAACCTCCCAAAAGAACTCAATTGTCATAAATCTTTTCCCTAGGAGTTTTGCAACCAGTGACTCATCACTAGAGAGAAGTCAGAAGCACGCTAAAACAGACATTGTCACAAAACTATCATATCATCCACCCATCTATTTTCCTAAGGATTTTTCCTAAATGTCATTTATTTTCCCATAAGCACTCTTTCTTGCCCCCTTCCCCTATTAAGATGAAATATGTCTCAAATTCTAACCACCTCCTTTAGTCACATCTTTTCCATGAACTCCTATGTTTGTATGTGAATAAAAAATCTGTCTTTTCTTTTGCTAATCTGTATTTTATCAGTTTGATTTTCAGGTCCCCAAACATTGAATATAAGAAGATAGAGGAAAAAATTGCTCTCAACAGCCTCAGTCCTGCATGAGAGAAATATGGCTACCAGAGAAATATGTCCTCAGACCTCTCCGGAACAGGCATTTGGGTCACATCACCAGCTAAGACACTGAGACCAGCAGAAGCAATAGCTGAGGACAAAGGCAATTTAGAATACATAGCTGTGGAAGGAGACGATAAGCGCCTGTTGTTCTTTAAGTGCACCCCAACTTACAGGTTTCACCTCAGGAAAAAAGCCCGCTGAAACCCAGGAGGAGCTACACCCCAAACGCTCATATAAAAGCAAATTTATAGGTAGGAATGCAAACTAGTACAGCCATTTTGGAAGATAATTTGGTGGTTTCTTACACAACTAAACATACTTATATCATATAATTCAGCAATCACGTTCCTTGGTATTTACCCAAAGGAGTTGAAAACTTATTTCCACACAAAACTTTCATATGGTTGTTTATAGAAGCTTTACTCATAATTGCCAAACCAAGATATCCCTCAGTAGGTGAATGGATATATAAAGAGTGCTACATCCAGATAATGGAATTTTATCCAGCACTAAGAGAAATGAGCTATTACACTATGAAAAGAAATGGAGGGAACTTAAATATGCATTACTAAATGAAAGAAAGCAATCTGAAAAGATTACATAGTGTATAATTCTAAATATATGACATTCTGGAAAAGGCAAAACTATGGAGAGAGTAAAAGGATCAGTGTGTGCCAAGGCTTGCAGGGGAGTAGTTGGGGAGGAATGTCCAGGTGAAATAGAGAGGATTTTTAGGTCAGTGAAATTATTCTGTGTAATACTTAATGATGGATACAAGCCATTATACATTTGTCCAAATCCATAGAATGTACAACACCAAGAGGGAATTGTAACTTAAACTGTGGGCTGTGAGAGATTCTGATATGTCAATGCAGATTCATGGATTGTAACAAATGTACCACTCTGGTGAAGGACATTAGTAATGGGGGCGCACATACCTGTGGAGGGACATGGGATACATGGGAACTGTCTATCCATTCTCTACAATTTTGCTGTGAACCTAAAACTTGTTTTTATAAGAATGAAGAAAATAAATAGGTGAAGCATGAATGGACTGTGTCAGCAATGGAAATGTAATGTTCAGATATCCCTTCAAGAAAGAACTTGCCATTTAACATCAGGGAGTGCAGTTAACCTACAGCCTTTGTTGTCTTTAACATCTGCCCTAGAATTTACACTGAGGTCATGCTATCCTCAGACTACTCCCAGACAATAACTAAGCATGTGGGGTACTAGGGTCTGGCCATTTCTTTCCATTCCTAATCTACCTCAGTATTGCTTCATTGAGGATTTAATCTGACACTGGGTACAACAGATAAGATGGACAGATGGGCAGATGGCAGAAAAGTGGATATATGGTAGATGACTTAGCAGAATGCAAAAAAAAATTGCTTTTGAAAACTAACTGTGGATGTGATTTGTTTATAATAACCCAAGAAAATCTTCAGAATTACAAATCCTAAGTACGGTAGTTAGAAGGTGGAAGAATTGAGTTCAAATCAGGGAAAATGCCTGAACATAAACAGCCTACTGAGTCTTCTCCATAGAACTTTCCAGCTATGTATTCATTTCCTTCTACAAATGCAGAATGCATATCTGGGTAAACTGAAACATTGAGTAACTTGACTATGAATCACCAAATACATAGAAGAACAAGTAAGTAACACTAATATATAACATATTTACATAAAGTATAGTGGGTGACATTTATATAATAATAATAATAATAATAATAATAATTGGAGTATATATTTTATAAAACAGTTCTACTAATAAGAATGAAATTCATTTTCAGAGGAGGAGTTATGGGTTGAATTGTGTTCCCCCAAAAATCATATATTGAAGCCCTAATACCTCTCAGTACCTCAGAAGATGACCTCATCTGGAGATAGTGTCTTTACAGAAGTAATCAAGCTACAATGAGATTAGGGTAGGCCCTGATCCAATATGACTAGTATCCCTACACAATGGAAAAAATTGGAGACAGACATGCCCACAAGGAAAATGCCTTATGACCACCAGTCAGAGATCAGTGTGATATGTCTACAAGTGAAGGGACATCATAGTTGCTGGAAAACTACCAGAAGAGAGACTTGGAACAGATTCTCCCTCACAGCCCTCAGAAGGAATCAACTGTGCAAAAACCCTGATCTTGAACTTCTAGCTCCATAATGACGGAGACAATAAATACTGTTAAAAGCCACCAGTTTGTGGTACTTGTGTATGGCATTCCTAGCAAACTAGGGGTAACATTCCACTTAATTAAAATTCAAAGTTAGTATTCCCTATCATCAAAAAAAGATTTCAGGGCGCCTGGGTGGCTCAGTTGGTTAAGCGACTGCCTTCAGCTCAGGTCATGATCCTGGAGTCCCTGGATCGAGTCCCGCATCGGGCTCCCTGCTCGGCAGGGAGCCTGCTTCTCCCTCTGACCCTCCCCCCTCTCATGTGCTCTCTCTCTCTCATTCTCTCTGTCTCAAATAAATAAATAAAATCTTTAAAAAAAAAAAAAAAAAAAAAGATTTCAAATGCCAATCTGTTAATGATGATATGTGATGAGATTTTTTTTATATTTCATCTTTGAAAATGTCTTTCACAAAGACAGGTACTGACAAATACTGGTATAAATCAATGAGTATATGATTTTAACTGAGCTTATTCAAGACTTGGAAGGCACTTATAAAATTCTCTTAGATTCTTCTACTGATATTTGCCTTTTAGCACATCATTATGTTGCAGATTAATTACTTCCAATTATAGGTTAGGTGGAAGCCCTTCAACTGAACTGTTAAATGTATTTTGAAATATGAAAATTTCCTTTGCATTTTCATGGAGATCTGGAAAAAGCTGTATTTTGAGCTCAGAAAACGTGTCTGCTGCAAATGGGGTGAGGAGTGGTGGCCTCACTTTTTACTTTAAAAATTTCTTTTAGAGTTGGGGGAGGGGCAGAGGGAGAGGAGAGAGAAAATCTTAAGGAGCCTCCATGCCCAGTGCTGAGACTGATGGAGTGGCTCAGTTGCACAACCCTGAGATCATGATCTGAGCTGAAACCAAGACTCAGATGCTTAACCAACTGAGCCACCCAGGCGACCCTTATTTAACTTTTGACAGCATTGCAAGTATATAAAGCAGTTTGACATTACTGGTGATTCAAACATTAGTTTTCATCTAAATTACATTATTGTAGTATAAGTTGTGTATATCAGAACTTTTTTGTTTTGCTTTGTAATTTTAGGTTAAATTCATTTAAAGTATATTATCAAGTCTGCAGCAAAAGCTAATTTCCAAAGACATTCAGCGTTTGATGGTAGTAGTTGAGGGCAGTTCTCTTTCATAAAAATTTCAATCTCAGCCTTGAGTCCAAAAAGTTGCAATAACACTTAAAACTTCTACTCCATCACACAGCTAAGTACCAGGCAAGTCCAAATATTTAACTTCTATTTTTGACAAAAATGTATGGAACTAATGTTAGTTAAGTCCATAAGATCAAATGAAGGTCACCATTGACCCTTATGTTTCATTACACATGAGATTCAAATAATTTCCTCATATTACCTTCTAATAACTAACACAATGGATAAACATAAGCATTAAACTTCTTAAATTCTTGCCAGCTTTTAACATTTGTTCAATTCTGCCTTTTTCTGTTCCACACATCTTTTCTCCCTCATCAAATTGTAATATGTCTTAGAAAATTCCAGCTCAAGTAGTACTTAGTTTAATTTTTCTCAACTTCTTGACTGTAGTTGTTCCATACAGGCTATTCATAGAGGCTAATTATTCAATCACTTCAATTTCAGCACTGGCTTCTCAAACAAAACAACTGGATAGTATTGGTAACATCTATCAACTCATCAAGAGCCAAAGTAAAAATTACTCTAAATTCTACTTGTCTCTTAATTGCCTATTGATGTTGTTGCTGAGGTCTTCAACTGGTAAAGCCACTGTTCTAATGAAAGGTTAATAGTTTTAAACAAGTTTATTTTCTCAGAACACATTTCTTCAGCATTTGCAATTAAACATTATTTAATTAAGTCACCATAGGTAAACAGCCTTCACTGCTTGGCTAACACATGAGTCACTTGGAAACGTACATTTGTTTCAACTTCATGTTGACCCTGTGTGTGTGTGTGTGTGTGTGTGTGTGTGTGTGTGTGTGTGTAGAAATTCTATTGTGATAAAATATTTTGTTTCAACTTTTCCAATTTTTCTGCTCATTTTTTGTGAATTGGGAATATTTTGATAAGTGCCTATTCTTGTAATGTCAATGTATATTGTATTATTTTAGCCCAGCTAGAGGATACTTGCATAATAACCAAAATGCTTTGCCATATAATTATAAAACAAAATAATCTATACTCCACTGTGCCTAAAAGTATGACATTTGAACTCCACTTTTTTCTTTTTACATGATAGATATGCACTGATAATATATGCAAGAAAAAAATGTGTTATGATATGTATGACATTCAAAATGTTGTCAAGTTATAATTATAACACTGCAATTTACAGGAAGCTCAGCAGCAGTGTGAAGCAATGAGAACTCAGCTACAATCTCAGTCACAACTACTCAACTAGTAAAACTGATGTTATAGGACAAAAGCTGCCATGGGCAATACATAAACAAAGAAGCTTGGCTGGATTACAATAAAATTTTATTTATAGACAAAAAAGTTTGAATTTCACATAATTTGCATGTGCCATAAGATAGCCTTGAGTTTTTTTTTTATCATTAAAAGATATTAAAACCATTCATAGCTTGTAATCAGTACAAAAATATGTTGTGGGCAACATTTGTCCCATGGGCCCTCATTTGCTGACTTCTGATCTGTACAATGTAAAATGAAATTCTTAGCCCCCTTCTGACTCTCAGCAGCACAGCTAGGCTTGTTACTTTCATGCAGAACTTTGAAATATTTCTGTTTGGAACAATTTTTTTCTTTATATGTTGGGACTTGGAGGACTGTTCTCCAGTCAAATGTCTCAATTACCTCATAGGACTCTTCATAACCACATAGTACATACACATAAACCCAGAGCAAGTACCCAGTCACCATTTTATGAATGAGCAACCAAGAAACACCAAATGTGAAAACCTCTGCCATGAAAAACAAATAAGAAATAGTAAATAGAGAGCAAGTATTCAGAGGAAAAATACAGTTAAGAAAATCTTACAGAAAGTAAAAAAAACAAAAAAAATAGTAACAAAAATGCCAAGAACAGAATGATTTCAGGAGGTCCATTATTCAACCAACAAGAGCTTGAGAGCTGAAAAAGATAAAAATTTTGAGTGACAAAATGTACCAAAGAAATAATAGTTAAAATACATCAAAACCAAATTTGTTAGGTTTCTGGTTTGATAAGACTCACTCTGTGTCTAATATGATAACAATAATTTAAAAATCCTAATATATGGGGAGCCTGGGTGGCTCAGTTGGTTAGGCAGCTGCCTTCAGCTCAGGTCATGATCCCGGGGTCCTGGGACCGAGCCCCACATCGGGCTCCCTATTCTGCAGGAAGCCTGCTTCTCTTTCTACCCCGCTTGTGCTCTCTGGCTCTCTCTCTGTGTCTCTCAAATAAATAAAATCTTAAAAAAAAAAAAATCCTAATATATACATCATAGAATAATAAACATCAAATATAGAGAGTGGATCTAAAGATTGTAATGTGAAAACTAGGAAAATAACAACAAAAACAAAAATACAAAGAAACAATATATTTGCATGCAAATGATTGTGATTTAAATGGCATAAATCTTTACAGGAACAAAATGAAAAATAAAATAACATAAATATTTTACATTTCCGAGGAAAAATTACTTCCAACCAGAAAATATGCAATAAAAGAACTTTACAGGGGCACCTGAGTGGCTCAGTCGTTAAGCGTCTGCCTTCGGCTCAGGTCATGATCCCAGGGTCCTGGGATCGAGCCCCGCATCAGGCTCCCTGCTCAGCGGGAAGCCTGCTTCTCCCTCTCCCACTCCCGCTGCTTGTGTTCCCTCTCTCGCTGTGTATCTGTCAAATAAATAAATAAAATCTTAAAAAAAAAAAAGAACTTTACAATATGCAAGTTCTTCCTTCAACATAAAGCAATGAGGTATACTCTACAAAAATGAGCAAACAAACCAACAGAAATTTAAAAATGAGATATAAAATCCAGTGAATAAATGATTCAAGATAGAAAAAAAATAGATAAAGAGAATTTCCCTGAAGATGGTGTAAAGAATATCTAAGATGCTCCTATGCAGTAAGTCTAGTGAACAAAGGTCTATATAGAAAAAGAAAGGCAGAGGGATCCTTAAAAGATCCTTCCAAGAAGAAGATATTGGAAGTAATCTTTTAATTTACATGTTTGGCTTTATTGAGAGAAGTTAGAGTTGAAAAATTGTAAAGAATATTTATGTAAGAAGAACTAAATACTAAATAACAACAATAAACAAGCACATATTAATCTAAAGGATTGGGGGCAGAGCAAACCCAACAGAAATTAAAGTAATTATGACACTGAATGATATTCATAAACAGTATTTACATGTCATTAAATCTAGGCACCAAATTATGATATTTTTATTGGTAGTTTTAGAGAGGAAAGAGAGTCAACTGGAGCAGGCAAGGGATTGTAAAGTAGATTTATTACACTTTTTCCGTAGCTGGAAATCACTAAACAATGTGTAAAATTGGAGAAAAGGAAATAAAGAACCAACAGAATCTACCTATCATCTATCTATCTATTATCTATCATCTATCTATCTATCATCATCTATCTATATAAATAAAACTATATATAATAGTTGTATAGATATACATATATAACTACAAAATTAAATATTAAAATACATATTGCAAGATTTTAAAGTAGTTGCCGGTGGAGAGTAAAATGCCAAGTTGGGAACTTTCAAAACTACATTCTGCACGAATTTGCATCTCCTAGAAAAGTTTTAATTCGGGACCCTGATCAGGCTGAGCTCCCTGGCAATCAGTCAGAACCTCTTGTCATGGTAGAGGCATAATGAATTTGGATCAAAGTTGAGTAATGGCTTCTCAACATCCGTTTAAAGAAATATTTACTGAGCTCCACCTACATCCAGTTGCAGTCCTAAGGTGCTTTAGATTATGAAGATCAAGAATCCCCAAAACCTGCTTCCAAAGAGTCTACAACTAGGTGTAAGAGATAAGAAGAGCACAAGCAGAATAATAAGTTCAACAATAATGACATCAACAAAAGTGATTATCAGATTTTATTGGGTCCCCTCCACGTGTCCAGATCAAACCTAAGCGCTTTGTATATATTAACTTTCTTATTTACTCTTAAGCACTAACCTGAGGAAGTGGACATTATCATTAGAACCACTCTACAAAAAATAAAACTAAAGTATTAAAAGATTAAATCAATGTGTTACCCAGCTAAAAGTTAGCTAAGATGCATATTCTGAATCATGCTATCATGCTCCAGGCTTAACCACTCAAAGATACTGTTTTTCCAAGAGGGACAAAGAAATTTTGGTAGAAACTTACTGGACATAAAGGAGGTCTCATGGTGGTTTTTAAACATGATTTTTATGATATAGCCATAAAAATTACTTAAACAAGTACAAAATAGTTAGCAAGAATATTCATTACAGCATTGTAAAAGCAAAATTTGAAAACATAATCAAATTAATAGGTTATTTAATTATATATTTGAAATCATTGTGACAAAAAGAAAAATGAGCAATGATTTTTGAATCTACCTTTAGGAAAATTACTCATTTTTCACTTAAGTTAATTCATAAAATGCGCACTCACAAATGTGAACTGGTTTTCTGATATGATTCAACCTTTTGCAACATGATCAATAAAATTAAAATATATAGCAAAGACTCTTGGTTTTGTTGGTTATAAAGACTACTTTGGGATGGGGTAGTTACCATGTAGATTCCTTGACTCTACCTTCAGAGATTATTTCACTACAAGATATTGGCTCTGCATTTTAGTATTCTTTCCAGTAAGTCTAACTTACTGGTTACATAATGGGAAAATATCTGTATAGTATATTCCAAAATTCATATGTTTCTAAAATACCTGATAATCCTTAAAATTTCTCAATAATTCGATGAATGTAACATAGACCCCACTCCCCACTTTGGAGGAAAGAGTTTGTCATTTAATATAAAAGATATTTTTTTTCTCTCTATGCATATACCATAAGGATAAATCAAGTGCAAAATATTCTATATAAATGCCAAAGTGTCATATTAGAGAGCACTCAAAAATTATTAAACTGAGTGTAACTTCTACCATTTTAATGGATGTCTATTTACAACTTGTATTAGTTATACATCGTTATGTAACAAACTACTCCAAAATGTAGTTCATTAAAACATGAAAATTTGCCACCTCACAGTTTCTGTGCTTCAGAAATCCAGGTCTGGCTTAGCTGGCTGTTGAAAGGATTTATTCCTCATAAACCTTTGGCCAGGGGCCTTCCTTAGTTCCTTGCTGTGTGTACCTCTCCAAAGAGTATCTCTCAATATATCATCTTGATTAATCAGAGTTCCAGCCAGAGAGAGAGAGTTATTATGGCAGACATTTTAACCTAATCATGGAAATGGCATTGCCTCATTTTGTTCTATTTTGTTAAAAGCAGGCCATTGGGTTGAGCCCACACTTCCAGGATAGTGATTGGCCAAGACTGTATAAACCAGGAGGCAAAGGCATTGAGGGCCATCTTTGAAAGTAGATTATTCTTCTTATTCAACGTGTCACCATGAACAACCTCTTGCCAGCAGCCAACAAGAAAATGGAGTTTCAGCTCTACAACCACAAGGAACTAAATTCTGCCAACAACCTGACTAAGTCTGATAACAGATCTTGAGTTCTATATGAGAATGCTGCCCAATGGATACCTTGATTGCAGCCTTGAGACACTGAGCAGAGAACCCAATTAGTCATGCCCAGAATTCTGACCTACAGAAATTATGAGATAGTCAAAGGGTGTTTTTTTTAAGTTGTTAACATAATAATGTATTATATGGCAACAAAAATTAATACACATTTTTTCTAAGATAACTTTTGCATTTCAGTGGCAACTAATTTCAAGATTCCTCTTGCATCTCCCTTGACATTTGTAAATAACATACATTTTAAGCATTTTATATGAGCTTCCTAGAATATTTTCTGTTCTAACACATCACCAGGTTAATTTTATTTTTTAATTTATATTGTAGCCTTTATAGTAACAAGTCATATATTCTGTTTTGAGCAAATAAACTTTGAAATATATGTTAACTGTAGTCAGGATACTATTAATTATTTGTTCATTGAACTAATGGTTAATATTTTATAACTTGTATACAAATATGTATAAGTTGTTAAAAATGACTAGAAAGACTTGAAATTTTGAAATCTGACAGAGTAAGTTAGAGTTGACTATCATGTTTAAAAGTTAAAACCTTGATTGAGAATTTTCTGCTCTAATATTTGGCAGACCTTAACTAAATATTTGAATTGATCTTAAAGGTATATTTGTGATTTTGTCTTTACTAATATTTGCATAAAATATTCTGCTATATTTCCTCTTTATTTTGACATAAAATCCTATCATATAGTGGTGTCAATAAGCAAATTATGTCTATATTTAAAGGACCTGCATTAAAACAGAAAATAAAACTATCTGCATTTTCTTCAGTCCTGATTTTTAAATGTAAATACAAATCTATGTAAACTATATGTAAATACTTTTTAGGGTGGAATGCTTAACTAGTTGTTCATGCATACATGCTATCCAGCTATCTTTAGAACTGTGAATCTTTGACTAGCTAGGATCTGAGCTAGTTGAAATGAACATAGAATAGATACAAAATTGTATTCATTAGTGAGAAAAATTATCTCCGCATTAGGTTACCATCTAAATTTAAAAAATAATGCGGAGGACTAACTCGTTAACCATTGAAAGGGGAGCAAAATAGAAAAAAAAAAAAAAAACGGATAATACATGAAAATACATTAACGACTATTTAGTATTTGGAAAGATCTGTACAAATTGGAAACATACATTGGGAAATAAACCAGATTTTCTTTGTAAACACTACTGATTTCAAAGGGAAAATTCTATTTTGAACATGTTTGTATCACCACATTACCTAAGGAAGCAATGTCAATTAAGTTTACAATGTAAAATCCATATATGAACCTAGTTATTTTAGCAGATCTATAAAAGAAATTAGGTAAAAAATATTAAAGCCTTAGGCTAAAGAAAAAAAACAATTATCTTGCATACTTCTATTCCTTTTAAAAACTGTATTTACTCCACTTGGACATTAAAGATTTTATTGGTCTGCAATATCTATGGACAATATTGATCTACCTAATTAACACACCATATCAAGTACAACAGCAACAACTGGGGCTACCATTTGGTTAAGCTTACATCAAAATTCATGATTATCTGTCATAATATACCTGATTTTCCCTGAGGCAATATGAATGCATTGGAAGAAGATTTGATAATGATCACCACCAATACATCCTTTATGATGCAATAATTTTTGCAATTCTGCCTGGAACACTGTGTTGCATTTGCTTTACTATCTGGGCATGGGGCAATTTCAGAAACTTACACTTGGTCATTTTTATCACAATGGACAATTATCTGCAGGTCAGGAAACCAACATGAGAGCTTTGTCAGCTGCTAAGAGTATTTCAATTATCCACTTGGGAATAAAGGAAATGAAGATACTGTTTTCATCAGTCTTGCTGGTCTAACTGAGAGTAAGATCTGGGCCAAAGATTCGTTTAACACTTGATCTTTCATTAAGTCTATACTCATAAGACCCATTATGATAACTCAAGGCCTGGTTAGCTGGGGAATTCCTCTGAGTCTTGTTGAAGAATAAAAATTTTTGAACCAATTATTATCCACAAGAAGAATAAGAACAAAAGTGTGGCACATTTAAATCCCTTCCTTAGTCCTTTGAATAAATTCCTAATTGTAATTTCCCAATAATGGGACAAAAAGTCTAAAGACTACAGATCCAAGCTTTTATGAACAAGGTATATATTATGCAATTCATTTAATCTTCCAACTATTTGGTTTCGGTATTTAATTATTACAAGCTCCACATTAAGAAATGCATGAGTGGTTTTTTTGCAAAACAATGAGCCATTCCTGGACTGAATAGGCATACATATAAAAACACACTTGCTGGAGGTTCTGGTCCAAGATGGCAATGTAGAAAGACCCTGAACTCACCTTTTCCATGGAACACACCAAATTACAACTATTTATAGTGCAATTCCTCCTGAAGAATTAAGGGCTGACCGAACAGCTTCAGCACAACAAAAGATAGAATGCAAAAGAGAACAGCAAGAGAGATAGAAACACAGCAATGAAAAAAACACTCCATCCTCAATACTGTAAACTATAATGGGAAGGGATAGTACTCAGGGATCAGAAGCAGATTTGTCTGCTTTGGGCACAGAAAAAAAACAGTGGTTTAAGAGAACAACTAGCAGATAAAAGAGCCAGCCTTAAATTGCCACCAAATAGCCAGGGAGCTGCTGGAACTCTATCTGGGTAAAAGGGCATGGTAGATATTGTCTAAACTCCCCCTCCACCTTGAAAACACAGACTAGTGCAGGGTCCAGATGCACTAACTGGTCTGCTGCCTCAGTGAGCCCTGGACTCCTACCCATATCAGCCCCAGCCAACTTAACAATACGTTAAAAGAACTATTCACTACAATCAAGTGGGATTTATTCTGAGGATGCAAGAATGGTTCAATATTCACAAATCAATCAAAGTGATACACATCAACAAAAAGAATAAAAATCATGATTGTCTCCATAGATGCAGAAAAATGTTTAACAAAATTCAACATTTGTTCATGATAAAAACTCTCACAAAAGTGGGTTTACAGAGAATATACCTCAATATAATAAATTCCATATATAAAAAACCCACATCTAACATCATACTCAATGGTGAAAAACTGAAAGGTTTTCCTACAAGATGAGTAACGAGACAAGGAAGTCCACTCTTGTCACTTCTATTCAACATAGTATTGGAACTCCTAGCCACAACAATCAGACAAGAAAAATAAATAATAAGTCGGTAAGGAAGAAGATAAACTGTCACTATTTGCAGCTGATATATACAGAAAACCCTATATACAGAAAACCCTAAAGATTCTACCAAAAAACAATTTGAAGTAATAAATAAGCTCAGTGAAGTTTCAGGATACAAAATTTTTAAAACCCAGAAATCTGTTGCATTTCTATACACTAATAACAAAGTAGTAGAAAGAGAAATTGAGAGAAAAACTCCATTAATAATTGCACCAAAAAGAATAAAATGCCTAGAAATAAACTTAACCAAGGAGGTAAAAGACATATACTCTGAAAACTATAAAACAATGATGAAAGAAATTGAAGAGGACAAAAAATAAATGAAATATATTCCATGCTCATGGATTGGAAGAATTGATATTGTTAAATGTCCATATTATCCAAAGCAATCTACAAATTCAGAGCAATCCCTATCAAAATTCCAACAGCATTTTTCACAGAACTATAACAAAAATACAAAAATTTGTATGGAACCATGAAAGACTTCAAGTAGCCAAAGCAACCTTGACAAAGGAGAACAAAGCTGGACGTATCACAGTTCCAGATTTTAAGATGTGCTACAAAGCTGTAGTAATTGAAACAATACGGTATTGACACAAAGATAGACACAGAGACCAATGGAAGAGAATAAAGAACCCAGAAATAAACCCATGTTTATAAGGTCAATTAATCTATGACAAAGGAAGTAAAAATACATGATGGGGAAAAGATAGTCTCTTCAATAAACAGTGCTGGGAAAACTGGAAGCTATATGCAAGAAAAAAATACTAGACCAATTTTTTACATCATCCACAAAAGTAAACACAAAATGAATTCAAGACCTGTGAGACCTAAAACCATAAAAATCCTAGAAAAGAACACAGCAAGTTTCTCTGACATCTGCCAAAGCACCATTTTTCTAGATATATCTTCTAAGGCAAGGGAATTAAAAGCAAAAATAAACTATTGGTTTTGTGATTACAAATAATGCTACTATAAAAATACACATGTCTCTCTGGATATGCAAGTGTTTCTCTAAGAAATATGTCAAGGTGTGGATTTTTTAAATTATAAGGTATGCATATCTTCAGCATTCTTTAGATATTTCCAAATTGTTCTCCAAAATGACTATACATCCCTACTATCAAGTGTAGAGATTTCTGGATGTTCTTATTCAACACTTGATAGTGTCAAACTTATTCCCATATGATAAGGTGAAATCATGAATCATTTTGTTTGTCTCTGTTCTATTCTGTGTTTAATAAAGATATGAGTCACATCTAAAAATAAATAAATAAACAAACAAAAAAACAAACAAACTATTGGGACTACCTCAAACTGAAAAGGTTTGTACAGCAAAGAAAACATCAACCAAACAAAAAAAAACAATCTAATGGGAGAAAAAAAATATATTGCAAATGATTTATCTGGTAAGAAGTCAATATCCAAAATATATAAAGAATTTATATGACTCAACATCAAAAAAACAAACAACCCAATTAAAAATAGCCAGGGGATTTGAATAGACATTTTTCCAAAGAAGACACACAGATGGCCAACAGACACAAGAAAAAATGTTTTACATCACTAATCATCAGAACAATGTAAATCAAAACCACAAGGAGATATCATTTTATACCTGTCAGAATGGTTAAAATAAAAAAAAAGAAGTAACAAATGATGGTGAGAATGTGGAGAAAAAGGACCCCTCATTCACTGTTGGTGGGAATGAAAACTGATGCAGTCACTGTGGAAAACAGTACAGAGTTTCCTCAAAAGAATAAAAATAGAATTAATATATGATACAGTAATTCCACAAGTGGGTATTTACCTGAAGAAAATGAAAACACTAATTTAAAAAATATATGCTCCTCTTATTTTTATTTCAACATTATTTACCATAATCAAGATATGGAAGCAACCTAAGTGTCCATCAATAAATAGAGGACAAAGAAGATACACATACACAGGAATATTATGCAGCCATAAAAGAGGATGAGCTATTGCTATTTGCAACAACATGGATGGACCTAGAGGGTATTATGTTAAGTGAAAGAGGTCAGACTGAGAAAGACAAATACCATACAATTTTACTCATATGTGGAATCTAAAAAAACAAAATAAATTAATAAACTGACAAGAAGCAGAATTAGACCTCTAAGTACAGAGAACTGATGGTTAAAAAGGGAAGGGAAGGGGTTGAAAGGACTAAATGAATGCAGAGGACTGGGAGATACAGGCTTCCACTTTTGAAATGAATAAGTCCTGGAAATAAAAGGCACAGCATGGGGAATATAGTAAGTGATACTGTAATAGTGTTGTGTGGTGATGGATGTTAGCTACACTTACGATGAGTGTAAGCATAACACATAGGGATGTTGAATCCCTGTGTTGTACGCCTGAAACTAATATAACCTTGTGAGGCACCTGTACTCAAATTTTTGAAAGGATTTAAAAAGAATTTGTTAAATTATGAGAAGAACATCTTTTAAAAATACTAGAAGTCAGCTTTTTTTTTTTTTTTAAAGATTTTATTTATTTATTTGAGAGAGAGAGAGCACATGAGAGGGGGGAGGGTCAGAGGGAGAAGCAGACTCCCTGCCGAGCAGGGAGCCCGATGCGGGACTCGATCCCGGGACTCCAGGATCATGACCTGAGCCGAAGGCAGTCGCTTAACCAACTGAGCCACCCAGGCGCCCTAGAAGTCAGCTTTTTAAAATATGCATTTTCCAACATTAAGTGTTTCACACATTTTTAAGCCTTGGAAAAGTCAGTCCATTAATTTCTAAAAAATCAAAGTTCTCTTTCTATGAATATGCACAATATCACATATTTTTCATTGGGTTAGAAGACTTGACTTGGAAACCTCCTGACCGTTTAATAATAGCACCTCTCTCTAATGAACAAAACACAAAGTTCTTTGCTCATGTCAATTTGGCAGGCTTTAAATAGTACATTTTTATTCACATTTAATTGTTTAATATTTCTGCCATCGTTCATTGTTATTTCTTTATTGATAACAGTAATAATCTGAAATTTGTATTGTATTTTGTCTAATTTGTGCACATCACAAGTTTCCTTGTTTATTTAGTGGTTTCTTTTTGTTTCATTCTACTCTCTCAAATTAATGATTATTACCTTAGGACTAACTCCAATGAGAAATTTCAGGGGTAAACCACATATTTAATCTTTTTTTTTTAAGTGCTGATTTCTCTTGTCTGGTTGTTTTTTGAGAAAATTCAATAATAATCTGTCAGAAAATATACAAGTAATAAATTAGTATTGGTGATCAGAAGTGTTCCACTGATAATGAGGTGTCAGGAAAGATTTGAGTGCTAATTTAATTTTGACTTTCTTCTATTGAAATCAATGATTCAATAAACATTTTGTAAAGTGAGAAAATCCTTGAAACTTTTATTATTATTTTTACTTATAGAGAAAATTCTTTGTAGCAAACATTAACAGAGGTTTAATTTTGAAAATGAGAAAAATTAATTGTTGTACATCATTTTTGTATACACATATTCTACCATATAGTGTCTGAGAGCTAATAGGTATTTGATAAATCTGCATAGCATGAATAAATGCAGGGATACATACAAATAGGATGTAATTTCTTCATCCAGAATAACTTCAATGCACCATGATAATGTCATAATTAAAGATCATTACTATTTATTCATTTATTATGGACTACTAATTAAAATAAGCTTGGCAAATGTTAGTCTATATGGCAAACTTGACAATTACAAATAAAGTTTTACCAAAACACAGCCACACTAAAGTGAGTTTCTATATCATTTCCAGCTCCTTTCTTATTACAGTGGCAGAAATGAGAGCATATGGCCCACGAAACCTAAACGACTTGTTGTTTGGCTATTTACAGAAAAGTTTGCTGATACCCAAATTAAAATAACTAAACCATCGGTTTAAAGATTCTGTAATTCCTAAACTTTATCATATATGTTAAAAGTTGAAATAAATGCTGGGGCGCCTGGGTGGCTCAGTTGGTTAAGCGACTGCCTTCGGCTCAGGTCATGATCCTGGAGTCCCTGGATCGAGTCCCACATCGGGCTCTTTGCTCAGCTGGGGGTCTGCTTCTCCCTCTGACCCTCTTCCCTCTCATGCTCTCTGTCTCTCATTCTCTCTCTCTCAAATAAATAAAATCTTAAAAAAAAATAAATTAATTAAATAAATAAATAAATAAAGTGAAATAAATGCTAATACGTTATTGACCAGTTTGGAACATGAATAGCAGCAATAACAACAAAAAGATTTTTGATCTGATATCTGCTGGTGTGTAGGTTGTCCATTTTATAATAACTAATTAGTAATGGAATAATCATATGTAGAAATGTATGTCATATGTCAACGTGTAGAAAAAATAATTGATTCTACATTACTGATTTCATATTTAAAAATGTTTTTAGTTATAAATTCAAATAAAATTTTTAAAAGGAAAAATATTTTGGGACACCTGGGTAGCTCAATTGGTTAAGTATCTGCCTTCAGCTTGAAATTGCTTACCTTCTTATACAAATTATAAGAATAGAATAAACTGAATCATGAAGAAGGAGTCTATGGAGGAAAGGAAGAACCAAGAAAAGTACTTTACTCAAAAATATAATTAATGCTGAAAAAATTGGCAAGCCATGTCAGTCCAGACTGTTCTACTCACTTTTACTTTCATCAAGAGATAGAACTTGTTTCCAAGTATATTAAAAGTTACTCAATTGAGTTATAAATTAATTAAAATGTACATTGCTTTTGAATTTTTTTAATTTAACTTTCAACTTGTAAGTTTTATTTAGTCACTAACCTTGCATTGAAGAACAATAAGTAATCTTTTTTAAGTTGTATCATATTGGATTTTATTTGTTTTGTGTTGAGGTGAACAAACTCATCTTGTGAATCACCATGTTTTCATGGTTTCTAAGCCATGTAAGCCTGATCTACTCCTTTTATTCTCCAAATTTTTATTCAAATTCCAGTTAGTTAACATACAACGTAATATTAGTTTCAGGTGTAGAATTTAGTGATTCATCACTTACATAAAACACCTAGTGCTCATCACAACAAGTGCCCTTCTCAATAGCCATCACCCATTTAGCCCATTCCCCTGCCCAGCTCCCCTCCAATAACCTTCAATTTGTTCTCTCTACTTAGGAGGCTGATTCTTGGTTTGCCTCTTTTTCCCCCCTCTATGTTCATTTGTTTTGTTTTTTAAATTCCACAAATGAGTGTAATCATATGCTATTCGTCTTTCTCTGACTGACTTATTTCACTTAGCATAGTACTTTCTAGCTCCATCCAAGTCATTGCAAATGGCAAGATTTCATTAATTTTTATGGCTGAGTAATATTCCACTGTATGTATATATACACCACATCTTCTTTATCCATTAATCAGTCCATGGGCATTTGGGCTATTTCTAAAATTAGGCTATTGCTGATAATGCTGCTATAAACATCAGGGTGCATGTATCCCTTTGAATCAGTATTTTTGTAACCTTTGGGTAAATACCTAGTAGTGCAATTGTTGGGTTGCAGGGTAATTCTATTTTTAACTTTCTGAGGAGCCTCCATACTTTTTTCTACAATGGCTACACCAGTTTGCATTCCCACCAACAGTGTAAGAGGGTTCCATTTTCTCCGCATCCTCACCAAGGCCCATTGTTTCCTGTGTTGTTAATTTTAGCCATTTTGACAGGTGTGAGGTAGTATCTCATTGTGGTTTTGATTTGTATTTCCCTGATGATGAGTGATGTTGATTATCTTTTCATGCGTCTGTTGGCCATCCGTATGTCTTTGGAAAAATGTTTATTTGTGTCCTCTGCCCGTTAATCCATTTTCTAGCTGGATTATTCATTTTTGGGGTGTAAATTCTTTTTTTTTAAGATTTTATTTATTTATTTGACAGAGAGAGAGAGACAGCAAGAAAGGGAACACAAGCAGGGGGAGTGGGAGAGGGAGAAGCAGGCTTCCCGCGGAGCAGGGAGCTCGATGTGGGGCTCGATCCCAGGACCTTGGGATCATGACCTGAGCTGAAGTCAGATGCCTAATGACTGAGCAACCCAGGCGCCCCTAGTTTTGATAAATTCTTTATAGATTTTGGATACTAACCTTTTATCAGATATGTAATTTGCAAATATCTTCTCCCATTCTGAAGGTTGTCTTTTAGCTTTGTTGATTGTTTCCTTCACTGAGCAGGGATTTTTTTTTTTTTTTTTTTTTTTTTTTATGAAGTCCCAATAGTTTATTTTTACTTTTTTCCCTTGCCTCAGGAGACATATCTAGTAAAAATTTGCTATAGCCAATATCTAAGAGGTTATTACCTGTGTTCCCCTCTAGGATTTTGATGGTTTCTTCTCACATTTAGGTCTTTCATCCATTTTGAATTTATTTTTGTGTATGGTGTAAGAAAGTAGTCCAGTTTCATTATTCTGCATGTGGCTGTCCAGTTTTCCCAGCACCATTTGCTGAAGAGACTGTCCTTTTTCCATTGGATATTCTTTCCTGCTTTGTAGAAGATTAGTTGCCCATAAAGTTGGAGGTCCATTTCTGGGCTCTCTATTCTGTTCCTTTGATCAATGTGTCTGTTTTTATGTCAGTATCATACTGTCTTGATGATTGAAGCTTTGTAATGGAGCTTGAAGTCCAGAATTGTGATGCCATCAGCCTTGGTTTTCTTTTTCAACCTTACTTTGTTTATTCAGGGTCTTTTCTGGTTCCACACAAATTTTAGAATTATTTGTTCTAGCTCTGTGAAAAGTGGTAGTGGTATTTGATAAGAATTGCATTAAATGTGTAGATTGCTTTGGGTATGAAAGACATTTTAATAATATTTGTTCTTCCAACCAGTGAGCATGGAAAGCTTTTCCATTTCTTTGTGTCCTCTTCAATTTCTTTCTTAAGTTTTCTATGGTTTTCAGAGTACAGATCTTTTACTTCTTTGATTAGGTTTATTCTTAGGAATCTTACTGTTTTCGATGCAATTGTAAATGGGATTGATTGCATCATTTATCTTTCTGCTGCTTAATTATTAGTGTATAGAAATGTAACAGGTTTTACGTTGATTTTGTATCCTGAAACTCCTCTGAATTTGTGTACCAGTTCTAGCAAATTTTTTGTGGTTTCCTTTCGGGTTTCCTATATAGAGTGTCATGTCATCTGTGAAGAGTGAAAGTTTGACTTCTCCCTTGCCAGGTTGGATGCCTTTTATTTCTTTTTGTTTTCTGATTGCTGAGGCTAGGACTTCCAAACTTTGTTAAATACCAGTGGTGAGAGTGGACATCCTTGTCTTGTTCCTGATCATAGAGGAAAAGCTCTCAGTTTGTCCCCATTGAGGATGATATTAGCTGGTGGTCTTTCATATATGGCCTTTATGATGTTGAGGTAATTTTCCTCTATCCCTACTTTGAAGGTTTTTATCATGAATAGATGCTGTACTTAATCAAATACTTTTTCTGCATCTATTGAGAGGATCATATGATTTTTATCCTTTCTTTTATTAATGTTGTGTATGATGTTTATTGATTTGTAAATATTGAACCACCCTTGCAGCTCAGAAATAAATCCTACTTGATCTTGGTGAATGATTCTTTTAATGTACTATTGGATTTGACTTGCTAGTATTTTGCTGAGTAGTTTTGCATCCTTCATCATGGATATTGGCCTGTAGTTCTCTTTTTTAGTGGAGTGTTTGTCTGGCTTTGGAATCAAGGTAATGCTGGCCTCATAGAATGATTTTGGATGTTTTCCTTCCATTTCTACTTTTTGGCGCGATTTGAGAAAAATAGATATTAACTCTTCTTTAAATGTTTGGTAGAATTCCCCTGGGAAGCAATCTGGCCCTGGACTTATTTTTGTTGGGAGATCTTTTATTACTGATTCAATTTCTTTGTTGGTTGTCAGTCTGTTCAAGTTTTCTATTTCTTCCTGTTTCAGTTTTGGTAGTTTATATGTTTCTAGGAATTTATTCATTTCTTGCAGTTTGTCCAATTTGTTGGCATATAATTTTTCATAATATTCTCTTATAATTGTATTTCTGTGGTGTTCATTGTTATTTCTCCTTTCTCATTTGTGATTTTATTTTTTGGGTCCTTTCTCTTTTCATTTTGTTAAGTCTGGATAGGGGTTTATCAACTTTGTTATTTTTTTTCAAAGAACCAGCTCCTAGTTTCATTGATCTGTTTTTATTTTTTCAATTTCCATATCATTTATTTCTGTTCTAATATTTATTATTTCCCTTCTGCTGGCTTTAGGCTCTGTTGTTCTTTTTCTAGCTCATTAAGATGTAAGGTTAGGTTGTGTATTTGAGACTTTTCTTGCTTCCTTTTTTTTTTTTAAGATTTTATTTATTTGACAGAGAGAGAGAGAGAGCACAAGCAGGGGAAGCAGCAGGCAAAGGTTGAGAGAAGGAGAAGCAGGCTCCTCACTGAGCAGGGAGCCCAATGTGGGGCTTGATCCCAGGACACTGGGATCATGACCTGAGCCGAAGGCAGCTGCTTAACCGACTGAGCCACCCAGGCGCCCCAAGAGACTTTTCTTGCTTCTTGAAGTAGACCTCTATTACTATATACTTCCCTATTATGACCTCTTTTGCTGTATCCCAAAGGTTTTGTAACCATTGTGTTTTCATTTTCATTTGTTCTCATGTATTTTTTCTTATTTCTTCTTTGATTTCCTAGCTGACCCATTCCTTCTTTAGTAGCATGTTGTTTAACCTTCATGTATTTGTGGTCTTTCCAAATATTTTCTTGTGGTTGACTTCAAACTTCATAGTGTTGTCGTCAGAAAATATGAATGGTATGATCTAAATCTTTTTGTACTTGTTGAGGCCTGATTTGTAACCTAGTGTATGATCTATTCTGGAGAATGTCTCATGTGTACTTGAAAAGAATGTGTATGTTGCTGCTTTCGGATGAAATGTTCTGACTATATCTGTTCAGTCCATCTGGTCCAGTGTGTCATTCAAAGTCATTGTTTCCTTGTTGATTTTCCACTTAGGTGATTTTTCCAGTGATGTGTTAAATTTTCCTTCTCTTTTTGTATTATTAAAATTTAAAATTTCCTTCTATTATTGAATTATTATCAAAGAGTTCCTTTATGTTTGTTATTAATTGTTGTATGTATTTGGCTGCCCCCATGTTGGGGGCATAAATACTTACAATTGTTTATCTTCTTGTTAGATAGTACCCTTTATTATGATATATTGCCTGTCTTCATCTCTTGTTACAGTCTTTGGTTTAAAATCTAGTTTGTCTGATATAAGTATTGCTACTCTAGCTTTCTTTTGATGTCCATTAGCATGATAAATAGTTCTCCATCCCCTCAGTTTCAATCTGCAGGTGTCTTTAGGTCTAAAATGAGTTTCTTATAGGCAGCATATACATGAGTCTTATTTTTTTTTTTTTCAATTAGCAATAATCGCGCCTTGGATAAACCACATTGGCTACGATACTGCCACTGCGCAAAACTTGTTTTTTTTTTTTTTAATCCATTCTAACACCCTAACACTCTTTTAATTAGAGCATTTAGTTCATTTACATTCAGAGTAATTATTGACATATATGAATTTAGTGCCATTGTATTACCTGTAAAGTTGGTGTTTCTGAAGATTTTCTCTATTCCTTTCTAGTCTTTGTCACTTTTGATCTCTCTTTCCCACTCAAAAAGTCCTCTTTAATATTTCTTGCAGGGCTGTTTTGTGGTCGTGAACTCCTTTAGTTTTTGTTTGTCTGGGAAACTCTGTGTCTCCTTCTATTCCAAATGATAACCTTGCTGGACAGAATTATTTTTGGCTGCAGATTTTTCCTATTTATCACACTGAATATATCATGTCACTCCCCTCTGGCTTGCCAGGTTTCTGTGGAGAGATCTTCTGCTAGCTTTATGGGCCTTCCCTTGTAAGTCACAGGCTTCTTTTATCTTGCTGTTTTTAGGACTCTTTCTTTATCACTATATTTTGCAAATTTAATTACAATATGTTATGATGTTGGTCTGCTTTTGTTGATTTTGATGGGAGTTCTCTGTGTCTCCTGGATTTGGATGTCTGTTTCCTTCCCCAGATTAGGGAAGTTTTTGGCTGTTATTCCCTCAAATAAATTTTCTGCCCGTTTTCTCTCTCTTCTTCTCTGGGACTCCTATGATCCAAAGTTATTACATTTGATGGAGTCACAAAGTTCCCTAAGTCTATTCTTATGATCCATATTCTTCTTTCTCTCTTTTGTTCAGCTTCATTATTTTCCACTATTGTATCATCTATATCACTTATTCTTTCCTATGCTTCTTCTATTCTTATGGTCATTACATCCAGTCTGTTGTATATTGTATTTTTCATTTCTGACTGATTCTTTTTTAACTCTTTTATCTCTATTGTAAGGGTCTCCCTGAAATCTTCAATTTTCTCAAGCTCAGTGAGTATCCTTATGACTGTTGCTTTAAATTCTCCATCAGGCATGTTACTTATATCTGTTTTGATTAGATCTCTGGCCATGACCTTTTCTTGTTTCATTTGTGATGAATTCCTCTATCTTGGCACTTTGTCTAAGTCTCTGTCTTCTTCTCTGTGTTAGAAAAGCTTGTTGTGTGTTTCCTGTTCCTGAGAGTGATGGCTTTATGAAGAGGTCATATAGTGTCCAGGGCCTGGCACTTCAGGGAGTGTCTCTGGTGTGTGCTTCTTGTGCTCTGCGCACAGTTTTCACTGTTCTATCCTTCAGGCCAGTCATCTATAGAGGCTCTCCTTGCTGTTGTGGGCAGTGTTTGAACATTGGCTAGAGTTTGGCAAGTTTTAACCAAGTGTGCTCTGGTCTCCTCTACTTCTACAGACCTGAAGCCTTGAGGAACTCTCTGGTTGGTAGATGTGGTTGGTGCAGAGGTTTCTGCTGGTCTTCTGGGGAAGGGGCCCACTGTGCTGGGCCTTAGGCACACTTTCCTGAGAAAAGCAGTGCAAGCAAAGTGCAGGGGGCTGGGACTTGGTGTAAGCAGCTTAGGTGGCCAATGTTGGCACTGTGCTATTTACTAAAGTTGTTTTATCTTTTTTTTTTAAGATTTTATTTATTTATTTGAGAGAGAGAGAATGAGAGATAGAGAGCACGAGAGGGAAGAGGGTCAGAGGGAGAAGCAGACTCCCTGCCGAGCAGGGAGCCTGATGTGGGACTCGATCCCAGGACTCCAGGATCATGACCTGAGCCGAAGGCAGTCGCTTAACCAACTGAGGCACCCAGGTGCCCTACTAAAGTTGTTTTATGCTGAGGGGTGGGGGAAGGAAATGGCTCCAGCAGCTCCTTTATCCCCAGAGAGGGGCCTCCATGCTTGCTGCTCTCAGAGAAGCACTCCCAGAAGAGCAAGTAATTTCCCCCATGCATCCCAGGCCTTTTTCAGATCACTGCTTTCATGCTGTCTGTTTTCAGGTTGCTTGCTTGCCTAGAGCAGCACAGTGCATTTTGTGCTCTATCCTAGCCAAATCTGGTATCTTTTAAAACTTTGAACTCTAGGGACCTAGTGTCATGGGGACCTGCACTGGTCGTTTGGGGGAGGGTCTTGCCATGCTGGGACTGATGCAGGTTTGACCAAGTAGGGCATTTGTGCCAGAGCACAGGTGGATGGGATTTGGAGCAAGCAAGCTAAACAGCCAGTGTCCAGTTTAGCTGCCCTTAGCAGGTGTCTCTGTGCCTTTGCTGAGGGGCAGGGGAGGAAAATGGAGCCCACCAACTCTTTTGTCTCCAGAAAGGCATATCTTTGAACACCATCTCTCCCAGATGCACTCCAAGAAAAGCAAATAGTCTCTCTGCTGTGAGCCTTAGGCGATCCTCAGATCATACCATCTGCCCTGGGATTGTTTGTCTGCCTTCTTCCTAGGAGTAAGACAGCATCCTCAGAGCTCTATCCCAGCTGAACCCACAGACTTCTAAAACTCCAGTCTTTGAGCCCTGCTGGTTGCAAAAACTCACAAAAATCAGCCCCTCTCATTTTCCCAGCCAATGTCTTTGGGTAAGTGTTCTGTGTGTATATATCCCCGTGCACTCCACTCTCTCACCATTCTCTGCATCACATGCAATCCATTTCTCCCCCAAACCATGTCTCCACACTTCCTACCTTCCTCAATGTGGCCTTTTCTCTCCCTCTAGTTGTTCAGTTTGTTCTCTCAGTACTAAGGACAATTCTGGGATGTTCACAATGATTTGTCAGTTACCTCATTGTGTTCAAGGGATGAAACAAGCCTACATTCCTCCTACTATGCCACCATCTTAGCTCTTCCCACTGAAAATAAGTAATCTTTGTACCTTCTCTTTTATATATAAAGTACAAATATATATATATTTAATAAACAGACATACAATATATGTGTTGTATTACTGGGGGGGGGAACTTTTTAAAAGACTTTTCAGGAGGAGGGAAATTAAGGAAAGATTGAGAAACACTGACCTGGACAAAAAAAAAATCCCAAATTCCCATGGAAATGCATAATGAAATATGGTAATGATAAGGTATCTTTTGACTTCCCAAAGTGTAAGATGCATATTAAGGCAATATTTCTCATGGCTTATAGTGGAAGCTGCTTTTCATCAAAATTTGACAGATTTTAAGGCTTTTCTTATTTAATGAATGTAGTAAGAACATTCTAATTTCTAATTATATTTATCTTTGCCTGGACTTTATTTTCTGAATTTGCTGAAAATTTTCTGAATTTGCTGAAAATTATTATTGCCCTACATAGGCAGAATAAAAATCTTTTCAAAAGTGTTCATAACAGTCCTCTGGTCTTCAAAGATTTTCTTGAGATTAGTTATCTTCCCTGAGCCTATCACTTTTTTTCAAGGTCTCCAATGGCTTGAAATTCATCTCATTCTTCAATATTTATAATTATTATTTGTTTCCTATCACAAAAGTATCACAACCACTCTTTACTCTGTTTTACCCTCTATCACATGCATTGTCAAGATAGACCATATTTGGGGTCTTAAAGCACAACTTAATGCATTTAAATGTTTTAAAGTAAGGTTAAACTTGAAATCATTAACAGAAAGGTATCAGGAAATTTTTAAATATTTGGAAGTTACCAATATACTTCCAAAAATTAATTGTTAAGTTGGAACTTATTTATAAAAAAGAATAAAGTTGAAAATTCACATTATCTGTTTCAAAATTTACTGTAAAAGAATTTGTTATTTTAGAGAAAGGATAGACATATAAATCAACAGATTATCACAGAACCCAGAAAAAGACCAACCTACATATAGTCAATTACTTTCTGAAAAAGTATAAAACCATTCAATAGAGGAAAAGTTCTCTTTTTTTTCCAAAATGATACTAAATAATTAAAGATCTAAGGAAAAAATAACTTTACTTAAGATCATACCTTAAAAAAATAACTCCAAATGAACCATAGACATAACTATAAAAAGCAAAATTATAAAAATTCCAGAGAAAAATATAGGAGATTTTTTTGTGTGTGTGGCTGTGAGTTTGGCAAAGTAATTCTGAGGAAAATATTACTATGAATGAGTATCAACAGAAACAAAACAGCATAATTAGCATCCCAAGGATTTTGATGTTGGAACTATCTATTGTTCTAAGTTACTTCCTATTTTCCAGCATGAGATTATTTCAACACTGGATTAATCTAATTGTAATCTTTTGAGTAGTTTAAATTACAATTAGATTAACCCAGTTTTGAAATATTCTATGCTAGAAAATAAGAAATGACTTGAGACAACAGGGTTGAAAGTGACAACAACAAAGTAGTTGAATGAGAAGGAGGCTGATATACTTTTGGGTAAACAAGGACAAAGAGAACAAGGCATTACATGAGAGATGCTATTAAAGTTAACAAATGTATCCTTGTGTGTTTATAGAAAGAAAACAAATAGAAATAAAAGAATTAAGATATGTGATTGTATTGTTAGATTTCATGATTTTTAAGGTGAAGTCTCCCAAGTAATGAGAAATTTCAAAATTTAGAATATGGTAAAAAAAAATAGATTAATTAAAAATGTCAACACAGGGGTGCCTGGGTGGCTCAGTCATTAAGCGTCTGCCTTCAGCTCAGGTCATGATCCCAGGGTCCTGGGATCAAGCCCCACATTGGGCTCCCTGCTACGCAGGAAGCTTGCTTCTCCCTCTCCCACTCCCCCTGCTTATGTTCCCTCTCTTGCTGTCTCTCTCCGTCAAATAAATAAATAAATAAAGTCTTTAAAAAAAATGTCAACACATGGAGGATTCCCTTCTGACACCCTCTGACACTCCCAGTGCTTATATTAGTTTCCAGTTGGATCTTATAGTTTCTATACTACTGAATTTTGGAAGAAATCCAGCAAACCTTAGCTAATCAATCACCTTTCATGAAAAGGCATTATCATTTATATTAAAGTGTATTTTTTTTTGTTTGCTAATCTCATGGTTAATCATTAAAAAGAACTTTTTAGTTAACAAAGAATATAAGAAAAATATTTAGAATAATATATGAATATTTAACTATTGAAGTGTGATTATTGAGAAATAAAAGATCATTTTAATGCATAATATTTTTTGCTAAAAAGAGAATAATTTAATTGATAATATGGATTCATTTTATTCTCCTAACAAAGTGGCTGTGTTTGCCTTGGAATTCATTATACTGATAGTACATCCAGTGAAATATAATTTAACCTTTAATTAAAAGATCATTTACAGTATTTACCATTTTAATGAAATAGCTAAATTTAATTAATTGCAAGTGAAAGAAATATCTATACTTTAAGATAAATTATAACTTAAAAATTATGCCAAATATTATATATGAATTTAAATTGTATGTTATTTCCATTATAACCTGAAGTCATTATCTTATTATATGACATAATTACTATAAAAGTAGTTGCTATATCTCACTGCAGATATTAACAGCATATTAAAATCACAACCAATATTATTACTGCTTTAAATATAATACTCAGAATGTAGTAAGAGATGAAAATAAATCACAGGTGCTGCAGATAGGGAGAGAGCCTTGATCATGGAAACGAGATAGAGTGAGAGGGAGAGAGAGAAATCAGCATACAGGGGATTGCACAAGAAAAATAATTCCTCAAAACCATTGACTGGGAAATGAGCTGATTATTGCAAAGTTTTACAAGCAGTAGAGCTCAAAGTCTAAAGTTTTAGAAGCCCATGCCATCACTGGTGTGGAGCTTGGCAGGGCTTAGAGTTGTTCCTGTGAAGGAGGGCAGAGGCCCTGGAGCAGACATTGTGCTTTGGGGATCCCCTGAGTCACACTGGGAGAGACAGTTCCCCTTCCTGGAGTGCATTTGGGAGAGGTGGCACTGCATCTCTGGGGGCAAAACGGAGAGCAGTGAAAAGTTCTCATTACTCATGTGTCTAATGTTCTCTTTGGTTAGTGGGAATAATGTCACCTTCTTCTGGATTCCACATCACATTGTCTACCCAGTGAATTCACACCTCATGTTATCTAGATGTTATATCTCTTTTCATTCACATTGTAAAGTTCATAATTGCTATAATATTTTACAAACTAAGTGATCATAATGTTTCAGAAACATTTTAAGAACATTACATATATGATCACAGTTATTCCCAATTATTCATTTGAGGCAAGCAGAATGAGATAAGTAACTTTTTGAAGAAAGTAAAGTTAATAAACTTAATAAATTTATTTACAAAGTATGAATAAATGGAAGAAAGCACTCTGTAATTGCTTCTTGAGGCTCCACATTAATTCAACTTGTCTCCTCTTTCTTTTAATTCGTTTTTTCCCTGCTTTCTCACTCTGAATTCTACATCTACAATATGGTTAGGACATGCGTATGTAAAAAACAAAGTATGTGCTTTATCTGGATCAGTAACTGGTACACTGTTAAGGTATTAATATATGATGTACAGAGCCTGACTTACTCTCAAGAAATTACTAATTTCCAGGAAGTTGTACAATGACATAATTTACTATCAAATATTACAAATACTGTAGAATTCTAATGAAAACCGTAAAACAGACTCTTTAACTATAGAGAATAAACTGAGGACTGCTGAAGGGGAGATGAGTGGGGGGATGGGTTGAATTGGTGATGGGGATTAAGGAGGTAATTTGTGATGAGCACTGGGTGTTGTATGTAAGTGATGAATCACTAAGTTCTATTCCTGAAACTAATATCACACTACATGTTAACTAACTGGCATTTAAATAAATACTTGAAACTACAAAAAATTAAAAATAAAAATATATTCCTGGTTATATCTTGTCAAAGTTGATCATGTCAATACCCATTTTAATTGCTTGTTTTGTAAGACAAGAAAAAAAAGAGTATTCATTTTAAATTAAAAAAAATAATTTATCGTCCTAAAAAAATGTAGGCTATGTATTTTGTTCTATATACTCTCTATATTTCCTTTATTCTTTTTGTAGAATTCAGGGATGTGTGCAGTCACACAGTGTCAGAACATCTTTCAGTGTTGTTTACAAAGCTCTTGACTTAGTAGCTGTTGGCAGTAATTAGCATAACTTTGCTAAGTTAATGCAGCTTTTTTTATCTCCTTGTTCTGGTTTGTGAAATGCTTCATTTAAACTAAATGCACTTTAATGTCTTTTATAAAGGTAAAATATCACAGTAGAGGTCTACCCATAAGGATCATTATTAATGTCACCACTATAAAAAATGTGATTATTCAGACAAGTGTGATTAAATATTGTGCTTAAAATTAACACCAAGGTTACATATTAATGTATGCTTCTGTCAATAGAGCATTTCCTTATATACAGTATTATAAACTAATTGACTCAAATAGAAAACAGAACAATGAAGTGCTAAAATATTTAAATAAAACATAATTTTTAAAGCAGATTCATTTATTTGTTAACTTTGTAACCTTAGGGAATTTATATAAATTATTTAGGATTCATACTATTCAGGCACCATCTGAAAAATGATTAATAGGTAATACCCTCAAAATTCCCTTGGCGATTTATATTCACCCAATATATAACTGCTATAATAGTACTAAAAGTATTACTGATACTAATGGAAATAAAGTTTATTATATTTTATTTGTTATTATTATGAACAACATAATTGGAGCTTAACAAAGGAAAGATGTTCACAAAAAATAGCAGTCCGTGTCTTTTGGGATTGAAGGTATCTAGAAAACCTTGATTATTTAATTATTACTACATTAAGTTTCTCAGCAGACCCTCTAAAGTGTTAACTTTCACTTGTGGGCTACATTATACTGGAACTGGACTTTGAATCTGGCAAAGAATCTTGAAAGTGATAGTTAATATACACTATCAAATATTTATCGAGTTAAATTACTTGATCTTCAAAAAAAATTTTGAATTTGTGTTATCTAAATTATGTCTCCTAAATTAGAAAATTATCAAATAATTTTGACATTTCCACTTTATATTTTATCTATAGACATGGCCACAAAATTCTATGGATTATTTGATTTTTATTCTTAGGGAAATTTTAAAACTTTGCATTAAAGAGTGACTTTTTTTCCCACCTTAGTTAAAGCTATCTCAAAATATAGGTGATAATTTTACATGTGAACATTCTTTAAAACCAGTATAATTTCTTTTCCTCCCTAAATCCACTGTGTATATGTTAATATACAGAATAACTGAAGTAGATTAAAAGTCAATGTGTTCATTTGTATTTGAAATTTCAAGTCAACTAATTCATTACCATTTAATGCAACTTTACAATTTTTTAAGACCACTCTATTAGAAATTACTTTTTTATGTTAAAACAAAATATCTTGCTAAAGCTGTTAACCCTCCAAAGGGAATCACCAGAAAAAGTCTAATCCCTTTCAATAAACGCCCTTCTGGATACTGTGGCATAAATAGTATGCTTTTCGAAATCATTTCTTCTCAAGACAAAATACAGTATTAGAACAACTTTTATATTAGTCTTATGACATGTCTCAAGTTCTTTTATATGTCTCATCACTCTTGCAAAATAATTTTATTCAACAAATATTTACTGAGAATCTACTACTATGTACCAGATTCCAGAGATAGAATAGTGTACAAACCAGGAAAAAAAAAAAAAAAATCCCTGCATTTGGAGAACTTTTATTTTGATGGGACATCAAAACGGTACTAAATAATGAGTACAGATGTATTTATAGACTCTCTACGTTTGTTTAAGCTCATAGGCTTTGTCTTTTCATGACATCTGTTTCTGTAGCTTCCTAATGACTATACTGACAGGAGCAAGGAAGGAATCTTGTAAAAATCACCTGGGGTTCTCCTGTATGCTAATATCAATTCATTAACTTCAGTTGAAAATCCAGCTAATTTACATCTCCATCTTGTTCACTTTAAGAGACTAAAGAGACTTTGTCAAACACCATACCCCATTGCCTGTGCTGTACATTACTTTGAATAAAGAGAATTAAAGTACTGTCATCAACCACTATAGATTTCTGAAATTTTAAGAAATATTTCATTCACGGGTGAGGCTTAGGGACAGCATGCACTTTGCTTATCCTATGCCAACTAGTCTGAATAAATTTATTTTTCTCCCTTTATTAAAAATTTAAATAGAATGTAAAACTACAACTCTAAATAATATATCATGAAGAAGTAAATGAGGTAAAGATATCCTGAACAGCACAAACATAGGAGTTAGGAAAAAATCGAATTGAACATATACAAGTGTATGCTAGCTTTAAAATTCTATTTCATTGGAAGATAACAAGGGCTCATAGGTTAGCAATATGCATTATAAAAAAATACACATTTTTAAAAGTGAATTTCTCAGTTCCAGCCATCCAACAAACATCACAACATGGTTCTTCCTTATCCCATGCCCATTAGTACACAGAAAAGGGTAAAGTAATTTACAAAAATAAATTAATATGGATCTTTTAAAAATCAATCTCATAAGCCTATTTTTTGTAACTTTTAGTAGTAAATCTCATCCTTGCAATATTATGAATGCCACTTCGGGTGAAAAATATTATTTTGCCTTAGGCAAGATGGCGGAGGAGTAGGAGACCTGGATTTCGTCTCCTCTCAGGAATTCAGCTGGATAGGGATCAAACCATTCTGAACACCTACAAACTCAACAGGAGATCGAAGAAAAGAATAGCAACAACTCTCTGAACAGAAAAGCGACCACTTTCTGGAAGGTAGGACATGCAGAGAAGTGAATCCGAGGCCTTATTCGGGAGGATAGACGGCGGGGGAGGGGCCTCCGTCGGCTGCTTCTGGCAAGTGATAGAGCCACGGAGCACAAAATCAGAACTTTTAGAAGTCTGCTCCGCTGAGGGACGTCACTCTGGTGGTGAAGTGGGGGGTGGAACCCTCGCAGGACAGTGTGGTCTCAGGACCCTCGGGGTCACAGGAAGACCGGGGGTGCCTGAGTGCGGCAGAGCTCCCAGGTATCGGAGCAGGGAAGCCAGCTGCAGAGACGGAGCCCAGGCGCGGGCTCTCAGCTCGGGGTTGCTATAAACCGTGATCCGTGGCACAGTCGGGCCACTGCTCCTCCAGCAGGGACCCAACAAGCGGCAGATCCGGGGAGACTCACCTGCTTCCCCCGGGAGGAGAGGTGCGGGAGCGCACCGCGGGGATCTGCTGGGTTTGGAGACTCCACCCGGGGTCGGGTGCCAGATAGAAAGGCGCAGTCACAGGCCGGGTGAGCGCGGAGTGTGGCCGGAGACGGGGGAGACGGGAGTGACTGACTGCTTTTCTCTGGGGGCTCGCTGAGGAGCGGGACCCCGAGTTCTTGGCTCCGCCGGGGCGGAGACTGGGAGGCCGCCATTTTCACTCTCCGCCTCCAAAGCTGTACGGAAAGCTTGCAGGGAACAAAAGCTCCAGAGAGCAAACCCGAGCAGATTACTTAGCCCGGACCGGCAAGGGCGGGACAATTTTGCCTCCGGCAAAGACATTTGGGAACCACGGCAACAGGTCCCTCCCCCAGAAGATCAGCGAGAACAGCGAGCCAAGACCAAGTTTACCGATCAATGAGAACGGCAGAACTCCAGCGCTAGGGGAATACTGCACATAGAATTCATGGCTTTTTTACTATGATTCTTTAGTCTTTCAAAGTTAATTATTTTTTTTAACTGTCTTTTTTTCTTTTTTCCTTTTTTCTTTTTTTTTTGAATTTTTCTTTTTCCCTTTTTAAACCAACATCTTTTCAATCCCTTTTAAAAAAAAAAAACATTTTTATTTTTCATTTTTTTTTTTTTTTTTAAAGATTTTATTTATTTATTTGACAGAGAGAGAGACCGCGAGAGAGGGAACACAAGCAGGGGGAGGGGGAGAGGGAGAAGCAGGCTCTCCGCGGAGCAGGGAGCCTGATGTGGGGCTCGATCCCAGGACCCTGGGATCATGACCTGAGCCGAAGGCAGATGCTTAACGACTGAGCCACCCAGGCGCCCCTTTTATTTTTCATTTTTAAAGTCATATTCTATCCCTTCATAGTAGTTACCCGTATTTTTGGCATATATATATAAGTTGTTCTCTCTTTAAAATCTTGAGATAGTTTCTTCTAACAGATCAAAATATACCCTAAATCTCTAGTGTATGGTTTTTTTCTACTCCCCTGCCTGATCACATTCTCTCCCTTTTTTCTTTCTTTTTTTTTTTTTTTTTTAATCCTCTTCTTTCTTTTTTCAAACAACTTATCAAATCCTTTTTTAAATTTTTTTATAATTTCCATCTTTACAGTCATATTCCATCCCTTCATCATATCAACCCTTATTTTTGTACATATATAAGTTTTTCTTTCTTTAAAATTTTGGGAGAGACTTTCTTTTAACAGACCAAAATACACCCAAAATCTAGTGTGTGGCACTGATCTATAATCCAGCCTGATCATATATGATCACATTCTGTTTTTGTTTTGTTTTGTTTTGTTCTGCTTTTGTTTGTTTTTATCTTTACCTTTTTCTTCTTTCTTTTTTTCTTTCCTTTTCTTTTTTCTCTCTTTCCCTTTCTTTTCCCACTGCTTCAGGTCTTTTCTGATTTGTTTAGAGTATATTTTCTGGGGACGTTGTTACCCTGCTAGCATTTTGTACTCTCATTAATCTATTCTCCTCTGCACAAAATGACAAGACAGAAAAAATCACCTCAACAAAAAGAACAAGAAGTAGTACCGACTGCCAGGGACCTACTCAATACGGACATTAGTACAATGTCAGATCTAGAGTTCAGAATCATCACTTTAAAGATACTAGCTGGGCTTGAAAAAAACATGGAAGTTATTAGAGAAACCCTTTCTGGAGAAGTAAAAGAACTAAAATCTAACCAAGTAGAAATCAAAAAGGCTATCAATGAGGTGCAATCAAATATGGGGGCGCTAACTGCTAGGATAAATGAGGCAGAAGAAAGAATCAGTGAGATAGAAGACCAAATGATGGAAAATAAAGAAGCTGAGAAAAAGAGAGATAAACAACTACTGGATCACGAGGGCAGAATTCGAGAGATAAGCGATACCATAAGACGAAACAACATTAGAATAATTGGGATCCCAGAAGAAGAAAGAGAGAGAGAGGGACAGAAGGTATATTGGAACAAATTATAGCGGAGAACTTCCCTAATTTGGGGAAGGAAACAGGCATCAAAATCCAGGAAGCACAGAGAACCCCTCTCAAAATCAATAAAAATAGGTCAACACCCCGACATCTAATAGTAAAACTTACGAGTCTCAGAGACAAAGAGAAAATCCTGAAAGCAGCTCGGGAGAAGAGATATGTAACCTACAATGGTAGAAACATTAGATTGGCAACAGACTTATCCACAGAGATCTGGCAGGCCAGAAAGGACTGGCAGGACATATTCAGAGCACTAAATGAGAAAAATATGCAGCCAAGAATACTATATCCAGCTAGGCTGTCATTGAAAATTGAAGGAGAGATAAAAAGCTTCCAGGACAAACAAAAACTAAAGGAATTTGCAAACACGAAACCAGCCCTACAAGAAATATTGAAAGGGGTCCTCTAAGCAAAGAGAGAGCCTAAAAGCAACATAGACCAGAAAGGAACACAAACAATATACAGTAACAGTCACTTTACAGGCAATACAATGGCACTGAATTCCTATCTTTCAATAGTTACCCTGAATGTAAATGGGCTAAATGCCCCAATCAAAAGACACAGGCTATCAGATTGGATTAAAAAACAAGACCCATCGATATGCTGTCTGCAAGAGACTCATTTTAGACCCAAAGACACCCCCAGATTGAAAGTGAGGGGGTGGAAAACCATTTACCATGCTAATGGACACCAAAAGAAAGCTGGGGTGGCAATCCTTATATCAGACAAATTAGATTTTAAACCAAAGACTGTAATAAGAGATGAGGAAGGACACTCTATCATACTTAAAGGGTCTATCCAACAAGAAGATCTAACAATTGTAAATATCTATGCCCCTAACATGGGAGCAGCCAATTATATAAGGCAATTAATAACAAAAGCAAAGAAACACATTGACAACAATACAATAATAGTGAGGGACTTTAACACCCCCCTCACTGAAATGGACAGATCGTCTAAGCAAAAGATCAACAAGGAAATAAAGACTTTAAATGACACACTGGACCAAATGGACTTCACAGACATATTCAGAACATTCCATCCCAAAGCAACGGAATACACATTCTTCTCTAGTGCCCATGGAACATTCTCCAGAATAGATCACATCCTAGGTCATAAATCAGGTCTCAACCAGTACCAGAAGATTGGGATCATCCCCTGCCTATTTTCAGACCACAATGCTTTGAAACTAGAACTCAATCACAAGAGGAAAGTCAGAAAGAACTCAAATACATGGAGGCTAAAGAGCATCCTACTGAAGAATTAATGGGTCAACCAGGAAATTAAAGAAGAATTAAAAAAATTCATGGAAACCAATGAAAATGAAAACACAACTATTCAAAATCTTTGGGATACAGCAAAGGCAGTCCTAAGAGGAAAGTATATAGCAATACAAGCCTTTCTCAAGAAACAAGAAAGGTCTCAAGTACACAACCTAACCCTACACCTAAAGGAGCTGGAGAAAGAACAGCAAATAAAGCCTAAACCCAGCAGGAGAAGAGAAATCATAAAGATCAGAGCAGAAATCAATGAAATAGAAACCAAAAGAACAGTAGAACAGATCAACGAAACTAGGAGCTGGTTCTTTGAAAGAATTAACAAGATTGATAAGCCCCTGGCCAGACTTATCAAAAAGAAAAGAGAAATGACCCAAATAACTAAAATCATGAATGAAAGAGGAGAGATCACAACCAACACCAAAGAAATACAAACAATTATAAGAACATATTATGAGCAACTCTATGCCAGCAAATTAGATAACCTGGAAGTAATGGATGCATTCCTAGAGATGTATCAACTACCAAAACTGAACCAGGAAGAAATAGAAAACCTGAACAGACCCATAACCACTAAGGAAATAGAAGCAGTCATCAAAAATCTCCAAAAACACAAAAGCCCAGGGCCAGATGGCTTCCCAGGGGAATTCTACCAAACATTTCAAGAAGAATTAATACCTATCCTTCTGAAACTATTCCAAAAAATAGAAATGGAAGGAAAACTTCCAAACTCATTTTATGAGGCCAGCATTACCTTGATCCCAAAACCAGACAAAGACCCCATCAAAAAGGAGAATTACAGACCAATATCCCTGATGAACATGGATGCAAAAATTCTCACCAAAATACTAGCCAATAGGATCCAACAGTACATTAAAAGGATTATTCACCACGACCAAGTCGGATTTATCCCTGGGCTGCAAGGTTGGTTCAACATCCGCAAATCAATCAACGTGATACAATACATTAACAAAAGAAACAACAAGAACCATATGATCCTCTCAATAGATGCAGAAAAAGCATTTGACAAAGTACAGCATCCTTTCTTGATCAAAACTCTTCAGAGTATAGGGATAGAGGGTACATACCTCAATATCATAAAAGCCATCTATGAAAAACCTACAGCGAATATCATTCTCAATGGGGAAAAACTGAGAGCTTTCCCCCTAAGGTCAGGAACGCGGCAGGGATGTCCACTATCACCACTGCTATTCAACATAGTATTGGAAGTCCTAGCCACAGCAATCAGACAACAAAAAGAAATCAAAGGCATCCAAATTGGCAAAGAAGAAGTCAAACTCTCACTCTTTGCAGATGATATGATACTTTATGTGGAAAACCCCAAAGACTCCACCCCAAAACTGCTAGAACTCATACAGGAATTCAGTAAAGTGGCAGGATAGAAAATCAATGCACAGAAGTCAGTGGCATTCCTATACACCAACAACAAGTCAGAAGAAAGAGAAATTAAGGAGTCGATCCCATTTACAACTGCACCCAAAACCATAAGATACCTAGGAATAAATCTAACCAAAAAGGCAAAGGATCTGTACTCAGAAAACTATAAAATACTCATGAAAGAAATTGAGGAAGACACAAAGAAATGGAAAAACGTTCCATGCTCATGGATTGGAAGAACAAATATTGTGAAGATGTCAATCCTACCTAGAGCAATCTACACATTCAATGCAATCCCCATCAAAATACCATCCACTTTCTTCAAAGAAATGGAACAAATCATCCTAAAATTTGTATGGAACCAGAAAAGACCCCGCATAGCCAGAGGAATGTTGAAAAAGAAAAGCAAAGCTGGCGGCATCACAATTCCAGACTTCCAGCTCTATTACAAAGCTGTCATCATCAAGACAGTATGGTACTGGCACAAAAACAGACACATAGATCAATGGAACAGAATAGAGAGCCCAGAAATGGACCCTCAACTATATGGTCAACTAATCTTTGACAAAGCAGGAAAGAATGTCCAATGGAAAAAAGACAGTCTCTTCAACAAATGGTGTTGGGAAAATTGGACAGCCACATGCAGAAGAATGAAACTGGACCATTTCCTTACACCACACACAAAAATAGACTCCAAATGGTTGAAAGACCTCAATGTGAGACAGGAGTCCATCAAAATCCTACAGGAGAGCACAGGCAGCAACCTCTTTGACCTCAGCCGCAGCAACTTCTTCCTAGAAACATCGCCAAAGGCAAAGGAAGCAAGGGCAAAAATGAACTATTGGGACTTCATCAAGATAAAAAGCTTTTGCAAAGCAAAGGAAACAGTCAACAAAACCAAAAGACAACTGACAGAATGGGAGAAGATATTTGCAAATGACATATCAGATAAAGGGCTAGTATCCAAAATCTATAAAGAACTCATCAAACTCAACACCAAAAGAACAAAGAATCCAATCAAGAAATGGGCTGAAGACATGAACAGACATTTTTCCAAAGAAGACATCCAAATGGCCAACAGACACATGAAAAAGTGTTCAATATCGCTCGGCATCAGGGAAATCCAAATCAAAACCTCAATGAGATACCACCTCACACCAGTCAGAATGGCTAAAATTAACAAGTCAGGAAATGACAGATGTTGGCGGGGATGTGGAGAAAGGGGAACCCTCCTACACTGTTGGTGGGAATACAAGCTGGTGCAGCCACTCTGGAAAACAGTATGGAGGTTCCTCAAAAAGTTGAAAATAGAGCTACCCTATGACCCAGCAATTGCACTACTGGGTATTTACCCCAAAGATACAAAAGTAGGGACCCGAAAGGCTACGTGCACCCCGATGTTTATAGCAGCAATGTCCACAATAGCCAAACTGTGGAAAGAGCCAAGATGTCCATCAACAGATGAATGGATAAAGAAGAGGTGGTATATATATACAATGGAATATTATGCAGCCATCAAAAGGAATAAGATCTTGCCATTTGCAACGACGTGGATGGAACTGGAGGGTATTATGCTGAGCGAAATAAGTCAAACAGAGAAAGACATGTATCATATGACCTCACTGATATGAGGAATTCTTAATCTCAGGAAACAAACTGAGGGTTGCTGGAGTGGGGGGTGGGGTGGGAGGGATGAGGTGACTGGGTGATGGACACTGGGGAGGGTATGTGTTCTGGTAAGCGCTGTGAATTGTGCAAGACTGTTGAATCTCAGATCTGTACCTCTGAAACAAATAATGCAATATATGTTAAGAAAGAAAAAAAGAAGAAGAATGTAGCAGGAGGGGAAGAATGAAGGGGGAGAAATCGGAGGGGGAGAAGAACCATGAGGGACAATGGACTCTGAAAAACAAACTGAGGGTTCTAGAGGTGAGGGGGGTGGGGGGATGGGTTAGCCTGGTGATGGGTATTGAGGAGGGCACGTTCTGCGTGGAGCACTGGGTGTTATGCACAAACAATGAATCATGGAACACTAAATCTAAAACTAATGATGTAATGTATGGGGATTAACATAACAATAAAAAAATAAAAAAAAAGAAAAATATTATTTTGTGTCATCAAAGAGGTGATACTCAATGAAACTGTTAAGCTTAAAACAAAGTGGCTACTGAGATCAATTTTTATCTTGCATTGGGCACCTTGGATGTTCAATAAGTAATCCATAAGATTAATGATTTTAATAAAAATATAACTTTTTACCATATTCTTTCAGTGAATCATAGATTAAGATTGCATTTTGTGATGTTATGAACTATATTACTTCATTTACCTCAAGTTGCTTATTTTGCTTATATAAAATGCATCAGATTGATGTTTGTGAGAAAATTCATTAGAGACTTTTCAACAAATAAACTCAAAATAAAACAAAGAAACACTGTACTACATGTGGGAGATATCTGCAAATCTCCAAAACACACTAGAATATTATTCATAATGGACTACATCGTGTTAATACAACATGCCAGGAAACACAGTAAATTAAAACAACATCACCAATAGTAATTCAGGTCCTTAAAATGCTTTTTAAATGCCATAAAAATCAGAATAACTTATTTCATGCTTTTGAGATAAATACTCCTGATTATCTAAAAATAATCTCAACTAACATGGAGAATGAATTTGGATACTCCACAGAATTTTATGGTTATGACTATATTGAATATTTCCAAGGTATACTTGTCTCTAAGTGTGTATTATTTTATCTCTATATTGAGGAGATAATATTTTGAGGCATTTATAATTTTTATGTAATTATAAGATTAAAACACTATAGAGCAAGAGTGGAGAAGAGCTGTGGAGTGAGCAGGAGATGAGTAACAATGTACAGTTCTGAAATTCTGAGATGACAGCATGAGTTCTTGAGGGAATATAGAGACCTGGAGGAGAAAGGAAACTCCTCCAGACTCAAAGCCCAGTGCTAGAAGCTGTGAATGATGCAGTGATGGTTTAGACATGATCTAAACCTATTAAACAGATAAAGACAAACTTCCAACTATTATAAAGTACTCTATTAAGGGGTTCAAGGTAGAGGCATGGGAAGACCCTGAATTCACCTCCACCCACAGGCACACCAAATCTACACGTACATATAGAGCAATTCTTCCTGAAGAACTAAGGGCTTATTAGCCAGCTCCCATATAACAAAGTGTAGAAGGACCACACAGAGAAAGGTAGGAAAGACAGAGACATGGTAATACAGGAACTCCACCCCCAACACTAGGACCTGTGGTAGGGAGGGATAGCACTGAGTGACCCACACACAGATTTGCTACCCTGAGGTACAGCAAAAAAACAGCAGTTTAAAGAACAATTTAGACTATAAGTGATGGAAAACCATTTCCTCACCCTACAGCATCCACCAAAGGTTGAGGAATTGTTGAAACTTTCTCTGGGGTTGGAGGTGCTTCTGTTCCCCCTCTGTTTTGATAGTGCAGATGAAAGTAGGGTCTGGGCATTTTATGCAGCCTGCCACCTCATTCCCAGGCCTCTAGCCCACACCAGTTCAAATCAAAACAACAAAATATCACCTCACACCAGCCAGGATGGTTAGTATTAAAAAGACAAGAAATAACAAGTGTTGACAAGGCTATGGAGAAAAGGGAACCCTCATACACAGGGAGTGTAAATTGGGACAGCCAATGTGGAAAACAATATGGCAGTTCCTCAAAAATTCAAAGATAGAGGGGTACCTGGGTGGCTCACTTGGTTAAGCGTCTACCTTCAGCTCAGGTCATGATCCTAGTGTCCTGGGATTGAGTCCCGCATCTGGCTCCCTGCTCAGTGGGGAGCCTGTTTCTCCCTCTGCCTGCCTCTCCCCCTGCTTGTGCTCTCTCCTTCTCTCTGTCAAATAAATAAATAATTTTTTAAAAAAATTCAAAGATAGAAATAGCGTATGATTCAGTAATTCTACTTCTGAGCATTTACCCAAAGAAATGAAAATATTAATTCAAAAATATATATGCACCCCTATGTTTATTGTAGCATTATTTACAATGCCAAGGTATGAAGGCATACTATGTGTCCATCTATAGATGAATGGATGAGGAAGATGTATATATTTTACTATATATATATAGTAAAGTATTACTCAACTATAAAAATAATTAAATCTGGGGTGCCAGGGTGCCCCAGTTGGTTAAGTGTCTGCCTTTGGCTCAGGTCATGATCTCAGGGTCCTGGGATTGAGCCCCACATCAGGCTCCCTGCTCAGCAGGGAGTCTGCTTCTTCCTCTCCCTTTGCCCTCCTCCTGCTCATGCTCACTCTCTCTGTTTCTGTCTCTCTCTCTCAAATAAATAAATACAATCTTAAAAAAGAAAGAATTAAATCTTGCCATTGTGACAAAATGGATAGACCTAGAAGGTATCACGCTAAGTGAAATTAAGTCAAACAGAATAAGACAAACACAATTTGGTCAAATCTAAAAAAGAAACAAAACAAGTGAACAAACAAATTAAATCAGAAACAGACTCAAAAACAGAGAACTGATGGTTGCTAGTAGGTAGGAGGTGGGGGATGGACAAATAGGCAAAGGGGATTAAAAGGTATAAATTTCTAGTTATAAAATAAGTCATGGGGATGAAAAGTATAGCATAGGGAATATAGTCTGTTCTATTGTAATAACTTTGTATGGTGACAGATGGTAATTACAGTTATCATGGTAAACATTTCATAATGTATATAATTGTATGACTATGCTGTACACCTGAAATTAATATAATATTGTATGTCAACTATACTTCAATTAAAAAAACACTACAGTATCATCAGATTATTTTTTTCTCTAAATAGTGTGTTTAGACAATAAAAAGAAACAAGAGCTATTTAAATGTAAAAGCTGAAGGAAAATAAAACTCTTGCTCTTTGCAGATGATATGATTACATATTCTACATTTTCTTGCCTTCAATAGTATTTGCTATTTCTGAGTCTCAAATATTGCCAGTTAAAGGCAGGGCTGCCTGGCATCCACAAGGCAATACTTTCCTTTTCACTTTTATTTGAAAGTAATGCTTCTTAAACTGTGTTGAATTTCTAATTTTCTTTTTTATTTCCTTTCCTTGTGCTTTCTTCACTGCTGCTCTTGTTTTCTTTATGTAGATCCAAGTTTTCCAATCTGTATCATTTTCCTTCTCTCTGAAGAATTTCTTTTAACATTTTATGCAAGGCAAGTCTACTGTCAACAAATTATTTCATTTCTTGTTTGCTTGAAAAAGTCTATTAAATATTTTACTCAATTTTCTACTTCCTCATAAGATTTGTAAAAAAGAAGTTTCATATAATTCTTACCCTTGTATAATACAAGTAAGGCTTCCCCTGACCCTGTCTTTTGTTAAGACTTTTTCTTTATGTTTTCATGTGGTTTGAATAGGATATCTCTAGGGGTAGATTTGTGTGTGTTTGTGTGTCATTTATTGTGATTGGTGTTCTCTGATCTTGGATTTGTGGCTTGTTTTCCTTCACAAATTTTGGAAAATTCTCATTCATTGTTACTTCAAATGTTTTTTTCTCTTTCTTATTCTTCTGATCTCCCGTTATATATGTTACAAGTTTTGTAATTGTACCGAAGTTCTTACATATTCTTTTCCATTTTTTCATTATGTTATGTTATGTTATGTTATGTTATTTATTTATTTATTTATTTATTTATTTATTTATTTATTATTTTTGCTTTTCAGTTAGGGAGTTTCTATTGACATATCTTCAATCTCATTGTTTCTTTCCTCAACCATGTCCACTCTACAGATGAGTCCATCAAAATCATTCATTTGTTACAATGTTTATGTCCAGCATTTTCTCTTGATTCTTTCTTAGAATTTCCATCTCCATGCTTATATTGCCTTTGTATGTGTATATAGAGACATAGATATACATTCTCTTATTGCATGTTGTTCAATTTTTCTATTAGAACTCTTATGTTCCATATTAATCAAGTATTTAAAATTCCTGATCTGATATTGCTAAAACCTTTTTATATATAGTCTCATTCTCATATTTGCCTTGTTTTTCAGGTTGTGTTTTCTCTTGCCTTGTCACAGGTCTTGTAATTTTTTTTTAAGATTTTATTTAATTATTTGACAGAGAGAGACACAGCAAGAGAGGGAACACAAGCAGGGCGAGTGGGAGAGGGAGAAGCAGGCTTCCCGCTAAGCAGGGAGCCTGATGCGGGGCTCGATCCCAGGACCCTGGGATCATGACCTGAGCCGAAGGCAGACGCTTAACAACTGAGCCACCCAGGCACCCCAGGACATGTAAATTTTTGCTAAAATCTGGGCATGGCAATGGGAACTGAGGCATATAGGCCATTAGTGTAATTTTATGTTTACTTAGCTAGGAGTTGATCTGTGTCTACAGTTTGCTGTAGCTGTATGTGTCTGAGGCTTCCATTTCTTCTAGTGATTTTTTTCTTTCTCCTCTGTTGTGTTTGGGTTTCCCTAGAAACTCCTTAGAGTCTGTCCCTTGTAGATCTTTTAATGTAGCTGACTGTTATTTTATAGGAGCCCTGTGGTTGTGGTGGTAAGAGTGGGGTTGGTGGGGTGAGGAAGCATTCTACAATTCTTTGATTAGATCTCAATCTCAGTTAGCCTGTCTGAGCTGTCATCTTTACAAATGGTTCTCAGCATTTTTTTTTTTTTTCTTTTCCTAATCTCCTTGGATGAGAAAAAAAAGGTTAGAGTTGGGTAATTTTCTATTCCCAAATCCAATAAGGTTCATGACGTCTTTTTGAAACCTTGCTGAACAGGACTTGGCTGCAGAAAATTCTTTGAGATTACTTAAAAATAACTATTTTTCTCCTGGAAATATTTCAAAATGGTTATTTTCCCCTAAGCATAATTAAAAATCATTACTGTTCCATTCCTTTGGTCAGACATGAGGGGATTTTTCTCTAATTGTTTTTGTGAGAAACTGGTAGAACTTCTGAAAGCAAACCCATGAAAATATGGTGCCCGCTTGGAATGGAGTCCCAAGAGTTTTTAACTCTCAAGTTTGTCCACACTTATCCTCCATCAGTTTGGTCAAGTTATCATTTAAGTGTTCCTACTATTTACCAGCACCAGTAGATTATGCTTCAGGGTAAGCTGATTTGCCTTTTCTGTATTTGACTGTCTCTCCAGTTTTCAGGGTGGTAGTTGGTCCTGTGACTTCAATTCACTGAGAGATCCACAAAAAAGTTGAGTTTCAGCCTGTTCAGCTTTTTTCTTGTGAAGATCTGATTCTTTTTGTTACTGGTATTTGCAATCAGTTCTTTCAAGGAAATATATCACATAATGGAATAGAAGAAATATTTTACAAGTTTAGTGGACACTATTATTTAATATACTATTTTTAAAGAAGAAATAATTTTAGTAATAATTCTTCAATGGGCCTTTACCTCAATGAATATGAAACATACTATGGTAGACACCTCTGAGGGATAATTTTATTGCTACTTTTATTTGTAAAGTAATAGTTATATTATGAAACAAATTTTTTTCTTTTGAATTGTGCGTTGTTTTATTTTCCTGGAAAACAAATACCAATGAAGTGAGAAACCAATCTGATATCTAAAGAGAAGGCTATGTCTTCACTTGAGATGATTATGAGGAATAATCAATCAACAATCATAAAAAAAATTTCTAACGTACTAGTTGAATAATATTTTAATAATTAACTTTATGATTACAAAATGAGAGATATCACTTTTTTTATATTAAGGAAACCTAATAGTCATCTTTTCCTAAATGATTAGAAATAACATCAACTTTAATGATTATTATGTGAATTCTCAACCTTACAACATATTTGATCATTTTGTTTAAATATTTTTATTATTAAACTGTAATTTTTTTCCATTAACTCAAATTATAAAAGTGCTCTTTATTTTTAAAATAAAAGTTTTAACATCTCATTGTTGATTTCTAATGTAATTGCATTATAGTTGAGAACATTATAACTTTGGAAATGAGCAAGAAACTTTGATCTAGAGCATGGTCATAAAGTTGAAATATTAAAAGTCTTCTTGAAAATACTATATATTTCCACAATATATAATAGTTTGAAGGGATACATTTTCCTATGTATTAGCTGGATCAAATATTATCACTGGGTTTTTCAAATCTTCTATAGATTTACACATTTTCTATTACTTGAAACAGTTTGAAAGATGCAATGATTAACATAAGTTTGTAATTGTCAGTTTGAGGTTTCTATTTTATAAAATCATACAGTTCAAATTGTTAAACTTTTATTTTTTAAAGATCTTATTTATTTCTTTGACAGAAAGAGACACAGCAAGAGAGGGAACACAAGCAGGGGGAGTGGGAGAGGGAGAAGCAGGCTTCCAGCAGAGCAGGGAGCCCGATGCGGGGTCGATCCCAGGACCACAGGACCATGACCTGAGCCAAAGGTAGACGCTTAACGACTGAGACACCCAAGCGCCCCAAGTTGTTAAACTTTTATTATTAAATTTTAAAGTATTTTTCTTTGTATTAATTTCTATCAATTTCTCATCCTCAATTATATTTTGTCTGAAACTGTAATAGCAGATGTCTTCCTCTAGTTTAATGCATTTCCCTACTTTGCAATATCTTTGTGTCATTTCAACTATGTTCTTTAATAGCAGTGTATCCACTTTGATTATTTGTCATTTTTTTTTTTAGAGAGAGACAGCACGTGTAAGCAAAGGGTAGGGGTAGCAGTGGGAGAGACAGAGTGAAAGAAAGAGAATCCCAAGCAGGCTCCATGCTGCCAAGCATGGAGCTCAACACAGGGCTCAATATCAAGACCCTGAGATCGTGACCTGAGCCAAAATCAAGTTGGATGCTCAATTGACTGAGCCACCCCGGTGCCCCTGATTATTTGCCTTTTAATAGGTGTTTCTAAGTAGTTTTCATTGATCAAAATGTAGTTTTCATTGATCAAATATACTTAGATGCATTCCTGATATCTCACTTCAGGCTAATTATTTACATGCTTTATCTCTGTTTTGTCTCTATTTCTGTCTTCTGCTTTGTTAATTCAATTTTTTCTTAATGTTTTTCCTCTTAGGTATTTTATAGAAGTTATGTTTGTATTTCTATTTGTTTAGGGTTATTTCTACATTTTTAACAATTGTACTTTATATTATCAAAAAAAGTTGTAAAAACATTTATTAAAGTGAGCAGGAGTTGATGAAGTTTATTTGTGTGGTAACACATAATATCCACTATCAGGTTGTAGAATGCTTGCAAATGGAAAATATTTTTTTGTGCTTTTCTACTCTTGGCATAACTGGATCAACTCACAGGCTTGAGAAGAAAGGTGCCTGGAGATTATCCTTTTTAGACTTCTAGTTTCTTTACTACAAGAAGGCTTACATAAATCTGAATCATTTATTCAAGAGCATCAGGCACCTGTGTTTAATTGCAACAAATTCTCACTCCTTCTTGTATTCCTGCCCTTTGTTTTATGACTTCATGTACCCTTTCACTAAATTGGTGGCATGTGCTACCCTATTTCTTGAGTTTGAGTTTGGTCAGATGACTAGATTTGGTCAATAGGTTAAGACAAAAATGATGGCATACCAATTCTAAACCAAGATATCAAGAGTACCTGCGTATTTTAACTTGTGTCTCCTAAGTTTCTGTTATCACCTAAGAATTGTATTCTTAAGCTAGACAGTTGGTCTTAGGGGGAGGATGAAAGCCAAGGAAGGTGAAGCACTGTTTAAATCAGCTGATGTCTAGCTGAAGCTATATGATTGTTTATTGCTTTATGACTCGATGTTTTCTTTTTTCTTGGCTAATAATTACTTTTGTCTTTGAATAGCTGACATATGGCAGTTTACAGAATTCTGGAGTAGTCACTGAGTCAGAATTCAGTACTACAACTCCAGTGTGTAGCTATGGTTACAGTTAAGAAAAGCAGCAACCAGGAAAAACAGCCAACCGTTCCCCAGATTTTTTAGTGAAAATTCTATTCCACAAGCTCTTGTTTTCAGCTCTCTGATTACAGGACTAGAAGCTACAGGATCAAACAAAGCTGCCCTAGAAGAACCCAATGCCTTCTCCATTATGCTTAAAAGAAGTATTTATATCTTTCTTCCAACTGTCTCTCAGCATTCCCCTTTGGCAGAACTGGGTTACATCTTAAACTCAAGACACAAATCAATCTGTAAGTGTAATTTTCAGAGTTCTACTTCTATATTATAGGAAGACTTATAAAAAAAAGTGTTATTATCAGAGCTGAGAGAGCCATCTTACAAAAAGTTTTATTAATTTTGAACTTACATGAAAAGTTCTTAATGGTTTATGCTTATTTCTCTGAAAGTAAAACTCTTACACTCTTTTGTCTAATTGATTCCCCTTAAAGAATATTCAGTTACTCTAAATTAATTGTATAGTTGCTATATGTGTATGCATATTCAGTAATTATATAGTCATTGGGCTACATTGCCTGAGGCCTAGTCTTCCAAAAGCCTAACATAATGAAATTTATTACCTAAGCACTGTCTTCCTCCAGGAACTGACCTTGCCAAGCAGCATAGTTAGTGCAAGAACACCATTTTGGAAATTTTGATCCTATCCCTTGACTATTGATCTTATGTAGACACTGAACTCAGTTGATCATGTTTTCTTCCCAGATAAATCTGAAATGAGAATTTTGAAAGAAAAAAGTATCACTACGTGAATGAATCTCTGAGACAAAAAATTCAGGAGTTGTTAGCAGACCTGGTGTCTGCCAAACTGAAGAATATAGTTAACACATAGAAAAATAGGAGACAGGGCTCTAATATCCTTAAAAACATGGTTCCTGTTGATGTTGAGTCATGTTGGTTTCCTGATAATAAGAGAGGTACTCATTATATTTATCAGAATGTGTCCACTTTGCTTAAGCTGATTCAGGGAGTTTCTATCACGATCAAAAAGATTTTCTATCAAGAGTTTCTATCAAAAAATGATCTAAACAACTCACAGCAAAAAAGTGTTGACTATTCTTGTCACTCTTAGCTAAATTCAACTTAAACATTTACCAAAATACTAGTCCCAACTCATTTTAGGGTCACAGAAATTTATTTAATATAGTTAAGAAAAAACATATATATAAAGAGAATTATTTATCATAAATGCTCATTCAGCTCAATGTAATTATATATCCTAAATAAAATGTGATGAAAATATTTCACCATATATATAAGAATTATCTTGAAATATGAGGTAAAAATAATGAAGATTATTTAACAATAGCAATGACTTGGCAAAAATATCTTAGAGATATCCAAAAAAAATCCATGTATGACAAAAAATATTGAGCTGAATACATTTCCATCCTATATTTTGATCATAGTATAGCAAGCTTAAATGTAAACACATGAATCAGGAGAAGAGAGAAATCTTAGTTAATAGAAACTAACCAAATTTACATTTTAATTCTTTTTTTCTTTATATGTTCAATAAATATTTATATAAAGAAAGAAAAAGTGTTAGCTACAATTATTTACATCAGTACTATTTGCCTAATTTCATCCTGTTTATGTTAATTTTCACAGGAATATTACAATGTAGGCATTATCATTTTCCACAATTTACAGAAAAGGGAATTTATGCCTAGAAGGACTTTAGAAAGTTATTCTAGTTCCAATGCAATCTTAATAAAGCATTATCAGTTATTTTAGAAATTACCAAGCATTAATCAGCAATCTTATGAGAATATGAATGTACTAGCAAATGAAAGCAGAATATTGAGTTAATCTTGTAGGAAAGGAGAGTATCAACTAAGTGTTCAACAGCATATTCCTGAATAACTTCACTACCAAGGCAGCTAAGTAGGGCTCAGAACACATGCTAGAATGGTTTACTGAGGGATCCCTGGGTGGCTCAGTAGGTTAAGGGTCCCACACTTGGTTTTGGCTCAGGTCGTGATCTCATGGGTCAAGGGATGGAGCCAGGGGCTCTGCACTCAGTGGGGAGTTTGCCTGAAGATTCTCTCCTTCTGCCTCTCCCTCCGCCCCCACTCATTCTCTGTTTTTCTCTCTCTCAAATAAATAAATCTTTTTTTTTTTTTTTTTTAAGAATGGTTTACTGAAAAGGGTGCCCTTCCTCAAAAAGAAAATCCATAGAGTGCATGAATATACCATCATACCTAACAAGTACCCAGAGTACCAATTATAAAAGATGCGCCACAAATTGTAGGAATTAGCTTTTCATATAGGAAATGGAATAATGAGAGACATTACTTCCCCTCAATATTGTAATGGAAAATACTGTTTGGGAAAGCATGCAGAAAGGCTTTTTGCATGCATTATTATCAGTTACAGATTCTACTGATACTTATTTGTGTTGGTGATTAACTGAAAACTAAGTATTTTTAAGTATTCTGGATAATTTTAGTGACTGAGTAAGCAACCATTATATAAAAATGCTTTAGGAAGCAGTATTCTAGCTGAGAACTCAAACCTCAGTAAATGTACAATAACTAAGAGGGTCTCTATCACATGAAGATGTATAACAGGGTATGAAGAAAACAGTATTTCACAGGCTAAATTTTAATAGGATTATGAATCAACCAATCTAGTATTGTTTCATCTATTTATGAAAATCCAATGATTTCTGATTTTAGTAAGTGAAATATCAATAATGTAATTTCCTATTAATTTTAACAAATTAGGTAAGTAGCACCATTAGGGTTGGTGTCTTCAAACCATCTTTTTTTTTTTTTTTTTTAACACATTTTATATTTATTTTTTATTTATTTCTTTTTTTTAAGTAATATCTACACCCAATGTCAGGTTCAAACTCACAGCCTAAAGATCAAGAGTCACATGTTCTATGGACTTAGCCAGCCAGGCAACCCACAATTTTTTTAAAGCATTCAAACCATCTTTGAAGAGTTTGGCTGAAACTAAATCCTGCTCTTCAATGCCTCACATAATTGAACAACTATAGGAACCCATCAAGGATCAGAGTAAAAACAAGACATTCCTGTGAATCCACTCCTTGTTTCATTCAAGATGGTAGTCTACAAAGAAAATAAATGTGAATCTTAGAAAGCACAAATACTATTGAGGTCCAATAAGAAATTTATAGAATTTCATTTCTATGTGTTTATCCCACGTTAAAAGAAATATTTTAAAGTACATTATATATTATAACTGTAGGTATGACAATTTATACGTAAACACTTCTGCATATATTGGGGTGCATGCCAAAATGTTTTACTAATAGAGTGCATGATTAAAAATATATAAAACATCGTGTTAAAAAAATCAACACAATTTAAGAGGGAATCTGTGGAGAAGCTTACTCTTGGAGCCTCAAATAGAGAGAAGGAAAACTTAAGCACATGTCTGGATCCAAGCTGCCTTTTCTGGCAGCTATGAATCCATTCCTTGTTTAATGTTGAGGAAAACAGAGATTCACTCTATGTGCTACATGTGTGTTAGTGTTGGCACCACGTGCAGATCATAAAATAAATTTACAGTAATTCACAGTCAATGTAATCAAATTTTACTTGTAATCTCTCAGCACTATAAAGGGAGAATAAGCATACTGAGAGGCTAGGTGGTTGATGGTGATGCCAACACAAACACTTAAGAGGAATACTTCATTCTTAGATTTCTAGTAACAGAGAGCTAAGGGGAAATTTCATGCCGGTTAACCTCTGTTTACCCCCTATAAAATGTTTATAACACTTGCTCCTATATAATTCATATGTTATTCTGAAGTTAAATTAAGGACATTAACAGCACTTAGTAAAATATAAATGTATCATCAAACCTGTGGTATGGTAATTCTTATCATGAAAATAGAACCGAATAAACTCTATAGCTCTATAGAATTGCTACGTCCCTCAGAAGACTACATGTTCCTTACAGGGATCTAGGAATAGGGATATGTCAAGCCAAAAAGTAAATCCCATCTACTGGTATAAATTTTACTCTGATAATGGCTACTGATGATCATTATGATGGTGATAATGATTATAGTGAGGATAGTAAGTAACATTCATGAGGCACCTGCAATCTTTAATATACAATCTCAACTCACATGGGAAGTTATGTATTATCATCTTCATTTTATAAGTGATTATCATTAGTATAAGTGAGGATATGTGATTTACTGAGAGTCACCCAACGGGCAAGATCCACTTTGGTCTTTCTCCACAAGGATGCTGTTATAATACATCATGCTGGCTCTGTATACATTCAGCAAATATATATTCGGTATACACTTAATAATTCAGAGAATAAGCATTACTGACTACAAAGAACATAAAGCATAAAGATTCAGGTTAGCGGATGGCTTGGAAGTAGAGCAACATTTTGGTTTCTGTAATTGAGAACAAGTCATTTTTGGAAAATTTGACACCAAAATTAAGTTAAAATGTAAACTAAAGTGTGTGTCAGTATAAAGACCTGCCTATATTTATATGCACACATTTGCTTGTGCTATATTGCCTGTGGGATTACATATGAGAAAACTATATACATTTTGACATGTGTTCTCCTGGGCACCATGTTGTGGAAAGCCAAATACACTCAATCAGACCAATTTATTAATTGTGTAATGTTGGAAAAGTTACTTAAATGCTCTGAGCCATGATTTCTTCATATATAAAATAGGGAAAATATCATCTACATCACAGGATTTAGCTTTCAAACGTGAATAAAAGAATCTGGCACAATGCCAGATACACACATGCTACAGATACACACATGCTACATGTTTTCCTGTCTTCATTTGCTTTGCAGTATTAAACCCGAATATTGTGAACACTTAAGAAATCAAGTACTATGCTACATTTCCTATGAAGGTGCTGTTTATCCCTTAAATTATTGTTATTCTAAAATTTTTAAAAAATAATAAATCAGAATCAAAAACTATCTTAAAATGATTATACATATAAAAATAAGGTGATAAATATAGCATATGCTTCCCTTGTATGCATCATTGTCAATATCAGCTTTAGATCATATTATGGGTGTACTGCAATGCACAATTCAACAATGAAGGCAGCATTTATTTTCCCTTAACAGGGAAAATAAAGCTAAATACTTGTAACTTCTATAGCAGGTTATGTAAAAACAGTAAAGATATATTCAATATGGAGGACCTCTAATCAAAGTATCTGAGGGCATAACTACTACAGCTTCTGAGAAAAATTAAAAAGCAAAACATATTTTTTGTATATAGAAAAGACTAAACCAAATCCGTTTGCAAATGTGAACTTTAATGTTTGATGATGAGACACAATAATAATTAGCTACATTTTCTTAGTAGAGGTGGCTAGTTAGTAAAGAAGATGCAGAAAATTATTCTGGCTAGATAAGACAGACAATTATTTGAAGGTGTGTTTGTGTTTCAATTTTTCTGAAATTTTAAGTAAAATTTGAAGGTTTTATAAAATGCTTTCAAATTAAAATTTTTAGAGAATTCTACTATCATCATGGTTTATTAATCACAAGATCATACTATATATTTAATTTTAGTATTAATATAGTATCTACATAAATATTTGTCCACATGTGTACATTCAGAATTATACTAAAACTAAAGGCAGCATAGGGGTAATAAAGCTCTTCAAACACAATCATAAGGTAAATACAAGAAAGTTGTTTGTATATATGTGTGTGTGTATATTTAAACATTTTCTTGTTCATTTAACTCATTAAATTTATTAATTTAGAAATATTATTCAAATTATGAAAATATTCTAAGAGGAATTACCAGAAACACTGATCTCTCTGTAAGCATTATTCTTATCTTAATGTTTTATAAAGTTGCAGTATATGAGTTGATATCCCTAAAATTTCACTGATGGTCGAACATGTTTTTCATATCTGAAAGTCAATCTTTTGGTGATGAAACACTTGCATACATTAGAAGCTAGGTCAACAAATATTTATGTTTAAATATCAGTGTTGAACATAAAGACTTCTGGCTCAGTGAAGTATTTTATTGGCAGACATTTATTCAGACACTTATGTGTGGTAACAGCTCCTGGTTTCTGAAGAAATGCTTTCATTTTTAACATAGTATGTATTCATTTTATTCTATTTTGTTAAAACATATTAGTAAGAAATCCTTTTTTAAATCTTTTCCCATATTAAAATAAATGATTTTATATTTTGCCAAAATATAAAATGTCTTTTTTACTTTCACTTCAAACAGGCTATGTGGACGTCAACTTCAAAAACATCTAATATTGTAATGAATTTAACTGAAAGATTTTCTATAAGATTTTCAATTATAGTATAATTTTTACAAATATACCTACAATAAATGTAGAAATGTGTATATATTTATGTACAAATTGGTCAGTAAGTTTATTAAAAATAGGACACTGATAGTATCCAATGGAAAAAAAGACAGTCTTTTCAACAAATGTTGCTGGAAAAACTAAACAGCTACATGCAGAAGAATGAAATTGGACCACTTTATTACACCATACACAAAAATAAATTCAAAATGGATGAAAGTTCTAAATGTAAGACAGGAAGCCATCAAAATCCTAGAGAAGAACACAGGCAGCAACCTCTTTGACATCAGCCATAGCAACTTCTTACTAGACAGGTCTCCAGTGGCAAGGGAAACAAAAGCAAAAATGAACTATTGGGACCCCATCAAGATAAAAAGCTTCTGCACAGTGAAGGAAGCAATCGATAAAGCTAAAAAGCAACCTTTGGAATGGGAGAAAATATTTGCAAATAACATATCTGATAAAGGGTTATTATCCAAAATCTATAAAGAACTTATAAAACTCAAAACCCCCCAAAACAAATAATCTAGTCAAGAAATGGGCAAAAAACATGAATAGACATTTCTCCAAAGAAGACATACAGATGGCCAACAGACACATGAAAAGATAATCAACATCATTCATCATCAGGGAAATAAAAATCAAAACCATGATGAAATACCACCTTACACCTGTCAGAATGGCTAAAATTAACAACAGTGGAAACAACATATATTGGTGAGGATGCAAAGAAAGGGAAACCCTCTTACGCTGTTGGTGGGAACACAAACTGGGGCAGCCACTCTGGAAAACAGTATGGAGGTTCCTCAGAAAGTTAAAAATAGAACTACCCTACAACCCAAAAATTGCACTACTAGGTATTTACCCAAATGATGCAAAAATACTGATTCAAAGGGACACATGCATCCTGATGTTTATAGCAGCATTATCAACAATAGCCAAATTATGGAAAGAGCCCAAATGTCCATCAACTGATGAATGTATAAAGAAGAGGTGGCATGCATATAAATATATAGTGAAATAAATATAGTAAAATATTACTCAGCTATCAAAAATAACGAAATCTTGGGGCCCCTGGGTGGCTCAGTCAGTTAAGCGTCTCACTCTTGACTTTGGTTCAGGTCATGATCTCAGGGTCATGAGTTCAAACCCTGCATCAGGATCCATGCTGTGTGTGGAACCTGCTTTAGATTCTCTCACTCTCCCTCTCCCCTGTCCGGCCCTCCAGTTCAAGCACTCTCTCAAAAAAAAAAAAAAAAAAAAGAATGAAATCTTGATATTTTCAACAACATGGATAGAATTAGTATATTATGCTAAGAAAAATAAGTCAGGAAGAGAAAGATAAATACATATGATTTCACTCATATGTGGAATTTAAGAAATAAAACAGATGAACATGGGGGAAGGGGAAAAAAAAGAAAGGGAGGGAAAGTATAAAAGACTCTTAACTATAGAGAACAAATTGAGGGGATGTGGGCAGGCGGGGTTGGGCTAAATGGGTGATTGGTATTAAGAAGGGCATTTGTGATGAGCATTGGGTGTTATATGTAAGTGATGAGTCACTAAAGTCTATTCCTAAAACCAATATTACACTATATGTTAACTAACTAGAACTTAAATAAAAACAAAAAATTCTATGAATTGTGAAAATCTAATTATCTTACATAAAAACTGTTAAGTGGATTGATGTTCTTTGTTCTTTCTTATTTTAATTTACATATCTCATGTAGATAGTGATAATCTATATTTTTCTTATGGGTATTAATAAATGGAACTTGAGGGATGCACAGTAAAAGAGAGAAATATATAGATTTCTTAACACCTATTTCTAAAGTGAATTTCTCCTGCATTAATTCTTTTATAATAGTTTTAAAATTTATTTGATTAAAACATAAGGTTATTTGACAGCTAAGTCCTATGGCTGAAACTGGTGGAGGCCTAAAATGCCCTCTGAACTAGAAATACTGAGAATGGAATTTGTTTTGGGGGCAAACAGACACTTTGTGACTGGGACTGTGTGGAAAGTTCTGTTTTATAGCATAGGAAGCCACATAGTAAAAATAAAATTCTTGAGGACACGGATCCACTGTGTGTCTTAATTGCCCAGTGAACTTATTTCTTGACACATAGTAAATATTCCATTTGATTATTTAATGATTGGATGAGTATAAGAAAATACATAGGTATATATAAAGTTCTGGATTTAAGTATTCAGTTTTGGAAAATATAAATGTAACTTATTCATATATTTAATCATTCTTGCCATTGGTATCTTTTTACATCACCAAGTTCTGCCTTAATGCTCAAAGTGCACATGCATAAGCAAGCTGGAATTTTTGATCCATACTATTTCCATTATTTTTACAACTGCTATCAATTATACTGCAGAATATTGCATTGTGTTACAAATACTGTGCTAGAATGATCATAGTGACTTAGTTTCTTTTGTTACAATGCAGACCTTTGTTGGTTTGGACTAGAGCTTTATTCTAATATTATTCCATGAATCAGTCTGACAGCATTTTACACCACTCTAAACTGAAATGACTGTTCTTTACCTCTTTAATTACATTACCTTTCAAATCCCTTGTTAAGGGCTCATTCATTCTAAAAGCCATTAAAACTACCTGAATTCACAACAATAAAGACTACAGACAAATGATAATCTATTACTAAATTTCATTATTCCAAAGAGCAGTGCATTTTCTCAAAGCAGTGAGAATATCAGTTCTCTAATTTTGAATTGTGCTTTAAAGTACACTGTATTTCTTTTTAAATGATGGAAATATTCTTAAGCTACCATTCTGACATTAAGGTAAAATAAGCACTTAATAAAAATGACAATCTAATATACATGGCCATATTTCATTGATTTTATTTAACTTCCCTCTTTGATAATTTACAAATGTATATTTCTGCTATAAAGTATAAAGCTACTAATACAATTCTATTCTCTGTAGTGGCTTGGGGACTGCTGTCACTCTGCCTTTATTAGGATCATACAGTGCGAAGAGCATTCTGCAGGTGTTGGCTGGCATGTTGTGAAGTAAAAGAGATTCCATAATTAAAGACTGTGGTGCTGGAGAGGCCCTGTACAAAGTTATCTTTAATGGATGGCGTAGACAGAGATCAATCTCTGACAAGACAGTGATCAGAGGTCATTTAGGTTGAAAATCTATATTGTAAATTAAGTATTGAATATGTGTTTTGCTTACTCTTTAATTAATAATAAGTATTTATCTTACCTATTATTTCATCAACATTTTGATTACATGGTAGGAACTTTCAACGTTTAGGCTTTTAAAATAACATTAATAAATTAAATCCTTGAAGAATTTCCTCCCAATTGTTATTGAATTTCCGATCATTAACAAAATCATGAATGGCTAGAGTCCTTTTCCTATTTTGTCACTGATAGAAAACCAATATTTGATATAGTAATGCTGTTTGGACCATCAAAGAGGAAAAAAAAATTACTGAGGAAATTAACATTCTAACACAGGCAAAATGTACATTTGTGATGCAGAGCTCTGTCCTGTCAATTGTTACAAAATTATAATAGTAAGTTCAAATTAGTAAATTTAATTCATGCTTCAAATAATACAATCCAGGGCACCTGGGTGGCTCAGCCGTTGAGCATCTGCCTTTGGCTCAGGTCATGATCCCGGGGTCCTGGGATCAAGCCCCACATCAGGCTCCCTGCTCCACGGGAAGCCTGGTTCTCCCTCTCCCACTCCCCCTGCTTGTGTTCCCTCTTTTGCTGTGTCTCTCTCTGTCAAATAAATAAATAAAATCTTTAAAAAAAAAAAAACAAATAATACAATCTACATAGAAAATAGGAAAGAAAACCAAATAAATAAAATTTCTTGACAATATTTTATCTACTCAAGATCATCTTTATATCTAATTAAGATTAAACATAAGTGATACTGGCACAAAGTTGGACACATAGATCATTGAAACAGGTTAGAAAGCCCAGAAATTAACTCACAATTATATGGTCAATTAAACTGACAAAGGAGGCAAAAATACACAATGAGGAAAAGACAATTGCTTCAATAAATGATGTTGGAAAACCAGACAGCTACATGCAAAAGAATGAAAGTAGAACACTTTATTACACCATCCACAAAAATAAACTCAAAATGGTTTAAAGACCTAAATGTGAGGTCTGAAACCATAAAATTTCTGGAAGAAAACATGGGCAGTAATCTCTTAGACATCCATCTGAGCAACATATTTATGGATACGTCTTCTCAGCTAAAGGAAAAAAAATGCAAAAACAAACTATTGGGACTATACCAAAACTAAAAGTTTTTGCACAGCAAAGAAAACCATCGACAAAACAAAAAGTGAACCTATTGAATGGTAGAAGATGTTTGCAAAGGATATATCCAATAAGGAGGTAATATCTAATAAGGAGCTCATACAACTGACACCAAAGGAAATAATCAATCTTACTAAAAAATGGTTGGAAGACAGGAGTAGACATTTTTTTTCAAAGAAGACATAAAGATGGCCAACAGACATGTGATAAGATGATCAACATCACTAATTATCAGGGATATGCAAATCAAAACAATAGTGAAATATCACCTCACACCAGTCAGAAGAGTAGAATTAAAAAGACCAAAAATAACAAGGGTTGGCTATGATGTAGACAAAAAGGAACTCTTGTCCCCTATTGGTGGGAATTTAAGTTGGTTCACCCACTATGGAAAACAGTATGGAAGTTCCCCCAAAAATCAAAAATTGAAATACCATACAGTAATTCCAGCAATTCCACTACTGCGTACTTATCTGAACAAAATGAAAATACCAATTTGAAAAAATATATGCACCCCATGTTTATTGCAGCATTATTTACAATAGTCAAGAAATGGAAGCAATCTAAGTGTCCATTTATAAATGAATGGATAAAGATGTGCTGTGTGTGTGTGTGTATATGTGTGTGTATAATATTACACAGCATGAAAAGGAATGGGGTCTTATCATTTACAGCAACATGAATTGACCTATAGGGTATTATGGTAAATGAAATAAGTCAAAGGATAACAAATACCATATGATTTCATGTATATGTGGATTCAAAAAAAAAAAAAAAAAAACAGGAATAGACTCATAAATATAGAAAACAAATGTAGTTGCCAGAGGGCTGGGGAGTGGGAAAATGGGTGAAATAGGTGAAGGACATTAAGAGGTACAAACTTTAAGTTACAAAATAAGTGTCACGAAAATTAAACAATATAGCATAGGGAATATAATCAATATGAAAATGTTGTTACATGATAACACATGGTAGCTACACTTATTGTGGTAAGCACTGAGTAATGTGTAGAATTGTCAAGTCACTCTGTTGTACACCCTGAGCTAACATAACATTGCATGTCAACTATACTTCATTTTTTAATTTTTATTTATTTTTTATTTTTTTAAAGATTTATTTATTTATTTGAGAGAGAGAGAGAACTTGAACAAGGGGAGGGGCAGAAGGAGAGAAACTTGAAGCAGACTCCCCACTGAACACAGAGTCTGACCTGGGGCTCAATCCCATGACCCAAGAGATCATGACCTCAGCTGAAACCAAGAGCCTGATGCTCAAGTGAGTGAGCCACCCAGGTGCCCCACTTCATTTTTTTTTTAATCACAAAAAGTATTAAAATAAAAAGACAATAAATGGATAAATCTGTAAATAAATTACAAGAATATGTTTGGGATGATAAAAGCAAGGTTTCAGGTATAGGCTTTATCATTATTAAGAAATAATATACAGGGGCACCTGGGTGGCTCAATAGGCTAAGCGTCTGCCTTCGGCTCAGGTCACGATCCCAGGGTCCTGGGATCGAGCCCTACATTGGGCTCTCCACTCAGCTGAGAGTCTGCTTCTCCCTCACCCTCTCCCTCTGTGATCTCTCTCCCTTTTGCTATCAAATAAACAAATAAAAACTTAAAAAAAAAAAGAAATAATATACAGTACAGAAAAGAGTTTAGGAGACATATAGGAGATAGTAAAAAGTTATAAAAATTAATAGAATAATATAGAAGAAAACTACAAGTTCTATCATTTCAACTTCTTTGGTGCTACTTATCCAAAACCCTAGAGATATGTATTCTTCTAAAAGTAGATATTAATACAGCCCGAGGGATAAAGACACATAGATAAAACTCTACCATATATATTGACATATATGTTGATGTATTTGTTCATATATATGTATGTAAATTCTATTTCATCAAGCAAGAGTTACAGGCCATCATTATGACAAAACTTTATTTTTATTCTCATGACCACTTAGAATTTATATTTTGTGATTTATGTGTTTTTTTTTCCCCTAGCCCAAGGATGAAGACTTTATTAATTATCTTCCTCCCCTTACCTTGTAACTGTTATGAACAGGAAGGCTATTGTTTAAATAATGAGAATTCAATTTTCTTCTGTCTCCTCTTCCTCCTCCACTTTTCAGCTCATGTATTTTGACTTTGGAGGATGAAGCATGATAGAAACTATCAAGGATCACTGTTTTCTGGGCTTGATATAAGTCTGACATTCTCTTTTTCTCCTTTAGGGCTCCATTCCCTTTAAATTCTTAACCTGAACTAATGCCTCTCAACTCTAACTCATAACTTGAGACAACCTGTGTACTCCTTAACATTCCTTTGCCTACTGCCAACTGCCTTGCAAGGAAGTCTTAGTGCCTCTCAAGGTGGACAGAATAGGGGTAAGATATGGCCGAGAGTGACAGTAGGAGAAAAAGTCCCTTTTCCTTCCCTGGATTATTCTTCCCCATGACTTAAAACATTGTGATAATATTTTTAAATTCTGGGACCTTATTCATATTTACCAAGATATTAAACATAGAAATATATATTAGTACAATTTGAAGTTATACATAGCAGTGCATTGCTCTCTACTAAACTTTATTTCTTGAGTGATTAAGTTTGACTTTAGAAAAATAAAAGTATAGAAATGAGAAATATAATTAAGATATATGTTTAAGTATACCAGAAGTCATCTAAACTTGTAGAGCATACTACAGCTTATTTTAGTCTATAAATTGTACAAATTTTTTCATATGTGCTGATAAATATTACATACTCTGAAGTCCAGAGATAAGTTTTAAATCTAATTAGTTATACAAAAAGTTCATGTATCACTTTGAATTATTAGCACATTACTGTTTTACTGTTGTTCTGGAGAAAATATATGAATAACTAAAAAACCAAATATATTCTCATGTATCTGTTTATAATAATTACATGATCTTTATATATACTATATAGTTTTAAATTACTACACATAACATGATTTTAGAGCTTGTTATCATTTATTCAGCACAACTTATTAAAATAATTATCATATACAAAGTACTTACAATATTCCATTACATATTATGGTTACTATATTTGTCTTCTCATAAAGTCTTTGCATTATTACAGTAAAACATAACATCTTGTTAATTTCCATTTACCACGATCATAAACACAATTCATAAACATAACTCATAATTTGCAATACCCCCAAAATGTCCAACATCTCATTAAAGCTTGAACTACATAATAGTTTATAATTTAAGGCTCTTTCATTTACAACATTGCATTAGCTGCACAGTTCTGTTAAGTAAGTGGAGGGGATAAAGACAAAATAATCATTTTAGGGGTAAAGGAATGGAGAAGCCAACAATATACAATGAGGAAAAGACAGTTTCTTTAGTAAATGGTGTTGGAAAAACTGGACAACATGCAAAAGAATGAAACTAGACCTACTATACAATGTCATTCACAAAAATTAATTCAAAATGGATTAAAGACTTTTATGCAAGACCTGAATCTGTAAAAGTCCTAAAAAAAAACAAAAACCGTAAGCTTCTTGACATTAGTCATGGTGATAATTTTTTGAATCTAAATCTTAAAGCAAAGGCAACAAAAGCAAAAATGGTCAAGTGGGACCACATCAAACTAAAAAGTTTCTGAACATCAAAGAAGATCTCAAAACATCTTTAAAATCAGCCTACCAAATGGGGGAAAATATTTGCAAATCATATGTCTGATAAGAGATTAATATTTAAAAGATATAAATAACTCATGTAGCTCAATAGCCCCAAAAAAGCCCAAAAAACAAATAATCCAATTAAAAATGAGCAGTGTACATGAATAAACAATTTCCAAAGAAGACATATAGATGGCTAACATATGCCTGACAAGTTGCTCATTATCATTAATCATTAAGAAAATGCAAAGCAAACCCATAATGAGATATCACCTCACACCAGTTGGGATATCTATTATCAAGAAGACAAGTGATAACAAGTGTTGGCAAAGATGTGGAGAAAAGGGAACTCTTGAGCATTGTTGTTGAGAATATGAATTGATGCAGCCACTATGGAAAACAGTATGGTGGTTCCTCAAAAAATTAAAAATAGGACTACCGTTTGATCCAGCAATCCCTCTTACAGGTATTTATCTGAAGAAAGTAAAACTACTAACCCAAAAAGATAAATGATCCTTGTGTGCACTGCATCAGTATTTACCATAGCCAAGATATGAAAATAACCTAAATGTCTATCGATGGATGAATAAAGACATGGCATGTATATACAATGGAAGATTATTCAAAAAAAGAATAAAATCTTGCCATTTGTGAAGAAAACATGGAAGGAATTTGATGGCATTATGCTAAATGAAATAAATCAGATGGAAAAAAAGAAATACTGTATAATCTAGGGGTGTCTAGGTGGCTCAGTTTGTTGAGCATACGACTCTTGATTTTGGCCAGGTCATGATCTCAGTGTTGTGGGATCCAGCCCCGTGCTGGGCTCTGTGAACAGCATGGGGTCTGCTTAAGATTTTCCCTCTTCCTCTCCCTTCACCCCTCCCCCTGCTCCTCCTCTCTCTCTCTAAAATAATTTAAAAAAAAAAAAGAAATACTGTACAATCTCTCTTATGTGTGGGATTTAAATAACAACAAAAGTGGATGGGGACATGGGGAAAATGGATAAAAGAGGCCAAAAGGTGCAAACGTCCAGTTATAAAATAAATAAGTCATGGGGAAGTAATGTACAGCATGGTGACTAGAGGTAATAATACTGTATCAGACCAGAGAGGGAGACAAACCATAAGAGACTCTTAATCTCAAGAAACATAAAACAACAACAACAACAACATCCAACAAAAGCTTGTCTACCCAAGACAAAGGGCTGGAGAAAGGGTGGCAAACACCTGAAAACAGTTTGACCAACACCCACCAACACCAATAGGGCAAATGCACCCTACACTCCAAGGCTTCAGCAGGGCTGAGGGAGAAGCTGATCTTCCAGGACACCACCCTGTCCCAAGGAAACAGTTGGCACTTTCCAAATGTCCCCAGGGTAGTATTAACATGATCCAGCAGCAAGGTGATCCTTGACTCCTATCCAGCAGTCAAAAAACTTGACATGGCAAGGTCATTTGGGAGCAGTCATCACCTAGTATCATATCTACAACATATTAAGTAAGACTGTAAATTTAAAAAATGAAAAAAAAAAACAGTGGAAAATAAAATAGAATAATGGGAGAGATAAACTTGTTCTTCATAAAAGAAAATAATTTAACAGCTATTAAAAATATGAATATCCAGGGGCGCCTGGGTGGCTCTGTCATTAAGCATCTGCCTTCGGCTGGGGTCGTGATCCTGGGGTCCTGGGATCGAGCCCCACATCGGGCTCCCTGCTCCATGGGAAGCCTGCTTCTCCCTCTCCCACTCCCCCTGCTTATGTTCCCTCTCTCACTGTGTCTCTCTCTGTCAAATAAATAAAATCTTAAAAAAAAATAAATATCCAATTGACCCACCATCATTAATTGAAAAAAAAATCTCCAACTAAATGAAAATAAAAGGTCTTTTTTTTTTTTTTTTGGAGAGAGAACATGCACACGTGTGTGAGTGGGGGAGGGGCAGAGGGAGAAGGAGAGAGAGAATTTTAAGCAGGCTCCACACCCATCATGGAGCCCCATGCTGGGCTGGATCTCACAACCCTGAGATCATGACCTGAGCTGAAATCAAGAGTCCAAGGCTTAACTGACTGAGCCACCCAAGTGCCCTAATAAAAGTTGGTCTTCAACAAAATGAATATATTCCATGTGTGGGTCTAATTTTCTTTTTTTTTTTTTTTTCCTTTAGCCTTTCTGAGGTATATTGACAATTGAAATTGTTTGGGTCTATGGGGTATAACTAGATAATTTGATACATTTATATATATACATACATATTATACACACACACACACACACACAACGTTTTTAATTTTGATGAAGTCTAGTTTATAGATTTTTTTTCTTTTATGAGTCCTGCATTTCTGTCATGCTGAGATATGATCCTCATCAGGTTCTAGGTTTTCTCCCATATTATCTTCTAAAAGTTTTATAGTTTTTTTTTTTTGATTTTCAATTAATCTAGGTATTTTTCCCACTACCAGTGCCACTGAGTATATATTACTGTGACTATATAGTAGTTCTTAATATTAGGTAGTGTAATTCCTCCTTTATTTTATTTTTTTTTTAAATAACTCTGTGAACATGGAATTTTTCTCCATTTATTTAGATCTTCATTGGTTACTCCTTTTAGTATTGTGTGATTTTCAGCATACAAGTTCTATGCATGTTCTCTTAGATTTACATCTAAGTATTTTAACTTTTTGAGAGATTGTAAACAATACTGAAAATTTAATTTTAACAAATTATGAGTTCATTGCAAGTATATAAATACAATTAATTTTTATACATTTATCTTATATCCTGTGGCCTTGTTAAACTCACTTAATAATTCTAGGATTTTTTTTTTTAATAAATTCTTCAGGATAACCTAGGTAAACCATAATATTATTTGCATATATGACAGTTTAATTTCTTACTTTCCAATATGTATGTCTTTTATGTTCTTTCCTTATTGTGTTCACTAGACCTTCCAGTATTATTTTGATTAACAGTATTGAGGGTAAACACTCTTTTCTTATTTTTGACTATCAGGGAAAGAATTCAGTGTTTCAATATTAAATGTTAGTTGTAGGTATTTGATATTTAACACATTGATTTTACTTTTAATATCTTTAATAACTACACTGATTATTCATGGAAGACAAAAGTGTTTAATTATTTTTTTCCTTTTTCTAATTCTTTCAGAGAAGTCACACTTTTGACTGATAATTTTAAGTTTGATAACATCAACGTTTTATAAGATTATCAATATTGAGTATTATAACTAATTCACCTAACATTACTAACGGAACTTAAATTATTTAATCCTAAGATACTGAATCATAAGGAACAAAGTATAACAAAGCACAGATAACAAAGAGGATGTAGGTTTAGCTATCTTGTACCACCTAAGCTTATGTAAATGGAATTTAATTTCTTGTGTGAAATAATTTTGTTTCCTCCAATTTTTATCTCAAGAATTCTTTGCACTAGTAGAATGATCAATTTTGAATTATGAAATACAATTTTGTAAAATTAGGTTTTTTCTCTCTTACTCCTTACCAGGAAGACATGACTAGTGACCAGAAAAAAATAAATAAATAAAAGAGAGAGAGATTAATCCAGTTACTTTGTTTACTATATTATACTTCTCTAAAAAAGTAAGACAACTTCATAGTTGAAGCCTTTTATAACCTATGAATATGCTATATTTGGTATTTTATTTCACTATTATTGACAGTGCAATAACAGTGAAATAAATATATGCTAATTCCTTATATACATTGGATCAATTCTTTAAACTCTTTGTTCTTTAGTACACAACATGATATGACACCCGACACCTGGAGAATATCTCCCCTTCTAGAACTAAAATGTGCATCCCTCATTTGTTTCAAGTCTTGGCAGACAAAAGCTCTCAGCTAATTCCCTCTCTGGAACTTGCCTTTAGCTAAAGATGGTCCCCTTGTCCAAAGAAGATCACAGAGGCTAATGGTTGAGCTGGCTTGCCTAAATTCAAGATACTTCTCATTCAGCTCCTGAACTCCTCGTAGTATCTGCTGAATCACTGGTGTGACTACATCACCATTGAATTTTCTCTATCCAATCCTGTTTCCTTCCCTTCCCCTCTGCAGTTGGCATAAACAGCAATCATAATAAACTTTCTACATACAAAAGGAATCTAAACTCAACAGCACTTCTGTGAATTATTCTTTACAAAATGAAATCTATCATCTTCCTCCTATGGCAGTTAAAATTTATACATGAAAAACTAACATAAGGTCAAATAGCTCCTAAGAAACATAGTTCAGTCATGACCATATATAAAGACAATAGAACAGAAATGATACGAAGTATCAAGAAATGAGAGGGCAAGAAAAAATAAATGCAGCATTATTCTGTCACAGGCAAATATATTTTATTAACCTCAAACTATGTATTAATTTTAAAATATGTGTTACAATTCCTATTCTGAACCATCTAGTAGGTTATCTACATAATGACCACCAAAAATTCCTCTCATACTTGTGTGCGTGTGCTGCTTGCCCTATCGAGAACAAGAATTCAGGGGCACCTGGGTGGCTCAGTCGTTAAGCGTCTGCCTTCGGCTCGGGTCATGATCCCAGGGTCCTGGGATTGAGCCCCGCATCGGGCTCCCTGCTCCCCGGGAAGCCTGCTTCTCCTCTCCCACTCCCCCTGCTTGTGCTCCCTCTCTCAGTATATCTCTCTCTGTCAAATAAATAAATAAAATCTTAAAAAAAAAAAAAAAAAAGAACAAGAATTCATTCCCCTTCTGTTGAAACTGAGCTATCCTACAGATTTCTTTGACCAACAGTGTGTGACTTCAGTGCTTAGGTGTTAAGATGCTTGGAGTTTCCTGTCTTACCTGAGAAGTCAGCTATAATGTAAAGAATTCTGATTCCCTACTGGAGAGCAAGACCATTTGTAGAGACTGCAGGATGAAAGAAAATTTATGGAAAGAGAGAAGCCCAAACTATTCCAGCCATCCAGCAATACAGCTGGGATGTCAGACATGTAAGTGAAGGCACATGTCCACCAGGACCAATTGAGCCTAGCCCACATCATGACGTCAGAAGGAGCATAAACCATCCATCCCTGACAAGCCAGACCCCGGTCAAAAATTATGAAGAAACTAGTAACTGTTGTTTTGAACCAGTGAGTTTGGGGTAGTTTGTTTTGCATCATTAGATAATTGAAACAACCGCATGATCACCAACGAAAATTGTCTCGAATGTTGCAGCCTAATAATTAACTGAAAAATTTTTATATTAAATGCAAACTGATACATATGATTAAGGGGTTTTCTTACTAAATACAACAATTTATTTTAGGGAAAAAAATTATAATTAATCTGTTTATTTAATAGATAGTGGTTTTCATTTAAAATAAACTACAGGGGAAGGGCATATAACCCATTTATAGTTACAGGTTACAACTGGAAAATATTACTTTTCCATCAATAATATCCATAGATAATTTACAAAACATGTACATTGCCTGTTTTACATATGGTAGCAGATATTCTTCTTCTTATTTATTTTATAGTGAAAAACTTCATAAGATCCTGACATACTCTATAAAAACCTATTTTACTTTTTTAACTCTGTTAAGTTATGAGAGGGATACTAAGAAGGGAAGAGAGAGTGTTTATTGTAAAACTGCATAAAGTGGAGAAAAGTAACAGCAAATACAATAGCAAGGAGCAAAGCAGTACTTGTTTGGGAGAACATCACCAACCTGAATCAACCTGGTTTTGATCCTCTCTACTTTGAAACCCTAAATCCATTTTCTCAATCCCTCCTTCCCTCCCTCCTTCCTCTGCCTCAGCTCACTATTCCTAGCTGATGGTTTCCACCTAATGTTGTTGATTTTTTACATCAGAGAAAATACATTAAGCTAGATTCTACTAGAGTACAGCCAAAATAAGAGACTCCTAGAGTGTATCATTAATAGAAGCACATGCAGACAAACAGATGACTTTCAGAAAACAATGCCATAAGGCTGGCTGTCTGTGGGTCACATTCAGCTTTAGTCAGTTGCTACTTATCTTCAAATCTTCGAATTTAAGAGTTATATATGGAGGGAAACTTATCTTAGGCTAATTTTTTTTTAATTTTAAAGAATACGAGAATCCTGTAACTAGGATTTATTTCTGTCCTTTTTTTACTATCTTTTTCTTCTCGTATTTCTCTAATTTCTCACCATCTGCTATGACCTTATTTCTTCATCAAGTACAACGATCTTGGCATCAATGGCAACAGCACATCTGTCCTACGTTTCTGTTTTCTGTTTTGTTTTGTTTTTTCCCTTATCTGCTTTATTCTTTCCTGGCCTTTCAATTTATTTATTTAAGGCAATCCTATTAATTGAATTACTAAAATCACTCTCAAATTTAAAAGAGTAGCATAAAAGATTTTAAATGGTCATCTTAATCAATAATTGCTTATTTTCCCACCAATTTAAAATCTTAAAAATAAATCATTTTGTGAACAAAAATATTACCTTTCAACCTGATAGTCTTTGAGCATTTTAATATTACTAGGAGTTATACTGAAACACAAGGTACATGTTTTAAAAAGAAGATAAATAGTATTATATAATATAATATCCATTTTGGAAGGATTTTTTTGCATTTTTTAATGAAATTGGAAGGGCAGGCATGATGAATGTCCATAAGTTTAATGGAAGCCTAAGATAAAAATATAAAGAAAACTAGCTACTTATTCAAGCAATGAAATATAAAAAGAAAAAAAGAAAAAAAAAAAAGATTCTCACTTGTACTGACCCCTAATATATCTTTTTTTTTTTTTTTTTCCTAATATATCTTTTATAGGTTACACAGTAGCTGAATGTTTCCTACATATTTTCCTTTAGGAAATCCCCATAGCATTTTTAATATCTGTTGTGTCTTTTTTGTTTTGTTAAGAATTTTCAAAAGACTGTATCTACAAGCATCTGGCTTATTTTCTAACTTTTCTAAAAATGCAAAGAGGGAGATAAATGTAGTCTTCTCCCCAACTTATTCCACTTTACTTTTTAGACATAGACATTTAATTTAAATTGTTTACAACAGGGGCATCTTGGAGGATCAGTTGGTTAAGCATCTGCCTTCAGATCAGGTCATGATCCCTGCATCCTGGGATCAAGCCCCAAGTCCATCTGGCTCCCTGCTCAGCAGGGAGCCTGCTTCTCCCTTTCCTCTACCCTTCTCCCTTTCCTGGGCTCTTTCTCTAGCTCTCTCTCTCCCTCTCAAATAAATAAATAAAATCCTTTTTAAAAATGTTTACAATAGATTAAGACAATGCCAAGACATTCTCAATATTTGTATCATGAAGCACTACATTCTAAACATATAGTTGGTTAACATAATTCAAATGTGAGTATTATTTATACTTTTATTTAGTGAAACAATTTTTATGCTAGGAATTATATTCTACACATCACATATGTTATCTGGTAAATTCATATAAGAATCCAACAAAGTAAATTCATTATCCCTATTTTGGAAATGTGGAATATATAATTCAAATAGTTAGATAACATACCCAGGTCCATACTAGTTAGTATTAAAGCCCAAACTTTGTCTAGTGAGGAAAGAAAACAGAACAACAACAAAACATTCTAACTGGGAAACATTTTGCTTGGTCTCTTTCATCTCACATTTGATCTTCTGACTCCCAAGAAACTTATGTTCATGCTTCAACCTAGAAATTCTGGAACTACAATGTTGTGATCCTGAAACTAATGCTGGGGGTGGTCCGAAAGAATCATTTGAAATATTTGTAAGCACTAAAAATTTCTCTTGACTTAAGCTGATCATCTGAAAACGGGACAAGTAAGCTTTGCGCAGTGGCAGTATCGTAGCCAATGAGGTTTATCCGAGGCGCGATTATTGCTAATTAAAAACTGAAAACGGGACAAGTATGTGCTGGGTGATAATCATTTAGATCATACCCTTGCTCTTGATTTCTTTAGCTTCTATGTCTCAAGGCGGGTCCTCCAAACACCAGTTGATGAGTGACTGCCCGTTTAGGTTTGACAGCCAGGCACAAAATTGCTACTTGACAGGAGTGTGTACATGTGTGTGCATGTTGTACATATGCCAGCATGTAATCACCGACCTGTGAAATTTACGTTACAATAAAGGGATGATAAAGCTTCTAGCTTTTGACCTCCTTCTCCTGATCATCCATTCATTCTCTTGATCTCTATCTTCTTTTTTCTGCCTCTTACATGGGCAGATTACTAGATACCTGAAGATTCTAATTTGTGAAACTGGTGTAAAGAAGGTACTTATTCATTCTACTTCATGGGGGTTTGATGAGAGTGAAATTGGGGTAGGAAAAAATCAGGAAAGGAATCCTAGACATGTTAATATTTTTAACACTCAATTGCAATGGCCTCAGAAGATGGACATTTACAAAACTAGGCATAAAATAAATGGCATATGTGCACCATTTCACAAGATTCTAAAAATCTATATTATAGAATATAATTACTGCTCCAAGAGTAATTTTAAACAGAAAATTTATTACATAACGAAGTATGAGTCTATAAATTGTAACATATCTTTTAGTATTCACCACTGTATAAACACATCCTAGTATTTTGCATTGAAAACATCAATATATGAAATTTTATACTGTTTTATTCAACATGTGAAATCAATTTAAGCAGCTATTTATAATTCCATATTTACTACCTTATAAAATATGATAATAATACACCACTGTCCTTTTTCATTGTTGATTTTGTCAAGATTTCAATGAGTGTCTCATGGGATTTGTCCCTTGGATTAATTACTAGAAAAGATAATGTAGATTTTGATATATCACGTATGGCATTTTTTTTTTTTTTTAATCAATAAGTACCTGAGAAATCCCTGGAAAATTACTATCTCTGAGAATTTATCAGTAAAATGAAGATAATCATACCTATTTTATGGGGTTCCTTTGAGAATGAACTGAGATAATATAACATGTTTTGCACTTTGCCTGGCACACACACAAAAAAGGCAATATTAGATATAATTACCAAATATTAGCTATAATTTTTATTACTGTCTAAGATTCATATTGCTATCTCCATAGTATTATGATGACCCTTAGGAATTGTGTTCTTAACATCTGTATATTTTTGACATGAGGTTTATTTTCTATATCTATTTTTACTCACTTATATTTCTATTTTTTTAAGATGTATTTATTTCAGAGAGAGAGAGCACAGGGGAAGGGGCAGAGGGAACCCACTCGGGGCTTGATCCCAGGACCCTGAGATCATGACCTGAGCTGAAATCAAGAGTCGGATGCTTAACCAGCTGAGCCACCCAGGTGCCCCTATATTTCTATTTTATTACAAACTACATTTCTCCAGGTTTATTTGCCTACATCTATTACTGTGTTATTACCATTTACACAGTAATATTTATTTCAACAAAATTAGACACTGTGTAAGTAGGTGGAATATCAATAAATATTCATTAACTTTGGATTTTTGTTTTCAGTTATATGATATATATTCAGAATTGTAAACACAAAACTTTACTAAAATAGACATTTTAGGTAAGACCAAGAATATATTGTATTATAGAACACTTATTCCTTTTCCTCACTTACATTATTAAATTCTTCTATCTTGGTAATTAGCTCTCTTTTGGCAAGTAAATCAATGGGAAAACAGGATTTTTAATCTATAAAATTTCAATTTAATGTGAGTTTGTCAAATTTTTGTATATATTATACAAGAAAATGTAGTATTTTCCATTTTATTTGAAAATAATTTGTAAACATAATTAGAGGTCAATTTTGGAATATTCATCAGTAACATATTCAGATGTAATTTAAAGATTAATTCTGTTGAGTTTAAAACTTTCAAATCTGTAACAATTTAATGTATTGAGAATTAAAATGCATTACCAATGATAGTATTAAATATTTTAATTAACTTCTAAAACATTTGAAGAATGTTTTTCTATAAACTAATACATTGTGTTAGCAAAATATTATACTTATGCTTTTGACAGTTCAGATATTAAACATTTCTTAATAGGCATGAGCTAAGTGAGTTCTAATTAAACACTGTATAACTTTTGATTCTTACCATATATTTATTGCAGTAATAGGTGATTTGGAGAAGAGGGGAGTATTAGAAGACAAGGTTCATAGTTACAGGGGTTTTGTAATCTATTTTGTGTTCAAGCTTTATAGCTGAGAATTGAGGCAACATAAAAGACATTAGAAATGTGAAAAAAAATCAAAATAGAAGTGATTGGGGTATATAGGTTTGCTGGTTTCTCAAATAATAGATAACAAATTTTAAAAATTAATTTTATATTAAGGTCTGGATACAAGCATTTTTACTTAGCCCATGGGAGCCCTATAAGATAATTCTATTATTTCCATCTTACAATTAAGTGTGATAGGTTAGTCTAAAAGTAGTTGAGAAAACACAGATATAAACCGCTGCAGTCTAAATTAAGACCCAACACCTTGAATATTACACTGTTCTATACAAGTAAAAATTAAGACTAAAAAGCAGCAACTAATTTGTTCTTGTTATAATTGTTCATTATAATTCTTTTTTCATAAAGGTTAAAGAACTGATTTGTTATTTTCTCTATCTATCACCACAACTCCTAGAAAATTAGATGAAAATTACTCCAGGTACAAATTATTCTTTGCTTAACTTCATTTTATTGTCCATTATAAAAAAAAAAATCTGGAATATAATCAAAGGCAGATTAAATATATAAATTAAGTCCAAAATATTCTCTTTTCTATTTAATGCCAAGAAAACATGTCTTGCTTGAGCTACAGTGACATCTTGTGGCCCAAAGTGTTTTGTTTAGTTTTCATATGTAAATTGTTCACGTTTTCTGCTCTTCAGTTCTAGGTTTTAAAGGAGGCAGCTTTCATTAGCATAGATTCTGAACAATCGGTAAACATTACACAAACAAAATGTTAAATAGGGAAAAAAAGAAAATTTCACAGTAAACATGTCCTAGGACCACTGCTGACCTAATTTCTTTCGGAAGACTTTCAATTACTTAAAGCATATTTTTAAATATTGAAAACATATGTGGAAAAGGTGAGGCCAACTTCATTCTAAATTTGATGGCAAGTAGTGCCAATGACTTTGTTCTCTTCCATGTAATTAAAAAAATCAACTAACTAATCAATTGATATGATTTTTACAAATTTTTGAATATGGTCTCAATATCTGCATTTAAAACAAATCTTCTATGATGTGTACATTATCTTTGCAATTTAGAAGATTTATCTTGTTTCCTTAGGTGCATACTGATAAACATATTGAAGTTATATTTTCTCAAGCCTCTCTTTTCCTCAATTAATATTTGCCAGATGGCTTCTGATTATTTTTAGAGTTCCCTAGGGTTCCATATCGAATGCACTGAATCACATCTTCAGATTTTTAACAGAAAGCTCAATAGTTCTTTCTGCACATCTTATGGAAATATAATCATGAATTGAACAATATTTCTTGACCTGAATGTGCACAGATGACTGTAGTTTGTAAAGCTAATTTGTTAAGAACTAAAATACTGGTGATATATATAATACCTGATATTCAAATTTAATTTAATGTAATATTCAAATAATTTTAAATATAGTAAAATATATAATAATCTAATAAAGTGCATTTATTTTTTTTTATTTTTTTAGGGAGGGGGAGAGAGAGAGAGATTGGGGGGAGGGACAGAGGGACAGGGAGAGAATATTAAGCAGGCTCCGTGCTGGGCATGGAACCCATGTAGGGCTAGATCTCACAACCCTGAGATCATGACCTGAGCAAAAATCAAGAGTCAGGAGCTTAACCCACTGAGCCACCCAGGTGCCCCTAATAATGTGCATTTAAACCTATTTCTGCTATATGGTCATTTAAGTTTTAGAAATAATTGTTTTATTATAATGGGTATAATTCAGGCAGTCCTGACAGCATTCACCATAGTGCTGTTTTCTATAATACTGTTACTGTTCTTTAATTCAGGATTTCTTCTACAAATTCCAAAATGAGTATCTTTTTTAATAACTAGCTTTTGTTTGACAGAAATGAGGTACTCAGTTTTACATTTATGGACTCGCATTGCAAACATAAAGATGGCAACACCAAAAGCCTCTTTTTGTGTGTTTTATAAATGAGCACTGCACAGGGCTCCTGGGTGTCTCAGTCAGTTAAGCCTCTCACTTCAGCTCAGGTCACGATCGCAGGGTTGTGGGATGGAACCCTGCCGAGGTCCAAGGTTGGCAGGGAGTCTGCTTGTCCCCCACCCTCTCCCTGTGCCCCACCCCTCTTTCTTTCTCTCTCTCTCAAATAAATAAATAAAATCTTAAAAAAGAGAAAAAAAGGAGCACTGCACAAGTATAGTCGCCACTGGGTTGGTTACTGATAATTCTGGTACTTCTGATAACTGAAGAAATGATTTTACCTTGGGATTTTCTAGATAATTTATAAGCATTAATCAAAAACACTGCCCTTATTTCATAAGATGTTGTTAATTTTAACATAAATCTAGATTAAACTATAAATGTCAAACAGATATAATATTGTTCTAACCATATCTATTCATTTCTCTTTGCTAGAATATTGGTAAAATCTGCATGCATGTTGGCTAAGGTTCAGATAAGAAGTTAGCATTGTTTTTGTTGTTCCTAAAAATTTTTATTAAATGTTTCTAATGCCCCATCTACATTTATTTTGTGAATCAAGAGTTGTTCTTTATGATTTCTAAAAAAATCTGCAACCTATTATTTTTTAAATAATTATTACAACATATTTAAAGATTCATTTTAAACAAATATTATAAATCCCTTCTGATAATGTGAAAAGAGATAGAAAAATCAAAAGTATGTGTTTATTAGTAAATGGTTTATTTGAGGACTATTTTCATATAGCAAATGCCATTCTGAGAGAAATAATAGTACTGTTTTATGGACCCAGTGCTTTAGATATACGGTACTTTTTATTTCAAGATCTACACACATGATCAAAATCCTAGTTAATAGATGGGGAAACTGAAGTTAAGAGCTTAAGGTCACAAGGACTACAATTTTAAAGACAGGATTCATTCAAGATGTTCCACCACTAAAGCTCATGCTCTTCACTATATGCTGGTCACCTTTCTCTCATCATAAAGCCTCTTCAATATATTTAAATTTATAAAGTTAATTAAAGGAAATTCAGGTCAATATGCCGATTATCACACAGGTAATTCTAATAATAATGAATTATAATAACCTTGCTTAAATAGGCCTTTGTGTGAACATTTCCATATTTAGCCTTTTAAGATCTCCTTTATGATATCTCAAAAGTGGCTGGACATTGAATAATATTACTTAATGTCACATATTCGACACAGATGTGGGTATTAATTTAAAAAGTTTTAAGGATACCTTTATTTTGTAAAAATAATTTCCAATTACGTGAATACCATATAGATCATTACCTATCTTAATCTTTTTTGCAAGTACTGTTTACATATATATTTGATTTCTCCTGTATTTTATTAAGAAGTTTTCTACTTTTATCTGTTATTGTAGCTTATATTCAATTTTGCTCAAGTATACACTCAATTTTTGTGTGTATATTAAAATTATAACAAATTTAGATCAATTGTAGAACAAAATGCATTTTTTTACCTGTATTTCTCTACTCTTTGAAATGTGCCTTGGAGAGCACCTCTCTTGTTAGGGAATATATCCGTATACAATTCTGTGTGTGTGTGTGTTTCAGAGAGAGAGACAGAAGGGTAATATGTGAGAAATAATAAAACAGATGTGAAGACACGTTAAAAAATAATGAATCTGGCTAAATGTAAAAGTTCCACACATGGAGAAAAACTCAAACATATCAATGAAAAAATTTTGCATTTAAACTTTATGAAATTTATAGTTTCCAAATATATCTGGAATTTTAAAGAACACATTTAAGTATCAACATTTAACTGCTATTTTATGGCAGTGCCCATGATCATAGAAGTGAGTAGTAAATATTATAGAAAAAGAAATGATTTTATGGTAAAAGAAATAAAGGCTTAAAGCCAATACATTTCCTCTTGTAATCAAAAAAGAGTCATCTATGTAACAGAATGTGTAATACTTTGTATGCAAATAAGAAAGTACTATTGAGCTGAGGAAAACATCTGTTAATTGATTTTATGGTCCACTACACACAGTTCTAAGTGCCATGATAATTTGCGGCAAAGACTTGGTTTTTCTTGCAGCATCTGGGTATTTCAGGCAAAACCGGAAGTAGTGTTCTGTGTGAATAACTTAGGCATCAACATCAGTATAAACCTAATATTGAATTTTAGAGATTTAGAAATAAAACTGTCATATTTATATTTATGATTTCAAATTCATTAATTCTGGGGCGCCTGGGTGGCTCAGTCATTAAGCGTCTGCCTTCGGCTCAGGTCATGATCTCAGGGTCCTGGGATCGAGCCCCGCATTGGGCTCCCTGCTCGGCGGGAAGCCTGCTTCTCCCTCGCTCACTCCCCCTGCTTGTGTTCCCTCTCTCGCTGCATCTGTCAAATAAATAAATAAAACCTTTAAAAAAATAAATAAATTCATTAATTCTGACTTATATTTTGAAAATGAAGGACACCCGTTTGTACCTGTTTATGTTCTAAAGCATATTAGACAGTATTAATCATATTTCCCTTTCTGTATTGTGTGCTATAACATATTGGAAATAACAATGCATTAGCCTCAGAGGATTCTGATTTTACTTTGCCTCCAGTGTTACTTAGTTGGACCTTTAAGTATTTCTACATATGATCGCATGAGGTGATGTCAGTGAAATTGTTAAAAAAAAAAAGAGAGATTGTTATTGCTCAATTTATATGGGTTAAACCAAAAGAAGTACAAGAGGGAAAAAAAAAATATTGTAACTTGACTTAGATCCAAAACTAACTTGAATCCAAACACCAAATGTGGATATATTTTGTTAGAACATTGTGGGTGTTTAGGCAGAGGAGGATGTAAAAACAAATTGCTATTTTTTATTATAAAAATATTGCAAGATCTAAGAAAAAAGCATATATGAGAACATAAGAAGAAATAAACAAGAGGTAATTATATATATATAGAAATTTTATAAAAAACACTATTTTCTAAATTTGAAAATCTTGATAAATGGATGAATTTCTAGAGAAATTAGGCTTATCCAAAATTTTGTGAATAAAATAATTTAATAGGGTAATAATTGTGAACAAAATAAGATTTGAAAGAATTTATTAAAATTTCCAAACTCAGATTATTTTAATGTGAATGATTTCAACATGCATTAATACATTATCATACATTCCTTACATAATTTATTCCAGAGAGTAGAAGAAAACACACTGTATTGAATAAAACTAACAAAATATTGGGGCGCCTGCATGGCTGAGTCAGTTAAGCGTCCGACTCTTGGTTTCGTTGCCTCAAGTCATGATCTCAGGGTTTTGAGATCTGGCCCCCCTGTAGGGCTCCATGCTCAGCAGGGAGTCTGCTTGAGATTCTTTCTTGCCCTCTCCCTCTGCCCCTCCCCCTGTTCTCTATCTCTTTCTCTAAAATAAATAAATAAATATTTTTTAAAAAACCTAGTAAATATTTTTGTTGTTGTTTTTCAGATTCCACACGTAAGTGAAATCATGATATTTGTCTTTGAACTAATTTCAGCATAATAGTATTTTAGCATAATACATATTTTACCATAATATTCTCTAGGTCCATACATGTCACAAATGACAAGATTCATCTTTTTTTATGGCTGAGTAATATTTCATCGTGTGTGTGTGTGTGTGTGTGTGTGTGTGTGTGTGACATATATATTATGTATTCTTTATCCATTCATCTATGTGCAACTTGGGTTACTGTGCTATTTGTGTATTATAAATAATGCTGCAATAAATAGAAGGGTGCGTATATCTTTTTCAATTAGTGTTTTCATTTTCTTAGGTAAATACCGAGAAGTGGAATTACTGGATTATATGGTATTTCTATTTTTAATTTTTTGAGGAACCTCCATGCTGTTTTCCACAGTGGCTGCACCAATTTACATTCTCATTATTCTCCCTTTGTCCCACATCTTCTTTAACAATGATTTCTTGTCTTTTTGATACTAGCCATTTTGACTGGAGTGAGGTAATCTCACGTGGTTTTGATTTGTGTTTCCCTGACAGTAATGTTGAGCATCTCTATGTCTGTTGGCCATTTGTATGTCTTTGGAAAAATATTTCTTCAGGTCCTCTGCTCATGTTTTAATTGAATAGCTTGGGTTTTTTGTTTTTTGTGGGTTTTTTTTTGGTGTTGAGGTGTATAAATTCTTTATATATTTTAAATATATCAGATAGATCCGATAACCCCTTATTGGATCTATCATTTCAAATATCTTCTCCCATTCAGTAGGTTGACTTTTTGTTTTGTTTATGGTTTACTTTGCTGTACAAACACTTTTTATTTTGGTGTAGTTTAAATACAGAAAACAACCTGGTGTTTGTCAGAGGAGATGTGGGTGGGGGGACGGGTAAAATAAGTGAAGGAGATTAAGATGTACAAACTTCCAGTTATAATATAACTAAGTCACAGAGTTAAAACATACAGCATAAGAAATATAATCATTATTACAACTTCATTTGGTAATAAATAGTGACTATACTTATTGTGGTGACTATTGAGTAACTATACAGAATTGTCACATCGCTGTGTTAAATACCTGAAGCCAATATAATATCGAATGTCAATTATACTTTAAAAAATTATCAAAATTTTTATTACAAATGTGATTAAATTACTTTAAAAAATTAAAACCCTTTCCTCTAAGCCATATATGAATGGCTATCAATATAACACTGAGAAAAAAACACTAGCTATTTTAGCAGAATGTTATATGATGTGGTTAATCCACTAAAGTAAATGTTATCTAAATAATGCAAAATAGACTGATTGCTAATGAGATTAAATCAGTAATCAAAAATAAATCCCAACAAATAAAAGTTCAGCACCATATGGCTTCATTAGTGAATTCTACCAAACATTCAAAGGAGAATTAATACCAATTCTTCTCAAACTCTTCCAAAAAATGAAGAGAACACTTCCAAACTCACTTTTCAAGGCCAGCATTATCCTGATACCAAAACCAGACAAGGACACCACAAGAAAAGAAAATTACAGGCCAAAATCTCTGAACATATGCAAAAATCATCAACAAAACATTAGCAAAACTAATTCAACGATATGTTAAAAGGATCATTACCATGATCAAACAGATTTATTCCAGGGATATAAGGATGGTTTGACATCTGTGAACCAATTAACATGATATATCATATTAACAAAATAGAGGATAACAATCATACAGTCTTCTCAATAGATGTAGAAAAAGCATTTGACACCATTAAACATCTATTCTATGATAAAAACTCTCAAGAAAATGGATACAGAGAGAATGTAACTCAACATTGTAAAGGTCATATATGACTGTAAGAATTATTTAGTAGTTGATAAACAAAGGAAATTTTAAAGGAAGAAGTCTGGAAATATATTCATTAAAATATAACACCCACTTCTTATTGAGATAAATTGTGGGAAATAATATATAAATTTTAAGAATAGAGGGATTTAATAAGGAATTTAAGAATGCTTTACTTAATATGATAAAGAATATTTCTTTCTTTCTTTTTTTTTTTTTTTATTTATTCATTTGACAGAGACACAGCGAGAGAGGGAACACAAGCAGAGGGAGGGGGGGAGGGAGAAGCAGGCTTCCCGCCGAGCAGGGAGCCCGATGCGGGGCTCGATCCCAGGACTCTGGGATCATGACCTGAGCTGAAGGCAGATGCTCAACGACGGAGCCACCCAGGCGCCCCAAAGAATATTTCAAAATAACTCATAGGTCATTTTACGTCTTATAATGGATACTTTCATTAAAAAATTAAGGGAAATTGCCTATCTGACTATAATCATTTAATAATTTTTAAAAAATTCTAGTCAATTAAGTAGAAAATAAAATATCAATATTTGAACTTTTATAGAAAGTCTGAGACTTATAAACACAGAAATAAAACAACAAAAAGAGTAATATAAATGTTTACAAAATAGAAGTCTAAGGAATAACAGACATTTAGCAATAGCTTATTTTAAAATATAAAATGAAATCATTTCATTGAAAATGATGCAAAAAACACCAAACTATTTTAAAGTGTGTCTGCTATATGAAGAAAGCAAAACAATTTACTAAATTTTTAAACAAAGAGTTGAGAAAAGGGATGTGTTATAGTCCTAATTGACACTTATAAAGATGTTAATAATGGAAGATTAATGTATGTATAGATTATTTCAGAAAAACTTTACTTTAAAAAAATAAAATAAAATAAAATACAGGAAAGGAGAAAAAAAGAATTAGGGTATTATCATGTGTGCAGCAAAGGGCACCCCAATTCAAAGAGCAAGCTGGAGAATCCATGTAAAAGGATATTGTTTAGCAGATATCTTGAATGGAAACTGCATTCTTCTTAATTTAATCCTCTTCATCTCACCTACCTTAAAATAAAATTGTGGTAAGCATCTGAAGATAGAAGAAGCCTAAGAAAATGTAGCAAATGAAGGAAAGGAAATGAGAAAGAGTAGAGGGAGAGGATGAGAAGGGAAATTAAAATGGGAGAAATTTAGTAAGCCAAAAAGAAAGTGGATAATTTGAAATTCATGAAAACAAAGAGCAAAGACAAGAGTGGATAATGAGTTAACCAATCAGGAAATGACAAGAAAAAGATCTGTTCTATGAAATGCATAACTAAAGGGATGTCAGTCTGAAAAAAGTTGCCAATTTCTTCTTGAAGTTCTTCTAAAAATGAAAATAGAGAAACCTTTGTAAATGTAAAGGGAAATAAACACAGAAAATTAAGATGATTTGAGAATTGCCAATGCAGTGGAAATTGGTAGGATGAATATAATGGGAAAAAAGTAAACAAAAATAAACAAAAACTGAAAAATTGGCAAGAGAGCACTTTGTTCTAGAAAGGAGGAAAATGAGTGAATTTTCTCAAATGACTGAGTAAAAGCTCAATGTTAAAGAAGTGTAAGAGAGACCAAGTATAATTTTATCTCACACATATTTCTTTACAGATGGCTTTAGGTATTTAGGTTTGGACTAAAACATATATTTAATGAAATATGATTATTTTGTAACAACAAAAAATTTTAACAAACATATCAAATTTTGAAAAATAATTTCACAATTATTATGTCCTTAATGGTTGAAAGGACTAAAATTATCATGGCCACTAATCAAAACAAAAGTATTCTTGATAAAAATGTCAACCCAGCAATGATTATTTTGTACTGATTTTTCATATTGGTAATGTATCCAGGGATTAAAAGTTAAAGCTTCAGACTCACTTAGAAAAAAATATTTCACCAGAGATAAAGAGGAGAAATACGTGAGATGGAGTCAATTCATTAAGAAAACATGAAACTCCTAAGAGTGAGTGCACATACAGCACAGAATTACAAAGAAAGAAAGAAGAAAGAAAGAAAGAAAGAAAGAAAGAAAGAAAGAAAGAAAGAAAGAAGAAAGAAAAGAAAGAAAGAAAGAAAGGAAAGAAAAGAGAAAGAAAGAAAGAAAGAAAGAAAGAAAGAAAGAAAGAAAGAAGAAAGAAAGAAAGAAGAAAGAAAGAAAGAAGAAAGAAAGAAAGAAGAAAGAAAGAAAGAAAGAAAGAAAGAAAGAAAGAAAGAAAGAAAGAAAGAAAGAAAGAAAGAAAGGAAGGAAGGAAGGAAGGGAGATAAAGACTGTTAAAACCGAAAAGAGAATCTATGTACATAACTGAAAATTTCAATCCTTCTTTCTTATTAATAAAACAAGTTGACAAAATCAAGTGGCATAAAGAAAAAATAAATAACATTAAATAACTTGACCTAACTAACTTTTATAAAGCACATCAACAATGGAAACATTTGGAACATTTACAAAGAAACTGTACCTTGGGCCATAAAAGAAATTTACATACTTAAAGGAAATTGAATCAAGCAAAGTAAGCTTTCAGAACATGATGCAAATAAACTAGAAATTAGTATAAAAAATATATCTGGGGGACACCTGGGTGGCTCAGTCAGTTACACATCTGCCTCAGGTCATGATCCCAGGGTCCTGGGATTGAGTCCCGCATCAGGCTCCCTGCTCAGTGGGGGAGTCTGCTTCTCCCTCTGCCTCCTGCTCTCCCTGCTTGTGCGCTCTCTCTCTCTGACAAACTAAATAAAATCATATATATATATATATGGAATCGCTGCAAATATTTCTAATTAAAAAAAACAATGTAACATAGTATGTGGATTATATTAGAAAGTTGCAGAGGAAATTATACATAATATTACAGATTATTTTTAATTGAATGAAATAAAATATATTGTTTTGTGAGATACAATTAAAGAAATACTTAGAGGAAACAATAGCATCAAGTGCTTGTATCAGAAGAAGAAAAAATTTTCAAAGCAATCATCTAATCCACCACAAGAATAAAGTAGAAATTGAGTAACAAATAACTGAACAAAGGGAATGCATAAAAGAACAGAAATCAACACAATTGAGAATGATAAAACAACAGAAACAATCAATGAAACTGAAATCTGTATCTGTCAAAAGTTTATTAAGTAGGGGAGCCTGGATGGCTCAGTCATTAAGTGTCTGCCTTCGGCTCAGGTCATGACCCCAGGGTCCTGGGATCGAGCCCCGCATCGGGCTCCCTGCTCGGCGGGAAGCCTGCTTCTCCATCTCCCACTCCCCCTGCTTGTGTTCCCTCTCTCTCTGTGTCTCTCTCTGTCAAATAAATAAAATCTTAAAAAAAAAAAAAGTTTATTAAGTAAACTCAAGCAAGCACACCAAGGGGAAAAAATAAAGTCATAAATTACCAACACAAATACTATTATGGATTTTATAGGCAATACATAAAAGATAGACAATATTATTAAAAAAAAACTTTAATAAATTTGACACTAGATAAAATGGACCAATTTCTTGAAAGACATATGATAATGGAGTTTCTTCAAGAATCAATACATAATTTGAACAAGCCTAAACTGTTAAACATATTAAATTCTGAATTAAGAAATCTTCCTGAAAAGAAAATGATGACCAGAGGATTTTACTGGTTAATTCTATCAAATATTTATGTAAAGTAATCCAGAAAATATATAACAAAAAAAGACACAGATATCAAAAGAAAAATTATTAAGGATCAATATAGAAGTAACTTCAAATACTCTTAAGTAAATACAAGCTTATCAAATAGAATGTTACATAAAAAGGGTAATACATTATGACCAAGTAGGCTGTTATCCCAGGAATACCAAGATTGGCTTAACATTGAAAAATCAGTCTATGCAGCTTGTCATATTAAAAGACTAAAAATAATGAAAACCTAATAATCTCAATAAATATCTAAGAATTGTTGGAAGAAACTTAGCAGCCATTCAAAACAAAAAGTCTTAGTAAACTGAGAATTGAAGGGCATTTTTCCAACCTATTAAAGATCACTTACTAAAAATCAATATCAAGATTGGAAATAAGGCAAATGTCTCCCTTCACTTATTCAAGTTTGGCTAAGATCCTTGCCAGAGAAATGATGCAAGAATAATTAAAATTGAAAAATTATATACCAACTAGGAAGGAAAAAGTAAAACTACCCTTATTTACATTGAGCATTTACTGTCAGTTTTTTCAAGTTTTTATTTAAATTCCAGTTAGTTAACATATATTGTATTAGTTTCAGCTGTAGAATTTAGTGATTCATCACTTATATACAACACCAAGTGCTCATCATAAGTGCCCTCTTTAATGCCCATCACCCATTTTACTCATCCCCTTACTCTCTTCCCCTCCAGAAACCTTCAGTTTGTTCTCTATTGTTAAGAGTCTGTTTTCTGGTTTGCCCCTCTTTTTCTTCCCTCCCCATGTTCATCTGTTTTGTTTCTTAAATTATGCATATGAGTGAAATCATATGGTATTTGTCTGTCTCTGACTGATTGATTTTGCTTAGCATAATGCTCCCCAATCCACATTGTTGCAAATGGCAAGATTTCATTCTTTTTTGACTGAGTAATATTACATTGTGTATGTATATATATATATATATATCACATTTTCCTTATCCATTCATCAGTTGGATAAAAACAAGAGAACTTAAATACACCAAAAATAGTAAGTAAATTTAGCACAATAATACAGGATTATATTTAAAATATGTTTTTCTACATGTTAGCAATAAAGAAATGAAATTATGAAATGTATAGATATAAATCTAATAAATTGTGTGTAATATTTTTACAATTAAATCAGCAAAATTTAATGAAAGAAATCAAAGATCTAAATAAATGGGGAGATATGTTGTGGACATGATATAGAAGACTCAATGTTATTAGGTGTCATTTCTCACTGAACTGATATGTATACTCCATGTAATCATATTCAAAATCCAGTCATATTTTTTCTACAAACCAAACCAAGAAGTTGATTTTAATTTTTTTTTTTAAAGATTTTATTTATTTATTCATGAGAGACAGAGAGAGAGAGAGGCAGAGGGAGAAGCAGACTTCCCGCGGAGCAGGGAGCCCGATGCGGGACTCGATCCCAGGACTCTGGGATCATGACCTGAGCCGAAGGCAGACGCTTAACCATCTGAGCCACCCAGGCGCCCAAGAAGTTGATTTTAAAATTTATATAGAAAAGCAAAAGAACTGGGATAAAACAACCTCTAAAAAGAACAACTTAGGTAAAAAAAAAAAAAACGTTTGGGTAATCTAAGAATAAAGAAAAATATTGTACAACCCTTCATAAAATAATTTGTCAGTGTCTTATAAAGTTAAAGGCTTTAGGGCGCCTGGGTGGCTCAGTCGTTAAGCGTCTGCCTTTGGCTCAGGTCATGATCCCAGAGTCCTGGGATTGAGCCCCACATCGGGCTCCCTGCTTAGGGGGGAGCCTGCTTCTCCCTCTCCCACTCCCCCCACTTGTGTTCCTTCTCTTGCAGTCTCTCTCTCTGTTGAAAAATAAAATCTTTTAAAAAAATAAAAATTAAGTGCTTTAAGTCCATAGTTTAAGACTTGGTATAGAGCTATAGTCATCAAATCAGTATGAAACAGAACTGATTGCAACAAAATAGAGCCACATTTAGAGACAATTGCTTTTTATAAAAGGGATCGAGGTAACTCAAAGGCAAAAAAAATAGCCATTTTCATAAATATTATCAGAGCAATTGGACCTTGATTTGCATAAAAATGAATCTCAACCAATATCTAACGTATATATATAGACGTGAACTAAAAAATAATTACTTAAATGTAAAACCTAAAATGATAAAATTTCTAGGATAAAACTTTAAAAATGCTTTGTGATCTTGAGATATGCAATATTTCTTAGATAATACACAAAATGTACATTATATAAAATATTAATTTATCAAAATTAAGAACGGCTAATTTTACACAAATTAACACACATTCATAAGAAAAACTCTTAGGAAACAAAGAATAGAGAGGAAAATTCTCAACTTAATGAAGAGTATCTAAAAACAACAACAACAAAAACCCCTACAGTTGGGGCGCCTGGGTGGCTCAGTCGTTAAGCGTCTGCCTTCGGCTCAGGTCATGATCCCAGGGTCCTGGGATCGAGCCCCTCATCGGGCTCCCTGCTCAGCGGAGAGCCTGCTTCTCCCTCTCCCACTCCCCCTGCTTGTGTTCCCTCTCTCTCTGTGTCTCTGTCAAAAAAATAAATAAAATCTTTAAAAAAAAAAAAAAAAAAAACCCTACAGTTAACATCATATATAAGGTGAAAGGCTAAATGCTTTCCCTCTAAAATCAGGACCAAGGCAAGGATTTATAATCTACTCTAAATAAGTAAAATATTCAGGTAAAGATATAATACAATATATATAAGACTTCTGTTCTAAAACTACAAAACACTGATGGAAGTAATTTTAAAATATCTAAATAAATGGAGAGACATGCTATGTTTATGGCTGAGAAGATTACAATGAAAGTGTCAACTCTCCCCAAATTAACAGATTTTTAACACAATTTCTAAGAAAATTTTAGTAAGATTTTTGTAGAGGTTGACAAGATTTATCTAAAGTATACAATGAAAGACAAAGAAGAGTGGGACAAATGAGTCTACATGAATTGACAGCTTATAGCTATAGCAGACTCTGTATTATTGGTGAAAGGAAAGAAAAGAGAACCAAGAAATAGTTTCACAGCAAACTGATTCTGTCAAAGATAACAAAAGCAATTCAGTGGATAGTGGATAGTATTTTCAAGAAACAGTACTATATTAACTGAATAGCCATTGACCAAAAAAAAAAAAAGTGAGCCCTTACTTCAACCTTATACCTCATGCATAAAAAGAAAAACTCTAAATGATATATAGATTAAATTATAAAATATAAACCTACAAGACTTTTAGAAAGTAATATCAGATAATATCTTCAAAACCTAGAGTTTAGTAAATAGTTCTTATGTAGGACTGTCCATAAAGGGAAAATTTTTCTAAATTCTACTGCCTCAAAATGAAAAAATTAAAAATTGCTCTTCAAAAGAGGATGAAAAGCAAAGTATAGACTGGGAAAAAAATATTTGTGAACCAAAAATCTGATGAAGGACTTATATGTGGAATAAACAACTGTCAACCCCAAGATTATTTTTTAAATCCAATTTTACACTCACTTCACAAAACAATTTGTCAATTATTCACAAACATAAACTTATGCCTTATGCCTTATTTTTTAAAAAATACATTATGTGCTAGCAACTATAGACTTAGGTATTTACTCAAGGTGTGGGAAGTTATATTCCCAGAAGTGGAATAGCTAGTTAATATCGTAGTTCTATCTTTAATTTTTTGAAAAAAACTCCATACTGTTTTCCATACTGGCTATACAAATTTACATTCCCACCAACAGTGTGTGAGGGGTCCCTTTTCTCCACATCCTTGACAACACTTGTTATTTCTAGTCTTTATGATACTAGCCATTCTAACAGGTGTGAGACAATATCTCATTGTGGTTTAGATTGCATTTCCCTGATGATAAATGATGCAGAGCATCTTTTCATGTACCTATTGGCCACCTGTATGTCTTCTTTGGAAAAAAGTCTGTTCAGATCTTCTGCCCATTTTTTAATCAGATTGTTTGGATTTTTGTTTTGTCTTGCCTACTCAGTTTTATGAATTCTTTATATATTTTGGTTATTAACCCTTCAGCAGATATATGATTTGCAAAGATTTTCTTCCATTCAGTAGGTTGTTTTTTCATTTTGTTGATGGTTTCTTCCGCTGTGCAGAAGGGTTTTAGTTTGATGTAGTCCCACTTGTCTGTTTTTGCTTTTGTTGCTTTTTAACAATTTTTAATGCCCTCAATCTGGTCTTTTCTTTCTTTCAACCACAATTACTTGTGGAACTTTAGTTAGAAAAGAGTTGAAGCATGTATTGAAGCCTACTTTGCTCATGATGCAGAAAACTAGCAGCCCTAGGATTTAACATTTCCTGCATTTGATCTCTATTTTATTCAATATCTGATGGATGTGAGCATTGAAATCCAGGTAACTTTCAGATCAGGATAACTCTAAGGGCTCACATTGCATAGTTCTGCAGGATCAGGCTAAGCAATCTTCTGAAATTACACCATTGTTTAGTTTACTCATTTTGCTATCCTGATACCTCTACTTCTTTATTCATTTTCAATGGGAATACTTCCTTAAGAAATTATTTTGAGGGAACATGATTGAAGGTAGTTGGTACTGGAAATGATCTAGGAAGTAAACATTAAAGATTTTTTTTTAATTTTATTGTAATTAGTCATTAGCCAGATGACAATAGGAAACACATTTTTGATGGTCAAGGGGAATGATAATCTCAACAAAGTATACTAAAAATGGTAAGACTAAATTGGAATGTGAAAGAGGTAGATGGAACTGCATGGATTTATATTTTTGGCATTTGAGGGTTATGAGTATGCTACTTTATAAGAACTGTGGAATTGAGTGGTTGCTGAAAGCACAACTTTGTGTTAAATAAAATGATAGGTTCAACTAAGCCAGTATCCAAATTAAATGTGATAGTCCGAAGTCCTCCATCTTATGCTCCCAGAAGGTAGAATGTGCTGAAGACAAGTTCTAGGATTTGACTGTAAAAAGATAATTTTTGAAAGGCTAAATTTGCAATTCACATCTTGGCAAAAAATCCACACTGGAGTTAGAGCTCTAATAGGAGAAAATTCTGACCCGGAGTTTTGGGCTATGCATATCTTGATTATGTGTTTGAGAGCATTAAACCCAGATTTCCTTAAATTTTTTAGCCTGCAGAAGTGATTCTCTCACAGTCTGGAGAATAGCAACAACCCTCTTTTGCCTAAAGTTATTATGAATGTATTAATATAGTCAGATTCCTCACAGGAAAACATTTTCCCTCCTTCAGATATGCACTGACCTTAGCTCTCAGCCATTACTCTAATAAACAGGGTCAAATGCCAATATGACCTAACTGGCAAAATCCTCGATCTAGTAAGAGACAAAGAGATTATTCATTAATATAGATATAATTGTATACTTCTAGAAACTGTGAGAGCATGGATTGGAATAAATCTTTGTAGGGAAGTACAGAGAGGGGGAAAGGGTAACATACATTAAAGCTGAGTAAAAGAGTTGTTGATGGGGGGCTATTGGCTATAAGACTTCCATTTATCAAAGTATCAAAGTATTTAACCAAAGTATGGGCACCCAAAGCCAGCCATAAAAATGCTTTGGAGATGGCTCTCCAGAGAGTGAAAAAATGAAGGCTGATAATAATTAGGTGAAGATGGCAACTACTTTCTTAGTGTTGAACAAGGGATCAAAAGGCTTATAAGTAGACATGCTAACATGAACCTATTAAACAAGACCAAGTAATCCCAAAGATGGAGGACATGGAAGACTCTTTACTAAGGAAACAAGAGAAATGTTGTTGGTTTGGTAGCGGAGAAGAATAGCCATCACTGAGAATCTGACTCACTGTTGTCTACTGCTGGTTGGGGCTGATAGTAAGAAATACTGTGAACAGGTCTTCCTACTATCAGTGTGGGTAATATGTCTCAGTTTGTCATCATCTAAGTATCAAAACAAGGCAAGTGCAATTTGTCTATAATCAACAGTATCCTAATGGCAAGTAGAGGAGCATGATTTACAGGGTTTTATTAATATAGCCAATAAGCTGTGGTCTTCTTGGTGTAAGATAGTAGGTCAGCTCAAAAGACTACTGCTGTTTTTACAAAATAAAAAAAATTCATGTGTGGAGGAGCATAAGGGTCCTGTCAGCTGCCCCAAAGGAAAGTCAAAATCTTTCACCCACCTTCCATCCCTAGCCAGTTCTGAGACAAAATACATGGATAAAGGAATGGTCATTTTCCCCTGAAGAAATCTACAATGTCAGAGCAGAAGTAGCAATTGCTTCAGGCCTTTTCCAAAGGGTAATCTGCCCACTTTACATTGGTAAAATGGGAATTCTAAGATATTTTCACAGCTATTAAATAAAGTGTCTGAGCTAACCTTTGACCCTGTATTAGAGTAGGAGCATAGAAAAGAAATGGAGTCCTGTCCCTGGACGTCAATAGTAGATCAAATAGGTACAGAGACACACCCAACGTTCAATCTTTTCTTAAAAGCATAACTGAGTTAGAAAGACTTAGGATTTACTGAAGCCTCATATTGTTTTTTTTTTTTTTTTTTTTTTTTATCTTAGGGAGTAAGAGTTATCATAGTAGCAAAGGTGAAGTGGAAGAGCCTAAAGCAGCCCACTTGCAATGGTGTATACACAAAAATAATCAAAAACAATACTGCGTTCTAGGAGGAGTGGCAGAAAATAGATTAATGCAATTTTCAGATTAAAAGATGCAGAAATTGTGGTCCCTCTTATTTTCTAATTTATTCATCACCATGGCCCCCTGTGGGGAAATATAGACAAATCATAGCAATGTACATAAAAAATCACTATATCCACAATTGCAGTTTCAATGCTGTATATGGTATTCTTAGTGGGATAACCTATGGAAAGGTATTTGGTGTGATACTACTGATCTCATAAAAGCTTTTTATCTCCCAATGCCCATCAGGAAGGAAAATAAAAAATGGTGTGCATTCTCCTGGGAGGGACTAATGCATTCATTTGTGCTCTTGCCACAGGGCTATGTTAATTCCCACTCTGTCACAATAAAATCTGAAGAGAATTCAATTGTCTAGGCATTTGCTTAGTGTTACTTGAACCATTATATTGATGGCATCATGTTAATTGGACCTGGAAGATAGGAGGTTAGAAGTATCCTGTATATTCTAGTAAGACACACTATGATGAGGAAAGTAAACCCTATAAAAATTCAAAATTCTGTTGCATTGAAAAAGTCTGTATTGACCTGGAGGTCAGAGGCATGGCAGTTGATTTCTTCCAAAATAAAGACAATTACTGAAACACTAACCTTTTAACACTAAGAAAGGGTGAGTGAGATTGGAACAATTTGGGTTTTTTAGAAAGAATAAACCAACTTGGGAATACACTTCTGGCTCATTTATTGGTCTACTCAGAAGGCTGCCTTTTTTTTTTTTTTTTGTCTAAGAGAGGGTTCTGCAGCAGGCCTCGTCTGCACTTCAGTGGCACTGCCACTTTAACTATACAATGTAGTAAATGTCATAGTAAGGATTGTAACTGTATCAGTAGCTTATTTGCCACTACAGAAAACTACAGATCAAATGATGATGTGAACAGAGCTATCACAGTGTTGGTTACTATCATAGTGGTATATCTGTGAAAGGATTGCCCCTAAGGTGACCTAGATTCTCCTATCTCTATATCCCTATAACTCTCCCTCAGAATGCACTGATAGGCTGTCCCTATGACCAGTTGATGGAGTAGGGGGAAAAAAAACAAACCTGGCTACTGGGTATTATATGTAAGTGATGAATCACTAAATTCTACACCTGAAACCAATTTTATCATATATGTCAACTAACTAGAATATAAAGAAAAATTTGAAATTAAAAAAAACAAAAAACTTGGCTACTTTCCCTGTAAGTAAATTTCGCATGTTGGTACAAGCGAAAACTTGACTGTTACTATTCCATAGCTCCATTCAAGGGCAACATCTAAAGACAATGTTAAGAAAAAGTGTTCTCATTACAGAAAACTTTAGTGGCTATTTACTTTGTGGGGAGGCCAGTGATCCAAGGGCAGTGTTCAATGAGCTTTTTGCTCAAGGCTCTGAAAAAGTAAGGTTGGAGGCACTTTTAACACTCTTCCTAATGTCTCTTAACTAATGACTGACAGTTCCAAATTATTTTATAACTTACACAATTTTCTTGCCTACTTTTTGGACCATTCTGAGCTATAACATATGCTCCATATATCTAATATGGGATCCAAATAAAGCTATCCATTACAAAATTTTGTTCTATATTACACCCCTGCTTGGGTCCTTCACCTCTCTTGTCCTGTTTCCTCTAGTCCTAAAGTGTTTTCTCCTGGGAACAGTTCCTTAATGGTTTAAATGTATGGGAATCCTCATTAAGGAATGAAACTCTGGCTTGAAATATTATCCATTTAAGAAAAACTGATAAATAGGACAGTAACAAAGTTAAGAACTTTGGTTTATCAGAATATTACTGACAGTGAAAAGCATCCAACAAAATGAAAGAATAAAATAATCACAACACATATATCTGACAAAAGACTCTGATAGGGAAAAATACATTGTACAAATCAACAAGAAGCCAGGCAACCCTATAAAAATAACCAATAGAGTTAAACTGGCACTACAAAGAAGTTCTCAGAATGGCCAATGAAAATATGAAAGGGTACTCAACATCTGCAGGGTAAGATAAATTAAACCCACAATGAGATGCTATTGTATTTTCACGATATTACACTCTAAGTCGAAAATTATAAAACATACCAAGTTTTGCAAGAATACAAAAAAAAAAAAAAAACAGAAACTTTTATACTCTGCATATAAAATAAAAACACCCATTTGGAAAATTGGCAATATTTACTAAAGCAATATTGAAAATTTTGAAATTAATGAAAAATAGTAAGTAAATAAAAAATGTTTAACTCAACACATTACAAAATTAATACAGCAGTCTTTCTTGGGATAAAAGGGAGAATTAAATTCCTGATAAGAATAGCTAGAAGGAAGGAGTTTAATAATTTTAAATATACTAAGGTACCAGGAAGACATGTGAGTGAAATATTGATGTTTTGGTGTAAATTTAAATGTAAATGGTAATATATTTAAAGAGAAATTATAAATTTTATTATTTGGGGCAAATAACAAGAAAGAAAACAGAAAAAATAAGCTTTCATTCAATCCCATTGATAGCAAGAACAAGAAAAAAACTAGATAAAATATGCATATTAATAGTAAGAATCCATGTATATCAATAATCACAATATTATAAATTGAATAAATTTATAACTTAAGAGACAGATGGTAAAACAGTTCAAAATACAGATTGAACAGTTATATAATATTAAAAGAAACAAACATTAGGAAACCAACAAAACAAAAAGGCAATCTAATTGAATGGGAGAAAATATTTGCAAATAATATAATCAGTAAGGGTTTATTATCCAAAATATATGAAGAGCTCACACAACCCGATATTAAAAAAAAAAAAAAAATTCAATTTAAAAATGGGCAGAGGAGAATTGACATTTTTCCAAAAAGACATACAGATGGCCAACAGACACATGAAAAGATGCTCAATATCAATAATCATCAGGGAAATGCAAAGAAAACAACAATGAAGTATCACCTCACACTGGTCAGAATGGCTATTATCAAAAAGACAAAAAATAACAAGTGTTGGCAAGCATGTGGCCAAAAGGGAATCCTTGTGAATTGTTGGTGGAAATGCATAATGGTGCAATCCTTATGGGAAACAGTATGGAGGTTTCTTAAAAGATTAGAAATAGAACCAATCCCATGATCCAGCAATTAAACTTCTGGGTATTTATCTGGAGAAAACAGAAACATTAAGTTGAAAAGATATATGGACTCCTATGATTATTGCAGCATTATTTATAATAACCAAAAAATGGGAGCAGTGCAAGTATCCATTGATAGATGAATGAATTAAGAAGATGTGGAATATATGTACAATGAAATATTACTCAGCTATCAAAAATAAAGGAATCTGCTCATTTGCAACAGCATAGTAGATCTAGAGGGTTTTATGTAAAGTGAAATAAGTTAGAGAAAGACAAATATCATATGATTTCACTTATATGTGAAATCTAAAAAAAAAAAAACAAAAAAAACAGAAACATAGATGCAGAGAACAATCTGGTATTTGCCAGAGCAGAGAGGGATGAGTGTATGGGCAAAATAAGGAAACAAGATTAAAAGGCACAAACTTACAGTTAAAAAATAAAGATTATGTGGGGATGCAATGTACAACAGCATAGAGAATATACTAAATAACATTGTAACTATTTTGTAAGGTGACAAGTGGTAAGTGGATTTATCATGGTGATCACTTTGTAATGTATATATATGTTGAATCACTATGTTGCACATCTAAAACTAATATAATATTCTATCTCAACTTCAATAAAAAAGAAACACCAAATATAAGAATAGAGAATATTTAGAGGAGAAATAACAACCCAAACAGAAGTCAAGATGCCTATATAAAACTTTTAAAAAATTTTTTGGATAAATAGAATCAAAGGATCACTTCACAAAGAAAATATAATTTTAATAAACTTGTGTGTAATAAATATGACTTATCTCTTCAATTAAACTCCAACAAAATACCTAAAGAACTACTGCTATCTTAGAAAATAAATGATAAAATTTATGTGTCAGTGCAAGAGCCTTTTTCCTAAAGAAATAAGAGAGAGAACTTTCCTAACAGCATGATTTTTTATACATCTCTGTTAATAAAGTAAGTGTGGTACTGATGCATGGACAGAGCCCAGAAGCAGATATAACTGTATATGAAAAAAGTCATATAACACAGTGCCTTTGAATAACAGTGAAGCAAGAATAGTGATTCAATAAATGGTGTATAACAGAAAAATAAAATATTTAGAAAAAACAAAAGGAAGCTCTAGACTCAAGAAAGATAATGCTAAAGTACAAACAGCAAAAACCACAAACAGAGAATATTAATATATTAGCCTACTTTTCTATTATAAACTACTAGAGATAAGACATGAGTATCAAAGAGTTAAGATGTTTGCAACATATGAAAATTATAAATATATATGTAAATATATAAACATATACAAATATCAGGACAAACAACACAAACGTACATATATTCTAACAATTCTAAAACTCAAAAAGGAAAACACAAAATGGTCTAAAGTTATGAATAAAAAAGAAAAAGAGAAATTTGGATAGATAATAAATTTAAATGTGTTAAGCCTCACTAGTAACAAGTAAACTGAAAATTAAAACTAAATTGAGGCAATATTTTACACTTATAAAACTGACAAAGCTTAATGTCTGTAAACATTAAGACACAATTTAGGAAAATGTACTAAGATTTAACATGTGCATAAATACATATACATTAAATTAAAAAAAAATCAGTCTTCAATTTACATACCCCAGCATAACTCTCATACAGCATAAATGGGGAAAAGTAGTAGTATAGTATAAATGGCATTGTTTTAAATAAACAAAAATTTTGGGGGGACCGAGATGGTGAAGTAGAAAGATCCTGAGCTCACTTCCTCCCATAGACACACCAAAACTGCAACTACACATAGAACAATTCTCTGAGAACAACCTAAAGACTAGCAGAACAGCTCAACCACAAATAAAGTCATAAAGAAAAAGCCACATTGAAACAGGTAGAGGGGCAGAGAAGCAGTCTAGTCAGGACCTACAGCCCCCGGGGCAGTGAGCCACAAATAGGAGGGATATCACATATTTGAAAGTCCTCTTGAGGAGCTAAGGGTTCAAGCCACACAACAGGCACCCACACCCTGGGGACCTGTACCAGGAAGATAAGCCCTCATAATGTCTGGTTTTGAAAATCAGTAGGGCTTAACTCCAGGAGAGCTGGCAGACTAAGGGAAACTGAAACTTTGCTCTTACAGTCAATGCAGAACTCACTTTCTCTGAGACCCAGAAAAAAGGCAGCAGTCTGAAAAGCACCAGGGCCATATACAGAAATGTACTGATTTATTTTAGGGCATATGCCAGAGGACCAGAGATCTAGGAAATTTTTCCAGGACTGGAAGTGCTGGAGGGTGTCATTTTTCTTACTTTCCTTCACTTATTTGGTCCTGCAATTGTGGGTTCCATTTTTTTGTATTCTCCATCTACCTTGCTAGCACTGCTCACCCCACTCTGGTGTTTCCCTGCAGACCTGCCCAGGCCAATCTGTCTATTCTATCAGGCAATCCTCAAAAGTGATTCCCACTATGCCACACACCAGTCAAAACTGGTACACCCCCAATGTGGTTCTCACCCAAGGGGGGGCAGCCCCAACTGCCAGTGGAGCTACAATAGCCACAGTCAGGTCACACAGCCAGTCACACCAGGGCATGGCCCTGCCCACCAGGATGTTCACAGCAGTCACTGCCCAGCCACAACAGGGAGGGAGATGCAGCCCACAGAGGGTATAACCCTGACCAGCCTGGTTCTGGTGACCAGGGTAACTGCACTTCTGGGCTCCACAGGATACCTTTTACATAAAGCCACTCCTTCATGACTGGGAAACATTAACTGATCTACCTAATACACAGAAACAGAGAGTCAGGCAAAATGCAGAGATGGGGGAATATGTTCCAAATGAAAGAATAAGACAAAAAACTCAGAAAAAGAACAAAATGGAGATAATCAATCTATCTGATAAAGAGCTCAAAATAATGGTCATAAAGATGCTCACTAAATTTGAGAGAAGAATGGCTGAACATATCCATTTAGAGCTTCAACAAACAGAGAGAAAATATAAGAAAGAACCAAGGAGAGCTAACAAATACAATAACTGACATAAAAAATACATGAGAGGGAATCAACAGCAAGTTAGATAATGCAAAAGAGCAGGTCATTGATCTGGAAGACAGAGCAGTAGAAATCACACACTGAACAGCAAAAGAAAAAAAAAGAGTTTAGGGATGCCTGGGTGGCTCAGATGGTTAAGTGTCTGCATTCAGCTCAGTTCATGATCTCTGGGTCCTGCAATCGAGCCCTGTGTTGGGCTCCCAACTCAGTGGGGAGTCTACTTCTCCCTCTCCCTCTGACTCTCCCCCTGCTCATGTTCTCTGTCTCTCTCTCTGCATCTCTTTGTCTCAAATGAATAAATAAAATCTTAAAAAAAAAAAAAAAGAGTTTAAAAAAGGATGGTAGGTTAAGGGACCTCTAGGGCAACATCAAGCATAATGACATTTACACTATAGGGGCCTCAGAATGAAAAGAGAGAAAGAAAGGGTATCAAATGTATTCAAAGAAATAATGGCCGAAACATTTTCTAACCTATGGAAGGAAACATATATCTAGTTCCAGGAATCACAGAGAACTACAAACAAAATGAACACAGAGAAGTCCATACCAAAATACATAATAATTAAAATATCAAAAATTAAAGATAAAGAAAAAAATCTTAAAAGCAGCAAGAGAAAAGCAACTAGTTATATATAAGAGAACACATACACCTGTCAGCTGATTTTTCAGCAGAAACTGCAAGACAGAAGGGAATGCTATATTTAAGATGCTAAGAAATAAACAAAAAAGTCTACAACCAAGAATACTTTATTTAGCAAGTTTATAATTCAGAATTGAAGGAGAAATAAAGAGAGGTCCAGACAAACAAAGGTTAAAGAAAGGGCACAAATAAAATCAGAATTGCAAAAGAAGTTAACCAATACCACAGAAATACAAGGTTTATAAAAGGTTACTACAGGAGGGGGAGGCAAGGTGGTGGAGGAGTAGGGGACTGCTGAATTTAGCTGGATATCTATCAAACCATTTTGACCACCCATGAAATCAGCCTGAGATGTAAGAATATATATCTGGATCTCGACAACCAGAAAAAAAAACTGCTTTTTGCAAGGTAGGACATGTGGAGTCGTGAATCTGCAGAAAGATATAGGAAGATAAACAGAAGGGGGAGGGAGCCTCCATAAGCTGGCTCCTGGAAAGTGATATAACAATAGGGTGCAAAATTGGGACCCTTAGAAATCTGCTCTCTTGAAAAACATCCCTCCCTGAAAGGGGCTCTGAAAATGAAAAGGCAGAATGCTAGGAAGGACATTGTGGTCTCGGGATATGAGGAACCACAGAGCAAAAGGGGGTTCCTGAACCAGTAGAGTGCTCAAGCAATGGAGCCAGGAAGCAGGTTATGGTCAGTGAGCCCAGGAAGGGACTCTCAGCTCAGATCGCCATACACCACAAGCCAGGCCAGTCAATTATCACTCTTTTCTTGAGCAGCCTGAAAAAATCTAGAACTTGCTGCTCCTGTGACTGGGCAAAAACTTGTAGAGTGGTAGCAGCTCAGAAAGGCCTTTAGAGCGGTACTCAAACATGATCCAGGAGCTTCGGGTGTGCACACGAGCCCACGGTTTTAGAATCACAAAGGGCAGTGGCACTACAGGGCCCCTGGGACTACCTCTGAGAGAGTTGCTGTGGACATGCACAGCAGGAGGCAGCAGTTTTCTGCAGCACATACAGAAGTGGTGACTGTTTGTCCTGGAGGGTTTATGAAAGGGCACACTGTGGGCCAGAGGTTTGACTGTGGCCATCTTTGCTCTGATCCTCTGAAAAGGGATGGAAAGCCCCCAGGGAACAAAAGCCACACAGAGGACCAGTTTCTACTGAGCCCATCCCCCTGACAGGGGGTGGGGCAAGTCCGCACAGACAGGGTTACCTAAGAAACAGGGCAGCAGGTCCCTCCCCTAGAAGACAGGTTGGAAGAACAGCTGGATGACAATCCCATGGATGCCATAAGATTTTAAAATCACAACACTAAGAGAAAATTATATATTGAGCTCCAGGTGTGGCCTCAAGACTTTTTTTTTTTTTTTTCAGATAAAATTCTCCTTTATTTTTTTCTTTTTTTCTTCTCCTTATGCTTTTTCTCTGTTTTTTTTTTTTTTTTTCCTTTTTACCTTCTCATTTCAACTGGATGTTTATTATATCAACTTATATTTCATAGTTGCTTTTTAATTTGTCTTTTTTCACAACTATATTTTTTAGATATATGCTTTATTATAGTCCTTTTTTCACTATTCAATTTTACCTTTATATATATCCAAGTTTTAATTTCCTTGTAATTTTGCATAATGTCTTCTAACACAGAGACCAAAATATACCCAGGAACAACTGAAACACCTTGCTTTGTCCACACTGAGAGATTATAGCCCCTTCCCTTCCCCCCTTTTTTTCTTTTCCTTTTTTTTAAATTAATTTTTAAAATTTTATTCCTGTGTTTCATTTTGGCCTTGTTTTTTCAGTGGTGGCGCTGACCACCTCCGGGTTTTGCTAGGTCCATCTTGCTTGGGTCGTGGTTGATATTTTGGACTCTACTCATTCACTCAACCATTCCTCAACAGAATGGCTAGAAGGAGGAACTCTCAACAATGAAAAGAAACAGAGACAATGTCCTCTGCCACAGAAGTAATGGATATGGATATAAGCAAGATGTGAAAGAAAGAATTCAGGATAGCAATCATAAAGTCAATAGCTAGACTTGAAAAAAACATTAATGACAATATAGAATCTCTAAGAGGAGAAATGAGATCTAATCAGGCTGAACTAAAAAATGTTATGAATGAGATGCAGTATAAACTGGATACTCTAACAGCCAGGGTAAATGAGGCGGAAAAGAGAATTAGTGATCTAGAAGATAAGCTGATGGAAAGGAAAGAAGTCAAGGAAAACAGAGATAGGCTGCCAGTAGGACATGAGAAAAAGACTGGAGAGATTAACGATATCATGAAAAGTTCCAATATCAGAATTATTGGGATCCCTGAGGGGGTGGAGAAAGAGAGGGGGCTAGAAGATATATTTCAGCAAATCATAGCTGGGAACTTCCCTAACCAGGGAAAGAACAAGCATTTGAGTCAAAGAGGCAGAGAGGACCCCTCCCAAAATCAATAAAAATAGATCAACACCCTGACATATAATAGTGAAGCTTGCAAATTTTACATCCAAGGAAACTATCCTGAGAATAACCAGAGAGAGGAGGTTCTTTACATATAGAGGAAGGAACATCAGAATAACATGAGACCTGTCCACAGAAACCTGGCAAGCCTGAAAGGGCTGACAAAACATATTCAGGCTACTAAATGAAAAGAACATGTATCCAAGAATACTTTATCCAGCAAGGATGTCATTCAGAATGGATGGAGAGATAAAGAACTTTCAGGACAGCCAAAAACTGAAAGAATATGTGACCACCAAGCCAGCCCTGCAAGAAATATTTAGGGGGATTCTGTAAGTGAAGAGAGACCCCAAGAGTCACACAGACCAGAAATAAACAGAGACAATCTACAGGAACAGGGACTTTATAGGCAATACAATGGCACTAAATTTATATCTTTTAATTGTTACTCTGAATGTAAATAGGCTGAATGCTCCCATGAAAAGACACAGGGTTTCAGATAGGATAAAAAAGCAGGACCCATCCATATGCTGTCTACAAGAGACACTCTTTAGACCTAAAGACACCTCCTGATTGAAAGTGGGGGGATGGAGAACCATTTACCATACTAAAGGACCTCAAAAGAAAGTTGGGGTAGCAATCCTCATATAGACAAATTAGATTTTAAACCAAAGATGGTAGTAAGAGATGTAGAGGGACACTATATCATGCTTAAAGGGTTTATCCAACAAGAAGATCTAACAATTGTAAATATCTATGCCCCTAACATGGGAGCAGCCAATTATATAAACCAATTAATAACCAATATAAAGAAACATATTGGTAATAATGCATTAATAATAGGAGACCTCAACACTCCACTCACAGTAATGGACAGATCATCTAAGCAGAAGATCAAGAAAGAAACAAGAGCTTTGAATGACACATTGGACCAGATGGACTTCATAAATATATATAGAACACTCCATCCTAAAACAACAGAATACTCCTTCTTTTCAAGTGTACATGGAACTTTCTCCAGAATAGATCACATACTGGGTCACAAATCAGGTCTCAACCAATACCAAAAGTTTGAGATTATTCCCTGTATATTTTCAGACCACAGTGCTTTGAAACTGGAACTCAGCCACAAGGAAAAATTTGGAAGGAACACAAACATTCAGAGATTAAAAAGCATCTTGCTAAAGAATGAATAGGTCAAACAGAAAATTAAAGAGGAATTTAAGTAATTCATGCAAACCAATGAAAATGAAAACACATCAGATACTGCAAAGGTGTTCCTTAGAGGGAAGTACATAGCCATCCAAGCCTCTCTCAAAAAATTAGAAAAATCCCAAATGTACAACCTAAACTTACACCTAAAGGATCTGGAAAAGGAACAGCAAATAAAGCCTAATCCAAGCAGGAGAAGAGAAATAATAAAGATTAGAGCAGAAATCAATGAAATAGAAACCAGAAAAACAGTAGAACAGATCAACAAAACTAGAAACTGGTTCCTTCAAGAATTAATAAGGTCAATAAACCTCTGGCCAGAATTATCCAAAAAAAAAAAAAAAAAAGAAAGGACCTAAATCAATAAAATCGTGAATGAAAGGGAAAGGTTCACTACTAACACCAAGGAAATAGAAACAATTATTAGAAATTATTACCAGCAACTATATGCCAACAAATTAAGCATCCTGGAAGAAATGGATGCCTTACTGGAAACTTATAAACTATCAAGACTGAAACAGAAAGAAATCTGTTACACCAATAACCAGCAAGGAAATACACCAATAACCAGCAAGGAAACTGAAGCAGTAATCAAAAACCTCCCAAAAAACAAGAGTCCGGGGCCAGATGCCTTCCCAGGGGAATTCTACAATATTAAAGAATAAGTAATACCTATTCTCCTGAATCTGTTTCAAAAAATAGAAATGGAAGGAAAACTTCCAAACTCATTCTAAGAGGCCAGCATTACCCAGATCCCAAAACCAGACAAAGACCCCATCAAAAAGGAGAATTACACACCAATATGCCTGATGAACATGGATGCCAAAGTACTCAACAAGATCCTAGCCAATAGGATCCAACAGTACATTAAAAGGATTATCTACCAAGACCAAATAGGATTTACTCTTGGGATGCAAGGGTGGTTCAACATTCGCAAATCAGTCAACGTGATAGAGCACATTAATAAAAGAAAAGACAAGGACCATATGATCCTCTCAATTGATGCAGAAAAAGCATTTGACAAAGCATAGCATCTTTCCTGATTAAAACTCTTCAAAGTATAGGGATAGAGAGAACATACCTCAATATCTTAAAAGCCATCTATGAAAAGCCCATGGTGAATATCATTTTCAATGCGGAAAAACTGAGAGCTTCTCCCTTAAGATCAGGAACACGACAGGGATGCTCACTTTCACCATTATTGTTCAACATAGTACTAGAAATCCTAACCTCAGCAAAAGATTCCACCCCTAAATTGCTAGAGCTCATACAACAATTTAACAATGTGGCAGGATACAAAATCAATCCACAGAAATCAGTTGCATTTCTATACACTAACAGTGTAACTGAAGAAAGAGAAATTAAGGAATCAATTCCATTTACAATAGCACCAAAACCCATAAGATACCTAGGAATAAACCTAACCAAAGAGGTAAAGGATCTATACTCTAGAAACTATAGAACACTTATGAAAGAAATTGAGGAAGAACTATAGAGACAGAAAAACATTTCATGCTCATGGATTGTAAGCATAAACATTGTTAAAATGTCTATTCTGCCCAGAGCAATCTACACTTTCAAAGCAATCCCTATCAAAATACCATTGACATTTTTCACAGAGCTGGAACAAACAATCCTAAAATTTGTATGGAACCAGAAAAGACCCCAAATGGCCAGGGGAATATTGAAAAAGAAAACCAAAGCTGGGGGCATCACGATGCCTGACTTCAAGCTCTATTACAAAACTGTGATCATCAAGACAACATGGTATTAGGGGCGCCCGGGTGGCTCAGTCGTTAAGCATCTGCCTTCAACTCAGGTCATGATCCCAGGGTCCTGAGATCGAGCCCTGCATTGGGCTCCCTGCTCTGCAAGAAGCCTGCTTCTCCCTCTCCCACTTCCCCTGCTTGTATTCCCTCTCTCACTGTGTCTCTCTCTGTCAAATAAATAAATAAAATCTTAAAAAAAAAAAAAAGAAAAAAAAAAAGACAGCATGGTATTAGCATAAAAACAGACACATAGATCGATGGAACAGAATAGAGACTCCAGAAACAGACCCTCAAGTCTATGGTCAATGAAACTTTGACAAATCAGGAAAGAATATTGAATGGAAAAAAGACCGTCTCTTCAATGACTGGTGCTGGGAAAATTGGACAGCTACATATAGAAGAATGACACTAGATCATTCTCTTATACCATAAACAAAGATAAACTCAAAATGGATGAAAGACCTCAGAGGAATTCATCAAAATCCTAGAGGAGAACATAGGCAGTAACCTCTTTGACATAGGCCACAACAACTTCTTTCAAGACACATCTCTAAAGGCAAGGGAAACAAAAGCAAAAATGAACCATTGGGACTTCATCAGAATAAAAAGCTTCTGCACAGCAAAGGAAACAGTCAACAAAACTAAGAGGCAACCCACAGAATGGGAGAAGATATTTGCAAATGACATTATAGAAAAAGGGCTAGTATCCAAGATCTATAAAAAGCTTTTCAAACTCAACACCCAAAAAACAAATTATCCAGTCAAGAAATGGGCAGAAGACATGAACAGACACTTCTCCAAAGAAGACATACAAATGGCCAACAGATACATGAAAAAAATGCTCCATATCACTTGTCATCTGGGAAATACAAATCAAAACCACAATGAGATGCCACCTTACACCAGTTAGAATGTCTAAAATTAACAAGACAGGAAAGAAGAAATGTTGGTGAGAATGTGGAGAAAGGGGAACCCTCTTACACTGTTGGTGGGAATGCAAGCTGGTGCAGCCACTCTGGAAAACAGTATGGAGATTCCTGAAAATGTTAAAAATAGAGCTACCTTATGACCCAGCAATTGCACTACTAGGTATTTACCCCAAAGATACAGATGTAGTGAAAAGAAGGAGCACATGCACCCCAATGTTCATAGCAGCAATGTCCACAATAGCCAAACTGTGGAAGGAGCCAAGATGCCCTTCAACAGAAGAATGGATAAAGAAGATGTGGTTCATATACACAATGGAATATTACTCAGCCACCAGAAAGGATGAATACCTACCATTTGCATTGACATGGATGGAACTGGAGGGGATTATGCTAAGAGTGAAATAAGTCAAGCAGAGAAAGATAGTTATCATATGGTTTCACTCATATGTGGATCCTAAGAAATAGTGCAGAGAGGGGCGCCTGGATGGCTCAGTCGTTAAGTGTCTGCCTTCGGCTCAGGTCATGATCCCAGGATCCTGGGATAGAGCTCCGCATCAGGCTCCCTGCTCAGCGGGAAGCCTGCTTCTCCCTCTCCCAATCCCCCTGCTTGTGTTCCCTCTCTCGCTGTCTCTCTCTGTCAAATAAATAAATAAAATCTTTAAAAAAAAAAAAAAAAGAAAGAAATAGTGCAGAGGACCTCAGGGGAAGGGAGGGAAAAGTGATTGGGAAGAAATCAGAGAGGGAGACAAACCATGAGAGACTCTGGACTCCAGGAAATAAACTGAGGGTTACAGAAGGGAGGGGTGGAGGTTGGGGTAACCGGGTGATGGGTATTAAGGAGGGCACGTGTTGTGATGAGCACCAGGTGTTATATGCAACTAATGAATCATTAAGCATCACGTAAAAAACTAATGATGTACTATATGTTGGCTAACTGAACATTAAATAAATAAATAATAAATAAATAGACACTACTGCAAACAGTTATATGTCAAATTGGTCAACTTAGAAGAAATGGACATATTCCTAGAAACATACAATATTCCGATACTGAATCATGAAGATCATGGAGAAATGAAAAATCTGAACACACTGGTTACTAATAATAAAATTGAATCAGTAATCAAAAACTCCCAACTTGTGGTGCCTGGGTGGCTCAGTCATTAAGCGTCTGCCTTCAGCTCAGGTCATGTTCCCAGGGTCCTGGGATCGAGCCCCGCATCAGTCTCCCTGCTCCGCGGGAAGCCTGCTTCTCCATCTCCCACTCCCCCTGCTTGTGTTCCCTCTCTCGCTGTGTCTCTCTCTGTCAAATAAATAAATAAAATCTTAAAAAAAAAAAAAAAAAACTCCCAACAAACAAAAGCCCAGGACCAGATGACTTCACAGGTAAATTCTACCAAATGTCTAAAGAATACCTAAACTTCTCAAACTATTCCAAAAAATTAAAGGAGAAGTTATGCTCCCAAATTCCATCTACAAGACTAGTATTAACCCGATACCCAAACCAGACAAAGACACCACCAAAACTAAGCAAAACAAAACAAAATATTACAGGCCAATATCCCTGATGAACATAGATGCAAAAATCCTGAACAAAATATTGGTGAACCAAATTCAACAATACATTAAAAGGATCATACACCATGATCAAGTGGGATTTATTCTAGGGATACAAGGATGTTTCAATATTTGCAAATCAATCAATGTGATACACCACTTTAATGAAATGAAACACAAAAATCTATGATTATCTGAGTAGGTAAAGAAAAAACATTTAACAAAATTCAACATTCATTTATGATCAAAACCCTCAATAAGGTGGTTATAGAAATAATATACCTCAACATAATAAAGACCCTATATGGCAAACTCAGAGAAAATATCATATTCAACAGTGAAAAACCTGAAAGCTTTTCCTCTAAGATGAGGAACAAGACAAATATATCCACTCTTGCCACTTTTATTCAACAATATAATGGAAGTTCTAATTGCAGCAATCAAACAAGAAAAATAAAGGTATCCAATTTGGTGAAGAAGTAAAATTGTCACTATTTGCAGAACACATGATACTATATATAGAAAACCATAAAGACTACATGACAAAACCATTAGAATAAATGAATTCAGAAGTGTTGTAAAATACAAAAGTAATATAGAGAAATCTGTTGTGTTCCTATATAATAATGAACTTTCAAAAAGGAAAATTAAGAAAATAAACTCATCTTCAATGGCACCAAAAAGACTAAAATACCTAGGAATAAATATAACCAAGGAAGTAAAACAACTGCACTCTGAAATCTATAAGACACTGGTAAAAAAAAATTGAAGATGACATAAAGAAATGGAAATATATGCCATGCTAATGAATTGGAAGAGTTAATATTTTTATCCTGTCTATATTACCCAAAGGAATCTACAAATTCAATGCAATCTCTATCAAAATTCAATGGCATTTTTCATAGAACTAAAACAAGTAATACTAAAATTTACGTGGAACCACAAAAGATCCTAAATAGCCAAAACAATTTTGAGAAAGAAAAACAAAGCTAGTGTTGTCATGCCCCCTGAAATCAAACTGTACTACAAAGCTATAGTAATCAAGAGCATATGATATTGCCACAGAAACAGACACATAGATGAATGAAATAGAATTGAAAGCCCAGAAATAAATTCATGCTTATATAGTCAATTGATCCATGACAAAAAAAAAGCAAAAATATACAACAGGGAAAAGGCAGCCTATTCAGTAAATGGTGTTGGGAAAACGGGATAGCTACATAAAAAAGAATGAAACAGAACCATTTTCTTGCTCCATATTCAAACAAACAAACAAACAAAAAACCTTAAAATGGATTAAACACCTAAATGTGAAACCTGAAATCATAAAACTCTTAAAACATAAGGAGTAAACTCTTCAACATCAATTTTAGCAATATATATATTTTTTGGATCTGTCTCCTTAAGCAAGAGTGACAAAAGCAAAAATATACAATTGGGACTATATCATACTATGAAACTTTTGCACAGTGAAGGCAACTATCAACAAAATGAAATGACAATCTATTAAATAGAAGAATATTTGAAAATGAAATGTATGGGGTTAATATCCAAAATATATGAAGAACTCACACAACTCAATACCAAAAAAAAATAAACAAAAAACAAACAAACAAACAAAAAACCAAACAAACAATTCAATTAAAAAATGAGCAGAGGACCTGAACTATCATTTTTTCCAAAGATGACATACAGATGGCCAACAGATACATGAAAAGATGCTCAACATCACTAATCATCAGGGAAATGCAAATCAAAACCACAATGAGATCACTTCACACCTGTCAGAATGGCTAGTATCAAAATGACAAGACATTACAAGTGTTGGTGAGGATGTGGAGAAAAGGGACTCCTTGTGTCCTTTTGGTGGGAATGTAAAGGGGTACAGCCTCTATGAAAAACAGTATGGAGGATTATCAAAAAATTAAAAATAAAGGTGCCATATGGTCCAGCAGTTTCATTTTGGTATTTTTCTGAAGAAAACAAAATATTAATTCAAAAGATATATGCATCCCTATGTTCACTGCAGTATTACTTGTGATAGCCAAGATATGAAAGCAACCTAAGGGTTCAATGATAGATGAATGGATAAAGTAGATATGGAATATTTTATACAATGGAATATTACTCAGCTATTAAAAATAAAGAAATATCGCCATTTGTAAGAACATGGATGTACCTAGAGGATATTATGCATAAAATTTGTCAGACAGAAAAAGACAAATACTGTATGATTTCACTTATATGTGGAATCTGAAAAACAAAACAAATGAACAAGCAAGACAGGGACAGATTCATAAATACAGAGAACAAACTGGTGGTTGCCAGCAGGGAAGAAGATGGGAAAATGGGTGAAATAGATGAAAGTCATTAAGAGGTACAAACTCGCAGTTATAAAATCAATAACTCACTGGGATGTAATGTACAGCATAGGGAATATGATCAGTAATATTATAATAAATTTATGGTGACAGTATCTAGACTTATCATGATGATCATCTTATAATGTATATAAATGTCAAATTGCTATGTTGTAACTTGAAACTAATATAATATGTCAACTGTACTTCAGTAAAAAAAAATAAAAGTGAAAAGAGAAATAAGGTAAATTTTTTTAAAAATGGTTAAATTATACCAATGTAAAGTGGAATATTATTATCAGTAAAAATAATCAACATTCTTATAAAGTCATCTGATTTATCCAAATATGATATATTTTTAAAATGTTACAGAAAAATCCTATGAAATGATAACAGTTATCCAGTATTTAGAACAGGCAAAACAATAGCATATATTAATAGAAATTATTCTTTACGTAGTTAAACAAAAATATTTAATATGGAGGTGGGGATGGAAAGAAAGTACATAGAGAAGATACATGGGAGTTTTAACTATAAAAAGTGTCATGTTTAAGAAAAAAAGAAAAAAGCGTCATGTTTTTACTTGAGTAGTATGTATAACATTAATTACAATATTCTTTAATTTTGTGTATTTGAAATTTTTCATAGTGAGTTCAAAATAAATATAAAATAGACCAATGATTGGGATGCCTGAGTGGCTCAGTTGGTTAAGTGGCTGCCTTTGACTCAGGTCTCCCAGGTCCTGGGATGGAGTCCCACATCGGGCTCTTTGCTACGCAGGGAACCTGCTTCTCCCTCTGCCTGCTGCTCCCCCTGCTTGTGCTTGCTCTCTATCTTTCTCTCCCTCTCTCTCTGACAAATAAATAAAATCTTAAAAAAAATAGAGCAATGATGAAAATAGTTCAAATAATTTAATATGTATACAATTTATAAACATAAGATTGAAGAGATATTAACCATTATACTATCATTTAATTAATCAGTATATGTCGCAATTGATGTATCATTTACTTATGGATTATACTTATCAGACATGAAAATCTACTCAGATTCTTTGTGGGGGAACAGAGTAAGATAAATTGTCTAAAATATTTAAATAAAAGAAGATAGCATGTATACAAAAGAGAAATACAAAGGTCAATGAGATACTCCGTTACGTCATAATTCTAGAAATGAAAAGTACATAATGTTAAAATGTAATAAACAATAAAAATAATATAAGAAAATAACACACACATATGTGTAATAGAATAAATGGCCACAAGTACACCATAAATATTCATTAAAAATTTGCCTAGGGGCTCCTGGGTGGCTCAGTCGCTAAGCATCTGCCTTCGGCTCAGGTCATGATCCTAGAGTCCTGGGATCGAGCCCCGCATCGGGCTCCCTGCTCAGCAGGAAGCCTGCTTCTCCCTCTCCCACTCCCCCTGCTTGTGTTCCTTCTCTCCCACTGCGTCTCTCTCTGTCAAATAAATGAATAAAATCTTTAAAAAAATAAATAAATAAATAAAAATTTGCCTAGATATCTAACTTTTGTGATCTCAAATAACAATGTAAATTAGTAAAGAATATTAAGATAGGAAAAGTCCTGCAGATGCCTTTCACAATGTACAATTATAATGATTTCTGCTGGGCTCTGCATATTGAAGAAAGACACCAAGGCTTACTGCAGAATAGCCCTTCATCAAAAACAATACTGAATTATGGAAATTTAATAAAATAACCCCCCAAAAAGCTCTATGATAATCTCCAATTTGGAAGAGCTCAGGGTCCAACTTGAAGAGTAGATATACAGAAGGACCCTTGGAAACTCTTCCTTTACTGTGGTCAATCTCTTGGCCGGCTGCCCCTGGAAAAGCACCACATAGGCACAGTACTAGCCAACAGAGGGACGTCAGCCTCGTCAGCATCTATCTGGCTTTGTAAAACTCTCTTCCCATAATGTGGCCAGCTCTGCCAAGGAGGCCAGCCACATCCACTCTGTACCTGGCTTTCAGCAAGGAGAAACAGAAAGATGAATACACAAATCCGGTTTCCATCCTAGTTGCTTCTGCACACACCCAAAAGTATAGAGATCCTCCTGTTCTATATTCACAGGCTTTTAGCTGTTGTAAAGTAAATACACATCAAATAGCCTACTGGGACATTACATCTTAGCATAAAATAATCTAAGTATTAAAGTAGCCAGAGGAACCAAGGCAAATCTACCCAAGTAGTTTTGGGAAAAATAACTTACCTAAGAGAAATGGAGAGATACCTCATTTAGGAAAAAAAAAAATCTCTAGCTAGAATATATTATCAATTTACCTACTTTATGTGTAGTATATTGATATATGTCCACTGATAAACATAGTATGTATTGATAATATTATAGTCTTAGTTATATTTGTTACATATAAATAGCTAATTATCCCTGACATTAACTACAGTTATAGTTTTATAATATGTAATGAAACATGGAATGATTCCAACATGAATATAACACACTTCATAGCACTCCTTCCAAAAGTCTTATTGAATCGACAAGGAAGATATAAATAAACAAATAACAGTTCTGAAGAAGGAAAAAAAGATCTATCAATGAATCAATTATTTGGTGTATTCCTAGAAAACAGGGATTAGATTTCCATAAAAGGCAGAGTAGAGGTACCAAGTTTCTGAAGTGGTAAGAGCAGGGTTTCTTCTCCAGTGGGACTCATGTAAATCTCCATGTTAGTTTTTGCTTTGTTTTGTTTTGTTTTTAAATACAAAAAACTTACATGAACCTAAGTCACTTAGGATAATTATCAGTATCAAATAATAAAGTTAATTATTTCCTAATGGACATATGTTTTGGTCCTTTCAAAGAACATACAACAGCTTTCAGAAATCATGTGTCACTTATTAAAAGTATAAATAACTATTTTCTTAAGAAAGTAAACACAGTCCATTAGTGATGTTGCCAGAAGGAAAACCACCGAAGAGCCTCTGTCGATGGAGAGTGGGATAAAGGCAAAGTGGCTTCAACAAAAAACAAAGGGGCAGCCTATTCCCCTAATTTCCAGAGAAGACTATTAAGATTTACACAGACCCCAAAACTAGTCCTATTATTCACCAGAGAGAGGCAAAGAGAGAGACCTATAAAACTGCAGCGAATACTTACTTGTCTTCCTCCTGAGTGACCCTCAAATTTGGCTATACCTTTGAGTCAAATTGAAGAATTTTAAAATTACTGATGCCTGAAGGTTGTGATTTACCTTGTGTTACATGCAGCTTAAGCATTGCTTTTTTTTTTTTTTTTAATGCTCCAAGTGTTAAATTTACAGTCAACTTTTTGTCACATGTTCTACTATCCATGTACCTATTAGAATCATTTCAGCCAGGAGTCACAGAAAATGCAAACAATAACACGTATCATTTAAGAAACAAAACAAAACAAAAAAACCACAGGGTATTCCTAAGCAGAGCAGGGTTTCGTTAATTCAGTGACCCAAGGATGTCTTCAAGTACTGTTTTTCCCCTTTGCCATCCTCCATAATGCTGCTTCCTTCCTTTATGGTCAAAGGAGAGCTGTAGCTGCTACATTCTCACACATTAATGCTCAAAGACAGAAAATGTTTCCTTCTTCTGATTTCATTTATTTTTTAAGGGTAACAAAATGTTTTCCAAAAGCTAGAAATGGGTCACTGTTTACTTCTGAACTACCCTGGACCTAACAGTATTTACTCAAGGCCTTTGGGACAAAGGTAGACACAAGAACAAGTGCTCACACATTGCAAACTGTTTTTAAAACTCCTCCTAGCCTTTATGATTTTTCAAACTTTTACAGTTATCTCTACTACATCATAAACTTTCTTTAAGAAACTCACATTTGAGGGCTTTTAATAAGTATTATGTATAGTTTTAAAAAATAGAATTCTTTTTGCTCTTGAGATGCCTGCAGATTTAATTTGTAAAAAAATATAACTGACCCTAGTTATTCATAGAATTTAACTGATGAAGTCCAAAATTCCAAGGCATATATATTACTTGATTACTTTCCCCCAACTCGTAACAAATAACGATAGTCATTCAGCATGCTGTGAGCAGCTATGATGATCTGGAGAGAGAATGGAGAAATTATATTTGTGTGGCACGAAAATTGTTTAGTTAAAAGTGGTTAGTTAAGAATGGCTTTGTTGTAAAAAAAAAAAAAAAGAAGAAGAAGAATGGCTTTGTTGTACATATACATCAATAACTATTTCTGTTACTGATCTTTTATCTATATAAAATTAAAATTGTATATGAAGAGTCAGCAGAGTGAGAGAGAGCAAGAGAGGGAGAGCAAGGAGAGATTGTCTGTTTCAGTTGCCTCATGGTTGCACTACTGAGAAAAGTTTATTTAAACTGGTAGTTTTATTTCAGATTTTTCCTCATCAATATATTCCACCCTTTGAGCCAGTAAGAACCACATTTTAAATAAACAGAACCAGGTGACACCTTTAGGGGAAATAATCTTATCATGCAATTCTTATTTCCTCAGAAAGTAGCTTTCATTTGTAGTATGTTTGATACTTTTGGAATGCATCATTATTGTTATCTGGGGACAGGGTTGCCATTAAATAACATGAATTGCAATAATATATGCCCAAAGTGCTATTGCAGTCTTTTATGTTCTTAAAATTAACATAGTTCATTAAATAACTAAATGTCTATGTTTCTATATGCTGCTTTATAATAGAACACCAGTTCTTTGATACAATGATTAGTGGGATGTAAGCCACATAAATTTATGAGCCATTTTAGACAGAACCTCCCCACCCCTGATACCACCATGGCAGAAACATCAGGTACGAGCCTACAAGTTTTTACTGGTCCTTGGAAGCAGGGCTTCTTAAGAGAGCTTCTCTAAGGAGAGTAATATATCAGATGGATTTGGCAGGAACGTAAGACAAGTCAACAGAACTATGTCCTCACATTAAACAGGCTTAAGAAGGATCAACCAGATACTCAGAGACACTGACCCAAATCCATCAAGGCTCACATCTTCATTTTTAAAGGGCCTTTAGTTTAGAGTAGTTTTGGAGTAGTTAAGAGTATTAGTTCTTTGTAGTGTTAAACTATTTCACTGAGATCACAAACACAAGATGAAGACAAATGTAATGCAAAAGTAGATTTGATATGGAAGCCCCTTGGGATTTTGTGTTCCATGATTCATATGACACCGAAGTCCCTAACGTTTCTTGGTTTTTGCTTTCAGCCTCTCCCTCCTAGTGTTGTTTTTTTTCCCTTTTCCAACTTTTTGGTTCCAAGAGGGAGGCCATGCATGAGAGTGTTTCAAAAAGAAAAGTAGCAGTTTCATATCAATATTTCTTTTTTTAAAAAAAAGATTTTATTTATTTATTTGACAGAGAGAGACACAGCGAGAGAGGGAACACGAGCAGGGGGAGTGGGAGAGAGAGAAGCAGGCTTCCCACAAAGCAGGGAGCCTGATGTGGGACTCGATCCCAGGACCCTGGGATCATGACCTGAGCCAAAAGCAGACGCTTATCGACTGAGCCACCCAGGCACCCCTTCATATCAATATTTCTTGCTTAACATCCTAATTTTTGTGAATGTTAGAAGGGAGGGAAATACACCCATTCTCTTGAAAGTACAAAAATAAATGTGATTAAATTTCCTGAAACTCTGCTTTATTTTCTTTTTTCCTGCAGTTGTATGATTTTTAAAATGTTATTGTTATTATATGTATTTATCAGAAATTATTTTATATAATAGTGATTTGTACATTGCCATTTTTCTTTTTCATTGTAAGGATTAGATAGGACTACTTTATCATTAAGAGATTCAAACTGTATGGCATTGTAACAGGAATAATGTGTTAGCAAATATAAATGCAAAATCTCACCTCTCTTCTCGCATCAGTTTGGTACTTCTCACCCATTTACATGCTTATCACTTTTTAGCATATATGTTATCTGCTTTAAGTATTTACTTAACTATATGGTTTAAATATTTTTTCATGTGAGAACATTTAGGTCTAACGTTTTTCCAGGTTTTTTTTGTGGTAAAATATACACAAATTTTAACATTTTAACCATTTCTAGATACGCAATTCAGTGACATTAGGTACATTAACATTGTTGCCTGACCATCACCACAGTGCATCTCTGGAAGTTTTTGTTTTCTTAAACTGAAATTTTGTAGCCATAAACTATAACTCCCCATTCCTTCCTCCCCCAGCCTCTGGCAACCACCATTCTATTTTCTGTTTCTATGAATTTGACTACTTTAGTTACCTCATCTAAGTGGAACCCTACAACATGTGTCCTTGTGAAGTAGAACAATACAATATTGGTCCTTATGCATCTAGCTTATTTTACTTAGCATAATGTCTTCAGGTTCCTAAATATTGTAGCATGCCCAAATTTCATTCCTTTTTAAAGCTGAAAAAATTCCATTTTCTGTATCTATCACATTTGGTTTATCTTTTCATCCATCGATGAGCATTTAGGTTGTGTCTACCTTTGGGCTATTGTGAATAATGCTGCTATAAATGCAGGTGTACACATATCTGTTCTACCTCTGCTTTCAATTCCTTTGGGTATAAGCTCAGAAGTAGAATTGCTATGGACTGTATGAAAGTTCCACGTTTACATTTTGAAGAACCACCACACTGTTTTCCACAGCAGCTGGACCACTTTACATTCCTACCAGCACTCACTGCTATTTGGCAGCAAGCATATTGGTGACCCAAGCAAGAATCTCCCTGCTGAATCCAGTTTGTTCACAGAAATGTGAGAGACAAAATGTTTTTTTTAGGCCACTAAATATTGGACTGTTTTGTTACAAAGCAATAGGTAACTCGAAGTTGGAAACTGGAAGTGGGATGATGTGACAACTTACATATGTAACATTAGGGAGTGGGTAGCAAATAAAAACTGGAAGCTCCTCAAGGAAACCATTAGAGAATTACTTAAGTACACTGAATAAATTATTGATAGAGTCTGGAGGAAAAAGGGATCCACATTATGTAAAGCCAGAAAATTTGGCAACATTATCACTTGTGGTAACATAGAAAAGGGGATATGTAACCAATTGGGGATTTCTGCATGGGATTTCCATGCAGAATATTTAAAGTACCAACTGATTTGTTTTATTGCATAAGATACAGATAAGAAGGATGAAGGAGAAAAAACAGTTTAGGTCTCTAGAAGATTTTAGAGAAAATATAAAGTATCTAGGACTTACTAGGTTCAACAATAAAATTATTTCTCATCCTGTTACATTCAGCAAAAGTCATACATATTAATAAATAAAGATTAAAATAATGTCAAATATACAGATACAAGATCCTTATTGAGACCTTAGAATGATTCAACAACATATTTCTTAGACCCACTATGTCAGATAAGAAAATTTCTAAAAATATTCCAAGAATTGTCTCACACTACTTTGATTCTACATATAAAGTGGAGAGGAGATTGGCTCAGAGATATTTAAGGACATGGCATATTTTTTTCTATTTTAGTGAACTCTAGTAAGATTCATAGATGATAAGTTGTTTAGAGTCTGGAATGTTAGAAAAGTTTCAATTAAAAGGCTGTTTAACTTAAATAACTTTACCTATTCTAATTGTATTGTTCAATTGATAACACCTGACAATAAAGTTATAATTCTTGTATTATTTATATAATAGCTATAATATCTTCCTCATTTTTTTGTTTTTATGTCAGCTGAAATTGTGCACAGGTATTGTTATTAGGATTAAGGAGGTAACAAAGGTACTTCAACAGTATTAAAATTAATAGAGGTAATGCTATTTAAAAATGTTTTTTACCTCTACCATTTCGTCTTAGGAATATTTTAGTGAATCACATTACAGTGTGATTATATGTTTTGTGTTTTTTTTTTTTTAAATTATGAATTAAAAACATTAGTTTGAAATTTTAGTTTTTAGAATTTTAGTTTTACTTAACATTTTGATACCATGAATCATAGATTTTGCTATGTTGCATATATGGCTTTAAAGGGCTTGCTTCTAGAAAACTTTTTGCTTTTACTTTTCTTATTAACAGGAATAACCAGATTTCCCATGAACAAATGCTGTATGGCTGGTGAAAATAATTCAGCCTATTTTTGCTTCAATGCTGTTTCCATCTGTAGAAAGAATCTTGCATGGAGTTGAAATTATTGTATCAATTTGCTAAAAAAGCAATCTTAATCACTCATCAAGCCTTGATTTCTATATTTGCATTTTCATGAATGTATATTAACTTATTGTTGTGTATAAAAGTACATATTTGTGGATTAACTTTATCAAATTTAAATGTTTGTGATATCACAGTGAGCATAAAACCTAGTAACTTGGTTGCATCTGTTCACATAATTGATTTCTGTATTCACAGGGATTCTGAAACGCTAAGCACACAAGCAGTTATCATTAAGGCAGTTTCACAGGCCTCTGAATGTTGTGTTCCAATGATCCACAAATTCTTAAAAGAGAATATGAAGAAAGACTTAGCAGTGGCTTTAAATATCATGAATAGTGGTTACTTTTTTCTCTGATTCATGGAAATGAATCACTGTATATTTGCATTAGAGCATTCACGTCCATTGAAAAATTATTCTATCAAGAGGAAAAGTGTTAGTTGACGATTAAACATGCACATTATTTGAGAAACTGCTCACACATTTCAATAAATGATAGCTTAATAAGTATAAATAGTAAATATATATATATATATTTAAAAAACAGCTTTCACCTTTGTGTTTATATAATCATACTCATTTCTGCTGGGGCACAGGCAAAGGCAATTTTCCACAAATTATTCTAATAAACCACTGGGTTGATATCCACTGGTATCAAATACCAGATGCACATAATTGCTTACAGGTGTTTCCTCATAGAATAATTCTGTATAGCAATAAAAATATCAATTCCTATTATTCTTGTTTCCTAAAGTGTCTCAAAGTTAGTAGTTACACATTAATAGGAACATCAGTGATAAAAGTTTCTATGTCCTCATCAGTTTTCCAAATTAAGGGATCAACAAGATTAGAAAGGTTTTTTCAGCAGACTTTAAAACATTTGTAGAGCAATATGCATTAATTTGAATCACCAATTTGTTAATCCTAAGTGTGTGTGTGTGCACGTACATGTCAGGAATGTTGTATGTCTACAGTTGTATAAAATAGGTTTTTGGAAACAGTGCAATAGCCACATCTATTTGATGAGGATGAAGTTCTTTTTATATTTTAATTTGTATAAAATAATTTTAGAATTACCATGACTAAGATTTTTCCACTTATTTTTCTGTTCAGATTTAGAGGGGAGAGAGAATTTGATGGGATTATTTAGGTTGGACATTGTAGCCGAGGCTTCTTGTGACAATATTTTGGTGATCTTAGAGGAAGACTACTGTTGCCAGTTTTTACTGAGACCCAAAGCAAGAGAACATTCTTCAACAGGCCCAGATAGCAAGGCAGAAACTCTGTCAAGTTGGCTTAATAGCTCAACAGATACAATGCCCTTTATATTTTCTGTAGTAAATATGTTCAATGTATGGAGCTTCTGGAAATCTACAATAAAATAGAATTCTCCAGATAACTATTCCGTAGCCCCAGGCTTGCTATCGAGCCAGGTAAAGACAGAGCTCGTGAACTTGTGTTGCCAAAAGGCCATGCAATCTGACCTTCCACTCATGAACTGACCCATCAAGCTAAAATGTGGACTATATACAGCAGTTCTCCAGTACTATGTGACAGTAAAACATAGATTAGATTAGATTTAAGCAGATTCTGTTGCATAATCAAGTGCCTCAAACACAGATATTCCCCACTGCCCTTGCATTGGCACCTGTCCCTCAACTCAGCCCTATCGGCCTCCTGTATGTGGCTTTCCACATACAGATGTCTGAGGAAGGCTGGCACCATGTATGTAGACCTCAGGAACGTTATCCCCCTATTCAGTGATGATCCTAAGGTAGAATAAGCCAGACTGTGAAGTAAATGTCTGGTTATTTATAATTAGAGTTGACCAGAGCTATGGATCCACTTAAATCCATGGACAGTCACTAATGGTTAGCCTAGATGACAAGGGTGTTGGAAGAACAAGACTGAAGGGACAGTGACAAGAGGCACTGGAAAGAGGTATAAAGATGGGTCTTTAATAATGGGAACAACGTGTAAGGATGACCAGCAAAGGACATCCCCTGCAAATGATGCCTTTAATAATAATAAGGCAAGCAATAGGACTCAAACCCTTTGATATCACTTTGTCTCTTTCTCTACCCCAGCGTTCCTCAATATGATCATTGACAAAGGGTAATGGTGGCAGGACTGCCATTGAAATAATGCATGGGCTAGCAATACAGGCTTCTGCACATCACGATTTATCTGGTCCTTTTAATTGCTGAGTGCCCAACTTTTAAAAAACAGAAACCAAGGAACACCTGGGTGGCTTAATCAGTTAAGTGTCTGCCTTCGGCTCAGGTCATGATCCCAGGGTTCTGAAGATTCAGAAACAGAATTAGTTGAGTGACAATACTTACAAAAGCACATCCTTTGTACCATAAAAGCCCTGAACTAGCAACGGATATATGGTACCTTTTCTCCCATAAAAACCAGAATACATGGGTCTGGGAACCAAAGGTGTGGAAGAAGACATGGCTTCTTTCCCTAATACACAAAAGTCTCTCTTTAGCATTTTGCTCCTTGAAACTTAAGAGTTTTGTTGGATTAGAGGTCTCTTTTTTTATTGAGGGGGAAAAATTTCTACTACAAGACAAAACATTATTTGCATTAAACTGGAAACTAAGAATCCCACCCAGCCACTTTAAGCTTATCATGATACTGAATCAAGACAAGGAATGGCATATTTTGAGAGGATGATCATTTCTTAATATTTCATTTTCTAGAGTAAAAATTATAGGAGACTGTAGTAACTGCTTACAGTCAGGTTAACGGCTTTAATCTAGGCTTTATCTTTAGTCGCTTGTTCTAAAGGGGAAAAGTGATGAGTGGAATACATTGTTAGCTTCCAGCAAATAAAGAGACTCATGAGAGCATCTTCTCCTCTGACCAGGATTCTCTTCTCGTACTTTCTCTGACAGATATTAGAAGTTGGGCATGCTCTTTGCTGGTCTAATTCTTCCAGTATTCTTAGATAAAAAGCAATCCTATTTCCCAGTGGTTTATTTATTATTAAGGTCTATTTGACAGAAGTTAGAATGTAGTTTTTTATTGGTTTAACTGGATTATTTGGAGTTTCTTCAGGAGCAGACTGTGATATGAGAATTTTCATAAAATCGGTTTATTAATAAGGTGTTCCCAGGAAACATTAGGAGGGAAGAGGAGATATTAGTGAAGGAACGGAAGCCAACACAGGGTGCCTTATTAAGCAAGTTACTATCGTGAACAACTGAAGATAAACCCTGATTTTAAACTAAGGTACTCCATTTAGAGCACACAGCTGAGTTAACTCACTTGGAGACATGGGGCCTGGGATATGTACTTATCAATTCCTATTAGTCACTGATCAAGAGCTGCTCCCAGGGACATCTTAATTCATTGGCACTTCCATGTGACATGGGCATACCAGGTTCCAGAGGCAGAGAATACCCTCAGGGAAAGAGGCACAGAAAGTGATAGTTTTAACTTAGTCCAATAGGACAAAAAAGTTAAATACTGACAGGACATTTGCATTGCACTGACAACATCTACCACACATTTTATTTGCTTAGTGAGACAAAATTTATTAATCCTAAGGTATACCCTGTTTAATAATTCCAGATCAGAGCAAAAGGACTGTTTTTGTGTTTTGTTATATTTTGCTTTGTTTCCTCAAACTTCTTTACTATCCTCATCATTCACAGTAAAATAGTAAGAAATGAATATTCAAAATTCCCTCATGAAGGTTATAATCTTATTTCAAGAGCTAGATTATTATATCACATCAAATAAGTTCAATGAGATAATTATATGGGAAAGTGCTCTGTAATGTTTGAGTGCTATAATGATTTTAGTTAATTATTTCCATAAATTCACTCACATTTAAAGATCAAATAGCACTGAATGCCTTAACAGAAGAGCTAGAAAATTAATCAGGTAAATGGATTTATTTTCATATATAATGTTTTAAGATAAAAAGTATTTTTTGAAAAAACTCACCCATAATATGAAACATATTTTATTTCATTCTCAAACATATTTAAATTTAATACCTCACATTTCATACCAGAATATGAGATACAACCAGTTCTTCCATGTTGAATGTGCCTTATAAATATGTAAGGTCATTTAGCAATGCTTTAAATGTAGTATAAATATTACATATTCTAGCCTAAATGACTCATAACTTGAAACATCATGAAATTTTATAGAAAAAAAGTTAGAGAGAAAATTACTGCATCAGTGAAAGAATATAATTGATGCACAGTAACAAAGAAATCTAGCAGAAATAAAATCCATTGACAGGGAATACTTCTTTAAAAAATATACCTGGTTGATACAAATACATCATAAAATGATTGGGAATGTTTTAATTATTATGGATTATCTATAATAATTGCAGTTTTACTAAATTCTATCTTTAATAATCAATGTATTTGCTGTAACATGGACACTAATAATTATATACAGTAGCAGGATCCATTCATTCCAAAGGTTCTTTTCTTTTCAATAAATATATATTTCATTCCTGTTGTATTAACCTTAGTTAAATTATATTTAATATTAACCATGCCTTTTAAAATATGCCTGTGATTTATTTTTCACTGGCTTTTTATTTTTTGAGGTGTAGTTATAACCTACAGAGATCAGCAACTAAAAAATTTTGTGATGAGAAAAAAATCATGATGAGTACATTGCTCAATGAAATTGAAAAATAGAAAATTACTTTATGAACTTGTAGTGGAAATGAAATACCATTCTGAAAATCAAAGATTTTAGTGCAGATTTAGAAACTGGATAATTTATCCAAAATTTTATTTTCTAAAATCACAACTTAAGATATGTGTATGTATATAACTATATAGAATTAATATAAATATCATATATTATATATAATTATATAAATTATGTTGTAAATTACAATATAAAGTATAAATTATATAAATATATATACTTAATAGCATCACTAAAATCACCTTGAATGTGAAAGATGTTTAAAAAATTGCAATAGAAATCTTTAAAACAACTTTATAATGTACAAAATGAAGTTTAAATTCTACAATGCTATTTTTGAAATGTACATCAGAATAACAACAACAACATTGGTTTTAGACTAAATATATTTATATTTTAATAACTTATTTTTCTAAATATTTCCAATTTCTACATTTTGCATACATTTTTATAAAAATATGTTGACTATAAAAGTAAATAACTATAAAATGAATCTTTTGGCATCACAATTGATAAACCTTAAAAAGTCCACTAAAGTATGGAGGTGCCTGGGTGTTTCAGTCAGCTAAGCATCTGACTCTTGATTTCTGCTCAGGTCATGACCTTAGGGCTGTGAGATTGAGCCCCATAGGGCTCCACATTCAGTATGGAGTCTGCTTGTGATTCTTACATTCTCCCTCTGCCCCACCCCCTCCCTCTTTCTCTCTCTAAATAAATTAAAAAATAAAAGAAAAAATCCACTAAAATATTAAATGTTTTACTATAAATAAAACCTATAATGAATTCTAAGTCAAAAATACTTGGCTATTACCAGCTGCAATTTTTATCATTAATGCATTCCATGAGTTTCTCAGTAACACTGTTCGGTGATATCAGGCATGCTGGTTGGGGAATTCTTATTGAAAAAAGAAAGGATACACAAAAGAAGAAAAAGGTATGAAGAAAAATCTGTTAGTGCTCAAACCAGGTGAAAGAGAAATATACCTGCCAGATAATCACAGAATTATTTTCAATATATTGAACAGTTGAAAAAGGGAGAAAATGAAGGATTCAGTGGTTAGTTCACAGCAAACTAGGGAAAAGCCAAAAGAAAATGTAAGAAAATGTAATTACAAAATCTCAAACAGAATATAATAATATCCTTTCTCTGCCCCATGCATACCACCACCACCCCTACTAGGTAAGATTGGCTTTAAATAGAGATTAGGGAGCACTGTGGATGTTTATTTTGTTCTTAATGACAAAATACATGATATTTTGAACAAGGCTTCAAACCAAGATCCATTAGGCATGTAAAGCAAGAGAAATTCTGCACTGTATAGAAGATAAATTCATGCTACCTTATGTTAAAGAAATTCACTGGCCAATAAATTAATCTCTGAAATGCTGGCTGGTGACCTTCAGTAAAAAAGTTTGCTACGGTTAGTCAAAGTTTTATCACCAGGGAACATCTGGTGATTAATAACAACAATCACCAAATTTTTCAATCACTAGATGACCTTTAAATCATTCTCTGTGTCTTGGGGTGCCTGGGTGGCTCAGATGGTTAAGCATCTGCCTTCGGCTCAGGTCATGATCCCAGGGTCCTGGGATCAAGCCCCGCATCAGGCTCCATGCTCAGTGGGGAGTCTGCTTCTCCCTCTCTTTCTGCCCCTCCACCTGCTCATGCTCTCTCTCTCTCTCTCAAATGAATAAATAAAATCCTAAAAAATAAATAAATCATTCTCTGAGTCTCAAATATAGAATAATTATAGATAATATTTAAATATTATAAAGTAATGGTTTGGCTCAAAAAAGTAAAGACTATAAATTGAAGAGCAAACATAGAATAATTATAAACAATTTGTAAGTATTAAAAGGAGTTCCTTGGGCTAAAAAACAAGCAAGTATTAGAAAAAGAAGTCCAATAAAAATAGTTTAGGGAAGTAAAACCATGGGCAGTGGGCAGCCTGGGATCTGGTTCTGAATGTAGGCAGAGGAGCTCTGGAAGGGTACCAGGAACTAACTAACTTTACTCAGGAAAAGACCAAGAACCACTACTGGGAAATCGGGTGCTCCTCTCTAAAAGACAGTAACTATAAAAGACAGTTCTCATTTTTGTCTTTCATAATCTGAACTACATTCTTATCCTTGGAGATTTCTTTGATATATGACTGTGGAAGTCAAATACCAGTTCCAACCCTGGAAGCCGAAAATGCAAAATAATTGGGTTCTCAGTCTAGCCTGCAGGTCTGGTAAAGATTTGTTGATTTGGATTCTTCCAATCACACACACTCATGACAAATTTGAGATTAATGTGCAACCTACCTGCATCTTTGCCCATAAATTCTCGCCATTTTTTTTCCTGTCTCTATATATGAACTGTTGATTTTAACCAAGCTCACCTTCTATTTTTACATGAGGTCACATATGTAGTTGCTAACACAAGAATATTGCTCCAGCCATGCTAACATAACCCCCCTTGTCACCAATTTTTATCTCTTAATTGGATCATTATTATGATTTCTCCCACGTGAAAAGGAGCATTATTTAATTACATTTCACCTTTTCAGGCTTCCATCTTGGTTCTCTACTACCCTTTAAAAGAAGTCAGTGATAGTTTTGCTTGAACACAATGACTATAAATTCTCTCCAATTTCTCTTGACTCCATTTCAATCAGGATTTTTTCCAATGCCACTCCACTGAAACCATTCTTGTCAACAACAGCAATGACTATCAGTTTGCTAAAAACCAAACATTTCACTATGTTTGTTCTCATTGTTTTCTCTGTGGCATTTTAAAGAGCAATTACTTCCTTTTCTTTTGAATACACTCTCTGAACATAATGGAGTTTTATTTGAGGATTTTAAGTAGATTTTCATAACTTATGTTTAACAAGATCCCTCTGGCTGCTGTGTGGATAATACTGAAGGGGAGAACACTTTGTTTCCTGCTTTATGCTTCTATATAAATGGCTTCTCCTTATAGCCTCTTTGATGTATCTCCCTCTTCCCCTAAATCTTTAATCAAGACGTAACTTAGGACTTAGTCTTTGGATCTCATCTCTATCTACATTTACTTACTTGGTGACTTCATTTAGTTCCTTGGCTTTTACACCTACCTATATTCTGTTCTTTGCCAAGCCTGGGTCTCTACCCTTTTTTACAGAAATGGATATCTACAAACTAATTAAATCTCTCCACTTATATATTTAATAGGCATCACAAATTTAACAAGCGTAAGACTGAACTTCTGAAAATCACTTTTCATAATTTAGAGCAACCCTATCTTTCCAGTTCCTCAAGACACATGCTTCCGAATCATCTCTGTTCAATACAGATATTACATCTAGTTCAGCAGAGGGTGCTGATGTTTCTACCTTCAAAATATGTTTTTGATCTGAACACTTCTCTCTCCCTATCATATGGGAATGCCCACTTCACTGCTTTCACTGCTTTGGCTCTTGCTTCCCTTCAGTATTTTCTATCCAGCAGTCAGAGGGATTGTGTTAAACCCACAAGTCCTGTCACTCCTCTGATTAAAACCCTCAAATATTGTCCTAGCTCCTAAGGAAAGAGCCAAGTCTTTAACGTGGCTTACAGGTTCTCAAGCAGTCTAGATTCTCAACACAAATAACTTCATTTCTCCTTCATTTCCTCATGAAAATTTTATCCAATATCACCTTCACAGTAAGACTACAGTTTTGACTGCAGTAGCCTAACAATCACATTCCCTGATGTATTTATCTCTATGGCACTTATCTGTGTATCTAATTCTGCTTATTGTCTATTACTCCCTTTTACAATGCAAGTTGCAGAAGATCAGAGATCTTTGTTTCGATCTGTCGTATCCCTAATATTCAATAGCATTCTGAAATATAGTAATTTATTGATGTTTATATTAAACAAATGTAGGAATAACTGAAATTATGAAAGAAAGCTAAGACCACAAAATTTCTCCCTAGTGTTAATGTGCCTATAGGTCGAGCAGAGTAGCATGGGTGGTGGCTTTGGTAGTTCGGTAGTTCAAAGAAGATGAAGTTTGCACTAGAGCAGTAACAGCCCATAATGCCTTTGGTAGTTGTGGATAGCCTGAGTCCCTATGGAAGCAAACATAGGTGGACAATCTGCAGCTTCTAGTATTCAGCCTGGTTTCTATTCCTGCACCTGGCTTTTAAACTCCCTTGCAATTTTTAAGCTACATGTATATTCTAATATATTTGTGATAGTCAATTTTCTGTATCAGCTGGTCTAGGCCATGGCACTCAGTTTTTGGTCAAATACCAATCCAGATGTTGCTGAGAAGGTACTTTTTAGATGTAATTAGCATTTAAGTCAGTACACTGAATAAAGCAGATTATACTCCATACTGCGGATGGGCCTTACCCAATCAATTGAAGACCTTAAGAGCAAAGCCCAAGGCTTCTTGAGGAAGAAGGAATTTTGTCTTCAGACAAGAGCAACTGTAGCTCTTCCCTATATATCCAGTCTGCTGGTTTCCCCTACAAATTTCAGACTATACAGGCAGCCTCCCAAATAGGAGAGAGAATCTATATAGATATGCTATATATTCTGTTCCTCTGGAGAAGTCTATGTTTCTGTTTCTCTGCATATTCTTTTGACTCTGTTTCTCTGGGGAATTCTATGTTTTTATTTCTCTGCATATTCTATTGGTTCTGTTTCTCTAGAGAATTCTGACTAATAAAATATTCCTTCCCTAAAGTCAGCTAGCACTGGTTTCAGTTACTTACCTATAAAAGGCTTGATTGATATAAAAATTAATACAAACAAGAACTAGAACCAGAGAGAATTTAGGAAGAGGTAATTTGTGATCAAGCAGTTGGTGTAGTTTGGGCTCAATTGCCATGAAATTACATGTGTAATGGGGGAGGGAGTGGATTTTTTTCAATAAATGTTATCAAGTAGCAAAACGCTTAACTAAAATGTCATTAGTGAGCAGTATTTATGAAACATCTATTATAGGCAAGGCCTGGGGAACCAAGTGACCACTGCCATAGATTGCTATCAAGACTGTAAAGAATTAGAGGACTGTTGCAGGAAAAGAATATTCACAAGAGTGCTGTCAAGTTAAAGAGAATGACAAACTCAGGTGTCTAAATGTTTGCCTCAGGCTCTAGGGTGTTTAAAAGAACATCAAAATAAATTTTCTCTCACACCTGGAATACTAAGCCAGAATTTAGCATCAGTTGAATTCACATCACTTAAAACTTTAGTAAATAAAGAATAAGGCAGTGATTTAGAAACACCAGAACTCCATAAATTGAAATGGAAATACATGGGAGTATTCAAAAACCAAAGACATACATGATTAATGAGATTTTCTTACCAGTCTTTTTTTTTTTTTTCCTACTGCGTAATGATGGTGCCTCAGCCTCAGTAATCATTTTGCCTAATTGTCTATTGAGTGTGTTAGGTTGCAAAAAGTTAAGTTCACTTCCACTACTCGTCATTTATACAGATCTATAACTAAACTTTAATATCAGCATGGAGCAATGTATAAATTACAAGTCAAAATTTAATATAGAAAAAGTTATACAGAAAATTGAAAACATTTCATATACAGGCAAAATGTGCGTAACAGAACTAGAAATTGATTCTGAGACTGAGAACTTAAGACAAAAATACTTTTGTTTGAGTTATATGTATCAGTATAAGTGTACTTATCTGAAAATCTGAATTTAATATGATAGTATTGAAGTATGACAAGGATTTCATATTTGCTGGGTTCGTTCTGTAAATGTGGACTCAATGACTGCCTCTGTAACATAAAGTTAACAGAAATTCCTTAGAAATTTGTGGAGGAAGGATTTTAATGCCTTAGGGAGGTTAAGTTGCTGGGGTCAATTTATCATTTGGAAATTTCTAAAGTACCTTCTAATGTTATCTGCCTATAAAGATCTACAGGATGTATATGAAATTTTTTTCAGTTGTTTTATAAACTTAAAACCATTTAGAAACCATACAGTATATTATTAAAAAAACAAAAAAACAAAAAACATGAGTTGTCACTGCACACCTATCTCTTGGCTAAAATAAATAAGGACAACATGAAATGCTGGCAAGTTTGTGGACAAAATGGATCACTCATACATTGCTCTCCAGAATGTAAAATGGCATAGCTTTCCTGAAAAAGTTTGGCAGTTTCTATTAAAAAATTAAACCTGCAAATACTATGCATCTCAGTAATTGAACTCCTAGGCATTCATTCTAGAGAAACAAAGGCATGGTCACACAAAATCCTCGAGTGTTTATAGCAGCTTTCTTCATAATAGCCCCAAACTGGAAACAGCCAGATATGCCTCAATAGGTGACTAGTTAAACTGTAGCACGTCTACTTATGGAATGCTACTCAGCAGTGATACACAAAATAGCCTCAATAGGAAAAAGTCAAATCTAAAAGGTTGCATATGTGGCTTCTCAAGGCAAATCAAAGAGACATTTACAGAAGCTTTTAAATGCTGAACTACCCTCTCATTAGTCCCAGTGTCTATTTGGAGAAGTCATACGAAATTTCTAAAACTACCCAAGATAGTGATGAGGTGGTAATGGAAACAAGATGAGGATGAAGTGAGCCTGATCTATTCCCCAACCTCTACTCCTTACTTATTTAAACTCTGTTCTCTCCTTCAATTCCAACCACACCTGACTCCTTACTGTTTCTCCAAGATGCCAGGAAAGTCTTAGTTCAGGGTCTTGGCATGTGTTGGGTTTTTTTGGCACCCTTTCCCCACACACACAGTCCCATTTCCCACATGGCTTGTTTTCTCACCTCTCAGCTCTTGCTTTGAATGACATATTTTCAGTGAGATCTTTCCTGTTCATCTCATTTAAAATTACATCATATCCTCCCAATACTTCTCACTGCCTTCTCTGTTTTTTTTTTTTTTTTTAATTTCCAAAGCACATATCGTAACTTTCTGACATACTCTGTACTTTACTTTTTTTTATTATTTGAGCTCCTCAAAAGGAATGTAAACTCCATGAAAACAAGGCTTTTTTGTCTCTTTGGTTCACTATTGAATGTGTCTAGAATAGAGCCTGGCATATAATAGCATTCAATAAATAATTGGTAAATTGATTTAATAGAATATAGAGAACATTGAAAATCATACCATGAGATAGCCCTATCATCTTTGAATAGCACTTTGTGGCTGGGAGATGGGTATGGGACAGTGATTTGAAATGAGCTGTTTTCAATAAAGATAGCAGAGTTCAGAGTGGCAAAGGTCAGATAGAAAGAGTGCCATCAGAGAAAAGGCAAGATTATCCCAACAGGCAGCATGGTTCAGGGGCACCTGGGCGGCTCAGTTGTTAAGCGTCTGCCTTCGGCTCAGGTCATGATCCCAGGGTGCTGGGATCGAGCCCCGCATCAGTCTCCCTGCTCAGAGGAGAGCCTGCTTCTCCCTCTCCCACTCCCCCTGCTTGTGTTCCCTCTCTCGCTGTCTCTCTCTCTGTGTCAAAGAAATTAAAAAAAAAAAAAGATCTTTAAAAAAAAAAAGAATGGTTCAATCTACCGGCATTATAGGGCCAAAATAGATGGAAACCAATTTTTGAATAACAAATGACAAAAGCAGCAACCATAAAACACTTAAGGTAATGTAAACATAGGTTTGACTTGAGCCAATAAAATAGATAATCCTGCCCCCACATTTGAATTATTTACTGAGTCAATCCACAGTCCCAGACAGAACCCAGGTAAAGCTGAAAAACTTAAGGAAAGACCCTATAATAGTAATGTAAAAAACAATATGCTACATGTCACTCCAAGCCTTCAGCCAAAATTCCTGAGGCTATTTAGCTAGGTGTTTATATATTAACATAAGGAAATCTTTCAGAGATTATGGAACATACTCCTAAATCAACATTAGTTTCTGGATACCTGAATTCCTCATGATTTACTAGATAGAAGTAACTTTCCAGAAGCGTTAAGGAGGGTTTTGACCCTAGCCCAACTCATAGTAGGCTTGGTAGTGTGCAGAGGCCAATCACATGATACATTTCTCCACTGCAATGTGTAGTCAGAGTAGATATATTTAGAAAATAACAGAATCCCTAGAATGGCTACCTTGCTAATGATGTTAAGATTTTTATAGCAGGAATCACTAAGTGGAAACTGCCAGTTCTCTATTACTACCAAAAATGTAAATCAGGGGGTGCCAAGGTGGCTCAGTCGGTTAAGTGTCTGACTCGGTTTCTGTTCAGGTCATGATCTCACAGTTGTGGGATCAAGCTCCGCATCAGGCTCTGTGCTCAGTGCAAAGTCTGCTTCAGATTCTCTCTCCCTCTCTCTCCCACTCTGTCTCTCTCTCTCAAATAAATAAATAAAATCTTTAAAAAAATGTAAATCAGTGTGATGGAGCCACCAATTTTGCAAAGATACCAGTGGTGCAAATTATCTTATTTCACCACTCTCTCCAATTTGACTGATACATAGTGTGTATACATGATGGAGGATAAGGGGGAATTATTTTAATATGTGTGTTTAATCCCAGATTTTTAACCATATATGCTTTTTTTACTGTTAACTTTACTGGTGTCTCCTTGAATTGTAAATGCTCACGGTCTCTCTTGACCACATTCCATCCTCTCAATCTCACACACTGACTTTTTAACCAAATGTTTTACTGAATGGACATGTCAAGATCAACCATGGACTCTAATTTTCAGTAGTATTTAGAATAGATCATGCAAACTTGAAATATATATTCACTTGTTTTCCAGATAATACAGTTTGATTTTCTACTATCCTATTGTAAATTCTTTCTCTTCGTCTAATTGTCCTACCCTGAACCACAGAAATTTGGTGTGCTCCTGGAATAAATCCTCAAACTTCTCTTTATACTCAGCCCTAAGTGACATTATCTACTTCCGATAATTAAATATCTATGCATATTCTGGTAGCTCCTAAATTTATAATCCTAACTCTAATCTCAAATTAGGTATGTACAAAACAGATATATAGCAACTCAAAACAAAAAGAAATGAACATTGCTTAGAGATCTTGGACTTTCAAATGCCAGCAGTAATTGAACTTTGGTTCCTCTCTCCTTTGAGAAAGAGTTGAATGGGATTTTGATTTATGTGAAATAATCACATTGTGTCAGGTAGGAGAATCAAGCATTGTGTTTAACCAAACAGAAGTGGGTGGATATGTGATTGGACGGAGAGAGCTGAAGTGTAATGGCAATCATTTTGTTTGGCCAGCATGGTTTCTCATATTTTTAGGACATCAACTGACTTTTTTTCCTCTGGAAAAGAAGATTTTCCAAGTAGTATTTATTTATTTATGTATTTATTTATTTATCAGAATGAGAGCAGGAGCAGAGGGAGGGCAGAGGGAAAGGGAAAAGCCGACTCCCCCTGAGCAAGGAGCCAGACATGAGGCTCCATTCCAGGACCCTGGGATCATGACCTGAGCCGAAGGCAGATACTTAGTTGACTGAACCACCCAGGCACCCCTTCTAAGCAGTTTTGATGAGACAATTAAGTCTTCCTTCTTCCTAGGGTGGGAAAGAGAAGCTATACCTTTAAAATTATTTTAGTGCCTCAATGGGATATTGATATGACTAATACAAAGAAAAGCTTTTAAACAAATTCTGATATAGTATCTTGACATTTCTCCAACATTCTCAATGCTGGAGATACTTTGGTTCCTTTTCATCTCAAAAGCAAGCTGTTGTTTTATTCTTTAACCATGAAATGATTTTTGTATATGTGCATATGTGTTTATTGGTGGTTGTTTTTTAAGAAAATGTTCTGTGGAAATATAACATCTAAAGTGCATAATCATAATTGTATAACTTGAACTTTATTAAAGTGAATGCATCCACATCATCAGTACCATGTATAGTGACAGAAAATGCCCCACACCTCAGGAGTTCTTGTGGCCTCTATAATCATAATGGGTTATGGAGATGTTCAATGAAGAGTTCATCCACTCAAGGTTAACCCTTCCCTTGATAGACTATAGATAAGTTTTACCTGCTTTTGAAATTTAAATGGAATCATGTTATATGTCTGGCTTCTTTGCTCAACATTTTGTTTGTGATATTGAATTTCTTGTACAGGTCTACTAAACTATGATTGAATTTTTAGCATCTATTTTACCTATTGAGTATGTTAGTTTCTTATTATGATTGTGGATTTGTCCATTTATTTTATTAACACCTTCAGTTTCATGTATTTAAACTGCTATTCAGTATATTCAGATTCAGAATGTTGTTAACTTTTTGGTGAAATTTTTATATTTATCAATGTGAACATCTACTTTATGCTTCTTGCTTCAATAGTATAGATATATCAACATACTTTTAAAAGTGTTTGTATGCTATATCTTTTTCCATCCTTTCACATGTAGTTTTATCTATTCTTTATTATTATTTTTTTCATTATTTTAATTTTAGAGAGGGGGAGAGAGAGAGAGAGACAGCGTGCATGAGCGGGGTGGAGGGTGGGCACAAGGAGCAGAGGGAGAGGGAAAGAGAGAATCCCAAGCAGGCTACACACTCAGCACAGAGCCCCACATGGGTCTCAATCTCACGACCAGGAGATCATGACCTGAGCAGAAATCAAGAGTCGGGTGTTTAACCCACTGAGCCACCCAAGCACCCTTAGTTTTATCTATTCTTATATTTAAAGTAGGTTTCTTATACACAGATTTTTAAAAATCCCTTATAACATTCTAGTCTTTTAATTGGTATATTTAATCCAATTGCTTATAAGTCATTTACTAACAAATTTATGTTTATATACTATTAGATTAATTTCTATTTTAACTTTTCAGTATTTTTTTTTTGCTCCTTCACTACCTTGTGACTTGAGAATATTTGTTATGATTTTTCTCCATTAACTTATTATATATTGTTTTACTGTTTTTTCAATGGTTACCTTGGAGTTACAAAATACATTCTTGACCTTTACAGTATAATAAAAATATTCACTTCTATGACTTCCCTAATACTATTAAAACTATAGAACACAAAATCCACTTGCCCTTGTCTCCATAAATAACAGTTTATGTTATTGCTTCCACATGATTTATTTCTACATATATTTTAAACTAGCATTTATATATCACATGTGTGAGATATATATCTATTTATCTCTATATACACAGAGAGATTTTTATCTCAGATATATTTACCTATTACTTGTTCTTCATTCTTTTCGGTTTCCCTCAATCCTTCTGCTATCACTTTATTTCTTTCTGTCAATCTCCTTTTAGCATACTGTGTATTTAGTGTTATGTTGCTCTACGTATAACAGATTCTCTTAAAGTTTGTCTGCGTGAAATCATTTCATGTTCTATTTTGAAGGGGATTTTTGAAAAGATAGAAATTATTATTTTTTTTTAAAGATTTATTTATTTATTTATTTGAGAGAGAGAGAATGAGAGACAGAGAGCATGAGAGGGAGGAGGGTCAGAGGGAGAAGCAGACTCCCTGCCGAGCAGGGAGCCCGATGCGGGACTCCATCCCCGGACTCCAGGATCATGACCTGAGCCGAAGGCAGTTGCTTAACCAACTGAGCCACCCAGGCGCCCAAGATAGAAATTATTTTGAGAACTATAAAGAGGTCATACATTTTCTTCATATTAACATCTTTTTTATTTAGATATGTCTTATTGTCACTCTTTAGAATGAATTATGCATTGTTTCTACTGCTGTTTTATAATTTTTCTCTATTTGACCAAATTGGTCTAAGCAATTTCCCTAAGAAGTGCTTAGGCATGAGCTATTTTATATTTTTCTTTCAGCCTTGAATATAATTTCCTCCAGTAGGTCGTCTGCTTATTCTTTCCCTTTCCAGTCTATGCTTACTTCTGATTCTACTTATGTTAGAACTGTTCAGTACACTATTTTCTGTTTTGTTTTGTTCTTTCTTTCAGTTTAGATATTTCTAGCAACCTGAATTCTAGTTCACTAATCCTGAGACTCTGGCAGTCTTAACCCCAGATACTGAGTTATTCAGCTGCAGTTATTTTTCAGTTTTAAAGATGTTTATTTTCATTATTATTCTTAGAATCCAATTCCCTGGTAAAATTATCTTTTTGCCTATTTTCTACAAATTTTCCTATATTATCCTGAATATATTAATCAAAGTTATATAAAGTTTTTATCTGCTTATGCAAATGTATACATCACCTCTAGGTCTACTTCTACTTTAAGTTTTCACTTGGAGTTGTAAAAGCCGGCCTGGCATACCTAGTGAGTTTTGGTTGAATGCTTGAATGTTGGGAGTAATATGTAAGAAGTGTTGAGGATCTAGATAATGATCTTTAAGAAGGATTAACACTGGCAGAAATACTGGATGATGTTTAACTTAATCCTATTAGAGAGAGATGGGAGTCATAGCAGTTTTATTAAGGCTGAGTCTATGTTTCATTTATACTCCTGTCCAAGACTTAGCCTTGCAAAAATTTTGACTCATTCCCACATGTATTTTTTCTAGCACATCACCCATCAGTTTGCAAACTTTAAATATACTTAAATCAACACAACAAAACTACTAAAACTCTGTTTTTCTTTACAGAGGCTGTTTGGCCTATCCCAGGATCACTAAATCTCCTTCAGGAAAAGCAACTTGAAAACATATTTCGACTCTCTACAGTTCTTTGCTTTCTAAAACATTAGCGCTTCTATTCCCCTTTGCTTCTGAAACCCCTAGCTGTCTTTATATATTAAATCTATATTATATTTACAATATAGATTTTATATATTATATATTTATTTTTCCAAATATAATGAATTGAATTTGGTCTCTCCTTCCATATACATGGATGGTTGATTGTCTCCCTTAAAATATTTGCTAATAATACTGTCCACTGTTTACTGGGCTCTTATTGTTGACTGTGTAAATAATATTTAATATTCTAAATGCTGAATTAGATTTTTTATTACTTTTGTGAGGAAACTGAGCCTTGGAGAGATCCAATAACCTACCTAGAGTTTAATAATGATTATATTTCAGTGGGGCGGCTCCCAGCTCCTTGAGAAAATCCTGGCAAGGGGCTTTTTAAAAGATTTATTATTTTTTAAGATTTATATCCCAAAGGGACAGAGAAAAAAATGTATAATTACAAGTTCTATAAACGAAATGCTATAAGGAAAAAAAAAAAAAAAAAAAAAAAAAGAAGTCAGAGGCCTAGAGTCAGGAAGAAGCCTGATCATGGTTTAATCAGGTTGAGGGGAATTTAAGGCCATCTTAGTCATAGTCTTTACTAGAGCTTCTGTCTCTTCTCCAGTGATCTGGTGTGTTTTTCATTTGTTTTTGTCCCCTACCCCTGTTCATTTCCCTAGCTTATCATTTCCAGTCTATTTCCTTGAAGCCACATTCTTCATTGATTATGTGCTCTTCCACTCTAAGTGAGACATGAAGGCTAGAGGGATAATGTGTGGAGGATTCCACTTTCTAAGCTCAAAGTCCTTGCCTTGGAATTGTGGAAAAAAACCAAGATGTTTCACAATGGCCACTTTTCTATTCTCCCTGCCCGAGCCCTGAAAGAATCTTTCTCGGATCCTCACTGTGAGAACTTGATGGAGCTCCTGGAGGTAAAGACCATAAAAGTTTGCAGCTCCTCTAAGTTTGTGGCTCCAGGGATATTTCTGTTGCATGTTGGACTATAGTGACCTTCCAGAAATTCGTCAAAATTGCCATTTAAGTGTTCCATTTTGTGACTTTCTGCAACTTCTGTTCCAGGTAATCAGGTCTTTATTTCTCTGGATGTACCATTCTGTCCAGATTTTAGGGTAGTAGTTTGCTCTGTTTAGTTCTCTGTTGAGTCCAAGTTATTAATTTTTAATTTATTCATCTTTTTCTATTCAAATGAGAGTGATGATTCTCAAGCTCTTTACATGTCTAAGCTATTATCAGAGGCCTTGAAATATTTTTCTGATTATAAAATTATCATTGAAGAAAATTTATAAAATGCAGGAAAAACATAATTTATTGAATAAAACAATAAGACAAAATAAGCTAACAACAAAAAACTTTGAATAGATTCCTGTTGGAATGAAAATAAAAATCAAATACTTTATGAGGCTCTTTAAAGGCCATGCATGATTCAACCATATCCCATTTCATGCCTTCCCCAGTGACCTTACTACAGCCACACCAGTCACAAATCCTTTGGATATGTATCCTCTGGATGAAATGCCTTTTCCTATTCCTCATAGTCATTTCTTACTTTTGTCCTTTAAATCTCATTTTAAGTAGTTCTGCTTAGAGACACATCTCCTTAATCACTATATGTCAAATAAAGTCCCACCTAAAGTGTTATATATCTTCACCTATAACCAACTTCCTTTGTATTACCTATGTCATCTATTTGTTTGGTTTTGTCTGATGCCCCATTAGAATGCAGGCTCCGTGAAGGAAGTGAGCATATTTTTTTCATATTCATCACTGTACTCTAATGACTAGCACCTCATTTGACATAAAGTGGGTTAATTAATCTTTCCTTATCAATAATTCAAACAAACTCTTCCTCAACCCAATGTTTAAAATATTCAAGCAGCAAGTAAACTTAAAATAGAAATAATTCCCATGGACTCTGAATCATATAGTTCAGTAAGTGCTGTCCCCTACTGTGTGTTAGTGGACAACATATAGTTCTTCTCTTGTATGAGTTTCCTTATCTGTAAAGTGACACTAATAACTTTTTTTATAGAATTTTAATGAAAAACATAACTGAATAAATGTAAAACCTTAGAACAGTCCCCAGGATATAAATGCTTAAAAAATATTTTCAAAGAAAACAAACATGAATAATGATTACGTATGTCACGAAAATATACTTAATAGTCTGTACTATTTTATAACATTTCTTTGAAGTGTGTTTCAAAGCATTATAAAAGCATGATCAATTGTATTTCCATAACAATCCCACAACTTCTACTGCATTGTTAATAGCTTATTGCTTTATAAAGTCGAAGTCAAAACCTAATGAGAGCAATTATCTTTCACAAGGTCAAAAAATATATTTTTTCAGTATAAAGTTTGAGATGAACTGATCTGATTAAGAAAACATGTTTATATTACAGTTTATCTTCATTATATTCTTATTCAGTGCTAACACTGTATAAACTGTTTGTATATAAACTCATAATATTGCAAAGGAGTCTAGAAAAAGTGTCTCATGTTACAGAAAAGAAAACTAAGGAAAAAAAAACAACAACAACAAAAATTTCTTAGAAGCCATATCTGGGCCACCCCAAACAGGCATTCATACCACTGCCCTCCTTCACCTATCTCACACTAAATAGATGGGTAGGTCCAAATTTCCAAAGTCACTTTGTGAGGTGTTATTTCAGACACCTGGTTTCTGGTCTTCAAGTCCAGTATTCTTTCTACAGTATTCTGCTGATTCGAGCTTATTACAGTCATTATAACATTCTTTGTTAAATATCAAACACATTTGTCAGCTGGGGGTAAGTGGGGCAAATATATTTCACTCTTTTCTGCTGTTCTTACCTAACTTGGGGCACGGTGATATATTCTGATTAACATACTATAAGAACATTCTTAAATAAATGTATCCAGAATAAAACAAATGGAATATTGAAAAGACATGAAATGGTATAATAATGGAAAATATAGGAAGATGTTGAGTTATAAATGTGATAAAAGAGAGCTTAATATATTTTATTCATTATTGAATAACAGAAATACTCTTATGAATAAAGATTAAACTTGACATTTGTGCTCACCTGTCTAACACTTCCTCCATTCTATATTTTAGTGCAACTCAAATAGTTTCCTAGTTTCTTTAAAATTTTACTTTTCTTTTTTATTCCTTTAACTCAGTGGTCCTGAAAATTAGCTATACGTTGCACAATGGGATCATTTGAGGAACATTAAAAAGTTACTCATGCATGGTTCCATCCAGGAAGATTCAGATTTAATTGATCTTAGGTGCTAGCTGAACAGTAGTATTTTTAAAAACTCTCCCAAATAATTCTAATATGCAACCAAAGTTGAAAATTACAGCTCTAAGTAATGTTGATGTTGTTTCTTTCCCCTCACACACACATTTTAACTTCTTCACCTAATTACAACTCATTTATCTATATCTCAATTCAATTGTCATTTCCTCAGAGTACCCAGTATCCCTAGGTAGACTTAATTTACACTCCCATACTATCTTGATATCTCCCTGAGCAAAAACATTCATAAAGTTTTACTCACAATCGGGGCGCCTGGGTGGCTCAGTTGGTTAAGCGACTGCCTTCGGCTCAGGTCATGATCCTGGAGTCCCTGGATCGAGTCCCGCATCGGGCTCCCTGCTCGGCAGGGAGTCTGCTTCTCCCTCTGACCCTCCCCCTTCTCATGTACTCGCTCTCTCTCATTCTCTCTCTCAAATAAATAAAAAATCTTTAAAAAAAAAAAAAAAAGTTTTACTCACAATCTTTGTTTGTTTTGTTTGTTTGCTTGCTTGCTTTTTGCTAGAAGGCCTTGAGAACAGGAGGAAATTATTCATGTTTTCATTTTGATATTCTAAGTCCTTTTCTTCTTCAAGCATGTACTGGACCCCCAACAAACAGAAGAACTCAGACCAAGAGGTAAGAATTTAGCAGTAATAGATTTGATATTATCATATACACTATAATTAAATGATCTATAGTTGACTGAATACTCACGAAATATCAAGGGATTTACAAGCAATAGCTATAATCCTCAATAACCTTTCTAGATGTGACACAAATAAAACAATAAATTAAAGAGATTAATAAAATCACCCAAGGTCACAGCTAGGAAACTTATCTAAATTCAGTCGGGCTAAAAACACCACCTGTATATTTCTACCATAAAATACTTTACCTCAATAATATAAGAAAAAAATGCTCTGAAGTTATTAGATATATTCCAGAATAAGTGAGGCTATGTCATCTTCCAAGTTTTTATCACTGGTAGTATTCAAGTGGATGCTTTTATAGAGAGAACTTCAACACAAATGGTATATACCATTATATCATGAATCTCATGATTGTTTTTTAAGATTCCGCTATATCTTCTCATCTTTCTATCTAAGCAGTTGGTGATGGAATGTAATTTGGACGTATAGCTTTGGTATCTTGATGATGAAGATTGTTTTAAAAAGATTACAATATAAAATTTAAAAATAATAAATTATGAAACTTTGCTGTACAATTTGTATAAATGTATGTTTAGAATATAGTGTACTGCCTTTTGATTTTTATCTGAAGTATCAATATCAATGGTTATTTACTGAGAGACAGGTGGATCTTCTACTAGGGACAGAGTATAGAATACAGATTACAGCATGCCTACATTAGTTAAAAATATTATATGATAATGCAAATTTAAAAGATTTTTTTCACTTTTCCAGGCCAGACTATTAAACTCATGTTAATTTACAATATTTAATGCTTAATATAGTTCCCATGCAAATATACAGAATTGATAAATATATGTACAATAATTGCTTATAAAAATGTATTCTCATCCCCGTGGTTTATTTTGATCACCAAAAACAAATATAATGTTTGCATTCCCAAGACATAGAAATATGTTAAAACCAAAGGAAAATGGATGTTCAGTATTAGCAGAGAACGCTTAGCTGGCAAAATGACCTTTCTATATGAATGTACTATTCTATCTCTTTTTTTAATCAGGTTTATGGACTCTTTATCATATTGATCATTATACATGTTTTCAGGTTGAAGCTGAATGTGGTTATTGCATTATTATTTTTCATTTGGAGTTTATTGATTTTCTGCCAGTAATTTACAGATCAATTTATTAAAAAGTATTGTAACCACTTGATTTATATATTTTCTAAAAGATAGTGCCACAAAGGGAATCCTTTCATTAATCTGTCAGGACTATAGAGCTTTCATGCTGTGAGCATTTGGACTTTAAGGTATGTCAGATTCTGGTTCATCAGGATTTTTCTCACCAAATTTATTTTTTTTAAGATTTTATTTATTTATTTGCGAGAGAGAGAGAGATCACAAGCAGGGGGGAGGGGCAGAGGGAGACGGAAAAGCAGATGCCCCCCTCCACTTACGCCCCTTGCTGAGCAGGAAACAGGACATGGGGCTTGATCCCAGGATGCTGGGATAATGACCAGAGCTAAGTCAGAAGCTTAACCAACTGAGCCACCCAGGCACCCCTTCCCTCCAAATTTAAACCTTCAGATTATTTATAGGAGTAAGAAACTAAATATGATAAATCAATTGTTCAATAGTAACTCCTGATTTTAAAGTTGATTTTACCACATTCAAAATGGCCTTTTTTGATAAATCAAAGGTTTGTTGCCATAATGCCCTTTAAGCTCAAGGGAGTTTGACAGAAAACAAAAGCCAGGGCACTTATATTTAATCACATAATTGTCATTAGTTACTGATTTTAAATAATCTGTGAGCTATTTTTTTCTTGTTATCAATTAGATTTGAAAATATAGAAATTATACAAGACTTGAAATTATTTGGGACTTGGATATAGAAATGAAATGTATCAGGCTAACTTCCCATTCTACCATTATAATCTTAGGTAGAAATGGAGCTGTTCATGGATGTTATCCACTTGGAAAAATTTCATCTAAAAATAAATATTTTTATTTGGTCATTTGTATTAACATTTGTAATTGACTTTCCATATGATCAGTTCAATATCTACTCTGGTTGGACTGTAAAAATTCAATCTAGAATGTTTAAACAAGAATAACTACATAAAAATATCACCAAATAAGAATAAAAAGAGACTTATGATTTCAATTCTACTTCTAAATGGCTAAATTATTTTGGTAAGGCAATTTAACACTTCCAACTACCAATTCCTGTTATTTTGAGAGCTGGACTAGAAAGTCTTCTTAGAACCAAATGTCCACTTTCATAAAAATGGATATAACTCATCACATAAAAATAGTCTGAGTTCATTGATGCTTGAATTTACTCCCCTGCAAAAGCTGACAAACCAATATAATATTTATTAGATCCCTTCCTGAATACTTTTTCATTTATCTCAACTTCATGCCATTACTACTTTATTCTAAATTTCTGGATTTTAACACTATATCTGAGAGTCTTTGGTCTCAATGCTTTTTCTAGTTTCCAAAAAAATTGTATTTTGTTTTCCATAATAGACTATAAACCACCACTAATAAAACTTACATTATGATTCAGGCAATGTGATATGTCTTTTTGATATGTTATCAAATACATCTCCAAAAATCTGCAAATATACATTATTCCAAATTGCAGGCATCATATATTTTAAATATTTGATTTCAGATTCCAGCTTTAGACAATAAAATGACTTAAATGGTTTTACTAATCTTTCTTTGTTAAATGATTTCTACCATCCACTGCTTAATTCATCTAGAGTTTTCCTTGTTGTTTGACAATTTCTGTATACATCCAGTTTAGATGAATCATATTAGCTATACATTTATTTAATCTGCTCCAGTGTTTTTGACTACATGCCTTATTAACATTCTAAATGCAGTGACACAGATGAGATCTAGAATCTAGGTCATGGTGTGGATATTCTATTTACATTTTGTCAAAGTAGTCTACAATGCACTATCTCCTCTGGGTATGACTGCCACATGAAGTTTCATAATATTGTGGCTGGCTGTGTTCAATGTGACAAAGTTTAGGTATGACCCTTAGAAGACACGGTACGAGTTTGAAATAATCATACATGTACCTCTACATCAGTCTACTGATTTGGAAATTGAGAAAGTAGAAAATCATTCACAGCAAATTTTATCTGGTAATTCAGACTTACCTTTATCAATCATCTTCAAAGTCCACCATTAATAGAAGAGGAAAAGAAAAGGTTTGCAGATTTCTTATAAATATCATTAAGAAAATATTTTTTTGGAAACTTAGGGACACTGGGTCATTAGGCACAGTGACTATTTTTAACATAAATATGAATGTTCTTCATGCATGGCCAGCCATTCTCTTGATAAAAGCATGCTTTTCATTCAAAATCACAGAAATGATAAACCACATTCATTAGGCCACCATTTATCCTTATACCTTCAGAAACACAGATAAATATAATGGCATTTCTAATCTACTTAAGCTTGTTTTTTTTGTAAGTAAATTGGAAAAAAATTCTGTGGCAAATTTATTTTATTTTATTTTATTTTATTTTTTAATTTTGTTATGTTAATCATCATACATTACATCATTAGTTTTCGATGCAGTGTTCCATGATTCATTGTTTGCGTATAACACCCAGTGCTCCGTTCAGTACGTGCCCTCTTTAATACCCATCACCAGGCTAACCCATCCCCCACCCCCCTCCCCTCTAGAACCTTCAGTTTGTTTCTCAGAGTCCATAGTCTCTCATGGTTCGTCTCCCCCACCTGTGGCAAATTTAAAAAATGTCTGCAACATTTTGCAGTTTATCTCAGGAAGAGATGAAATCTATTTCTGAATTTTGAATTTGGTTTTGTCCTTATGACTTGTTTTGTCTCACAGTCCTTGGCAATTATTATGCTAGCAGAGATGTGACAAGTGCATATACTGTGGGGCTTGCTCTTTTTTCCTATTCTACACTCTTCTACCACCATATGAATAAGCCAGAGATGGCCTGTTGGACAATAATAAATCTTGTATAGAAAGGTCTCCCTGTAAACCCAACTGTCAGAGATGAGTCCCCAGGTATGAAGGTGAGGCTATTTTAAACCATCCACACACTGTCAAGCTATTGCCTCATCACAGATATCAGCCAACCTAGTGCAGTCCAGAATTAACACTCAGTGGATCCAAACCTATAGCCCTGCCCAATTGCTGAATATAGTCTGTCGCCTTGCCCAGGCAGGTAGACCAGACAACATCCCAGCTGACAGTGGAGAACAGTATCTAGCCCCACACAGTTGTGGGATAAATGTAGAGTCCTTCCAACCAGAGAACCCAGCCAGTGACCTTGCCTAACCGTGGAACACAGCAAAAGGCCTGCCTGATTGGGAAGCCCATTCTAATGGCCTCAACCCAACTTCAGAGTACAGCCTTCAGTTTAACCTGAAGAGCTCTGCCTATGGCCCTATCTAAACACAGAGACCAATTAGTGACACCATATGGTCAGGGAACAAAGTGTGAGACCCTACTGAACAAGGAGTGATTGCAGAGCTCAGCCCATGACCCTACCAAATCACAGATTCCAATCAGTGTTACCTCCCTATTAGGGAACACAGTCTGCAAAATCACCTGTCCAGAAATGATTGCAGAGTCCTGCTAGTGGCTCCACCTGACTGCAGACCACAGCCAGCTGCCCTACCTGATCAGGAAGTCCATCTGGTGGTTCCACTTGAACACTCTGCCCAACCAATGGCACCCCCATGACCTGAGAGCATGGGCAGTAGTTTTACTCAACTAGGAATCCCAATAGCAAACTCTACTTGCTCATGGAAGCTATCAGCTAACCCATCCAGCGCCCCTTAAGTGAATTGACTGGTGAGGGTCTTTCCCTGCCCAAGTGAACCTATAAAATCTGCAAGAAGAGACCACTTTCTCACATGTGCAAACACAATGCAAGGAATCAAGGTTCACAAAGAATCAGGTAAATATAACATTACTAAAAGAAACTAATAAAGCTCCAATAACCCTGCAGAAATGGAAATCTATCAAGTACCTAGCAAAGAATTCAGAATAATCTTAAAGAATTTCAGGGAAATAGAAGAAACAGACAACTAAAAATTAGTAAAACAATGCATTAAAAATTGATTCAAAAAACAGATAGAAATCAAAATAAATAAATCCTAGAGCTGAAGAATATGACTAAACCAAAGAATCTATGGAGAGCTTCAATAGTTCTGACCAAACAGAGGAAAAATCAATGAACTAGAAAATAGGTCATTTGAAATTACCCAGTCACAGGAACAAGAATGAAAAAGAATGGGGGGGGGGGGAAAGCCTTTGAGACTGATGGGACACCTATAGTGAAATGATATACACATGGAAATCCCAGAAAGAAAAGAGACAGAAAGTTTTATTAAAGCAGTAATAGTTGAAAATGTTCTAATCTTCAGCGGAGAAATGAACGTCCAGATTTGTGAGGCCCAAAAGATTCCAAACAGGTTGAACCTAAAAAGGGCTACATCAGGATACATTATAATTAAATATAAGCCCCAAAGCCATAAAATACCTAAAGTAGGGAAAAACTCCTCAAAATTGTTCTTGGCTGCATTTTTTTTTTTTTTGGAAATGACACAAAAGCACAAGCAACAAAAGCAAAACAAATGAACAAACAAACAAATGAAGTGGCATCTAAAAAGCACAGTAAGAGATATCAACAAAATTAAAAGGCAACTTATGAAATGGGAGAAAAATTCTGCAAAGCCCATATCTAATAAGAAAATATGTAAAGGAACTCCTACAACTCAATAGCAAAGCAAAAATGAAAACACACATACATAAAATAATCCTATTAAAAATGGTCAAAGAACCTAAATAGACATTTTTTCAAAGAGTCAGATGTCAATCTTTACCATTTATCAACTGCATTTTTAGAACTTGCCTATCAATGGAAATATCAACTTTTCATATAAAAATAAAACTAATACTTTGAAATATTTTTCGCTAATAGATTTTCAGGGTCTTGTCATTAAATCTTATTAAAGAGACTTTAATATTCATTTCTATATATTTCTAAAATTTTTTTGTAGAGATTCTGGAAAATTCTGGAACATACATAATGCTCAATCACCATGGAAAAAAGCTAGCAGTGTCATAGTGAAAAAATTTGATTGCAAATCTTGGTTAAAGCTCATAAAGAAATGTTTCACATTATTAGTCATTAGGGAAATGTAAATCAAAACCATAGTTAGAGACTATATCTGCTAGTATGGCTATAATTTTTTAAAAGGAAAATAAAAGAAGTTGAGGAAGATAGAGACAAATTGGCACTCTTTGTATGTTGCTGGTTGTAACATGAAATGGTATAATTACTGTGGAAATTTGGTAGTTCCTCAAAAAGTTAAGCACAAAATTACCATATGAATTAGCAATTTCACTTCTAGGTGTATACCCAAAATAACTGAAGAGAGGTACTCAAACATATATACATATTTACAGTAGCACTATTCACAATATTCAAAAAGTGGAAACAATCCAAATGTCCATTAACAAAATGGATAAAAAAAATATGGTATATATGTAGAATGGAATAGTCAGACAAAGAATAAATGAAGTAGTAGCATATAGTACAAAGAAGACAAATCTTAGAAACATGCTCAGTGGGAAAAAAAAAACAGAAAAAGGCTGCTTATTTATGATTCTATTTATATGAAATATCTAGGATAGTTAAATCCATAGAGGAGGAAAACAAAACGGTGGTTGCTACGGACCATTGGGAGAAAAGAATGGGGACTGATTGTTTAATAGCTACTACATTTTCTTCTGGGGTGATGAAATGTTTTGAAACTAAATGGAGGTAGTGGTTGCACAACATCTTGAATAGACTAAATGTAACTAAGCATACACTTTATATTTTGTGAATTTTACTTCAATTTAAAAATTTGGTTTATCGGGGTTCAGGGGTGGCTCAGTAGGTTAAGCATCTGACTCTTGATTTCAACTCAGGTCATGATCTCAAAGTCATGAGATCAATCCCCGTGTTGGGCTCCGTGATCGAAACAGAGTCTGTTTTTCCCTCTCCCTTCCCCTGCTCATGCATTCTCTTCTCTTTCTCTTTCTCTCTCTCTCTCTCTCTCTCAAATAAATAAATAAAATCTTAAAAAACAATTGGTTTATAAATTTATGACACAAATAGGTAGTTGCCAAAAAATTGCTAAATAAAAATTGACCTGAAAATATGACTTACTATATGCTATATATTATAGTAGTATATGATATGAGGTCATATTTTTAATTGGTTAAGACTGTGGTTTGTTTTAATGGTTTGTCAATAATTTTTTAGCACATGAGGAATCAGAATTGAACCTAGTAATGATATGGAGTTTTAAAAATTATCTAGCTTTAAGTATATGTTGATACATTACTGGAAATAGTCCTGGTATTATCCTCCCAAATACATTTTAATTGGTTCAATATAATTTTGTATCTTCAGATACTTGGTAAATATTTTACTAATTATCAACAAAATTATATATATATATATATATATATATATATATATATATGTTTTTAATATATTACTTTTAAAATATATAATATTTTAGGGGCACCAGTGTGGCTCAGTTGGTTAAGCATCTGCCTTCCACTCAGGTCATGATCCCAGAGTTCTGGGATCGAGCTCCCTGCTCAGTGGGGAGCCTACTTCTCCCTCTCCTCCCTGCTCCTGCTCTTTAGCTATCTGTCTTTCTCTCTCCAATAAATAAATAAAATATTTTTAAAAAATTATATATATAATATTTTAATCTTTAAAATATTTTAAAATATTTAATCTATATTATTTAAGAATCCCTCTAGCAAATTTTAAAGATTATCTTTTTTAACTTTCAGATTTAATTACCTCTATATTCCCTTTGAATTTTACTTCAAGGTGATTTTGATGTTTCACCTCCTATTTAAAAAAGTGCCTGGATAAAATGCAAGCTTTGCACTTTAAATGAATTTGCCCTTGGTTATCTAATAAGATAGCTGAGCCTTCATGACTTTGGTATTTCAAGGTCCAAAATATATGGCTTACTTTTTAAGAACTACACAGTTCTCATTATTTCAGTGGTTGTGTATTGCTTTTATTCTGCCCCATATAATAATTCTACTCAAAATTGCTATCAGCAGGTTTCAAATGGCAACGACATGACTGTGCTAAATGGGTCCTCTCTCACTTTTCAACCAAGTTATCCATGAAGCCACACATAGAGGACATGATTCAGGAATTACATGATCATATGATTTTTTTCCCCTCAGTTCTGGAATTGGAGGCATGGACAAAATTCTATCAATTTTTAAGTCAACAGGTCTGTGTGGGGGCACGGTAGGAGACTGAAAGTGAGATTTTCTGTAAATATTAGCATGTCATATGCTCTCTCCTCTAATGAGCAAATAATAATAATAATAATTTTAAAATATCAAAAAGAAAACCAAAATCATCAACAACACCCAAAGGACACAACTACAGTCATCAGAGGAAGCTGACTATATTAATTTAATTTAGTTCTGACAAGGATAATTTTGAAAGTTTAAAAGTTGAAAATGCAAATAAGCAAAAGACAAATGTTAGTCATAAGTCTTTTCAACACAGTCTGTTCCTATGCCACATGACATAAATTATAATCAGAAACAGCCCATTTTATTGTTCTCAGGTTTCAGATAGGAGTTGCCTTTTGGAACAGTAAGAAAAGCTAAAGATTTTTTTTGTCAAAGAGGTTCCAAGCATGTAAACATAACCTCACCACTGTTTCCGTTCCTTGTAAGCAATTGGCTTCAGTTTTTTATACCTATGACTGACTGTGGTGATAACCAAACACATTTTTTTTCTCTCATTTGGAACATCAAGTGGTAAGAATTTCTTATTTTCTAATAATATATATTAACATATTGTGCATTATGTAAAGACTGTCAACACTTTATACTTTGGCTTTCTTACTTTATGCTAGCGTAGAATTACATTGATCAGCCACTAGCTGTGTGACTATATTGCTTAAATTAGTTGTGCTCCAGTTCCCTTATCTATAGTCAGAATACACATTCTTCTCAAGAGCATATGGAACATTCTAAAATATAGGTCAAGTTATAGGACACCAAACAAGTCTTAGAAAATTGAAGGAGATTAAAGTAGCCCCAAGTATCTTTTCTGACCACAATGGTATTGAACTAGAAATCAACAACATGAAGAAAACTGGAATGTCTACAAACACGTGGAAACTAAATGACATACTCCTGAGCAACCAATAGATCAAGAAAGAAATGAAAAGGGAATCAAAGATTATCTTGAAATCAATGAAAATGGAATCATAGCATACTAAAACCTAGAGGATGCTGCAAAAACAGATTTGAGAGGGAAATTTATAGCAATCAGTGCACATATTAAATTTAAAAAAATCTCAAAGAAACTAACTTTAAATCTCAAGAAACTAGAAGAGAAAACAAAAACAAATTAAGCCAAAGTTAGCATAAATAAGGACATAAGTAAGTGAAATCAAGATCAGAAAAGTAATAGAAAAAGATCAACAAAACTAACAACTAGTTTTTCTTTTTTTTTTTTTTTATTTATTTATTTGAGACAGAGAGAATGAGAGAGAGAGCACATGAGAGGGGGGAGGGTCAGAGGGAGAAGCAGGCTCCCTGCCGAGCAGGGAGCCCGATGCGGGACTCGATCCAGGGACTCCAGGATCATGACCTGAGCCGAAGGCAGTCGCTTAACCAACTGAGCCACCCAGGCGCCCCTAACAACTAGTTTTTCAAAAAAAGTTTGAAAACAGTAGCAACACTCAAAAAAATAAAGACTCAAATCAGAAATGAAAGAGGAGAAATTATAATTGACCCTACTGAAAAATAAAAACAAATTCAATAATCTAGAAGAAATGAGTAATTTCTTGGTATCATACAACTTACTAAGACTGAGCCAGGAAGGAAATACAAAGTTTATCAGACCATTTAGTAGTAAGGACATTGAATCAGTCATAAAAACGTCCTCAACCAAAGTCAAGGGCTGGATGGTTTCACTAGTGAAGTCTATTAAAAATTCAAAGAAAAAACACCAATCCTTTTCAAGCACTTCCAAAACAACTGGAGAGGAGGGAATCCTTCCAAATTCATTTTAAGAGGTCAGCATTATACTGACACCAAAACAAGGACACTATCAGAAAAATTACAGGTCAATATCCCTGATGAATGTAGATGCAAATATTCTCAACATAATATTAGCAAATCAAATTCAAGAACTCATTAAAAGGATCACAAAGCATGATCAAGTGGGATTTACTCAGATCTGAGATGCAAGAATGGTTCCACACACACACACACACACACACACACAAACACACACATCGATGCAATATATGAGCATTGCAATAGATTATTTTTCTGCATATGACAAAATTCAATATCCTTTTATGATAAAACACAACAGATTGGGCACAGAGGTAGTGTACCTCAACATAAAAAAGGTCATATATGACAAATCTACAGCTAACATTATACAACATCCTTTTATGATAAAAACACAACAGATTGGGCACAGAGGGAATGTACCTCAACATAAAAAAGCTACAGCTAACATTATACTCATAGAGAAAAATTTAAAGCTTCGCCTATAAGATCAGGAAGAAGACAGGGATGCACACATTCACCATTTTTATTTAACATATTACTGAAGTCCTAGCTAAAGAAATCAGGCATAGCAAAGAAATAAAAGATATCCAAATTAGAAATAAAGTAAAATAGTAATTATTTTCAGATGATATGATCTTGTATAGTGACCATCCCGAAGACTCAACTAAAAACTATTGAATCTAAAAAATAAAAAAATGAAAAATAAAATAAAAATTAAAAACTATTGAATCTAACAAAGGAAGTCAGTAAAGTTTCATTATATAAAATCAAAACACAGAAATCAGTTTCATTTCTATAAACTGACAAGAAAATATCTGAAAAAAGCCTATGCCATTCAAAATAGTATCAGAAACAGTAAGGTGCCTGTGAATAAACTTAACTAAGCCAAGAATCTGTACAATAAAAGCCACAAAACCTTGAAAGAAATTGAAGACAAACAAATGGAAGGACATCCTGGGTTCATGGATTGACAGAGTTAATATCTTTTAAATGTTTACACTACTGAAAACAATCTACAGATTCAACATAATTCTTATCAAAATTCCAATGGTATTTTTAACAGAAATAGAAAAACAATTCTAAAATTTGTATGGAACCACAAAGATGCAAAATAGCCAAAGCATCATGAGAAAGAAGAACAAAACTAGAAGCATCACACTTCCTGATTTCAAACTATACACTAAAGCTACAGTAATTAAAACAATATACTGGTATACTTACAGCATAAAGGAAGACATAAAAGAAGACACACAGGCCAATAAAGAGATCTCAGAATAAAACCCCCACATATTATCAACTAATATTTGATAAAGGAGCCAAGAATCTCCACCTGGGAAACAATAGTTTCAACAAATGATGTCAAGAAAATGAAAAGCCACATGCAGAAAAATGAAATTGGACCCCCATCTTAAACCAATCACAGATATTAACTTGAAAAGGATCAAAAATTAAGCTTAAGACCTAATAACACAAAACTCTATAAGAAAACATGAGAATCTTCTCAACATTGACTTTGACAGTGATTTTTTTTAGCTATGACACCAAAAGCAGAAACAACAAAAATGGAACTACATCAAACTTAAAAACCTCTACACTGCAAAAGAAAAGATTAAGAAGATGAAAAGGCAACGTATGGAACAGAAGATATCTGCATACTATGTATTAGACAAAGGGTTAATATCTAAAATTTATAAAGAACTCCTACAACTCAATTACAACAACCCAATTTTAAAAAATGACCAGAGGAACTAACTTTTTTTCCCCCAAAAAAGACATACAGATGGCCAACAGATACATAAAAAGATACACAACTCCACAAATTATCAGGGAAATGCAAATACAAATAAAAACTGCAATGAGCATCACCGCACACCTATAAGAATGGCTGTCATGAAGAAGATAAGAGATAAGAAGTGTTGGCAAAATTTGAAAAAAGGGAACCCTTTTACACTGTTACTGGTATTGTAAACTGGTTCAACCACAATGGAGAACAATATGGAGGTTCTTCAAAAAGTTTAAAATAGAAATACCATAATCAGTAATCCCCTTCTAAGTATATAACCAAAGGAAATGAAAACAGGCTATTGAAGAAGTATATACACTCTCATGTTTATTGCAGCATCATTCAGAGTAACCACAATATAGTAATAACCTATGTCCATCAATGGATAAAGAAGATGAATAAATGAATGGAATACAATTCAGCCATGAGAAATAAGGAAATTCTGCCATTCGTGAGATGAATCGACCTCGAGGACATTCATGTCATAAGTGAGATACATCAAGCAAAGAAGTGAGATAAGTGACATATGTCAAACAGAGAAAGACAAATACTGTATGATCTCTCCCATATATGGAATCCAAAAAACCTAAACTTGACAAATAGGGTGATTACCAGGGGCTGAGTGATGGGGGAATGGGAGGGATGTTTAGGGCACATACTTGCAACTAGAAGATAAATAAATTCTGCAGATAGAATACACAGTACTGTGATTATAGACAACAAAACTGTATCATAAACATTAAATTTGCTAGGAAACTAGATCTTAATTGTCCCCATCACTTGAAGAAATAATAATTATGTGACACAGTAGAGGTATTAGCTAATGCTACAATGCCAATCATATAAGTGTATCAATATGCTGTACACCTTAAACTTAACAAAGTTATATGCCAATTATATCTCAAAAATAATTAAAAAGGATTTATTGGAAATAGGAATAAGGAGAATTAGCTGAAGAATAGGAGATTCTACCGTTGCAAAAAACAAACAAAAACAAATGGTATGTACAACATGAAATTATACATGTATTCCTGTGAATATTTGTATACCTAATATCCCAACAGTTATTTTGAAATTAAATTGAGATAACCTGTAAAATCACTTTAATTAAGACATTGTGTAAATAGTTGAGATTATTGTGATGGTTAATATTTCTGTGAGAGTTTTTTACATTAATAATTTAATAACTCTATTACCCATAAGATAAACTGCATATTCTTTAGAAATATATAGCTTAATGTAAATTTGTTCTATAATGAAAAATATTTTGTGAAAGAAACTGATTAAATATTAAAAATAATGTTTGGAATTGTCATATAATTCACTATGAAAATTACTCCTTGGCAGCGAGGATTATTATTACAAGTGTATGAACTGTTTTTGTTTTAAATTGTTCATTTCACTATTCTTTAACATCTTCGAAAACTGATAATCACTCAGGATAGTTACTTTGGAAATAACATTAACTTGGTAGATTTTTCAACTCTCCCATTTCTTTTCTTCAAGTGTGGAGTACAATGGCTATGTCAAAAATTAACTAATTGAGGCTCTATTATTCTGCATATGAAATACATGCATGGCAATGAAAACCTTTAAATGACTGAAGTAGTACAGTTAGTATGTGTGCTCATGAAAGAAGAATATGAGAAGGATAAAAAATAATACTCAAATGTAATCTTTTTAGCCCTCAAAGTGGGTATTTTTGAAATAGATCAGAACAGAATAATTGTCCTTTTTAAACATATCATTTGTACAGTGATAGTCAAGATTATATTAATCATAAGTATAGGGTGTTTGATTCTTCCTTTAAAAAAATATATTGGGTACGAAAGGGAAACCAACTTTAACTTACACTATCTTGTAATCTCTTCTCTGGTCTTATTTTCCATATGAACAATATTTCACACAAGAATCCAGCAGTGGAAAGATTTTTTTTTTTTAATTTTCAATTATCTACTTATTTTAAAATGTTTTAGAAAAAAATTATTTTTGTTTTAAACAAACATGGTTGTAATCAATTGCCCAGCTAAGTATCTGTAACCTACTTTTTTTCCTGCTGAGAAATTTATATATAGTTCCCTCTTTAATAGCACTGGTTACCAAGTAAGATTTGGGTAATATTTTAGGGGACCATATTAAGTGTCTTCTGACTTCCAAAATTACTTCCTGAGAATGGTAAATAACTCTCTATTCCAATCCAGGCATGAGATATGATTCAGTTTCTATTATTTGACATTTGTTATTGATTATAGACAATACTTTATCCCATTTTAGTGGAAATATTACAAAATAAAAATCTAATTTTACTCATATTTCCATCAAATGTAGTAACAAATACAAGAGATTAAACATGGAAATATTTCATGCTGCTATATTCTCATTTTTTAGTGTTTTTATTTTTTGCCTAATCTCATTCTTCTTAAAAAAGTACAAATATATAACATTTATCATATGTTAAGCCACTCTGATATGAAGACAATGATCCCTATGCTAAATAACTCATTTGAAGGCTTGAATGGCCATGTTTATCTTTTCCTGAGTGAACTTAGAATTATTTTTACCTTCCTGACTTCAATATATATGTTTTCCAGGGAAGGCTATATTTTTAAGTTTAAAATCTAGTATAGTTTGACCTTTCATTTTGACATTCAGTCATCTGAAATTGAAGAAATCTGGCTTGATGATTGTTTTACTGAGAACATGCCTCATGAATTTCCAGATCACTTTTAACGTAGTGTTATTCTGCATTTAATCACTTCAAAACTATTAAAGATATCAGCATAGTTCCTTAGATTGTCATTAAAATACTTTAAGATAGCTCATTACTGCAACATCTTCGCATTGCTCTAGATAACAGTAAGCAACCATTCCATTAACTTTTCCCAATAGGTGAATATAGAATATGCTTCAAAGGCATAATATCTGCTCACCAGAATTCATAAAAATCCTTGCTTTAACTTTGGTATTTGCTCTATTTGCTTTGCACTGTCTCCTGGACCATTTCTCTCTTATCAATGACATTTCTTAATAATAAAAAGAAGGGAATACAAAAGAATCAGGTTCTTTACTTTTAAGCACTTTTAAAATAAACACAGATAAAGGATGTGTTTAAGTTCTCAATAGACCTTTTCATTTAGCAAACTTTTTGTTTGTTTGTTTAGTGAGTATTACTTTGTTTTTACCTTGAGTAAATACTTCGCCACTTTTTAAATTATTTGATTATGTTCACAAGTTATTTTAAATTCTAGTCTATTACAAACTGAGGGTTCTAGAGGGGAGGGGGGTGGGGGGATGGGTTAGCCTGGTGACTGACGGGTATTAAGCAGGGCACGTATTGAATGGAGCACTGGGTGTTATACGCAAACAATGAATCATGGAACACTACATCAAAAACTAATGATGTAATGTATGGTGATTAACATAACAAAATAAAAAAAAAACACAGCAAAAAAAAATGCTAACAAGATGGTTTGTGAGGACTCATAAATAAAAAAGGGATCACAGAAAGTCAAAATACCTTTTTGAAAAATAATATCAAATGAAAAAAAATTCCAGTCTATTTCAATCCCAATTAGTATAAAGACAAATCCTTTTTCTTTCTTTCTTTTTTTTTTTTTTTAGGCTAGTTCAGAAGAAACAGCTACCCCCTTAGCGCCCTCCCTCTCCCCACCCCATGACATTTTCTACACTGTGCTGCCCAAGACAGCCTCAATGTTCCATTCAGCTGTGGTAAACTGTAGACAGACTTCTCCTGATGATAGGCCCCGGAACTCCCTTTTCTCAAAGCCTTTACTTTAGAAAACTTTAAACTGTAAATTCTTTTTCTGCTCCTTTTGGATGTAAATCTCCCAGCCTTTGTCAGTTTTAAAAAAACAAGGGAATGTCTTTCTCAAGGATCTGGGAACTGTCCCCTTGAAACATAATAATCAAAGCAGATAGTGCCCTAATCTCCCAGTCTCTGTGGAGCCTAACTGCAAACAGTGACAATTAGCAAACACAAATGGCCTAATCATATTGACCAACCTCCCCAGTAACATATTCCAGTACTCTTCATTTAATTTAGCACAGCTTTAAATGCTTTGTTTCATCAAAGTCCAGTCTCTCTCCCCTACTTTAATGGTCTTGAATAAAGTCTTCCTTGCCTGTTTAACTCTATCCACTACAAGTTTTCTTTGACAAGGCTATACAAGATTTATATTTATTCCTGAAAATGTAAGTGTGCAAGCTAAAATCTGAGACCATTTGACATAGGAGCCTAATAATATAACAACACCGAAATTTATTGAGCACTTACGATATGCATGACATCATTTATATGAATCAATTCATTGAATCATTAAAACCAACACACAAAATACACAAGTCTTTACATATGGAATAAATTAACATATGGAATAATTAACATAATTATTATATATTAATTATTACAGTATTATTAACATATGGAATTAATGAACATATAGAATAAATGCAGTACTTATTGATATAGAAAAATAATAGGTATAGTATTTTAAAAAATTCTTATAAATTCTCTATTCTTATCCAATCACATTATTTAATTTTCCACATAAGTAGCATAAAACAAATATTAGTAAATGGATACTTTGTACATACTCCTATTTTCTCAGAAATTCCATCTCTAACCAGAATTCCAGCTCTGCAAATGGAATGCACAGTTAGTCCCATGACATGGTGGGTGACTAAGGAATGGTATATGCTGATGCAGAGAGCCCTAAAGCCTTTCTTACACCAATGAGAAGAAATGGGGTTCTTTCACGCAAATGGAGTCTTATTGGTCTGGATTCAACTCATCATGCTCTCTGGTCATTTTCCAAGTTTACACACTCTTTTATTGAGTCAGTTTTCAAGAATCAGCTGTCAGGCTTGGACCCTAACTGGTAATTCCCACTATTTTTCTTCCAACACCCTCTTTAACTTTTCACAAAGGAAAATAAAATCCTGTTTTTATTTCACAATATACCCTCAGTCAAAATAATTTTTAATGTGTTTTTTGTAAGGGCAAAAAGTCTCAAAGTTCCAATATTCCAACAGGCAAGGTGCAAGACCAAGCCTACTCTTCTCCCATCCGAAAAAATCAAATGTAAGCAAATAAAATTAAGGTTTCCATACTCACCATATTTAAAATGACAGGAACTTTCATATTTTGCTATACATATATTATGTGATGTTAATTTTATGCCGAACAGAGGAGATACAATCTTTTATAATAATGATTAAGATCCTTTGGGACTATGTATTTTCCCATTTTGCTTTTCTTCCTTAAATAAGATCTATATGTACATCATTCCTAAATACTCATGAAATCACTTAAATAAGGAAATGTTCACCATATAGGACATTTAGAATTTTTTTTAAACTCAGGAATGTTTTTCTACAATGATCACAACACTGACTTACTGCCTCTGATATAACACCACATTTGCTTAAAACATAAGTTTATAATATAAATTTCAATTACATACTTTGGAAGATCTTTGAGGGCAGGGTGTGGTTCTATTTCTGTTTCAATTACCCATATAGAGCCTAAAATAAAAATTGAAAGAAAATCTGAGATCTATAAAGTTCAGTAAGAATGAAAGTTTTCTTAAAAATAAGTTTTATCTTTTTAAGTATTTTGTTTTTGTCTCTCATATTTATTCACAGCTAACCTCCTGCTAAAATGTAACCACTTTCTGAATGTAAATACTCTTTATTTAAATATTGTAATATTTATATAAAGCATGGTGAACTGTGACTACAAAACAAATATGATTTGATATGTATACACAGACACATCGTGAGCCAAGAAGAGCAAAAGAAACCAGCAAATAGACAAATAGAACAAAGAAACACAAAGACACTGCCAGGAATAGTGAGGAAGCTAGATCACATTTCCCCAGGTAAGACAGGGAAAATTAAAAGCACCTGAGGCCTATTAGGTTGCCATTACTACTAGGCTCCAAGGAGGTAGTAGAGGCAAATACCTATCTGAAATAAAGATTTATCAAACTACTTCACCCAAATTATCTATGAATTATATCTATGAAATAAAAGTTTTCAAAAGAATAAGTAAGCTTATATTTGAACCTGAAATAATGAAGCAGAATACTTTACAGAGACAAAAATATGAAAATAGGGAAGTGTAAGGTGATGTGGAGAACAGAATGAGAAGTTCTAACAAATGTCTAAGTGTGGTCCTAGAAAAATGTATACAGAAAATAGGGTAGAGGAACTATTTGAGAGTTAATGGTTAAGCATTTTTTAAAACTAATAAAATAAATGAACCAGAGAAAGAGAAAGCACAGCTGAAAAGAAAAAAAAGGAGGGGGGGAGGAATTGTAGAAAAAAAAAAAAAATCAGACTATAAAGACAAAGTGAAAATCTAAATATTAGCTAGAACAAAAGCACTTTTGACCTGAATAGTAGTCTTACTATCTATATTCAAAGAGAGAACTATATTCAAAGAGCAGAGAGAAAATATTTGTCAAGTTAAGGTTTTATACCAAGCCAAAATATGTGTATTGGTGTTCAACTGCTGCTGTGACAAATTACCACAAATGCAGTAGCTTAAGTAACACAAATTAATTATCTTAAAGTTCTGTAGTTCACTTCCACATTTTTTTTATTATGTTATGTTAATCACCATACAGTACATCATTAGTTTTTGATGTAGTGTTCCATGATTCATTGTTTGCATATAACACCTAGTGCTCCATGCAGAACGTGCCCTCTTTAATACCCATCACCAGGCTAACCCATCCTCCCACCCCCGTCCTCTCTAGAACCCTCAGTTTGTTTTCCAGAGTCCATATTCTCTCATGGTTGGTCTCCCCCTCCGATATCCCCCCATTCATTCTACCCCTCCTGCTATCTTATTTTTTTTTTAACATATAGCGTACTATTTGCTTCAGAGGTACAGATCTGTGATTCAACAGTCTTACACACTTTACAGCGCTCACCAAAGCACATACCCTCCCCAGTGTCTATCACCCAGCCACCCCATCCCTCCCACCCCACCCCCCACTCCAGCAACCCTCAGTTTGTTTCCTGAGATTAAGAATTCCTCATATCAGTGAGGTCATATGATACATGTCTTTCTCTGATTGACTTATTTCGCTCAGCATAATACCTTCCAGTTCCATCCACGTCGTTGCAAATGGCAAGATTTCATTCTTTTTGACGGCTGCATAATATTCCATTGTATATATATACCACCTCTTCTTTATCCATTCATCTATGGATGGACATCTTGGCTCTTTCCACAGTTTGGCTATTGTGGACATTGCTGCTATAAACATCGGGGTGCATGTACCCCTTCGGATCCCTACATTTGTATCTTTGGGGTAAATACCCAGTAGTACAATTGCTGGGTCATAGAGTAGCTCTATTTTCAACTTTTTGAGGAACTTCCATACTGTTTTCCAGAGTGATTGCACCAGCTTGCATTCCCACCGACAGTGTAGGAGGGTTCCCCTTTCTCTGCATCCCCGCCAACATCTGTCATCTCCTGATTTGTTAATTTTAGCCATTCTGACTGGTGTGAGGTGATATCTCTTTGAGGTTTTGATTTGGATTTCCCTGATGCCGAGCAATGTTGAGCACTTTTTAATGTGTCTGTTGGCCATTTGGATGTCTTCTTTGGAAAAATGTCTGTTCCTGTCTTCTGCCCATTTCTTGATTGGATCATTTGTTCTTTGGGTGTTGAGTTTGATAAGTTCTTTATAGATTTTAGATACTAGCCCTTTAACTGATATGTCATTTGCAAATACCTTCTCCCATTCTGTCGTTTGTCTTTTGGTTTTGTTGACTGTTGCTTTTGCTGTGCAAAAGCTTTTTATCTTGATGAGGTCACAATAGTTCATTTTTGCCCTTGCTTCCCTTGCCTTTGGTGATGTTTCTAGGAAGAAGTTGCTGCGGCTGAGGTCAAAGAGATTGCTGCCTGTGTTCTCCTTTAGGATGTTGATGGACTCCTGTCTCACACTGAGGTCTTTTAACCATTTTGAGTCTATTTTTGTGTGTGGTGTAAGGAAATCGTCCAGTTTCATTCTTCTGCATGTGGCTGTCCAATTTTCCTAACACCATTTGTTGAAGAGACTGTCTTTTTTCCATTGGACATTCTTTCCTGCTTTGTCAAAGATGAGTTGACCATAGAGTTGAGGGTCCATTTCTGGGCTCTCTATTCTGTTCCATTGATCTGTGTGTCTGTTTTTGTGCCAGTACCATACTGTCTTGATGATGACAGCTTTGCAATAGAGTTGGAAGTCCGGAATTGTGATGCCGCCAGCTTTGCTTTTCTTTTTCAACATTCCTCTGGCTATTCGAGGTCTTTTCTGGTTCCATACAAATTTTAGGATTATTTGTTCCATTTCTTTGAAAAAAGTGGATGGTATTTTGATGGGGATTGCATTGAATGTGTAGATCGCTCTAGGTAACATTGACATCTTCACAATAGTTGTTCTTCCAATCCATGAGCATGGAACATTTTTCCATTTCTTTGTGTCTTCCTCAATTTCTTTCATGAGTATTTTATAGTTTTCTGAGTACAGATTCTTTGCCTCTTTGGGTTGATTTATTCCTAGGTATCTTATGGTTTTGGGTACAATTGTAAATGGGAGCGACTCCTTAATCTGGCTTTCTTCTGTCTTGTTTTTGGTGTATAGGAATGCCACTGATTTCTGTGCATTGATTTTATATCCTGCCACTTTACTGAATTCCTGTATGAGTTCTGTAGCAGTTTTGGGGTGGACTCTTTTGGGTTTTCCACATAAAGTATCATTTCATCTGCAAACAGTGAAGAGTTTGACTTCTTCGTTGCCAATTTGAATGCCTTTTATTTCTTTTTATTGTCTGATTGCTGTGGCTAGGACTTCTAATACTATGTTGAATAGCAGTGGTGATAGTGGACATCCCTGCCGCGTTCCTGACCTTAGGGGGAAAGCTCTCAGTGTTTTCCCATTGAGAATGATATTTGCTGTGGGTTTTCCATAGATGGCTTTTATGATATTGAGGTATGTACCCTCTATCCCTATACTCTGAAGAGTTTTGATCAAGAAAGGATGCTGTACTTTGTCAAATGCTTTTTCTGCATCTATTGAGAGGATCATATGATTCTTGTTCTTTCTTTTATAAATGTATTGTATCACATTGATTGATTTGCGGATGTTGAACCAACCTTGCAACCCAGGGATAAATCCCACTTGGTCGTGGTGAATAATCCTTTATTGTACTGTTGGATCCTATTGGCTAGTATTTTGGTGAGAATTTTTACATCCATGTCCATCAAGGATATTGGTCTATAATTCTCCTTTTTGATGGTGTCTTTGTCTGGTTTGGGCATCAAGGTAATGGTGGCCTCATAAAATGAGTTTGGAAGTTTTCATTCCATTTCTATTTTTTGGACCAGTTTCAGAAGAATAGGTATTAATTCTTCTTTAAATGTTTGGTAGAATTCCCCTGGGAAGCCATCTGGCCCTGGGCTTTTGTTTTTTGGGAGATTTTTGATTACTGCCTCAATTTCCTTAGTGGTTATAGGTCTGTTCAGGTTTTCTACTTCTTCCTGGTTCAGTTTTGGTTGTTGGTACATCTCTAGGAATGCATCTATTTCTTCCAGATTATCTAATTTGTTGGCATATGGTTGCTCATAACATGTTCTTATAATTGTTTGTATTTCTTTGGTGTTAGTTGTGATCTCTCCTCTTTCATTCATGATTTTGTTGATTTGGTCATTTTTCTTTTTGATAAGTCTGGCCAGGGGTTTATCAATCTTGTTAATTCTTTCAAAGAACCAGCTCCTAGTTTTGTTGATCTGTTCTACTGTTCTTTTGGTTTCTATTTCATTGGTTTCTGCTCTGATCTTTATTATTTCTCTTCTCCTGCTGGGTTTAGGCTTTATTTGCTGTTTTTTCTCTAGCTCCTTTAGGTGTAGGGTTAGGTTGTGTATTTGAGACCTTTCTTGTTTCTTAAGAAAAGCTTGTATTGCTATATACTTTCCTCTTAGGACTGCCTTTGCTGCATCCCAAAGATTTTGAACAGTTGTGTTTTCATTTTCATTGGTTTCCATGACTTTTTAAAATTCTTCTTTAATTTCCTGGTTGACCCATTCATTCCTTAGTAGGATGCTCTTTAGCTTCCATGTATTTGAGTTCTTTCTGACTTTCCTCTTGTGATTGAGTTCTAGTTTCAAAGCACTGTGGTCATAAAATAGGCAGGGAATGATCCCAATCGTTTGGTACCGGTTGAGACCTGATTTGTGACCTTGGATGTGATCGATTCTGGAGAATGTTCCATGGGCACTAGAGAAGAATGTGTATTCCGTTGCTTTGGGATGGAATGTTCTGAATATATCTGTGAAGTCCATCTGGTCCAGTGTGTCATTTAAAGTCTTTATTTCCTTGTTGATCTTTTGCTTAGATGATCTGTCCATTTCAGTGAGGGGGGTGTTAAAGCCCCCCACTATTATTGTATTGTTGTCGATGTATTTATTTGCTTTTGTTATTAATTGCCTTATATAATTGGCTGCTCCCATGTTAGGGACATAGATATTTACAATTGTTAGATCTTCTTGTTGGATAGACCCTTTAAGTAGGATATAGTGTCCTTCCTCATCTCTTATTACAGTTTTGGTTTAAAATCTAATTTGTCTGATATAAGTATTGCCACCCTAGCTTTCTTTTGGTGTCCATTAGCACGGTAAATGGTTTTCCACCCCTTCATTTTCAATCTGGGGGTGTCTTTGGGTCTAAAATGAGTCTCTTGCAGACAGCATATTGATGGGTCTTATTTTTTTCATCTAATCTGATAGCCTGTGTCTTTTGATTGGGGCATTTAGCCCATTTTCATTCAGGGTAACTATTGAAAGATAGGAATTTAGTGCCATTGTATTGCCTGTAAGGTGACTATTACTGTATATTGTCTGTGCTCCTTTCTGGTCTATGTTGCTTTGGCTCTCTCTTTGCTTAGAGGACCCCTTTCAAGATTTCTTGTAGGGCTGGTTTCGTGTTTGCAAATTCCTTTAGTTTTTGTTTGTCCTGGAAGATTTTTATCTCTCCTTCTATTTTCAATGACAACCTAGCTGGATATAGTACTCTTGGTGCATATTTTTCTATTTTAGTGCTCTGAATATATCCTGCCAGTCCTTTCTGGCCTGCCCGGTCTCTGTGAATAGGTCTGTTGCCAGTCTAATGTTTCTACCATTGTAGGTTACAGATCTCTTCTCCCGAGCTGCTTTCAGGATTTTCTCTTTGTCTCTGAGACTCGTAAGTTTTACTATTAGATGTCAGGCTGTTGACCTATTTTTATTGATTTTGAGAGGGGTTCTCTGTGCTTCCTGGATTTTGATGCCTGTTTCCTTCCCAAAATTAGGGAAGTCTCTGCTATAATTTGCCCCAATATACCGTCTGCCCCTCTCTCTCTTTCTTCTTCTTCTGGGATCCCAGTTATTCTAATGTTGTTTCGTCTTATGGCATCGCTTAGCTCTCGAATTCTGCCCTCGTGATCCAGTAGTTGTTTATCTCTCTTTTTCTCAGCTTCTTTATTTTCCATCATTTGGTCTTCTATCTCAGATTCTTTCTTCTGCCTCATTTATCCTAGCAGTTAGCACCCCCATTTTTTATTGCACCTCATTAATAGCCTTTTTGATTTTGACTTGGTTAGATTTTAGTTCTTTTTTTTCTCCAGAAAGGATTTCTCTAATAACTTCCACGCTTTTTTCAAGCCCAGCTAGTATCTTTAAAATCGTCACTCTGAACTCTAGTTCCAACATCGTACTAATGTCTGTATTGAGTAGGTCCCTGGCAGTCGGTACTGCCTCTTGTTCTTTTTTTTTGAGGTGAGTTTTTCCATCTTGTCATTTTATCCAGAGGAGAATAAATGAATGAGAGAAAAAAATGCTAACAGGGTAACAACGTCCCCAGAAAATATACTCTAAACGAATCAGAAAAGACCTGAAACTGGGGGAAAGGGAAGGGAAAGAAAGAAAAAAGAAAAAGAAAAAGAAAAAGATAAAGATAAACAAAAACAGAACAAAACAAAAAAAACAGAATATGATCAAATATGATCAGGCTGTTGCATAGATGAGTGCCACACACTAGATTTGGATGCATTTTGGTCTGTTAGAAGAAAGTGCCACCCAAAATTTTAAGAAAGAAAAACTTATATATGTACAAAAATAAGTGTTAATATGATGAAGGGATGGAATATGACTGTAAGGATGAAAAGTATAAAAGATTTTATAAAAGTAATTGATAAGAGGTTGTTTGAAAAAAGAAATAAGAGGATATTAAAAAAAAAGAAAAAAAGGGAGAGATTGTGATCATGCAGGAGACTAGAACAAAACCATACACTAGAGATTTAGGATATATTTTGATCTGTTAGAAGAAACTGTATCTCAAAATTTTAAAGAGAGAACAACTTATATATATATATATATATATATATATATATATATATGCCAAAAATAAGGGTAACTACTATGAAGGGATAGAGTATGACTCTAAAAATGAAAAATAAAAGTGTTTTTAAAAAAAGGGATTGGGCGCCTGGGTGGCTCAGTTGGTTAAGCGACTGCTTTCGGCTCAGGTCATGATCCTGGAGTCCCTGGATCGAGTCCCGCATCGGGCTCCCTGCTCAGCAAGGAGCCTGCTTCTCCCTCTGACCCTCTCCCCTCTCATGTGCTCGCTCTCTCTCATTCTCTCTGTCTCAAATAAATAAATAAAATCTTTAAAAAAAAAAAAAAAAAGGGATTGATAAGATGTTGGTTGAAGAAGGGAAAAAGAAACATTAACAACAACAAAAAAAAGACAGTTAAAAAAATTAACTTTGAAAGACTAAAGAATCATGGTAAAAAAGCCATGGATTCTATGTGCAGTATTCCTCTAGCGCTGGGGTTCTGCCATTCTCATTGATCGGTAAACTTGGTCTTGGCTGGCTGTTCTTGCTGATCTTCTGGGGGAGGGGCCTGTTGCCGTTGTTCCCAAATGTCTTTGCCGGAGGTGGAATTGCCCCACCCTTACCTGGTCCAGGCTAAGTAATCTGCTTGGGTTTGCTCTCAGGAGCTTTTGTTCCCTGCAAGCTTTTCCTACAGCTTTCGAGGACGAGAGTGAAATCGCGGCCTCCCAATCTCCGCCCCGGAGGAGCCGAGAACTCGGCGCCCCACTCCTCAGTGCACCCCCAGAGAAAAGCAGTCAATCACTCCCGTCTCCCCAGTCTCCAGCCGCACTCCGTGCTCACCCGGCCTGTGACTGAGCGTTTCTATCTCTGGCACATGACCCCGGGTGGAGTCTCCAAACCCAGCAGATCTCTGCGGTGCGCTCCTGTGCCGCTCCTCCCAGGGGAGGAAGGGGAGTCTCCCCGGATCTGCCGCTTGTTGGGTCCCTGCTGGAGGAGCAGTGGCCCGACTATGCCGCGGATCACGGTTTATGGCAACCCCGAGCTGAGAGCCCGCTCCTCGGCTCCGTCTGTGCCGCCGGCTTCCCCACTCCGATACCTGGGAGCTCTGCCGCATTCAGGCACCCCCGGTCTTTCTGTGACCCCGAGGGTCCTGAGACTGCACTGTCCCAGCTAGTGTTCCACCCCTAGCTTAGCCACTGGAGCGACGTCCCTCAGCGGAGCAGACTTCTAAAAGTTCCGATTTTGTGCTCCCCGGCTCTATCACTTGCCAGAAGCGGCTGACGGAGGCCCCCTCCCCCGCCGTCTATCCTCCCGAATATCGCCTCGGATTCACTTCTCCACACGTCCTACCTTCCAGAAAGTGGTCGCTTTTCTGTTCAGAGAGTTGTTGCTATTCTTTTCTTCGATCTCCTGTTGAGTTCATAGGTGTTCAGAGTGGTTTGATCCCTATCCAGCTGAATTCCTGGGACCAGACGAAATCCAGGTCTCTTACTCCTCCACCATCTTGCTCCTCCCCTTAAAGTTCTGTAGTTCAGAAGTGCCACAGGGCTTCATGCATCTGACATCCCAAGTCTGCAGGGGTACACTTCTTTCCATAGACTCAAGGAGAGAATCTGTTGCATTGCTTTTTCCAACTTCTGAAGCCTCTTATGTTCTTTGGCTCATACCCCCTCTCCCTTCATCTTTAAAGCCAGTGACACAGCATCTGACTCTGCTTACATTGTTACAACTCTTCAACTGTCCCCTTCTTCTCCCTCCTTCTCTTAGAAAGAACCTCATGATTACATTGGGCCTACCTGGGAAATCCATTGCTGTCCCTAGTTTAAGGTCAGCTGATTAGCAAAATTGATTTCACCTGCAAGCTTAATGGCCTTTGGCAGGTAAACCAATATATTCATAGTTTTCAGGGAATAGGATGCAGATATCTTTGGAAGGCATTATTGGGCCTATCTTTCAGGAGGAAGGAGGAGTTAACATTTTCACATAAGAAAAAAATGAAAATTATCACCAACAACATACATTCCAGGAATTAATAAGGTAAATATTTCAGGAAGAAAAAAATAATCCCGTAACAGAGATCTTTGAAATAAAGAACTTTGATGGGGCGCCTGGGTGGCTCAGTTGGTTAAGCATCTGCCTTCAGCTCAGGTCATGATCCTAGAGTCCTGGGATCAAGCCCCGAATTGGACTCCCTGCTCACTGGGTAGCCTGCTTCTCCCTCTCCCTCTGCTACTTCCCCTATCTGTGCTTTCTCCCTCTCTCTCTGTCAAATAAATAAATAAAATCTTAAAAAAAAGAAATAAAGAACATTGAAGAAATTATTTGAAACAAAATGTTGAGAAAAAAACAATAATTTGTAAAAAATGATGATCACATTAGTGTTTATTTGCATGAAATTAATAATAAGCAAAAGTAAAATAATAGAAAACAGCAATAGTAATTTTGTGGCAAACATTTAGATTATTTATATTTTCATGAGATGGGTTAAGATAATAATTTTAGACTTATCAAATTATTTATGCATGTTAAAAGATGAAGCATATTCACTAAAATAAAAAAGAAATTGAATATAGCTCTCAAACTCATACAGCAAAGATTGAGAGAAAATAAAGTCAACCTTGCAACAATAACATAGCTAAGTGAAGAAAACAAACTACAGATAAGTCATAAGTAGAAAGTAAATCAAAGGTGGTTAAAAAATCAATAATCACAAAAAACATAAATTTAAAGAGCATTCAGTTTAAAAGATAGGGAATTTTCATTTGGATTGTTAAAAATCCAGGTAAATATATATGCCTGGATTTTGAAAAGCACACCAGAACTTAGGCCACAAAATATGTTACCAGTTTTTGTGCAAGTCATTAATGGTAAAAACTAACAAAAAAAATTGTCAGGGATATTGACTTGTGGTGATCATTTCACAATATATACAAATATCAAATCCTTACATTGTACACCAGAAATTAATATAATGTTATATGTCAATTGTACCTCATTAAAAAAGAAAGAGAGAAGAAAAATATCAACAACTTTTACCCAAAAAATGGAAATGTATGAAAAGGACTCTTATGGTTTGAATTGTGCCCACCCCCCTCCCCCAGAATTCATATGCTGAAGTCCTTACCCCAGTACCTTAGAATGTGATCTTTTTTTAGAAATAGGTTCATCTCAGATGTAATTAACTAAGACAAGGTCATACTGGTAGGGTGAACTCCAATCCAATATGACTAGTGTCCTTTTAAAAGAGGAAATTTAGAGACAAACACAGAACACAAAGGCAGAGATTAAGGTGATATACCTACAAGCCAACAATTCCGGATTGCCAGCAAACCACTAGAAGCTAAGACATAGCCATGTAACAGATTTCTTTGCACAGCCCTCAGAAGGAAATGACACTGCTAACACCCTGATCTTAGACTTCTAACCTCCAGAACTATGAAATAGTAAATTTCTATTATTTAATACTCAACTTATGATATTTTGGTACAGCATCCCTAGAAAACTAATATAAGGACCAAATTCTAAAACTGTATATTTACAAACTCAAATTCAATGAACAATATAAATTTGATAATACTCTATAGTAAATAAACAAATTTAATCCTTAATTAATTTTCTTGCAAAAACACTAGACCAGGACAATTTTATAAGTTCTACCACACTTATAAGAAATAAAACATTTCCAAAGACACACAAAATCATACTGGAGATATGAAAAAGAAAGAATCCAACTTAAATTATGAGGTCTCAAAATATTGTTGTGAGTGCGAAATTAAAACATTAACAAAGCAAACTTATTTTCATAAAGCCCAGTGTCAGTGAAAGAACAAACAGATGGATCAATGGAATAGAATAGAGAGCCCAGAAAGAGAGCCACACAAATATAGTTAACTGATATTTGACAAAGCCCTAAAATCAATTAAGTAGAAAAAGAGTAGGTATTTTTCACAAATGGTGCTAGATTAATGCATAACCATATGCAATAAAAACAACAAAAATATTCAAAGACCTTGCACCTTACACAAAATGGACTCAAATGGATCATAAGCCTTAATGCAAAGTAGAAAACTATACAGTTTCTAAAAGACAATGTAGGAAAAATCTGTGACTTTGGGATAGATGACGAGGTTTTAGACACAACACCCAAAGCATAATCCATGAAAACAATAAGTGGAACTTGACTAAAATTAAATGCTTGTTTTCTGTTAAAGACATTGTTAAGGGAGAGAAAATATTTGCAAAACATATTTGATAGAGGACTTGTTTCCAAAATATATAAATAGCTTTTCAAACTTGACAAGAAGAAAACAAACAATTCAATTAAAAAAAAAAAAAAGGCAACAAGAGATCTGAACAGGCAACCTACCAAAGAATATGTAGGGGTGGTAATAAGCATATGAAAAAACTGATCAATATCATCTGTCATTAGAGAAATGTAAATTAAAACAAAAATGAAATACTAAAATTTCAGTGTTTTGGCATGGATGATCCTGTAGATTTAAAAATTAATGAATCACTCCCATAAAATGTATTTATTTCTTAAACAATGAATTAAGCTTATCACACTTCAAAAGGTATTCTCTCTCTTTTTAATCTTGTTTTGGATCATCAGCTATTTTATAAATGTCAAAATAAATTAATTAAAATGCACTTAAAATGAAAAAAAGAAAGAAAAGAAAGACAAAGAAGAAGGAAGGAAGGAAGGAAGGCCACTTCACAACTATTAAGCTGGCTAAAACCCAAAACCTAATGACACCAAATGCTTGAGAGTATGTGGAGCAACAGAAATTCTCATTCATTATGTATGGGGATATAAAAATGGATATAAATTTGGAATTTGGTATTTTCTTACAAAACTATATATAGTTTTATAATTTGATTCAGCAGTCATTCTTCTAGATGTTTACCAAGTGAATTGAAAGCCTAGGTCCATCCAAAAATCTGCATGTGAATATTTATAGCATCTTTATTCATAATCACCAAAAATTTCAAGTAACCAAAATGTCCTTCAATAGGTGAGTGGATAAGTGAAGTATCATACAGCCATACACTGGAATACTATTCACTCATATAATGAATGAACTATCAAGTAATGCAAAAAAAAATTGATGAAATTTAAATCTATATTGTTAAATAAAGAAAGCTACTTCAAAATGCTACATTTTGTGTGCCATCATTTACATAATACTTAGAAAAGCAAGCTTATAGAGATGATAAACAGATCAATGGTTGTCAGAGGTTTGGGGATTATAAGTTGAATAGGTCTATCATAGAGCAGATTTCATGGAGGTGAAACTATCCTGTGTGATACTGTAACAGTAGATATATGACACTATATGTTTTTCAAAACTCATAAAAATTTCCAGCACAGAGAGTGAACCTATAATATACAAATTAAAAAAAAAAAAAAAAAAAAGGAGGTTGGGGCATCCCAGGATGGAATACACATTGTAAAAAAAGAAGAATCGAATCATATTAGGACTGTGTAAAATGATCTCACTGAGGAAGCTAAGAGAAAAAATAACTGTTTTAAATAACTTCAGAAACAAGTGAATAATGTAAGACTCACAACAACAACAACAAAAACTGTACATAAACAGTTTACTGTAGTTGATAAAGTTAGTTCACATAAAAACAAATACTGAATTGTTATCGGTTCATGTATATACATGTGTACTACACTGATTTATTTTGTATTTCCTTATTTATTTTTATTGATATATAATTGACATAAAACATACTAGTTTTAGATGTATAACATAATGGTTTGATATATGTACATATTACAAACTAATTACCATAGTAAGTCAGATTAACATCCATCACCAACATTGTTACATTTTTTTTTTCCTTGTGAGAACTTTTAGAATTACTCTTTACCAACTTTCAAATACATGATACAGTAACATTAACTAAAGTCACCATGCTATATATTACATCTCCAAGACTTATTTATTTTGTAGCTTTTGACCCCCTTGACCTATTTTGCCCACCCCTTCACCACTACTTCAGCAACCATCAATCTGTTCTCTGTATCTATGAGTTTTTTTCAGTTTTTCTTTTACTCCACATACAGTGAGATCATCCGGTATTTGTGTTTGACTTATTTCACCTAGTAAAATGTCTTCAAGGACCATCCATGTTTTTGCAAATGGCAGGATTTCCTTCTCCTTCATGAGGGAAATATTTTAATATCCCTTTGCTTGTGTGTGTGTGTGTACCTCCTTTGGATAGTGAGAAATGGAATTGCTGGATCATATGCTAATTCTATTTTTAATATTTTTAAGATTTTATTTATTTATTTGAGAGAGAGAGAACATGAGCTGGGGGAGGTGCGGAGGGAGAAGCAGACTCCCCGATGAGCAGGGAGCTGGATGCAGGGCTTGATCCCAGGACCCTGAGATCATGACCTGAGCTGAAAGCAGATGCTGAACCGACTGAGCCACCCAGGCACCCCTCTATTTTTAATTTTTTGAGGAACTACCTTGCTGTTTTCCACACAGGCTCTACAAGGGTTCCTTTTCTCCTCATTCTCACCAACACTTGTTATTTCTTGTCTTTTTGGGAATAGCCATTCTAACAGGCATAAGGTGATATCTAATTTGCATTTCTCTGATAATTAGTTCATTTCTCTGATAATTGAGCACCTTTTCATGTACCTGTTGGCCATCTGGATATCTTCTTTGGGTCAATGTCTATTTAGATCTTCTGCCCATTTTTTTTTTTTTAAGATTTTATTTATTTATTTGACAGAGAGAGACACAGTGAGAGAGGGAACACAAGCAGGAGGAGTGGGAGAGGGAGAGGCAGGCTTCCCACTGAGCAGGGAGCTCAATGTGGGGCTCGATCCCAAGACCCTGATTGACTTTGCTTTTAGTGTCTAATTCAAAAATTTATCACCAAAACCTATGTCAAAGAGCTTATCACCTATGTTTTCTTCTAGGAGTTTTATGACTTCAGGTGTTGTGTTCAAGTTTTTAATCCATTTCAAGTTGATTTTTGTGTAAGGTGTAAGAGAATGATCCAGTTTCATTCTTTTGCAAGTTGCTACCCAGTTTTCCCAACACCATTTATTGAAGAGGCTGTCCTTTCCCCATTATATATTCTTGCCTCCTCTGTCCTAAATTAATTGATCATATATGTATAGGTTTATTTCTGGGCTCTCTATTTTGTTTCATTGATCAATGTGTCTGTTTTTATGCCAGTACCATACTGTTTTGATTATTATAGATCTGCAATATAGTTTTTTTTAATTTTTTTTAAATTAACATATAATGTATTATTTGTTTCAGGGGTACAGGTCTGTGATTCATCAGTCTTACACAATTCACAGCACTCATCATAGTACATACCCTCCCCAATGTCTACCACCCAGCCACCCCATCCCTTCCACCCAACTCCACTCCAGCAACCCTCAGTTTTTTCCTGAGATTAAGAATCTCTTATGGTTTGTCTCCCTCTCTGGTTTCATCTTCTTTCATTTTTCCTTCCTTTCCCCTATGATCCTCTGTCTTGTTTCTCAAATTCCTCATATCAGTGAGATCATATGATACTTATCTTTCTCTGATTGACTTATTTCGCTTAGCATAATACCCTCTAGTTCCATCCACTTCGTTGCAAATAACAAGATTTCATTTTTTGATGGCTGCATAATATTCCATTATATATATACACCACATCTTCTTTATCCATTCATCTGTTGATGGACATCTAGGCTCTTTCCATAGTTTGGCTATTGTGGACATTGCTGCTATAAACATTGGGGTGCATATGCCCCTGCAATATAGTTTAAAAACAGGAAATGTGATGCCTCCTATTTTGTTCTTTTATCTCAGGACTACTTTGGCTATTTGTAGTCTTCATAGTTCCATGTTAATTTTAGGTTTGTTCATTCTATTTCTGTGAAAAATGCCATTGGAATGTTGATAGGGATTGCATTGAATATGTGGATTGCTTTGGGTAGTATGGACATTTTAACAATATTGGTTCTTCCAATCCATGTGTTTGGAAGTGTTCTTTCCTCTCCTATTTCTTGGAAGAGTTTGACAAGGATCAGTATTAATTCTTTAAATATTTAGTAGAATTTACCAGTGAAGCCACCCAGCCCCAATCTTTTCCTTGTTGGAAGCTTTCTGATTATTGATTCAATCTCCTTAGTAGTTGTTTTGTTCAAATTTTCTATTTCTTCATAATTCATTCTTATTAGGTTGTATGTTTCTAAGAATTTACCCATTTCTTTTAGGTTATCTGATTTGTTGGCAAACAGTTTTTCCCGATACTCTCTATTGATCCTTTGTGTTTTTTATGCTATCAGTTGTAATGTCTCCTCTTTTATTTCTAATTTTATTTATTTGAGTCCTCTTTTTTTTTTTTTTTGGATGAGTCTAGCTCAGGGTTTTTCTATTTCATTTATATTTAGGCACTCTTTCATTTCTCTTTGCAACATTTGGACTTTTCATTGTAAAGGTCATCCCTGTATTAATGTGTCCTTAATTATTTCATGCTTTGGATGATATAGTAAATTGAAAGTTTTCTTTTAAATTTTAATTCTCACCCATTTATTTATAGTATGGTAATATAATTATTTTTCTTTATGTTGATTTAGTATTCTGCAATCTTGTTACATTCCATAATTTCTAGAAACTTTTTTTATGTTTTTTTTGTTGTTGTTTTTTAGATTTTCCACATAAAGAAGTTCATGTTCTGCTTAGAAAACAGTTTTATTTTTTATTACAATTCTTTATAAAGGTCCTACTTTTGCATGCATTATTGCACTGGTTAGTGTCTCAATAAAATAATGCATAGCAGTGGTGAGAGTAATTTTTTTTTTTTTTTTTTTTTTTTTTTTTTACTTTTCCTGAATTTACAGTGAAAGCATTCAGGCTGTTATTATGATATTAACTTTAAATGTTTTGTACATCTCCTCTATCAGCTTGAAGTTCCATTTTATTCAAGTTTCTTGAGAGTTTTCAGCATGAATAGGTAGTAAACTGTACCAAATAATATTTATAAAATTATTGTAATAATCTTTAACTTTTCACAATCTTTTAATATGTTGAATTGCATTAATTAGTTTTCAGATATTAAACCAAATTGCATGCTTGCTGTAACCCTACTTGGCCATGTCATATTGTGCTTCTGATATTTTACTGTAATAGATTTACATCATATCTTTCTAAATTCTTATTTAACACTTCACTATAACTCCTCCAGGCATAGTTTCTCTTAGTAACTTGTATTTTCCTTTGAAAGCAGTTATAAAAATTGGTAACTTGTATTTATTTTACAACTATTTTATTTATAGCTGTGTTGGCATTATGCTATGAGTTTCATGGAACCAGAATTTTAGCTGTTATGTAACTGATTTATTTATGCATTTAATACATAATAAAAATTAAATGTGTCATATAAAAGAGTAAATTCATGAAGATCATAACATTGAAATATATAATGTAATAGTATACATTTTTTTCAGATGATTAATGCTAGTTAACAAATGTAGTAATATGTAAGACTGGTTAATATCTACATTATATATCTTATTCTCTATCACTCCATTTGGAATATTTGGATTACTTGGCAAACTTTTATCATTGTCATATGGAGCTATTATGTTAAAAAAAAGAAATGCATGGATAATATAATCAAACCCTTGAATCATGATTTTCTTTTATACAATGAAAATACTCAAATTGCCTTTCATTTTCATGTAGATTACTTTAAATTTAAAATTATACCTATATTTTTAAATATGTAAGAATTTTAAAGTACATAACTAAATTCTTAGTCATTATGGTATGAGAGAAGAACATCCAATGGTATACCATAATAAAATAGAAAATAAAAAACAAATCAATAAATACATAGAGCTAAAATACTTGCTTTGATAATATAAATATTACATGTAAGTGATAGAGCCAATTCACTTTAATAAGATGAAATATATAAAACCGTGATTTTTCTGTGAATTTTCAGTTTAATATTTGGCTGTGGTAATTTCAAAACATAATATATATTTTTTAATTTTTTTAAACTAGGGAAGTATAAAGTAAATCAATAATAAATACAGATCCTTTTTTCACATTGTTAAGATGATCAGTTAGTTGTGTTAATAAGAAATTATTAGAGTTCCATCTAAGAGCTAATCTTGATATATCCATTATTTTTCTAAGCTAATTGAATTCATTTGCAGAGACAAATAACTTTATAGGTGAATAAACTGAATATTGTGGTCTAAGCCTTTATATATCAGTAAGAATAAACAAGAAGCAACTGTCTATCTGGAAGAAACATTGGCACCTCTGATGCTTGGCATAGACTTTATGACACATAAGAACAGTGGATCCAGAAAACACTTATAAAATTTTTACCAACATGTTTTCAAATTGTCAATTACAGTTTGGTTGTTAATGCACAGACATAGACTACTTGCTCTATTGGATAGAATTCTTTGAACATCTCTTTTTTCTACATGTAAATGCACCTTCTGTCTATCTGCCCCTAACTCCACCACCACAAAGAAGGACAGCTAGTTTAATCTGTGCTATGTAAGAAATAAACATCGTTCAGAGGAAAATTCTGTAGGTTTTCTTCTCACAAAAGGAGTTAGAATTTTGCTTGAACTTTTCATACTAAACTTGTCAATATAAAAATGATTTCTAGAATTTTAATTACAGAGACAAAATGTCACTAACAACATACTTTAGATTTTAATCTTCCCTATTGAAGTAAAATAATTCATTGCTAAATTCTAACTGGTAGAAACATGATAAAATATACAAATTCCCTAGAGAAAGTCATCAAGATAACATAACCATAACATAACACATAACATAACTTAGTATAGAAACAAATTATTTTGTGAATATTCTAGAGCCTTAGGTTTAGTATAAGAATCTTCTGACTTCACAGAAAGATCAAAATGATTTGCAAATGTTTCTAACATTACAAAAGCGAACAATAGGGGGAAATTTAATTTGAAACTTGAGCATAGAATATTCATTAAAAAATGCCCTATTAAGAAAGGAATAATTTAAATCAAGTTTAATCAAACATTTGTGTGACTGAGTTCAAATACATGCAACATATATTCTTAATCATTTGCACAAGCTTGAATATAACTTTTAAATAATAGAATTAGCATTACTATTTCAAATTTCTCCTTACATAACAGTATTTTTCACAATTTAATTGTCATATATATTGTTAAATGCAATCTCTATTACTAGAGAAAAAACTAAATACATGACTAAATTTTTACTTTTTCACTTTTTAAAGATTTATTTATTTATTAGAGAGAGAGAGAGAATGCACATGTGCGAGAGGGAGGAGGGGCAGAGGGAGGGAATCTTTCAAGCAGATTCCCTGCTGAGTGCGGAGCCCCATGCCTGGCTGATCCCACCACCCACGATATCACAACCCTTGTGGAAACCAAGAGTCAGACACCCAACCAACTGAGCCACCCAGGTGCCCCTACTCTTTTACTTTAATATGAAATATTAAGAAGCCCCAATTAAGCTTTCACTCATCCCCCCAAACCTATTCTCAACCACTATAAACTTTTTAAAACAATCTATACAGCCTTTATTTAAAAGCTTTCTTAGTAGACAAAATAATTGCCATAGTTTTTGAAATATCTTTTTCAATCTTTCTTTTGATTTCCTATCATATTTTTAATCATTTCTCCTGTTCTAATGGGATATATATTTACTAACAGACTTCCATATTTTTACTGTTTCAGATAGTTTTACTTAAATACTATGATTCTATTTCATTTTTAAAGATTTATTTTTCCAAAATAAATATTGGTAAAACTTCTTGAAAATCCATACCTATAGTAAAAATTTTAAATTGCTTATAAAAACTTTTATGAGGTTGTATGGGATTTTTTAAGGGCTCTTTCAATGCTTCTCTTTGAGAACCTGTGCTTTCTTTGTTCCTATAGTTTTAAAAAAAACCTTTACCTTACCATTTTATTAGAATATATTAGTATATCGTCACTGCTTTGCTATATAATTATTTCTTCCAAATTCATAAACCCTCTCAGATTGATAGATGTTATTTGTTGTTCTTCAACATTTCTTTTACTATTATTTTAAAAATATTTTGTATAACTCTTCCTTATTTTTCCCTTTTGTGTTCAATGTTGTCATTCACTCAATGTTTTAAATAAGCTACATCACAGTGCTTATTTTAAGCTTATATTCTCATAAAAGCAGATGGCTTTTTCTTTTGCTTTTATTGTGTTTTTTTAAATGAGATTGTGAGTTTGGGTTTATACTAATTTCTTCTTCAAAACAGTTACAAATATTAATCATATTTATGTGTTTGTATGTCTGCTCTTGTGTGCAATTGTATTCTTCACCAGGATGCAAGTTCTGTGAAGATAACACACTTCTCTGTTTTATTTGTCAATATATCCATGGTACCTACGTCAATGTCTGACATTATGTTTATTGATAACTAATGACTATGATTTTTTAAACCTTTTCTCATAACACATGAACCCATTAATCATGTTTCAAAACCTGTTTTTGGCATCTCCCCGTACATTTTGCAAAAGCTTATCCTATTAATATTTTATAGTATTTCAAAGAATCACACAATTTTCTGTGGTATTTCCTGGCATGGTTTTTCATATTTTCTTTCTTGAAAGTTTTATTTCAAAAGAATCAATATAATGTTTTTGTGAGGTAGAGTTTATTAATGGTACTACTCTTGGCCAGTTTCCCACAAATGGTGCTCTTTGATGTAGTGGAAGCATTTAATCCAGTTTCTTACTTTTAGCTGTCTGTTATGTTGGGCACCAACTCTTAAGATAAATGGTTCTACATGAAGAAAATATGAACGTGACTTTCATTGGTTAACCAAATCTGCCACTATTATGTGACAGCAACCCTATCTCCACATGATAATTTTGGTCAAGTATCCTGACAGCATAGTAACTTTTTCTTTATCTGCTGTTAGAAATTATAAATCTTTATAGAGGGATTCTTCTGAAAATATATTTCAGTATGGTTCCTTTGTCCTTTTCTCCACCCCAACCTTGGATAAAAATGTGGCTTTAAGAGAACTTTATGATTTCATAGAAAGTTCCTCTGTGACTTGATTCTATGGAAATCTCCAGTAGTGACTATTTACAATGGCTTTGGTAAAATTAAATCTATTAGAGATTTGTCTAGATAGATGATAGATAGATGATAGATAGATGATAGATGATAGATAGATAGTCTGGATAGCAGAATATTAACATTTTGTTGGTATGTTATTAAATTGTAACAATTTCATATTATATAAAATTTTCCTTATGATATTAAAAATGGCATATACAGTGGATTTGTTTCCAAATGCTTGTTAGGCTAGATAAGATGCTTTGAATCAAATGTGCAGGAAGCCTTTATTCTATATTTGATATGGTAGTAAATTGAAGGCAAACACATAAATATAGATAGATATAAAACTACTAGAAATAACTGTATTCTATACTAAAGGTGCATAGACCATCTATATGCATGTCTAAGTAGCTATAACATTGAATAAACAGTGCTGTATATTATATTTTTTCCTCCTTTATTTTTGTATTACATATCCATCTTAAACTTCAGTATCATCCTTATGGTTTTCATCTTCCATGTCCTTGCCTTTAGAAACTAAAAGAAACATATTGTTTCAAATTTTCCATTAATAAAGTCCTCACAAAATTTGCATTTTATCCTATAGATTTGCACATTGTGGGATATTTTGTTCTGCCCATAACATTTTATTATCACTACATGGTTGTTGAATATTGACCACTGGAATTTATATAGATAGATAGATAATAGATGGTAGATAGATTTTATCAAGTACAATCATCATTTTTTTAATATATATTATATAAGGTCCAATAAATATTTTGCTACTGCCATGAGTTAGTTGATTTCCTATTGATTTATCATTAAATGTGTCCCATTTTCATAATAGTATATAACCCTAGTATGTGACTTGATGAATGGTACAGAGGTATTTTACCAAATTAAAATCTATAAAGTTTATGTTAGTTTATTATAGTTTTTAGGTACTTAGTTGGTACTACTGAGATGTCATAATGAAAAAATTTGAGGTACTGTTTTATTTTGGAGAAGAGTACTTACATCTTTGTCTCATGTATGTTTTAATTACCCAGTATCTAAATATTTATTGATTCCTTTATATTTAAACATTTGTTTGACTTTGTACTCCTTAATGGACTCTTCCTACTTCTGTGATATATTATTCCAGTTTAATGGTGAGTCAATATCTAAAATATCATTATGACACATTTTTTCATTGAATTTCCTTATCTGTGTTTAGAAGTGTACTATTCAAATATGACACATCAGTTTGTTAAATGGGTGCTGTGTTTATATTCAGATAGGACTCTCTCATTATCACATCCAGTGTATTTGGGTTTGGCAAGTAAATATTTGTCATGCAAATATCAAACCTATATTCCTCTTTCCTCTTAATAAACCACTAATGGTTGTCTCTCTAAAGAAGTGTTTTTCAAAGTGTGGTCTCCAAAATGGCAACATTAGCATCACCTAAGAACTTGTTAGAAATGCAAATTTTGGCTCCCACCACAGATCATTTGAATCTGAAATTCTGGGAGTCAATTCCTACAACTTGAGGTTGATCAAGCTCTCCAGGTGATTCGGATAAAAAAAGTTTATGGATCATTGCTTTAACATAGCTTCTCCCATCTTTATGATATGGCACTCTGATGTATCTCATAGTCTCAATATTTATTGCATAGAATGTTGGACACCAGCCTTAAACATCAAGGAGTTTTAAGGGGGCGCCTGGGTGGCTCAGTTGGTTGGGCGACTGCCTTCGGCTCAGGTCATGATCCTGGAGTCCCGGGATCGAGTCCTGCATCGGGCTCCCTGCTCAGCGGGAAGTCTGCTTCTCCCTCTGGCCCTCCCCCTCTCATGTGCTCTCTCTCTCTCAAATAAATAAATAAAATCTTTAAAAAAAAAAAAAAAAAGGAGTTTTAAGGAATGCCAGAACATAGTTATACTAGTTATACTAGTCTCTCAGGGATCTAACCCTTATCCACCTTGGGTTGGGTCACTCAAAAACAGATTCTGAGAATGAGATTTGTGTTTAGGTGGTTTAATTAAGGCATGTCCTACAGAACAACACCTGAAGGAAGCAGGATTGGGTGAGGAAGAAATCAAACTACAGAGCAGTCACAACTGTGCCCTCAGACAATCTAACTATTAGAGCCCTGGAGATGGGATGATCCTTCCAGAGCTATATAAATTAGAAGCAAGCGGCTCAGTCCTTTCAATGTTCTCCCACTCCAATCAGGCATTGAATGCTAGTTCTCCTCCCAGAGGACCAAAATATTGACAAAACAGTTCCCTTCATCTGATTCCCGTAAAGGGATATTTAATTACAAGCTATGCAGCCATTCCCACAGCTGGAAATCTGGTTAGCAAACCAGTGTCCATGGCACATACCTCACTTCCTACGTTGTTACAAGACTGTATGTTCCCTTTCTACACACATGTTCTTTTTGGTTTTGTTTTTATTACAAAACAATTTTCTAAACAAAATGGAAAAATATATTTAGATGAGCAATTGGACAAGTTAAAATATTTATAAGAGGATTGAGATGTTTATAATTTGTACTAAGTTCAAGTCCATTGCAATTATTTATGTACAAAAATGCTTAGAGCTTTCAATTACATAAAGCAGAAGATGAAATAAAAACTATTAGTTAAAATTAACACCACTATGGACAAATATTTATATGACACTTATCGACAAATCTATTCATAAAAATATGATTCTGGTAGATGTCTCAGATTGTAGTGCTGGATACCTGGATCAAAGAAATAAAATAAAAATAGAAAATGTGATCAAGTTGAAAAGCAGCTTTGGAATAAAGTTGGAACAAACCAATTTTGGAACAAAAAGGCAATACAATTGATGAATATCAAAAATTATTTCTTCTTCCCTAGGAAATATTAAGAAAATGGAAAACTTCTTATACATTTAATCTATTTTGCTATGTAGAAAGGTAGCATTAAGTGATAATATTATATTTTGAGCAACTGATTTATTATTTTAGCATTTTTTTAATGACATCTCTAATTGCATTTGGGATCTCTACTAAAACTTAAACTTTCTGTGCTTTTCACCTCTTCCTGGAAATTTTAGTTTTGATATTTTAATGAAGGATAGCTATTTGCACAGTAACTTCAGGATATAGTACATTCATATGTCGGTATAAAATAATCCACAACGAAGATAAACCCAGTCACCTGGTAATTTAGAATTAATATATATCAATGATTTGAATTATCACTACTTGAGCCGAATAAATTTGTGAATTCAGTCCTGAGAACTAGAACAAGATCAATAAATCAGGCATCTCTGAGCAACATAATATTTAGCTTTCACAGCAAATATGGGACATATCTTGTTGGATCTTTGGAAAAGGCTCTTTGTTTCAAGTTGTGAGGGTCTTAAAGGCATATTTCCTACCTAAGAATGTTACTAATTCAAGTGACAAGAGAGATGTCATTAAAATGCTATAATGGTGAGGCACCTGAGTGGCTCAGTGGGTTAAGCGTAAGACCTTTGATTTCAGCTCAGGTCCTGATCTCAGGGTGGTGAGATAGAACTCCACAACAGGCTCTGCACTGCATGGAGCCTGCTTAAGTTTCTCTCCCTCCCTTTCACTCGGCCATTCCCCGCCACCTCCCCCCACGTGTGCTCTGTCTCTCTTAAAAAAAAAAAATGCTATAATGGTATTATGATATACAGACAACACCTGAATTCCCAATCTTTAAAATACATTTATTATGGTGCTTCTGGGGCAGAAGTGTTATTTTCAAGAAGACTCATCTGCATAATTAATCTGTAATAAGTACAGTAACTGTTGAATGAGATAAAAACCAATTTTGGAACAAAAAGACAATACAATTGACTATCAAAAATTCTTTTAATTGCAATGAAAGAAATATCCCATTACATTAGCAAAGTTCTTAAAAAGGAAAGTAGTATTTCATTTCCTTTGTTTATTTCTTTATCATAACTTTTTACTATGATATAATTTGAGACTTACAGGGAAATTTTAAGAAAAGAGCAAGTTCCATAAACATATTAATACAGTTTACCAATTGTTTACATTTTGCTTCCCTCCCCCTCTCTTTCTTAATACAAACACATTTGCACACACAAACTTGTGCATGCTCACACAAACACACACACAGAGGCAGTTTTGCTTTAGGTTTCCATGAGAATGAATTCCAGTTACCACGTTTTCATTAAATAGTACCAGTCGCGGAACAATGCAATTCAAAACAACGGTGATGGTGGGATACCAACGTCGTGTAATTGCACAAAATATAAACTTTGCTGCTAGTTCTCCAGTCCACACTAGGTAAATAATGCATGCACATCATGATCAGTGACCAAACATGTCATTTCTTTCAAGTCTGACAGTATTTGTGGCTGTGCATCTGTTACGCAGTTGATTCACAAACAGAAAAGTGTGTAGTTGTGTTACTTTCTTATCTTCCAGTGATAAACCATGTGACATTTTATAAAAATGGATTATCAAAAGAGGGAACTGAAAGTTGAAAGTGCAACAAAAAATTAAACGTGATAATGCTAGAGTGAAGCTCAAATTGAAAACAAATGGAGTTATAGAAGTAGCTACATGGGATGTTGACTCCACCAATGACAGACTAGATAAGCAGCCAGAGGAAGTCAGTGAAAGCAAACTTATGGACATAAATGAGACAAATGGTTGTGAGAAAAAGGATGATGATATGCCAGAAGGGATGCTCGTTCAAAAAAAAAGTCACATTAAAAGAACCCACAGAATATTTCACAATGTTGAAAGGACAAAGGATAAAAAATTAAAACCTAATCCTAATTTAGGAAGTAGAATAACAATTTGTTAAGGCATAAAAAGGTGCCTGTGTGTGCTGTGAATATATGATGAGAAGGCAAGCACTGTTCATATTTCTTTTAAGTTTTTTTTTTTTTATTGCCTGCCTTTATTTTTACTTTTATTGAAGTATAGTTGACACACAATGTTACATTAGTTTCAGGTGTACAACATAGTGATTCCACAACTCTATACATTATGCTGTGCTCACCACAAGTGTAGCTCCCATCTGTCACCATACAATGCTACTGCAATACCAATGACTATATTCCCTATGCTGTACCTTTCATCTCTTGATAAGTTTTATACAAATAAATACAATGATTCAATTGTAATTTTTTTCTAATATTTTAAATTGCAATGTATGAGATAAATATTGGTTTTACTAATTTTTATTTTCTTAGATTGAGAATAAAATGAATTTTAATGTTTTGACAAAAATGTTTAAAGGTCACAGAACATCAGTAATTTTTCCTATTGATTGTTAAGATTGCTTTGCATGATTTCCATTTACAGAGTCATATTTACAAACTGGCACTACCCATCAAAGGGAAAAGTGCCATGAGACTAGGTTGGAAACACGCCCATTTACCCAAATAATTCTGTGTGTGTTGCTTTTTTTTTTTTTTTTTGTCAAAAACAAGAATCTTGGTCCAAATAGGCAATGCACTTATCACAGCACAGTTATCAAAATCAGAAGATTTAACAATGGTATAATATTATCTAATCTACACTACATTTTAATTTTAACTGTCTCAAGTAAAATATAGTACTTTTAAAAATTTTTCCCTGAAGATCCGTTCTTAGCTCATGAATTGCACTTAGTTGCTATGTATTTGCGATCTCCTTTGATCTGAAACACTTCCTCAGCCTTTCTTCATCTTTTCTGATCTTGGCAATAATTTTAGAAAATGTCTCTTTATACTTAATTCAGTTTATACATATTTTGCAAAAATGAGATTGTCCATCTTTCTTGGTGCATCATATCAGGAAGAATGATATCTGGTTCATCTCATTATTGGTGATGTTTAGTTTAGTTATTTGATTAAGGTATTATTCTCAGGGTTTTCCCACTGTCATGAGATTATTTTTCTCTTTGTAATTAATAACTACTATTGGGTAGTCCATTTTGAAACTATGGAAATATATTGCTTATCAACATTTCATCCACTGGTTTTAGGATATTTTTAATTATATAGTTGGCATTAGTCCTTAAAAGATTTTCCTCTAGGGCGCCTGGGTGGCTCAGTTGGTTAAGCGACTGCCTCCGGCTCAGGTCATGATCCTGGAGTCCCTGGATTGAGTCCCGCATCGGGCTTCCTGCTCGGCAGGGAGTCTGCTTTGTCCTCTGACCCTATCCCCTCTCAGGTGTTCTCTCTCTCTCATTATCTCTCTCTCAAATAAATAAATAAAATCTTTAAAAAAAAAAAAAGATTTTCCTCTATTTATTATTGACATATTTACATAAAGACTTTGGATTTTAGTGTCATTCTGTCATTGTATATTTTGATATTCACATTGTCCCAGATTAGGTCAGAGGAAGTCTGTTCAAGATGGCTTCTTTGTGCTTTTGACCTTTCTTTGAGGATTTCATTACTTTCTAGAGCAAAAAGACACTGCAGGTACACTGAACTTTTTTTTTTTTTTCAACTTTGAGTTGGAGGAATTCTTTATGTATTCTGAATGTGTTCCTTCTATTGGTATGTGTTTCACAAATATTCAGCATTTTTTTTCTACCTTATTCATTTACTTGATAGTGTCTTTGATTAGCAGAAGTTTAATTTTTTTTAATTAATATACTTTAATTTTTTAAAAGCAATTTTAGGTTCAAAGCAAAACTGAGTGGAAAGTACAGAGAGTTCCTATATACCTCTTGTCCCCCAACATCCCTCCCTACACCTCACACAAAGCCTCTCGCACCATCAACATCCCCCATCAGTGTGGGACATTATCATATTCCCACACTAACATTGACACCTCATTATCAACCAAAATCCATAATTTACCTTAGGGTTCCCTCTTTGTGCTATATACATTCTATATACATTCTATAAAAGTGTGTAATGACATATATCCACCATTGTAGTATCACACAAAATAGTTTCACTGCCTTAAAAATCCTCTGTGATCCACCTATTTATTCCCTCCTGTCTCCTCACTAAATCCCTGGCAAACACTGATCTTTTTAGTCTCCACCGTTTTGTTCTTTCCAGAACGTCAGATAGCTGGAATTATACAGAATGTAGCCTTTTCAAATTGGTTTCTTTCACTTAGCAATATACATTTAACATTCCTCCATGACTTTTCCTGGTTTGATAGCTAATTTCTTCTTAGCGCTGAATAATATTCCATTGTCTGAATGTACTCCAGTTTATTTCTTCACTCACCTATTGAAAGGCATCTTGTTTACCCTCTAAGTTTTGGTAATTATAAATAAAGCTGCTATAAACATTTACATGAAGGTTTTTGTGTGGACATCAGATTTCAAATCATTTGGGGTACAATTGCAGGATTGTAAGTGTATGTTTAGTTTTGTAGGAAACTGCCAAACTGTCTTCCAAAGTTGTGCCATTTTGCATTCCCACAAACAATAAATGAAACTTCCTGTTCAAAAATTTTGATTTAAATGAGATCTAGTTTGTAATTTTTAATATTGCTGCTTTCTGGGTTCAGTTTCAGAAATCGTGCCTAATCAGAAGCCATAAAGAAAGTCTCTACTTTCTTACAGAAGCTGAATAATTTTAAACTCTAAATTAGGTTTAAAGTTTGCTCATATTACTATTTGTGTGTGGTGCAAGAAAAGGATAATTTTCTTTCAATATAGATATCTGGTTGTTCCAGCACAATTACAAAACATTTAATTTCTCTACTGAATTATTTGTCACCTTTGTCAAAATCAATTGCCCATATATTTGCAGGATTATTTTTAAACTCTATTCTTTTGCATTAACAATTTTTAGTTCTCATGAAAATATAACATGTCAGTTTTGAAGAAAGCCTTGACATGCAGCAGTATACTGAAGAGACTTACTTCTGCTATATATATGTATATATCTTTCATTTATTTTCCTTGCTTTCATGCAATGGATAACTGCTCCAGTACAATGCTGAAAAGAAATGGTCTTGGGGCGCCTGAGTGGCTCCGTTGGTTAAGCGTCTGCCTTCAGCTCAAGTCATGATCCCAGGCTCCTGGGATGGAGCCCTGCATCAGGCTCCCTGCTCAGCGGGAGCCTGCTTGTCCCTCTCCTCCCCCCTTGTGCTCTCTCTCGCTATCTCTGTCACTATCTGTCTCTCTCTCTCAAATAAATAAATAAATAAGAAAAAAAAAAAGAAATGGTGAGCTGACATGATTGATTTGATAACTTTATTAGGGGAAACATTTAACATTTCCCGGTACAAAACGATAACCTTAGGTTTTTAATAGATGCACTTTATTGGATTGAAGAAGTTCATTTTCTTCCTAATTTGCTTAGAATTTCTATCATGCATAGGTGGTAAATTTTATCAAACTCATCTTCTCCTATTGAGATAATCATACTATTTAAAAATTTTTTATTCATATGGCAAAATACATTAAGTATCTTTTTAATGTTATCCAAATTTTGTTCCTAGGAAAAACAGCATTTAGTTATGACATATTATCCTGTTTCCATATGACTTAATTTGATTTATCTGTAATTTGTTAAGAATTTATACTTGTATTTGTGAAGGTAATTGATCTATAAATAGTGTATACAACTTTTATCCAGTGTTTGTACGAAGTTAATGCAGATCTCATGAATGTAGTGTGTATGTGTTTTCTCCTTTCGGGGGACATTTTCTATATTATTTATTTTAGTAATTCATCACGCAAACTATTTAGACCTGTAGATTTTGGTGGGAACACTTTTTGATAATGAATTAAGTTTTTTTTTTGGCAAATATAGGGTTTTTAAATTTTCTGTTTTATCTTAAATTCATATTCCCTAAATTGTGAAATGTGTCTGTCATAAAGTGGTCCATTTTTCCTCTCTTTTTCTCTCTCCTCTCTCAGAATTGTTAGCAGCTTATCAATTATATTGACCTCTTTAAGGAATCAACTTTTGTCTTTGTTCATTTTCTTCACCACATGTCTGTTATCTATTTCTGCTCAATCTTTAATTTTTACATTATTTATTACATAATTACTACTCAGTTGGCCTGGCTGAAACCATGAGAATGGGTGGTGCTATTTTTCTGGAGTGGGACAGTTATTGTCAAAATGGTTTTCTGTTATTAGGCTACCATTTTTTTAAGTAATTTCACTGGAGCACAAAGGTTTTTATAAAAATGTTTTTCTTTTTTTGTGTGTTTTTTGTCTTTACAGGGATGGAGGCTACTGCAGAGCTTTGTTCACAGTATATGAAAGACAACAAGGAAAACTGGGGAACTCGTTGCCATGATTTTTCTTCAAGTGCTGATGTCCCTAGTGCTGACGTCTACCCTCCTCTCTCCAACTTTCAGAGTCTTTCTATACTTGTTGCTTGTTGTGTAAAGGCATTTTTGGTTATATATATATATATATATATATATATATATATATATATTAAAGATTTTATTTATTTATTTGACAGAGAGAGAGAGACAGCAAGAGAGGAGACACAAGCGGGGAGGGGGGTGGGAGAGGGAGAAGCAGACTCCCCACTGAGCAGGGAGCCCATGTGGGGCTCCATTCCAGAACCCTGGGATCATGACCTGAGCAGAAGGCAGACGCTTAACGACTGAGCTACCCAGGCGCGCCGACATTTTCGGTTATAAGAGGGAGGTCTGGAAGCAATGGGGCTACTTCATGTGGTGAAATCACAGTCCCCTAACTTCTTTATACTGGCAATTTTATTCTAATGTTCTATTATGAAAATTTTCAAACAAAAAGCAAAGATAAAAGAATTTAAAATGAACATTCAATCACCTTTTACAATCTTTACTATGTTTTATCACATTTTTATTGATCCTGCTACTCATTTACTATTTCATCTTCCTTTTTTGATATTTTTCTAAGTAATTTTCAGACATCTGTTAAATATTTTAGCATGCATATTGTTTAATGAAATTTAATATTATTGCACAGAATTTTAGATGAAATTTACATGTAGTGTCATGCATAAATCTTAAGCATACATATTCAGAGTTTTGACAATTACACATGCCTTTGTAACTTAAACCCCTGACACAATAAAATGATATTAGTATCCCCTCAGAAAGCTCCCTCATGTCCCTTTCCAGTCGGTTACCATGCTCATTCCCCTTGGAGCAATCATTGTTTTGACTGTTTCTACCATAGATGACTTTTGTTTGATTTTAAGACATGTACTTCCCTAGTTAAGATTTTGTTTGCAGGACCAAGAAAAATTTAATATGTAGTTTGTTCCTTCCTATTTCTATTTTATTGTATAAATATACCACAGGTTTTATATACCCATTTTCTATGGATTGACAATTAGCCAATCTCTAGTTTGGGGATATTATGAGTTATGCTGGTGTTTTGGTTTTATTTTTGTTTCTGTTTTTGTACGCATATGATTATTTATCTTTATGAAAGCTTAGGAGCAAAGTTGCTGGCTCACAGTGTTGTGTGTATTTAGTCTTATAAATATTTTTAAAAAACTACAAGAACTTTTCCCAAAGTGATTGCAACATTTCACATCCTCAACAACAAAATGGAGCACTTCAGTTACTCCCTACACTTGCCACATTTTATCTTTTCATCTTTTCAGTCTTTTTAATTTGAATCATTATGGTGGTTGTAGTGATATTTAATTGTGGTTTCAATTTATATATAATATAAAATATTATATATTTTATTCAATATGAATTAAAACTAATAAGCTTAAGTATTTTTTATGTTTATTAGACATTAGTGAGCTCTTTATGAATGTTATTTAAAATTTCTTCCATGCGTTTTATTGGAAATTTTTGTTGTCTTTAATTTTTAATTATAGGAGCTCTTTTTATATGTTTTGTGAACATTTACTCCCAACTTCTGGCATGCCTATTTGTTTTCTTGATGGTATATTTTGATAAACAGAAGTTTTTAATTATGAAGCCTAACATATTTTTTGTAAGTTTATGCATATTCCTTCTTCGACTTATCTGAGAAAAATGTTTTTTTGCCCTAAAGTCATAAAGACATTATTCCACGTTTTCCTTTAAAAATATTAGGGTTTTACTCACAAAGCAATAAATACTATCAGACTATCAGGAATGTATGATCACAAGTAATCAAGTGGCCAAAAAAAAAAAAAAAAAGACGACGAAGAAGAAAAAGCATCCATATATTCAGTGTATGGATACACTAAAGAACCAATAATTATTAAAGTCTACTATGTAGCAGACAGTTTGTTTAGTTATTAAAAAAAAGAAAAACTTTTTTGTGGTAAAAAAAACTTTTAGATAAAAACTGAATTGTGAAGATGATATTCCCTAAGCCCTACTAAGTTATCAATGGAGACTGCAAAGTACTGATATAGTGAATTAATTTTATCCAAATATAACTTAAAATACTTTTAACATGAAAAATACTATGAAATGAAAATGTTTTATTCAAATCCATTGTTAAAATATACATTTTCATGTATTCCTAGAAAATATTAAAATATTTGAATAAAAGATTATGGGTACTAGAAACAATGGAAATCAAAACATTCGTTTATGAATACATGGTTTATGTATAAAGCATGTATTTATAAATTATGTAAACTATGTAAACCATGATTTTTTTCCACCTAACAGGTTATTGCTGAGTTGTACTGAAATGTTCCCTGAAATTTCTGTCATTCTTGAGGATGTTGTAAACCAGAAGAAAAATTTGCCATACAAAATAGCTTTCTTCAAACATCTGCTGCCAAGAAAGTTTGTTTGGAGCTTGTGATGATGGATGAATTTTTGACAGGTAATTGCAATTCAGATCAGATGCAGACAGATTTAGTACCTAAAAGCTTCTAGTTTATTAAAATCACCATTGATTTATTTAGCACCCCTTCTCCCCTCCAAACTGTGTTGCATTTTAACATTCTTTGGGAATTAATAATTTATCTATGATACCTATAATTTATACAGTTGATTGAAACATATTAGACTGTTCTTGGTTCTGGAAACAAAATCTTAGATAGGGAAGTACTTGAAAAATTAAGCAACGTTCTTGTATTGTTAAAAAATATCATGGCATATTTACAACTGTACTTATCAATAATTCCTCATTAAACATTTCCAATTAGTTATGCAATGTTTCATCTAACAACTGATTAAGTCTTTATGAACAGTTAATCGAAGCATCAGGTCTCACCCTCTTTTTCTTTGGTGATTTTCTGGAAAACTGAGTATGGGATGCAGAAAGTGTATAGGGGAGTGCCCTGTGGATTAACTCCTGAGGAAAGAGAAGGAAGTAAGATTGGGTAGAGGGAGAAGTTGAATGGTGACTTAGTTACAGCAATTCTCAGCAGAGCCTACAAGGAACTCTGGAACTATGATGGCTTTAAGCAAAGGGGCCGGATCTTTATACCATTCCCCTTTCCTCCACAAAGACCAATCAATGAATATGAACTCCCTTTACAGGGAAGAAGACAAGTCCTTGTGTGGAAGAGCTATACAGAGAGCCACCAACTGAGAGCCATCAGTAACATACCTTCTCTGCTAGTGCAGCTGATGAAAAGAGTGCCCCAGTCCTAAAAGGAATCTGGACAGCAGTATATATACATATAGTGTGTGTATGTGTATCCTAAATTAATTTTAAGCTCATTATTTTATATGCTATTTATACAAAAGTATATACCATTTAAAATAATAGTAAAATTAATGGACCTGTATCCACTCTATTACCAACACATCAGAAGCCATCTCTGTGGTCACACGACCTCTTCAAACCTATCACCTACCATTTTTCTCCAAAGACAATCAATTTCCTTCCTGAATTTCACTAACCATTTCTTATTGTGGTACCAATAGCAATTTTCTATAATACCAGAAAAGCAAAACCATATTGGGAATATTTTTCAGTCTAAGTAAACACTAACGGAAATATTTTTCAGTTGTATGGGATTTGATGCAATCAATTTGCCACCAATGGTCTAGTTGATCTCCTTGAGAGATGGTATTTACCATGGCTCAACATTGATCTCTGCTACTGATATATTAAACATTCAGCTACAGTCACTAAATAGGCCTTGATCAGAAGAAGCTTATGGTGTTGGACACATGCACAGTTCTTATCTCTACCACCATGACTACGAGGATCTGTCACCGTGCAAGGAGATCTATTAATTCATTGTGCAAAAACTAGAGTTTTTACAGAGCCTGCCAGACATCTACTGGACCAATCAACTTGTTCCCCTGGTTGAGTGTATCTTCTGCAAGGGATGTGTTCTAGTGGTCATTAATGAGATCTCATATGACACTTTATGACCACTCCCAAAGTCCATTATCATACTTCTGTCCTCCATACCTTCTCATCAAAATCTATCAATCTTTTTCCTTCCAAGCCCTGACCAAAAAGCCACACCATTCATCACAAGATAGGAGTCCATGTATAACCTGAACTCAAGCAATTCTTCTTCCACACACAGTGGATTACCATCGCTGCACACTGGAAAAATCCACTCTGATCACATTCTTTTTTTTTTTTTTTAAGATTTTATTTATTTATTTGAGAGAGAGAGAGAATGAGAGAGAGAGAGAGAGAGAACATGAGAGGGGGTAGGGTCAGAGGGAGAAGCCAAATCCCTGCCGAGCAGGGAGCCCTATGTGGGACTCGATCTCGGGACTCCAGGATCATGACCTGAGCCGAAGGCAGTCGCTTAACCAACTGAGCCACCCCAGGTGCCCCGAGCACATTCTTTTAAAGCCACCAGTGTGTGAGGTTGTAGCACAAAAGAAATTGACTGTCAACTTGTATAAACACAGAACTGATCTACACATGAATCAGACTTGGTTTATTTTTCTCCTCTAACAGCTGGTCATAAAATATTCTCCATGAAATTATAGGTGTAAACTGATGGAAAGACAATCTTATCTACCATCGATTTCTCTAGTAGCATAAGATCATGTCAAATCATATTGGCATACTAGGACTGCTTATAGCATAACCAGGACTTGCTACAGAGCCATCTATTGCTCGGACATCCATTCAAAAATGGTATTCTTTCATTTGATCTGTTAAGTGCACCAGAGTAGTAGTCTCAAGTGCAATATATCATGCATCCATAAGCCAAAGAGACGTGCCAATCACTGTTTTTTTCTAAGAGGTAGAAGATGAAAGGCACAATAACATGTCCTCTTAAGAAATATCCAATGCATTAGTCCTCATCTTCTGTGAAGGAAATACTAAAATTGTATTAGAAGAACAAGAGATTTACTGGGGAAAAATGCTAAAGAGGAAAAAAATGAGATAAAGGGAACTATAAGAATCTAGGAGAGCTATCAGATTGAAATAAAGATTTGACTCTTGTGAGGGCGAGAAGGAAGAGAGGGAAGGAAAAGAGGAGAGAAATAAAGTGAATCAAACAACAACAACTTAGCAGCAGCAGGATAGTACGATACCCTAACATCACAAAGGTACAAAAACCTAAACTGGGAACATCCAGTTTGATTGAGAGGAGGCAACTACCTAACACTTTCAGAGAGAATAACAACAACACCTTCTCTCATTAAACAGGAACTTATAAATTAAGTTCCCAGAAAAAAAAATCTAATGTATGAAAGCCAACAATGCAAATAAATAATCCCCGCATAATTTCAACCTAGATTAATTAATTATAGATTAATTAATTCCATCTAACAACAGTTTTAAAAGAAATTCATTTAAGGTGACCTAAAATACTAAGGGATAATGACTAAGACAGAAAAAAGCTTCATGAAATAAAAATAAGTAAAAGTAACATAAGAACAGATATCTATGAAAAAGAACTCATTGGAAGATATAAATATATATTCATATATATCTATGTTTTTGTTTATAACTATACTTACATCTCCATCTTATTTATATATTTTGCAAATTAAAAAATGTATTGTCTCCTTACAAAGATAGAGTGAATAAAGCACACTCACAATTTAAATAGACAAAAACACAAATTTGGAGGAATTTATACATTTCAAAGGACATAGAGACAAAAGTATAAAGAGTTAGTTAAGAAACGTGGAAGATAGTTTAAGGCCCTCTTACATAATTACCTCAATTTTGCAAATGAAAAGAAAACAAACAAACAAAGTACAGCGAGACTAAGCACTTTGCCTCCGGTCACAGAGCTACTAAATGATCCAGCCAGTCTTAATCTAGACACAGGTTTTATTTTTTTAATTTTTATTTTTTTAAAGAATTTTTTTAAGATTTTATTTATTTGACAGAGAGAGAGATAGCGAGAGCAGGAACACAAGGAGGGGGAATGGGAGAGGGAGAAGCAGGCTTCCCCCTGAGCAGGGAGCCCGATGTGGGGCTCAATGTAGTACTCAGTCCCAGGACCCTGGGATGATGACCTGAGTCGAAGGCAGATGCCTAACAACTGATCCACCCAGGCCCCCGTAGACTCAGGTTTTAAATATGACTCTCTATCACCTGTAAAGTTGTTCATCATTCTGAAACCCTCAAAATATTAGCTGCGTCTTTCGGTGAAAAGGAAACATAAGTATTGAGAAGACACCTGAGACACAAGAAACAATAGGGCACCTACAAACTTAAAATTGATCTATTTTTAATATTAATTACTTATAAAAGTAACTATACAATTGTTAGAATATTTAGATATTTGTCTTCAAATTTAAGGACAATCCATAAAATAAAAATATAACCAATGATTCCCATACAGTAAAGGAATTAATGAAATGTTCCATTAAATGAATGGAAAGCCTCCATTCCAATAGAAATCAGGGAGGGAGAAAATATATATATATTTTATATATATATATATATATATATATATATATTTTTTTTTTTTTAACTTTTAAGTGATTTTGAACAGACAATATAAATAGGTTGGTAAAAGTAAGTCCCTTTTCTGCCTAACTTCTAATTATTAATTATTTTGAGTTTATATTTATTTACTTTAACAAATTTACATGACTTGTATTAATTTCTAAATTTAAAGAATGAGATTATTTCAATGACACTCCTTGTCTCCTCTAATTTCCAAGTGTTAATTCTCAAATTGATCATTTTGCACCTACCATATATATGACATTTATATTTTTAGACAGTTACTTAGGCATAATTTTACAAATGAGACTTGATATTTTACTAAAGTTATATATCATTCTATTAGATGGCTAGAATCCATCATTAGGTAGATTGTTTTCATTTTAGAAATAATTTTAAGTGCTATGTTCCCTGCATTCTTACATCTCTGAGAATACTTGCTCTATTTATATTTTCAAGTCAGTATATTATGGCATAAAATTGGGTATTCAATTTTTATGACTTTTGCTAAATATTGTTCTGTTTTTACCTGCAATTGAATAGTGTTTTTTTTTTTTTTTTAAGTATCAATTTAATTTCCTCCACTATTGACGAGAGACAGGAAGATTTATTTATTTCTTAGCTCTCTTCTCCCTCCTGGAAGACTTGATAGTACAAGTCAGAAAATATTGGATGAAATAAAGCCAGACAAAAAAAGAGTACATATTGTATAATTCCATCTATGCAAAATCAAGCACAAGCTAAAGAAATCGATAGTTAGATGTCAGGATAGTGGTTAAGCTTTCAGGGGTTGTGACTCCAAGAGGTTATAAAAGAGGCTTTAGGGAAAAATTGGTTCCATTTCAACACTCCACAAGGGTACTGGGAATGTTTGTGATTTTTATTTGAATTTGGTTACACAGCTGATTACATGGGGGTTCATTTGGTCAAAATATATTGAGTTTTTTAATTATAACTACAGTATTTTCAGAATAAATACCATACCTCAATAAAAAATTTTCTGCTAAAAAGCCATACATAGGGGATCCCGGGTGGCTCAGTTGGTTAACCACCTGCCTTCAGCTCAGGTCATGATCCCAGAGTCCCGGGATCATGCCCCATGTCTCACTCCCTGCTTAGTGGAAAGCCTGCTTCTCCCTCTGCCCTTCACCTTGCTCTTTTCTCTCTCTCAAATAAACAAAATCTTTTTAAAAAATTAAAAAATTAAAAAAAAAATAAAAAGCAATACATAGATTTTACTCTTTTCCAGTAAGTATATGTCAAGCACGCTGTATGCTAAAGCACATTTAATACTCACAAAACCACCATGGGGGCGGGGGGTGAACACGCAGGCACACGCACACTGAGAGTTACAGTGGTACAGTGACTTGCACGATGTCATGAGTGAACAAGTAGTTCATCTGAAGTTTGACCCTGACCTCCTGCCGTTAGAGCCCAAGCTTGCTCCTACTGTGTTGTATTTCAGGCCATTTCTATGTCAAGAAGGGGCAACTCCATTGACTAGAGTGTTCCAAAGTCCCTCAGCTTCTCCCCATTTGTTCATGCTTCAAATTAACATAATTCCTTCATTTGTCACTAGATCCTGAAGGCATTTTTTTTTTTTTTTTGGTCTAAGGAGGAGAGGATACTAACTACCCAAGGAAAGTTTCACCTGCAGTCTCAATAATCAGTCTTTCTACATTGCCCATCTCAAATTATCTTTTTATAGAAGTATGACCTTTTCTATTTTAAGGACAATTGTTTCATAAGGAATATAAACCAAAACAGTTAAATTATTAGCCTCTAACAAAAATTATCATTCAAGAATAAAGTATAAGTTCCCATTTTTAAAAATTCAAGCTTTGCAGAGAGAAAGCATGTGCTTGTCTCAGTAGACAGAGTGTTCATGAGGGACAGTTTCTTAATGCAGATGAGACAATCTGTCTTTGCAAGCAATGTTCTCTTTGGGGAAAAAAATAGGTTCCATTTCAACACTCCACAAGTGATAAGTGAAGCATTTCAAAAATAGAAGCTCCTAGATGTGTTGATGAGACAATATGTCATTGCTAAAAAAAAAAAAAAATCTGCTTGAAAAGGCTAAATTTCACCCTGTCCCCACATGCCAGTTATTTAAATTTCTACAGCTGTGTGGAGTTAGCAAACCTTATGGTTCAGGAGATGGAAGAAGAGGTATTCTTTTTCATCCAGTTATTGATATTTACTGAAAAATATGCATTTCTAAAAAAATGCATTGAATTAATATTTCCCTTCAAACAAAATAGTACAAGATCACATTTCATAAAGAAGTTTTAGTCTTAGAATTTATAAAGGAAAAAGACTAAAGAAGTCATCTGTATACAGTTGTGAAAACACAGGTCACCTCCTGATCTTTACCTTGGTGAGAATATAAAAATATGAGACTTGGAATCAAGAAACCTGAATGTAGTTATTGTTTTTCTGCTTTGTCTATGTGGTCTAGGCAAAATTCTTGTCTTGTCAATTTTCCAGGTAGGAAAATTAGGCAATTACAGTAAATTCTCCTGAATGTTTTCCTGGCTCTGGGAATTTCTGTTCTACAACATGAAAAAATTTCACACCACAACCTCCTTCCTGTTTAAGGAAGTCTGCCTGTCACAGAGCTTTTGCCTATGCTGTTCCCATTAAATTAAATGCCTTGCTTATACTCATGATCTAATTCACATCTAGTTTTACTTCAAGACTCACATTTATATGGAAACATTCCCCCAAATTAATGACTAGATCAATTATCTTCATATAGGTTCCCATTGTTTTTACCTCTGCTGCACTATGAAAACATAAAACAGGTTCCAAGTGACAGAGTTAGAGTAAAGCCAGTGCACAAGTGGGTCCATGTTCAGCAATATGACGAGGGCCATGGGGTTGCTAACAAAAAGTGATGGGCAAAATATCTTGTTTCTATTCTCTCCACTTAGCCTAGGAAAACACTAGATCAGTCTGGACAGTCCTTCATTACTGACATCTGAAGAAAAGGAAGGAAAACAACAAACGCTTTAGCTTTGATTTTGTATTTGTCCTCAGCTGGAGTTTTTGGTGGTTTGTTTTCCATCTCTGTGTGTTATCATATTCAAAATCTGTTTAGATAAAACTTCAGGTGTAATATTTTCTTATGCTCTGTAGAATTTGCTCTGTTTTCATTTATTCATTTATTCATTTATTTTGGTAGAGAATCCCAAAACTCTTCTTAAATATTACTTTGTAATAATCTTACACATGCCACAGACATTTTTATCTCTACTTGTGAATTCTCACCAAAGCACACTTATTTGTCTATATTTTTATGTAAATTGATTTTAATTGTTCTTCTATCTGAGTTTCTATTTGAATTTTATTGAATGTCATGACTTTGCTGACAGTCCTTCACCTTAATGCCCTGTCTTTTGTGTTTTGTTTTCAGTCAAATAGACCCCTCACTAGTTGCAATTCTGATAGCTTACAGAAATAATTAGAAATGGCAGTTCTGTGGGCAACATTCTTCCCTAATTTCAAGATATAATGCATATCTATTATTATTGTTTTTCTTTGCTCTTATGTTCCTTTGTTCTTTCCTTTAAACATTTAAAAAATTGTGGGTGATAAAATTCATCTGCTTGCATTATCATCTTGAAATGGAAGCCTCTGTACTCTTAAATCTCAAATGTGGAAAGTAGAACACATTCATATAAATGACATATAAATCATGTAAAATGCCAGGTGTTAAATAAATAAATGTCTCTTTCTTCATGAGACAATGATTTATTCCTGATTTTAAAGATGTTATAAAATCAATAGCTTTCTTATTTCTACTGTCACCTGGAGGTGATATATTAATATTGCTGTCATTGTTTTACTTGTCCTGACACCTCATAGCTAATGCAGAAAAACAACCTGTTTCTCTTCTAATGCATTACTGCTTGTGTACAGCCACCGATTGGAGATTGGTACACTGATAACAACAATGTCTCCATTTATTCCTGATACTTAGGTACATATAAAAACAGTGGTTCACATGAAAAGCTGTAGATAAAAGTTCACCTGAAATTTTGATCAAAAAGCATGGGGAAGATTTAGTGTACATTCCTTTATGATCTTGGTTAAGTCACTTAATATTTTGCAATATCAGTTTCTTAATCTATTTCTTACTTTCTAAGTCCCCTTACATTTTAGGTTTCCATTCTTATTAAATATATATATATATATCTACTATTATATGTAATATTATAATTCTAAAATTCAAAGATTTGAGATTAGATAAAAATCCTTGCCAAAATACAAATTTTACAAACTAAAGGAACTTCAAAAAATACAGAGCAACAGAATTATTAAATCAGTTCCCTTGTACAGTAGTTTAACCCTTCAAGCGTACTAAATGCTCATATATTTAGTTTTCTTTCTTTTTTTTTTTCTTTTTAAATGTTTTATTTATTTATTCATGAGAGTCAGAGAGAGAGAGAGAGAGAGGCAGAGGGAGAAGCAGGCTCCCCGCCCAGCAGGGAGCCCGATGCAGGACTTGATCCCAGGACCCCGGGATCATGACCTGAGCCAAAGGCAGATGCTCAACCATCTGAGCCACCCAGGCGCCCATATATTTAGTTTTCTTTTCAGTTTTCATTGAACTATTAGTCTCTCAAAAATGTATAGTTAGGGAAAACTGGGTGGCTCAGTTGGTTCAGCATCTGCCTTTGGCTCAGGTCATGATCCCAGGGTCCTGGGGTGGAATCGAGTCCTGTGTGTCAGGTTCCCCACTCAGCAGGGAGCCTGCTTTTCCGCCTCCCTCTGTCCCTCCGCTCCTGTTCTCTCTCTCTGTCAAATACATAAAGTCTTTTAAAAAAATGTATATTTAGTTCAACATATTTGTTTAAAGTTCAGATAACTTAAACTTGTCATATACAAGTGTTTAGATTTAGCTAAGTGTCAATCACTTATTTGTTTGGCAATCGTGACAACACTGCATCAGAACTAAAAGAGCCTTAAGTTCATTTCTTTAAACATATTTCTCATCCAGATCAGAAGAAAGACAATTTGTGTCAGTACGTAACATCCTTCCAAACACATACTTTCACATATTTCAGAGCTAATACTGAAAATGCAGGTTGCTAGTTTGTGGTCAGTGCATTGCCGAAACCTTGGGAAGAGGCTGTATTTTCTGGGTTTCCGACTGGCATCCTTTCATTTTAGTCTCAAAGGGTAATTGCTACAAACTTGATTCATCAAATTAACCTTTTTGTAATTACTAACCATCATCGTTTTTAGAGCTAGGACAATGGCTTCTTTATTTTCAACTTATGCCTAGTAACTATAGTAGAACAGACAGTCAATAAATAGGTTGCTGAGTAAATGAATATACATTTATTATGTATCAGAAGCATGTTAGGTGTTTTAAATACATTATGTCCTATAATACCAGAAAAATCCTATGAGTGAAATAGGATTGCTTGTTCTATTGACCAGATGAGATAGCAAAGAATTTTCCAAGGTTCATACAATGTTAAAGCCAGGATATAAATGTTTAGTGGTTTAAATGTATTTTAAATGTTCCAACTCCAGAGACAATGATCTCTGTTCCCATATAGTAATGCTTAACCAAACTATGTCACCCTACTTTAGTATTTCATTTTACCTCACATATACAATCCATACATTTACACACTACATAAAACAGTGCTCTTAAATAATAGACACATTAAAAATACTTGATGAATTTAAAACATTCATACATAATGTACTACCCAATTTTTGTGAAAATTAATTTGGCTCAGAATATCATATTTTTGCATGGTAATATTGTTATTCAGTACATGAATTTATTCAATACCACCTCTTTCATATATTAGTTATCAATATTTTTCTAACTAGAGGGAAACTATCAAGTGGTATTATAGATGAACATAAATGCAAAGATCCTTAACAAAATATTATCAAATCAAACATAGCAACACATAAAAGGGTAAGACATAATGACTACTCGTGGTTTATTTCAATGAATAAGTGTCTGGATCAACATAAATAAATAAATAAATAAACAAACAAATAAATGTAATTCATGATGTTAACAGATTTTATAAGAAAAATCATTAGATGTATAGAAAGCATTCAACTGAATTCAACACTACTTGTGATTAAAAAGTCCCCAAATACTAGGAGTAGAGGGAAACTTCCTTACCATATAAAAGAGGTTATAGACAAAATCCATAGATACATCATACTTAATGATGAGAAACTGCCACTTTTGCCTCTAAAACAGGAACTAGGTGAGGATGATTTCTTTCTCTATTCCCATTCAGTATCATACTAGAAGACCTAACTAGTGCAATTGGGGGCGGGGGGTGGAGAGAACGCAGATAAGAAAAGAAGAATAAAAATTGTATTTATTTGTACATGAAACACTTTTCAATGCAAGAAACATAAAAGTCAGTTGCTTTCCTATACATTAGTAATAAACTATTGAATTTGAAATTTAAAAAAATGATAACATTCATTAAATCTGATCTTCATGTGGAAAATGACAAGTCACTGAAGAAAGAAAAGTTTTTAAAAGATCTAAGTAAATGGAGGTATATTTTACATAGATTGGAGCATAGGTTGCATATTGGAGCATAGATTGGAAGAAAGAATTAGAAGACTTGGTATATTTAAGATGTCAATTCTTCCCAAGTTGATCTATAAATTCAACACAATCTCAATCAAAATCTCAGAAAACTATTTTGAGATATCCACACACTGATTCTAAAATGTATATGGTACAGCAAAGGATACTATAGCCAATACAATATAAAAGAAAAACAAAATTGGGTAATTTACACTACCCAATCTTAAGACTACACAGTTATAATAGTCAAGAGCACATGATATTGATGAAAGAATAAACAAATAGATGAATAGAACATGATAGAGAACCCACGTAAACATAGTCAACTGATTTTTGAAAAAAGAATGAAGGCAAGTCAATGGAGATGAGAGCGTTTTCAACAAATGGAGCTGGAACAACTAGCTGTGCATGTGAAAAAATTGAACCTAGATATAGACCTCTCACCTTAAACAGAAATTAACTCAAAACGTATTATAGTCCTAAATGCAAAATATAAAACCGTAACATTTCTGGATGAAAACATTGGAGAAAGTCTGCATGACATTGGATTAGCTGCTGAGCTTTTATACAACACCAAAAATACCACCCATGAAAGAAAAAAAACTGATTGTTGAAATTTATTGAACTTAAAATGACATTAAGCCTTATTTAGCTAACTGAAGATTATTTGTTCTTGAGGGCTTAGGCTAGTAGTGGTCCTGTTGGAATTGAGTTGTAGTTTTTCATTCGTTGACAATCACAAGGCATGGTAATACTAAGAGACGCCCTAGGGGATTTCATGAATACCAGACATACTCTCCCTTATCTCCATTGTGGAATAGCAGTCCAATTTCACCTTTGGAACTTAGCATCAATTACCCTAGCCTATACAGTAACCCCTGCCCTCTCCTATTGATTCAGAAGCATGAGGAGTCCAAAATAGCTTGGTGGTAGGTAGTCTCAACTTCCACTTTAATGTAATCACTGCTCTGTCTCCTGATGGAAATATTCTTCTCTTTGGACTGACTTCTATGCTAGCAGAGCATAAGGCTGCCATGACAGGAAACAAAAATTTAACTAGTGAGTCATTAAGGGTAATAGTGATTGGTGCCACTTCCATTTCCAGACCTTTATTCCTGGACCTGCATGTCCTGGCTATGGGAGAAACTACCATATATTGGACACTGATTCAGAGCCTATGAAATCACCCAGAGAACCTTGCCCCAGCCTTTCAAGGCATTGTCCCGTAGGTAACACTGTGACTGGATCTTTAAGAAGCCATTCCACAGTTCTATCAAGCCAGGTGCTTCAGGATGTTGGATAATGAGATAAAACCAGTTAATTCCATGAGCATGGGTCCATTGCCACTCTTGGTTTGTGTGAAATGAGTTCTTTGTTCAGAAAAAGTGCTAAAATGCTAAAAATGTTAGTATAGACTAACATGACAGTAGATAGGACATTGTGTAAGTTCACAAATAGCAGTTCTTATAGAAGTATTGCATGTAAGGAAGCCAAATTTATATCCAGAGTAAATATCTATCCCATTAAGAACAAAAGACTGACCATGCCACAGCAGAAGTGGTCCAGTGTAATCAACCTGCCTCTAGGTATTTAGCTGATCAACCTGGGGAATGGTGCCATATTGAAGATTCATTGTTGTCTCTGCTGTTGGTAAATTGGTTACTTGGCAGTGGCCGTAGCTAGGTGCATAGAAGTCTATGTTACTGAGCCCATGCATAACCTCCATCCTTGCCATGATGGCCAATTTTGTCATAAGCCTGTTGGGGTACCCACTGTATTATTTAAATATTCCTCTGATAAGGTCACTTTCTGGTGGGCAATGGCATGGGACATAAATATCTTAATACATACATATATATATATATATACACACATATATATATACACACACACACATACACACACATACATACACACACACACACACACACACACATATATATATATATATTTGCCATTTAAAGAAGTCTATCCACACACATCTTTCTCAGAATTCCTTGTCACCAATTCTTCAATCATGTTCCTTTCAAGTCCCTGAACATCCAGCTGAAACACTGGCCACAGCCATGATATGATATATAATCATACAACTGGCCATTTCTCCTTTCAAGCAAAGTGAAGTTCTTGAAATTCTGACCACTTGCAGGATGCTCCTTTCTCACTATCATTCAAGAATGTTAAAGAAAGTGTCTATAGTGCTGAGTCTATTCACTTTTTGGTCATGCCTACACATCATGCAGAGCTATCTGTAAACCAGGCCCAAGTTTCCTCTTCCCTGTCAACAAATGGAAGGAGTCCTCATGAAGTCATAGGTGCAGACTGAAGGCTATGAACAGAATATTCATGTCATGCTAAAATGCATATGTTGAAATCCTAAACCCCATTGTGATGCTACATTCGGCCCTTTGGGAGGTTATTAGATCTTGAGAGTGGTGCATTTATGAATAGGATTAGTGCACATGTAAAAAGAGACAAGACAGGGCGCCTGGGTGGCTCAGTTGGTTAAGCGACTGCCTTCGGCTCAGGTCATGATCCTGGAGTCCCTGGATCGAGTCCCACATCGGGCTCCCTGCTCGGCAGGGAGTCTGCTTCTCCCTCTGACCCTCCCCCCTCTCATGTGTTCTCTCTCATTCTCTCTCTCTCAAATAAATAAATAAAATCTTTAAAAAAAAAAAAAAAAAAAAAGAGACAAGACAGTTTGATTTTGCTCTTCATTCTCTGCCATATGAGGATATAAGGAGTAGACAGCTTTCTGCAAACTCTGAAGCAAGCTCTCACCAGAACCAAATGTGCCTACACTTTGATTTTGGACATCTCAGACTCCAGAAGTGTGAGAAATATGTTTGTTGTTTAAGTCACCCAGTCTACAAGACTTTGTTATAATATCTGAGCTAAGACACCGGGATAGAGAAAGTAGTGTGGCAAGAATGGAGACCATGGGCATTTGAATCACTTTTCATGTAATTTATGTGTGCTTTTAGGGTCTGCTTGGCCCCAGTCTTGTATACACTATTTGCATTGGAGTGCTGCTGTGTGTGGCAAACTTAATGGCTGAGTCTGATAACCCCTGGTTCATGATGGGCAGCTCAGGTCACATGAAACTCAGTGGCCCATGGTGAAGCATTCAGCCTCTGCTGAGGCCCAGTAGCAGGCCAAGAGCTGTTTCTAAACAGAAGAATAGTTATATGCAGAGGATGGCACAGCTTTGCTCCAAAATCCTAAGGGCTTGTATTCCGATTCCTCTATAGGGGCCTGCCAAAATTCAAAGATAATCCCTATCTGCCACTGCCACTTTAAGCATCATTGAATCCACTATATCATATAACCCACATGGCAGAAAAATATGTGAAGCAGCCTGGATATTTTGCAGAGCCTTCTCTTGTCCTGAATTGAACTCAAAACTAGAAGCTTTTCACATCACACAGTTAGTGGGCCAAAAACACACCCAAATTAAGAATATGTTGCCTCTGAAACACAAAGAGGCCTCCCAGAGGTATTGTACCTCTGTTTTGGTTGTAGGGGGGCAGTTATAACTACTTATGCTTCACCTTAGAAGAGATATCTTGATATACCCACCTGACTGGACATCTAGATATTATGCTGAGGTGGAATACATCTGATTTTTTGTTAGATTTGTCTCCTACCCCCAGGGATGTCTTAGTAAGTCCAGAGTAGTTATTGTTTCTAGCTCACTAGGTCCAATCAGCGCGTCATCAGTGTAATGGACCAGTGTGATATTTTGTGGAAGGAAAGGTAATCAAGATCTCTGCAAATTAAATTATGACATAGGACTAGAGAGGTGATATACCTCTGAGATAGGACAGTGAATGTGTATTGTTGACCTTGCCAACTACTGTAGCCAAGGCAACTGCTTCTAGTGGTCTTCACTAAACTAACTAAAGACCCAAGAAAGTCAATAGTGTAGTATCATGTATTTATGCCTAACAGACCCAGGATAGATGATGGTACAAACAAAATCCACAGTCAGTCTGCTAAGGAATTCCCTCTTACTGAGAGAGGCAGATCATTTTGCTTTTTGTTCTATTCAGCCCTTTAACTGATTGGATAAAGTCCACTGTATTATAGAAGGCAATCTATTTACTTAGAGTCTACTGATTTAAATGTTATTCTAATTCAAAAATATTTTTCAAGTTGGCACAGAATTTACCACCATATTGCTTCATGTCTCACTCTCTTCTCCTTCAGGGACTACAGTTACATACATATGAGGTCTGTGGAATTTCTACCAAAACTCACAAATACTCTTTGTATTTTTTATTTTTTGTATATTCATTTTTTTACTGTGTGTTTGATTCTGCGTAGTTTATACCATGTCTTCAAGTTCACTCATATTTTCTTCTAAAATATCTAATTTACTGTTAATTCTAATCAGTGTACTTTTCATCTCTGACATTGTAGTTTTCAGGTATAGGTGTTTGATTGGTGTGATTCTAACTACATTATGAAAGTAAAGGCAACAGGATTTGTTGATAAATTCAATAAGGGCGTAAAAGAATGAGAAAGTTCAGTGAGTTTGTTGTTAGGAAGTAATAGTCACAGTTTTTTGGGCAATTTTTTTTTTTTTTTCAGTAATCTACTAGACACCCAGATAAAAGAATCAAAAATCAAGAATACTTTCAAGGAAAAGTTTGAGTTTAGAATAATTACAGTATTATTAGTATAAAAATAGTATTTAAAGTCATGAGACTGAATAACTTTACCAAGAACATAAATGTATATGGAGAATAGTAGCAAAGATTTGATCATTATGTTGAGAAGAGGAGAAACCAAAAGAATACAATAAAAGATTACAGTCTGAGGTAAGAAGAAAATGAGCAAATTGTGGTATCTTACAAACAAAGGTAAGAGTCTATTATAAAAAGGGGTATGAGTCACCTTGTTAATTTCAGAAGTACATCAGGACTGAATTTTGGCACTAAATTCGGCAACACAGAAGCCAATTATTACCTTAAATTTGGAGTTTCTGTTGATTACCTGAGAAGAGATCCTGATTAGAGTGGACTTCAGGGAAAGTGGGTGACAAGGAATTGGAGACAAATGGATATTATGATAAGGTTTGAGGAGTTCTGTTGCAAATAGGAACAAAGAAATAGAGTTGTACATAATGAGGAAACAGTGTTAAAAGCATTTTGAGATTATGAGAAAAAGATTTTTTTATGCTGATAGGGATGCTCAAGTAGATTAAAAAAATGATATTGGAGTAAACAGAGAGAGTAATTGCTGTTATGATGATTTCAATAGGTAAGAAGAGGTGAAATTGAATGCAAACATGGAGATCCTGCAAAGAAATGGTAGGGGAATGTTGTTATTCATTTAAGAAATGGAACTTTAAGTACTTTACCTGTAATTGTTCTTTTATCTGTTATAAAATTGCTTTAAATAATGTGAGATTATATTGCCATATTTATATGTGTTCTTTATTACAATATTGTATGAGCTATTATTTTATAACAGAATATCTTCCCACTACCATTTGCACTATTGAGATATTTTTTCCTACCATTTCATTTTTATTTCTGATATTAAAATTGATAACTTAGCTTTCTTTTTGGTCATGTGTTCCTGTTATATCTTGTCTGTTCCTTTGTATTTGAACAGCCTATATCATCTAGGTCTGATTCTTTATTGCTTCAACAACTTCTTATACACTCAGTCTCAGATTCTTTCCTTTACATAGTGAGTTTTATCCCATCAATCTTATAATTAAAATAAATTTAGGACTTACATCAACCATCATGGTTTCTATATAATTTTCTTTCTTGGTTCCTTGTTTCCTGTCTCCAATCTGATAGCCTGAATTTTCTTTTAAGAATCTAAATTGTATTTATATATATATAAAATATATTATACATTATATATTGTATATTATTTATATATATTTTATTTTCTTATTGTGGTTACCTACAAGTTTTTCTACTAATTTTCCAAATGTATTAACACCTGTATCTTTCCCTAAAAAGTATAATTCCCCTCTTCTCTAAGTTTTACACTTCTATATATTTGGATATTTGATAAAGCATAAGTTACATATTTTTTTGTATTTATTATTACTATTGAATTCTCGATTCCTGGATTTTGATTTTATGACAATAAATTTAGGGAGAAGAATTTGGTGGCTGGGCTAAGAATTTGGCTAAGAATGCATTTCACTTTATCAATTTTTTGTGCCATTTAAACTTTTACATCATGGGGTTTACTACCAATTCATAAATTATAGAAATTTGAAAAAATATATATATGAAATACCTAAAATGTAAAAGAACTTGTGACCTAATTACAATTATTTTTCATTTTAATTATAAAGACTTTATTTTTTCCATTATAGGTAGCATTCTATGTCTTTAGTGTATTTGTAATATAAAAAAATTCTGTCTCAGTGTTACTAGATTAGAATTAATATTTTTGAACTTATTAGAAAATTAATTTAATTTCCATTTCTGCTTAGTTTTATTTTTGTTGAAACCATATATTTAACTGTTTCTTGGTGTAGATCTTACTATTGCTAAATAATTTACATATATATAATTTTTAGTTAATAGCATCAAAGCTGTTGTTTTATACATTTTTGTTGAAGTTTAAAAATAGTTTTGGAAAATCAGTATGAATTCCATATTGTTTATCTTGTTCAGGCACAGGTTAATCTGCCAAGGAAAGGTGAACTTTCCAATATCAGATTATCTAAATTTAATAGATAAAACATATTCTCTGTAAGACTTTGTTTTGACACCAATTTCCATATTAATTCACATTATAACTAAAGCAAAAACAACTTTGTAGAGCTTTATTTAGCTCTACACACTAAGAACTATCATGTAGATTCTCACCTCAAATACATATCCTGGGTTTCTCAAGAATTGTTTCCCATGGTCCTTAATTTAGCTAATTAAGTAACTTAATCTTATACATTTCATTTTTATAAAATTAATTATTAAGCTAATAAAACCAAATTATGTTACTGATAATCATTTCCCAAACATTTTTTAGCTTTTACTTTAAGGGAGACCTTAGATTGAATTGCAACTACACTTTTAAGATTTAATTCACCATTTATAACTTTGCTAGTATTCAGAAGACTTCTATAATAAATAAAAGGATGAGCTATGAATCTCATATTATGGTTGTAAATTCTCACAACAGGCAACATTTCACTGTTGTATGGGCTGAATACTAGAAAGGTTTTCATGTGATAAATTTATCAATGTCTAAACTCCCTGATGAAATATGGCTGTTTTTGCCCTTAAAAATGTGGATCAATCAATGTTATTGAGGACTTTTCATCACTGAAAAATTTTTCATTTATACTTGAGACTTTGATAAAGTTTCAAAGTGATTTATTCTTCTCATATTATTTTTGTAGTCAAAATTTCTTTGTCTACTAAGTTTAAGAAATAAGAACTTCTATCTATATGTGGTATTTGGTATATTATTTTATTTATAATTGTTTTCTGCTTTGGATTTAATAACATTAAAGAATTGCTAAAATAAACTATTCAAACAGTAATTGTTAAATAGCCAGTACATGACATATATTCCAGTTTGCTGTGGTTATGTATAATCAATGCTAAGATACATTTTTTAATAAGATGTGTAAAATAAATGTCCTTCTTAAATAATTTTAACCTTATCAGGAAAACATATGTAAGTGTATTGGAAAGTGTTTTCACAGACTCTAGAATACATATCTGTGTATAGTAGCAGAGCTGATTACTCCAATAACTATATATTTAAAATATAGGAATTTTTAAATGCACTTCACATTTTTGAAGTAGAGATTGGACTCACTGAGATTGTTTCTGCTTTCACAAAAAAGCTGTTAAAAATAGACCTCACGGAAAGGGGAACCCTCCTACACAGTTGGTGGGAATGCAAGCTGGTGCAGCCACTCTGGAAAACAGTATAGAGGTTCCTCAAAAAGTTGAAAATAGAGCTACCCTACGACCCAGCAATTTCACTACTGGGTATTTAACCTAAAGATATAAATGTAGTGATCTGAAGTAGCATATGCACCTCAATGTTTATAGCAGCAATGTCCAAAATAGCCAAACTATGGAAAGAGCCTAGATGTCCATCAATAGTTGAATAGATAAAGATGTGGTGTGTGTATATATATATACACACACATATATCTACAGTGGAATATTATGCAGCCATCAAAAAATGAAATCTTGCCATTTGCAATGACAGGGATGGAACTGGAGGGTATTATGCTAAGTGAAATAAGTCAATCAGAGAAAGACAATTATTGTATGATCTCACTGATGTGTGGAATTTGAGAAACAAGACAGAGAATCATAGGGGAAGGGAGGGAAAAATGAAACAAGATGAAACCAGAGAGGGAGACAACCATGAGAGACTCTTAATCTCAGGAAACAAACTAAGGGTTGCTGGAGTGGAGGGAGGTGGGAAGAATGGGGTGGCTGGGTGATGTACACTGGGGAGGATATGTGCTATGGTGAGTGCTGTGAATTGTGTAAGACAGATGAATCACAGACCTGTACCCCTGAAAAAATAATACATTCTATGTTAATTAAAAAAAAAAAAAAAAAGAACAACATTCCACAACTTTCAAGCACTTGCTCAGCAGAAAGAAAAAACTGCATGCTGAACTCTGGCAAACATTCATGGTACCTTTGTTGATAGGTAGAGAAGGGAAAATAAACTTAGGTAATACATCCCTATAAAAAAAAAAGTGTGATTTTAACTTTGCTGAATCAAAGACTGAAGCATATTTTTATTCTCTCTATAGAAAATTATACTATAAAATTATTTTCAAGAAGTGATGATCAAGGACTATGCATTTTGAAAAGGAAAGAAAATGTAGAGTCAAGCAGTTCATTAAAATTATATTATTTTTTTAGATTTTGTTATGCTTATAGTATTTTCAGTCAGCTTAAAAAATTTTAAATTTGTTAATTTTCTCATTTTTAATAACTATTTAATCATTCATTAAAAAAAGAATGGACGTGATGCTAATCTAGTTATTTTTCTGCTGATCATTTTTATAGGAGAAAGGCTCTGGAACAAACAAGAAAGATACATCCATCTGTAAATTCCACATCGTCTTTGGGGAAAAAGAAATCTTGTCCAGGCTATCCTTGTTTTTGCATAATAGAAAATATCAAAGTAAGTATTATATATATTACTTTTGAAATATATATATATATATATATATATATATATATATCTCCAAATGATCGATTGGCTTTACCATTTTCACATTACATCTTTTTCTGCCATGTAATTATTTTCAGGGTTTTTCTAATACTGAATACAATCCTTTAGTAAATTATTTCCTAAAGATTGTATTATTTTTTAGATCACTAATGTGTCACTACTATTTCTTTAATGCAAGCATTTTAGGGATGAGTTTAATTTCAGTAAAGTTCATTGGGTCATTCCTATAAAATATATGAATTCAAACATTATTACTTAATGAAACATCATGGCAAATATCCTGTGCTGTAAGTATTATCATTCTGAAAAATAAAATTAATCAATATATTTTGAAGAATAACTTGTGAGGAAAATGTCCACATAAGAAACTGAAATTGAATTTTAATAAAATATATATCCCAAATATATTGTATTTAGAAAATTTTTTTTGTAATTCTGTTTCACGTACATACATGGTGTATTTTTTAAATTATACAGGGTAGAAACAAATACAAAAGCTAAACTTTGATGTTTTTTCCACATATTTTTAATATACCAAATGTTTTCATAGTCAAAACAGGAAATGTTAATAAAAGGCTATGTGTATGTTTTGAATACAGATATCTTTAATTTGATAAATATTAAATGCCAGTTTATATTATTGTTCAAAATCATTCATCCCCTTTTGTTTATGGCCCAAATTTTACTTTGAATTTTTTTTTTTTTTTTTTTAGAGTGCTTGTGTGGGGGGAGAGACACAGGGAGGGAAAATCTTAAGCAGACTCCATGCCTAGCAAGGAGCGCAAGGGAGGGGGTCCATCTCTCCATCGGAGATCATAACCTGAGGTGAAATCAAGAGTTGGATGCTTACCTGACTGAGCCAACCAGGTGCCCCACTTTGGTATTTTTATGTAGCTATGAAAATACTTAATAACATAATACATAATAAAAATTCATGGAAAATGGAAACAGTGATTTAATATAGACACCATCCTTTATTGCATGGATAGTTAAATGATGGCTGTGTTAGCCCAAAGGAGAGGAAAATATAGAAATTGCCCACTTTCAACAAAAAGTCAAGGATAATCTTTAAAATTATTCCCTCCTCTACTTCTTAGTTCATTTATTTTTTAGCTCTGCCCCTAAACTGATGATGCGGCAGATTTCTTCAGTCCCCAGCCTCATGTCCCTCAGTCTTTGATTTGAGTTACAACTGTGATGGACAGGTCCAATTCTTCTCCCACTGACAATGTCCCAAGCATTGCCATGTATCTTTCCACATACTTCCCCAAAACATTCTGCCGTCAAGAGAGTTATTTCTCCCTAGGTATAGGTGCAGCCCAAAAGTGTGGGGAAATTAACCCCATCTGCCCTACTGTAATTTAAAAAAAATGGAGAATGAAACAGAGAATACATGATCCAACTTCCTGTCTGTCAGAAAAAATTCTGGAAAACTTCTAATAAAATTTTTAGAGGTCCCAGATAACTGAGCCCCTGTTATCTATAGCACCAACCTTGATTATTTATCCTTATATGGGCTATATCTCCTACCTTCCTACTGTGTTGTTGCTCTCTCTTTTATTGATTTATTTTAGTTATTTATATATTCTGCATAGAATATCTTATTGGATATATGTAATACAAACACTTTCTTCTAATCTGTGGCTTTCTTCTACTCTTAATGGCAATTTTTAAAGACTTAAGTTCTTGATTTTAATGTAGCTCAATGTATCAAAACTTTCTTCTAAGTCTAGTACACCTAATGTCCTATTTTATATACTGTTTACTACTCAAAGTTAACAAACACATTGGCCTGTAATTATTTCTCAACACTTTATTGTTTTACCTTCACATTTAGGTCTATGATCCATTTAGAATTGATATAGTGTCTGTGGAGGGGTCAAGATTCATTTTTTCTAATGGATATTCATTTGACCTAAATTCACATATTTAAGGAAACCATCTTGTCTTCACTATGTTACTACTTGGTGGGAATGAAAGTCCCGACTCTCTGGTTTCCTACTTAGACAACCCCTGGGAGATGTAAGATACCTAGTTAAAGCCTCGTGAAAATCTGGGTTTTCTCTATTGGCCTTTGCTGGCTTGGATGAATATGGGATCAGAATTTGTGTGTGTGTGTGGTGTTTTGCATTTATTTTCTCCAAGTTTTCTGTCTTGCTACTTTTCTATGTTTCCTGTCTTTTGACTAGAGAATGTATGCTTTTGGTAGGGCCTTTTTGTCTGCCTCTGTTGGCATTGTTGGGTTGCTGGTTTCTTCCACTCTAAGACTAGGATTTATGAGGCAAAAAGCCAACCTAGGAAATTCACTATATGCTGTTCCTTGGGTCCTAAGGTCCTTAGCTGGCCTGACTTCTGTACATCTTTCAGAGTCATTATATATTTGTTTGAACATATAGTTTTCAGGGTTTTTAGTTGTCCATACATAGAAGAATTGGGAAAAGTATGTCTACTCTATCTTCCTAGAAGCAGAAATTTAACCTCTTTTCAGATTTCTAATGCCTGACCTTATATATCTTTGAGGGGAAAAAAAAATGTAGTCATATGTTCCCCACATTTCCCTGTGCTTCTCATATCCCTGAGACCGGCCAATCAAGCTCTGCTACTTTGGCAAGTCTAAGATACAAAGATTGAGATAAATATACATATATATATATTTTTTTATTATTTGTTTTTTACACAGGCCCATGTTATTGCTGAAAGCTCAGAAAGATTATTGCCTCCTTTTGGCAACTCTCTGTTCATAGCTTCTTTCTAAGAAGTCTATGAATTAGCACATGGAGTCAAAACAAAACTGGCATACACACTCACTGTGCAATAGTATTGTAAGTGATTTTGGTCCCATTAAATCATAGTTTTCTCAAAAATTCCCCAATACTTCAAAGCAGTATTTCACTTTATATTACCCCAGCACTTTTAGCCCTTATCTACAAGAGCACTGGTTTTCTACTAACTACTCCATCATAGTTGAAAATGGAAGTATGTCATTTATTTTTATTTTTCCAAGGAAGAGATTACTAAAGATAACTGCAAAAATTTACAAAGTGTGCTTTAAAGTAAGTCAATTTCATATACAAAAACGAGAATACATGAAAAATAAGATTTCATATATAAAAATAAGAATCAATAAAATTGAGATAATTTTGGCAACTCTGACCATGTTAAAAATTAAAATAAAATAAATAAAAATTAAAAAGACTAAAATATATCAGGAATACTGTAAATTTTATACTGATACCATGAAATTTAAAAATATATTGACAATATTATTAAACTCTATTAATTTAATAAGCTTGAAAATCAAGATCAATATTATCTTATTTTGTACATGTTATCTGCAGTGTTTTAAATAAATTATAATTTGTTTCCAAAATAAAAATCTAATCAATTTCAAATTGAAATAAGAACCTGTAGCTTATCTTAAAAAGACAGAAAGTCCAACCATAAGAGAATTGTATTCTTCCATGGAGCTGAGTAGTTGCTGTATATTTTGGAGACATGTAGTCACCAGTTTGCCACATTACTTCCTTTCCCTATTTGTCCTTGACTTTGTGGTCAAGTGAAAATGCAGAAATTATTTTTCTTGCATTATTCCTCGATTTTAAAAAAGATCAAAGTGAAAAACTCCTCAAATTTACATCTCTATAAATATCTGAAAAATCAGGTTTTGCTGAGAAGTTTGTGCATTATGAGAAAAATGGGTAGTACTTTGGTAGATACAGGAATATAGACATTGTTAAACCCAGGCCACTTTACTCAATTATCAACCTACCACTTGTACAACATGTTTGATTGCCAAACCTAGTCTAAAAAACAAAAAGCAAAACAAACAAAAACAAAAACAAAAAACAAATTTTCCTGGGAAACTAGGTCAAGGAATGATCATTAAAACTTTAATGAAAAAATTATCCTTGAAGAATGTAAAGATATTAAAAATAAACAAGAAAAATTTCATACATCTTTACTCCTATATAAATTCCAAGAACACATAATTCCCATCCAATATAAAGTATTTTAGAATCATTCTGAATGTATTCAGACTGGTGGATATAGAGTGGTGAAGTAAAAAATTATTAGAAGTTGTGGGCTTTTGCGGGGGCGGTGGTCCTCGAAGGTAGTAGGATTGGGGTTAGGGAGATTTTTCACTATTATTTCTTTAGTGTTGTTTTGCTTAAATTTTACAACTGTAAATTTTTTGCTTTGTAATTCAGGTAATTTTAAACAATAGAAACAATGTTAAAATTTTGGCAAATATCTTTAAGCAGGCTTATATAATCCATAAGTTTATATTCCTTGATAAACATAGCAAGTAATATTTCTGTAAATATGTAATTTTTTTAAGTTTTCACTTTAATTTCATTTAGCTAACATACAGTGTTATATTAGTTCCAGGTATACAATATGGTGATTCTACAATTCCATACATCAGCCAGTGCTCATCATGACAAGTGCACTTCTTAATCCCCATCACCTATCCCACCCATCCGCCCTACCCCCTTTGCCTCTGGTAACCATCAGTTTGGTCTCTATAGTTAAGAGTCTGTTTCTTGGTTTGTCTTTCTCTCTCTTTTTACCCCCTTTGCTCATTTATTTTGTTTCTCAAATTTCACGTATTAGTGAAATTATATAATATTTGCCTTTCTTTGACTTATTTCATTTAGCATTATACTCTAAAGCTTCATCTATGTTGTTGCAAATGGCAAGATTTCATTCTTTTTTATGGCTGAATAATATTCCATTATAATATATATATATATATATATATATATATATATATATAATATTCCATTATTATATATATATATATATATATATAAATCAATAACCACACCACATTCCCACAAACAGTGCAAGAGGGTTCCCCTTTTTCCACATCCCTGCCAACACCTGTTGTTTCTTGTGTTGTTGATTCCAGCTGCTCTGACAAGTGTGAGGTGATATCTCACTGTAGTTTTGCTTTGCATTTCCCTGATGGTAAGTGATGATGGGCATCTTCATGTGTCTGTTGGCCATCTGTGTGTCTTCTTTGGAGAAATGTCTCCTCATGTCTTTTGCCCATTTCTAAATGGATTGTTTGGTTTTTGAGTGTTGAGTTTTATAAGTTCTTTATTGAGTTTTATAAGTTCTTTATATATTTTGGATACTAACCCTTTATCAGATGTGTCATTTGCAAATATCTGCCCCCATTCAGTAGGTTGCCTTTTAATTTTGTTGATTGTTTCCTTTGCTGTGCAGAAGCTTTTTATTTTAATGCAGTCCTAGATTATTTTTGCTTTTATTTTCCTTGCCTCAGGGGACCTATCTAGAAAAAAGTTGCTGCCTGTGTTCTCATCTGGGATATTTATGGTTTCAGGTCTCACATTTAGGTCTTTAATCCATTTTGAATTTTTCTGTATGGTGTAAGAAAGTGGTCCAGTTTTATTCTTTTGCATGTTGCTGTCCAGTTTCCCAACACCATTTGTTGAAGACACTTTTTTTCCCATTGGATATTCTTTCCTGCTTTGTCAAAGGTTAACTGACCATATAATTGCAGATTTATTTCTGGATTTTCTATTTGTAAATATATAACTTTTAATTCCAGCCAAAAGATTGCATTTTTTAACATGACTCTTCAGTTAGGAGGTGTGTGATTTGAAGTTTGGGTCTTCATCTCTAACATGAATGGGCCACAGTGAATTTTGCAGATGAAAGAGGTAAAGAAAATACTTAATTCTTGTATTTAAACCTAAGATTTTAAAAGTGATATGGCAGACATTTACAAAAGAAAAAATCTTCCTTTAAACGTTCAAATTTTGCATTGCAGATATTGCAATTTTACATGCTTATTACCCATTGGGGTGCTTTTAGTAATTAAATCATAAACAGATGTATAAGTGCATTACTACATGACACAAGTGACTGATTAAAATGCAGGTACTAACTGGAAAATATGTATGTATTATTTATGAGTCATCCTAGCATTTAACATAAGGAAACATCTCTCCCCTTATTTCTGTGTTAATCTCAAAGGACCTATAAGTAATTAAAATAAACACACACAAAAATAAAAATAAATAAACACAATAATGTGTAGCCACTCTTGGGATTCTGACTCAATTTTTTAACTCTATACAACTCTAATATCTTCTGCTAGAATTTTTATTAACTCATTTATGTTTCCTGGAATATAATATAGTTTTACTAACAGTGATTTCCAAAGGTGAATAAAACAATCTTGTCTTTAAAAATATCTCTAATTGGTGGGGAGCCTGCTTTTCCCTCTCCCTCTCCCTCTGCTGTTCCCCCTGCTTGTGCTCTCTCTCTGTCAAATAAATAATAAAATCTTAAAAAAAAATCTCTAACTGAAAGGGACGAATTCTGGAGTATTTAACAGAAAATTGAGAATTTCTTTTTTAAGGGATGCTAAGTTTAAACAAACCAAGTGGTGACTGTGATTAAAGTAAGAAGATACCTTATGAATTGGGGAGAAATTTCAGGTTAAATGTTTTTCTTATCATTAAAAAGGACAAATGGTACTAAATGATATCTAAATTTCATTCCGTTCTAACACAAACACTGTTTTATCTAGATAAGTTCATGAGAGTGTAAGGCATATAGTCAGGGTCTTATGATTTTTGCAAGCAGTTACACTTTTTCTTTTTTGTTGTTGTTTTGTTTTGGAAATAGAAGATCATGAGAAAACTTTAGTCCATAATCATGATTTGTAGTATAATCTTCCAATCAGTTTTTGAAAATCCTGTTGGACCAGTACTCTCTTTCAAAATTTATAGCCACATGACATAGTAAAAAATAAAGATGATCCATATTCTCCAAATATGGGACCTTAAGCTAATGGAAAAGCAAAAGTAAGGGATATTGCATTATAGCACAGATAAAAAGAAATAATGAATATGTTAGTGTTCAGACAATGTTCTTGGAAAGAATATTTGCTTTAATGTTTCTACTCCTTTTATTTTATTTTTATAGATATTTTGTGTTACATTTCGATGCAAGATTCTTAATAGATTTTATTTTTTAAAGAATTATATGTATAGGCTAAGTCACTGTTTACATATTATCTTTTAATATGTGATTCAAGCAAAGAAATTATTTCTATGCAATTATTTGACTCAACTAGGTTTGAGATGTTTAATACTTGTTACGACTACTTGAATAAACTACATACTAAATAAATAACGGTCAATGTTTTATTTTTAAATAAGCTATGATGTCTTCACAGACATGAATACAATTTTGCCATTATCAACAATGGCATTGACAAATATAAATCTAATTTTGTATAGTTCAACCATCATCAAATGGGATAAAATATCCAAATATTACCTACATTATTCAAAAGTATATTAATTTAATTATGGTTTTCAGAAGTAGCAATGCCTTATTTTTTCAACATATTTTAAATTCTTCAAATTATTTAATATCCTGGATATTGTTTCTGTTTTCAATTCCTAATATTTCTGTATTTTTTCCCCACTGTTTCTATCTTCTTTCAGAGTATGTCTTTTGGTTTTGAAGAGTACTAATGGTATTGAAAACAAACTACTGCCTAAATGTTAAGATTCTAATTATCATTTTACTCTTGACTGTTTTCTCTTCTAACTTTGAATTCAAAATGTAGACTGGCATTCAGTTAATTTTTTTCATGATACTTCTATGATCAAATCTTTATAATTATATTTTTTCTATCAGCTGAAGATTTATTAATTTATGTATTCCAAACATACTGAGTTTCTACTATATGCCAAGAGATGTAGTTGAAAACAAAATAAAGTCTCCACCTTCATGAAGCTTAAGTGATGATGGTAGAGAAAGAGAGACTATAGGTAAGTGAATAAATATGAATTTAATATCATTTATTCATGTGTTCTAGGAGTAAAATGAGGCAAGATAAGGTAATGGAAATTGGAGAATAGTGCATCTTAGACAGGAAAGCTAGAGAAGGACTTTTCGAAGGAGGTGACTTTGGACACATGACAGGATGAATGAGGGAAGCAGACAAACAAATAGTAACAGATTATCAGGCAGAGGTAATAGCAAACACTAAGTCTCTGAGGCTGGAGTATGTGTGAAAGTTTGATGTATAAAAAAATATCTAGTAAGGCAAAGTGTATTAGAAGAACAGTGACTTTAAAAAACGTTGGAAAGTTAGGCAAAAAACAGTATATTTAATATATTTCTTATTAGTAGGCCCATCTAAAGTCTTTGGATCTTATTTAGGATGATTTGTATACACACGCTGATTCCTGAGTGGAGAATAGAGTTTAGAAGGTCTAGTGTAAAAAGAGTGAAACCAAGGGTGAGGTTACTGTAGCTGCATAAATGGCTTGAGCTAGTGTGATAGAGGTGGAGGTGATGAAAATAATTGTTAGAGGCTATGTTTATAGAATTTGTTTATGAATTAAATATTGAGTGTGAGGAAAAAGTAGAAGTCAAGGATAATTTCAGGGATTTTGGCTTCTACATCTACATGAATGAAGATGCTTATTAATGATACTGGATTTGGGAATGTGGTTAAATATTTGTTTGGATATATTAAATATGGGATTAAGAAGACTTCCAAAGAGAGGGTAGAATATAGTGGCTGGATCACATGACTAAAAATATAAATGCTGGATTTATCAACATGTATATATGATTTAAAATCATGAGATGGGATAATACTAGCTAAAGTGTGAGGAAAGGTTTTTTTTTTTTTTTTAAAGATTTTATTTATTTATTTGACAAAGAGAGGCACAGCGAGAGAGGGAACACAAGCAGGGGGAGTGGGAGAGGGAGAAGCAGGCTTCCCGCTGAGCAGGGAGCCCAATGTGAGGCTCGATCCCAGGACCTTGGGACCATGACCTGAGCTGAAGGCAGACACTTAACAACTGAGCCACCCAGGTGCCCCAAGTGTGAGGAAAGATTACAAGCAGAAAAGGTTGCACATTTTTGTACAAGTGGTTTCTAGCCTCAATAATTGGGAAGAGAAACAATCTAGAAAAAGTGTCCCAGTTGGAATAGTGAGGGGTTTGGGAGGTCTTAGTAATCTACGAGATTGGGCAGGGTTCCTCTAAATTGAATTTTGGGTGTATCTGGTAGGTTTTCTTCATAGACTTTAGCACAATAACAATCATTTTAAAACTATTAGCTTTGTTTCTATTCACTTATCATTTGTACTTTTCATGAAAAAAAGTATGGTATCTATTTGGACCCTTATTTTGCATAGAACAATGCCTAGAATGTATCAATTATTGAGTATGTTTTTTGTGAATAAAAAAATTGAATACATAAGCATAAAACTTAAAATATTAGGTAGGCATCATGATTCCAAATATGTTTTTCGAACATTATTTGATATTGTACAAAATATGTCTTGAAATCATTAGTTTTTTTCATGTACTCATTTTGAAACATTAACAGTTAATCTCATTAGGAAAAGGATCACAAGAAATGAGCATGTGTTTCTACCAGGTTAATCCATAAATAATAGTTTTATTAATGGACAATTTCAGAGTTATAGAAAAGCAAGAGTCTCAAATTAGCATAAATTTATAATTATTTCCACATTTTTACTTTTTTTATTATGTTCAGTTAGCCACCATATCATACATCATTCATATTTTCACTTTTGTTGGTAGAAATAGTTTTTAATAAAAGAGACAGACATTCTTATAATACTTTTCTGTAGCATAAAATGTCTAGATTTAAAATATAATTTAACTGGGCAAAATATAGATACTACAGGCATGCCTCAAAATCTATTCACTAACAACGTGCTTTTTTTTTTTAAAGATTTTTTAAATTTATTTATTTGACAGAGAGAGACACAGTGAGAGAGGGAACACAAGTAGGGGGAGTGGGAGAGGGAGAAGCAGGCCTCACGCAGAGCAGGGAGCCCGATGTGGGGCTTGATTCCAGGACCCCAGGATCATGACCCCAGCCGAAGGCAGATGCTTAAAGACTGAGCCACCCAGGTGCCCAACAATGTGCATATTTTTATCTAGGCAGAGGGAACAGAAGCAGGGGGAGTGGGAGAGGGAGAAGCAGGCCTCCCGCAGAGCAGGGAGCCCAATGTGGGGCTTGATCCCAGGACCCCAGGATCAGGACCCCAGCCAAAGGCAGATGCTTAAAGACTGAGCCACCCAGTGCCCAACAATGTGCATATTTTTATCTAGGCAGATTTTATTATTAGAAAATATAATACAAATATACTAAGAATTACTAGATAGCTAAAATCAATGAAATGAAAATACTAATCATAACATAATCTTCCCATAAGCAGTTGTTGCAATGACATATATATACATATATATGTATATATGTATATATTATATAATATATATTGATATTATATACTATATATTATATATGTATACATAAAAATGCTTATATGTAATTGCATATAAAAATATACTGTCATATACATATATCCATATTGATCAGTGATATTGGTATAAACTATGACAGTTGGGTGCTGCTGTTCATTTTTATGTTTTTTTTAAAGATCTTATTTATTTATTTGAGAGGAGAGAAAGAGAGGGTATGTAGTGTGAGGAGGAGAAGAGGGAGAGGGACAAGCGGACTCCGCTCTGAGTGTGGAGCCCTGTGCCGGGCTTGATCTCATGATCCTGAGATCATGACCTGAGAGGAAATCAAGGGTCAGAGGTTTAACTGACTAAGCCCCCCAGGCACCCTGGGTGCTGCTGTTAAAATGGAATGACAGGCCCAGATAATTTAATATATAATAACTGAAGAGGGAACAGAAGGCAAGCTGAGGACAAAGCAGAAGCTGACACCCCACAATCCTCCCCTCATAGGATATATGTGACATTCTTCAGGTACTCCTGGCTGCCCTAAAGCTAAGGAAAGGAAAAACAATAGTTAATTTATAGAGATCATGATCCTTTAAGACATGAGTCTCCCTCAGTTTACAAATGTCTTAGCAATCTACAAGAACTAAGTATTTCTATTGATAACCTAGCTTCCAGAAGGAAATGTAGATACAATTAAATGTCCTTATAACCTGCAGCCCATTGACACATACTTGAAGCAGACAGAGTGTAATGTTTCTCCAGGAAGCTCCCAACTATCTTAATGTTAATGGCTTGCTAGAGGGAAAAACAACCTTAACTTGACAATGGCAAGGCCTCACATATCCTGTGAGCCTTCTTTAACATAGGAAAATCATTTTGAAACCTCCCTTTCCCTTACCTCCCCCAACTACCAAGTATATATTGGGCCACCCCTCACAACCCCAGTGCAGCAGCACTTTCTGCCCAAGGGTCCTGTCCTTGTGCTTTAATAAAACCATCACATTGCACCAAAGACATCTCAAGAATTCCTTCTTGGTCATCCGCTCCAGTCCTCACTCCACTGAACCTCACCTATATTCCAAAACCTCTTCAATAACATTGGAAAGCTGACATATTTTTGAGCAGGAAAATTTAAAAATGCAAGCTTATATGTAAAGAAAAATAAAACAATCTTTACATGGGCCTGTATACTAGAGATGAGTTAAGTAAAAATTTGAACAGAAAAAGTGTAAAGTTAATTGAATGTAAGAGATGAGAGTGGCATTAGGGCCTATTTTTGTGAATAACAATGTCTTAGGCAAAAACTCAAAAGCATAAGCATATAAAAACGAAGAAAAGACTTTCTTCCATTAGTTGAAGGACACTATAGACAAAGTTAGCAGAGAAACATTAAAAAGAGATTCGATAGAGAAATAGGAAAGAGATTTAACAAGAAATATCAAAGGCTAACAAGCATTCAAAGACATGCTGAAACTCATTATATATGAGATGCAAATTAAAATATTAAAGACTACATGCATTAAATTGGTTCACATTATAAAGCTAATTAATGCCATGAATTTCCTTGGATTTTGGTAGGCAGGAAAACCGTAGATTGGTGTTGAAGTTTTACAAAACAAACATAATCCATTAATCCAGTTCCTGAATATATAACCCAGAGAAATTCTCCAAAAGATCAATGAGAATCTATATGTATGCATGTGGAAAAATAAATCTTTCCTGGATTTCTCAGTGTTCCTATAAAGTTTCAGCCTCCTGAGCCACAGAAATTGATACACTATGAAGATAAAGAAGGTTTGCTTTTACGTCCCCAGAAACATTTTACATTTCACATAAGAACAGAAGTTGATCTGTAGGCACTTTTCTCCCTAATAGTATATGTAATTGTTCCCATCCAAAAGAAAATAAGCCATCTCTTATCTCTTTTGAAGTAAAACTGCTCAGTACCAAAGACCTGGGTTAACTCAAAGGGTGGATGAAGAACAAGGAGAACTGGAGAGATTCAGAAGGTTATTTTAACAGGTATTTACATGTCAAAAGGGAGGACTTCTGAAGAAGCTGGTCTCATCTTTCCTATTAGAGATTTATTTACATACCAAAGCACAAAGGAGAGAGCCCATACTATAACTTCTTGTACTTAGAACATTCCCCTCAGAAGGAGAATGCTGACAGCTGTCTTCCCCCTACCCCCATAAGCAAAGAGAATTTATATTTGTGGGTTCTTAGCCTAAAATATGAACCTATGTAAAAGGTGAGAACTAGCTTTCATTGTCTTGTCCTGTGGGTAAAACCTGGGGTGCAGGGGAACCAAATGGTTATTGTTTGTCATAAGTAAATAATAATAATTTACTCTGGTTCAAAAACTAGGTATGCTTTCAAGATAATATTCATAAATACAGATTAAAAACATAACAGGGAATTTTCATTATAGCATTATGTTAAAATGAAGTTGGAGGTTATCTAGGTGCTCACATCCAAGGAATGTATGAAAGCTGACATATTCCCTCCCTAACTAGACTCTACTCAGGCTATTCTGAGTTATTTTTCAACTCAGCCTCAACTTTTGGACTTCTGTATTTGTCTGCATTGCCCAATTTTAGCAAGAATCATGCTAAGTCAGTTTAACCAGAATCCCCCATCCTCCATATCTACTCATCTTCAATATCTAACTGGATTCCTGATATCCTCCACCATTCTCCAGGTGGTATCTGACCACTTTGGCCTGTCTTCAGTAGGAATCCTGGTAGGTAGGGTTAACTAAAATATATCCTTATTCCTGATGGTTTTTCTTAGTAAGTTTATATCCACTAACACCTCCCACTACATCTTGGCTACAAGTTCCCACTTTTCCTTATGTTTGGGGTTGAGCCAATTTCTCTCTTCCACACTGTAAGATCCCATTGCAGTGCTCCCTATACCTGTTACAATAGCTCTTCTTGAGTTAAGTTTCCCTTACCATCTTTAACAAATACCCTAGTTTTTTTTTTTTTTTCTTTAACAATGCTGTGAAATACTAATTGGTAACTTGAAATAATAGACATAAAACTACCTGCATGGACTTCAGAACAGAGCTGAGTGGGAAAACACACACACACACACACACACACACACACACATTTTAAAAAAGAACGAAGTCATTTCATGATTCCATTTACATAAATTAAAGATATATATACAGACAATAAGAACACATACTGTATAAAACACATATGCTCAAAAATATAGTTATTAAACATATTAGAATGGCTGTCTAGGATAGTGGGGCAGACAGGAAATAGGATTAAGGAAATATATATATTTCTTAAAGGAGGAAGTGGTATGTTGATGATACTGTGGCATGAAGTGAAGAATAGTGTTCATTTATTTTTCTGCCCTTGATGAGGAAAAAATGAAAATATGTCTTTCTAGAATACTTAAAATAATTGCTTAGTATAATCACAATCATACATATTCAAATTATATTTTACATCTGGACTATCACAATTGTATATCTTTATATCCATTTAGAATTGCAGGCTTTTAAAAATAGGATGACATTTAAGGAGATGAAAATGAAATGTCATTAACATACTTTCCAAAGTCCTTACTGTTATTTGAATAATCTAAAAATTGCAATTAGCATTTTATCTGAACTTATCATTATTTATTAATGCTAATAGTGTTAAAAAACAAGACAACTAGTCAAAAATGGAGTCACTTATGTTAAGCTCCATGTCACCAACCCGAGATTTAATTACAGTTTTGATTATTTCAGGAATAAAATCTTAAACCAGTCAACGAAGAATCTCCTGATCAGCACTAGGGAGGTAGTCTGTCTAGTAGACCCCTTCCATCCCCTAAAGAAAAGTAACCTTTCAATAATCAATCAACTTTTTTTGCCTAGTATAACTTCCTTGTTCCCACTCCCTTCTGCCTCTAAAAGTCTTTCTTTTTGTACAGCTCCAAAGAGCTCCTTTCTCTCTGCTAGATGGGAGGTTGCCTGATTCAAATTGATTTTTCCTCAAATAAACTCTTAAAATTTTAAATATGACTCAGTTAATCTTTTAAGACTTCTGGTATTAGAAGCAGGAACTGAAGGAAACCCTGATGGCCATCAGAAGCAATGAGCAGGGTAACTTAGGTGCTGAGCCCTGTGAGTTCACTGCGCTCTCACGGCCTCTGGAGGTGGTGGGTAAGTTCCTCTCAGATCCTAGCTCTGCAGTTCTTTGCGCTATAACTTTTCAGACTTTATCTGAACATTTGTTTTTCTATACTGGGTCCAGAAATCGAGCGGAGTCAGACTGGGTCTGACTTAGAAATCGAACTGAGTCCAGGGTCACACTGTGTCCAACTTAGAAATAGAACTGAGTCTGGAAACCAGCTGGAAGCAAACTGGGTCTGACGGAGAAGCCAGACTGGGTCTACTGTGAAGCCTGACGTTCAGAGCCTTATAGGAACTTTTTTTTCAGCTCTTCTCTCCTAAGCTAAAATGAAACTGTGTACCCAGAAGGAAAGAAAAACATTCTGAAACCTTTGTAGATTTACTGAAACATTCTGAAAGTCTTCAACTTGAAATCTAGAATATAGGAATTATTTGAATTCCATTTTGGTTGAAGATCTTTTCCCTGATCTAAAGAGGCAAACTCAGTATTATGGAGTTAGATGGGTGTGTCATCCTCTTGACATCATTCAGGATGAACCCAATTCTTTGAGGAATTCAAAACCATTGTACTTGTCTTACAAATCAAGTCTTTACAAAAACAAAAATGGAGCTCTAGATATAATCCAAAGCTCATCTATCCTTTATACCAAACCGAAAACTTCCCCTATTTATCTCAAAAGGCTTACAGATATTGTAAAAGATCTGGACTTAGGGAACAAAAGCCCTTCTTGGCGGAACTTGCATTTTTTTTTTCTCTATGCCTTTTGAAATATAAGCATTCTAGCTGATCTCTAGGAATCAAGGTAGTTCTAACCAGAGAAGGGGGAAAAAAGGAAAGGTTATTTTGAAAACTAGGTCTATGAAAAAATCTTTATTTTTTTCTTCTTCTTATTTTTTTTATTATGTTATGCTAATCACCATACATTACATCATTAGTTTTTGATGTAGTGTTCCATGATTCTTTGTTTGCGTATAACACCCAGTGCTCCATGCAGTACGTGCCCTCTTTAATAACCATCACCAGGCTAACCCATTCCCCCACCCCCCTCCCCTCTAGAACCCTCAGTTTGTTTCTCAGAGTCCATAGTCTCTCATGGTTTGTCTCCCCCTCCAATTTCCCCCCCTTCATTCTTTCCTTCCTGCTATCTTCTTCTTCTTTTTTTTTTTTACCATATAATGTATTATTTGTGTTTTTCATAAATATTTAGTTTTAGACATCTGAGCAGGTAACCTTAGTTTATTCTGACTGCAAAAACCACAATTTGGATCCAACTGTTCTTTAATAAACTAGTGAGTTTTGTATTTTCATACCCATCTCATGGCTAAAATTTAAAATGAAAGCCATAAGAACACCACGTCTATCTGTAGGCTGATCTATGTCTATGCATGTATGTTATAGATGTGTGATATTTTTCTACCTTCAGATGATATTGCTGAAATTAATTTGCAAAGAGATCTATTTAATTGACTTAAAGACAAACATTATATAAATCAAGTCTACTCTCAGAAATATAGAAACTAATTCAAGTGATTTTCAAATTCATGTGATCTGGGATAATCTTCAGAAATAACTAATTTAAGTGTATTGGTTTAATTAAAACAGACATATCTTTAGAGATACCGATATTAAATGTAACAGACATACAACTTTTATTCTACCTAGGTTCACTAAAAATCAAATAAGCTCATGTTACCTCTGTTACATAATTTGTTAGCCAGAAAGAGAACTAAGATGGTGGTTAGCTGTTTAGTGTCATTATTTCATAAAGTAATTTTATAAAGGGAAAATAAACTCTATACCCATACGCCTAACATTTCTGCTGATCTACATTGTTCTTTTTCTCCCCATTGTTTCATATGTTGTCATTTTACTTATGCCTAAAGAAATTGTTTTAATATATTTTAATATTGTAATTATCTGGAGTGAAAAAAATATATTGTACTTGGATGTTGGTGTTTGTCTCATTTTGTTTGTTTTTTGCTTTATTATTGCAAGAATTTTTGCTGGGAATGGATTTCTAATTCAGCATAATTCCCCCTCCCTCTCCTAACCCATTTTTATCAGCTTGTTAAAAAAAATATTAAATATGTTACTCCATTGTGTTCTTGCTAGCATTGTTTTTGACAAGATTGTGACTTTATTTTAAAATGGATTTTTGTTTGTTTGTTGTTTGAATGTTTTATAATTTTCTCCTTTACATTGATTTTCACTGACTTAGGTTATAATGTCTCTTGCTGTAGATGTCTGTCTAATTATTTTGCTATTTTGGGGGATTTAATTACATATACCTTAGACTACTTGATATTGTCCTATAGGACATTGAGACACGGGTTTTATTTTTTCATTCATTTAATTTGGACATATTCTCTCTGTATTTTATTTCAGACCAGAATTTTCCAATAAGACTCTGCAATGATAAAGAATGTTTTGTAATATGCACTATCCAAAGCAGTATCTCAAAACCATGTGTGGCTATTGAGTATTTGAAGTGCCGCTTGCTGCGACTGAATCTATCACATTGGAAAGCTCATGTTAGGATGCTTTATCCAGCGTGTCTTCATATTTTCTTTTGTTTCCCAGTGTCCAATAAGCTCTTTATTCCATTTAGTAATCCTTAAAATATAACTTACTATGTTTTCCATTTCTAAAAGTTCCGTTTGATCCTTTAAAAAAATCTTATAATACTCTCCTAATTTTTCATGTATTTTTTCTTTAAATATTTTAACATATTTATGATAGCCTTTTAAAATCATTGTTGACTCAAACATGACTGTCTTTTCAAAATGTGTTTCTATTGACTAATATTTCCCGTAGGGTTACATTACCCTGATTTTAGTACATATCTAAAAATCTTACTAGATGACAGACATTGTCAGATTTTGAGTTTCTGATTATCTTGTCCTACTTTCAGAAGTTCTGAAGTATATTTAAGCAGACAATTAAGCTATTTGAAAATTAGCTTATACATTTATGACTTAGTTTTGAATTTTGGGAGGCAGATCAATGTTCATCTTTATGCCAGGTCCGGTTTAGCTCCTCTACACTAAGCTGACACTTCTGGAGGTCTTTCCTGAATTTCTAGAAGTATCTTCATTCTTGCACAATGGCACCTGAATATCTCTGACACTTATGGAATCTTTTAGAATTGTTTAGCCCACAGTTTCTCTGTATATCTTTGCTGGTCTCAAGGAGTTTCAATTTCAGGTTTAGTTGCTGCAGAAGCAAGGGATTACATATGCAGATTTGTGAAGTTTTGTCTTTATTATGCACTCCTCTTTCTACTACTTGCCCCCATAAATTCCAGCTTCCTCAGTCAGCCTTTCCAATATTTAAACTGCCTCCAAAACTCAGTGTTCTGCTTGGGTGTCTCTGACTGCACTGCAGTCCACAAGTGCTTCCAGGTAGATAGCAGTGTGATCATTGGGGCACCTTGTTTGTTTCCTACTCTGCATGGAATCCCAGTCCTCTGTGGCCTGTTTGAAAACAACTGAACCTAGACTATTATATCCATCTCCAGTATGAAGGCATGATAAAATATTACCTGCTATACAGACAGAAGATTGAAGATAGTTCTAGCTGTAGTACTCAAATAGGATAAGAACAAATCATTATATATTGTAAGAATAATGGACAGAGATAATTATTGATCCTGATCAATGATATAGTCTATAGATAGTGCTATAGGGCAAGAATAGTGTCATAAAGAAAAAAGGGGAGAAAATACTGTCATTATTTCTAGATGACACAGTTACTTACTTAGAGAAGAAAGTGAATGAACAAACTTTACAAAGTATGGCACATAGGCTGGATATAAGCTCAACCTACAAAAATCAATTGAAATTTCCTTTTCATGTGCTAAACAGTTAGAAAATTTAGGAAAAAAATAATATGTAATAAAAATTTGCAATAAAGATTGGTTTCCAAAATTTTCTCAAGCAATAATGCAAAATAATTCTATAGTAAAATCTTTGTAATTTAGAAATGTGTATGGGGAAGTAACTGAATACATTGGGAAACATTTCATGATCTTTATTTATAAATTTCATAAAATTATTCTAATAGATAGATATAGACAAATTAATTCCATAAATAACTGTAGATGTTTTAAAAAGAAGAATAAAGGGTAATATTTATCTTACAGCCACATATATCCATGGCTGTATATACAGTTATATACACATGAACACACACACACACAAACACACACACAGAGCTTACACAGGCATACACGCATAACCCAAAGCCATAATAATTGAGCCCATGACGTTTTCATGTGAGGAATAAATAGAATAATAAAACAGAATATAAACTCAGAACTAGACTTGTCTACATTTGATAAAGTAGCATTACAGATCGATAGGAAAAGAATGAATTATTTAAGGTAACATTAAAAAAATAATTTCTTAAATGGAAAAAATGATCATGAATCCTGATCTACTATCAGATACAAATATGGACTCACTGGCTTTATGTTTTGAACATTGTTAAACTAAATTTCTAACTTTTCAACATATAATTTTCTAAAATGTAATATCTAACAATTTATAATAATCACAACTCAATTTATCTATAAATACCTTTCCTTTATGACTTCCAGGTGTTTTTGTTTTGTTTTTAATTTAGAAAGGGATCAGTGTGCACCTAAGTAAAAAAAAAACATGGACATTTGTGATAGGAGTATAGAGAATTTTCATGTCAGATGACTTGCACATTCCTTAAAACAATGCATAAGTCTCAAAATTATTTTTTTTCTATTTTCATCTGATGAAATGTTAAGCCATGATGCTGCATACACAAGCACAAAATGTGCTATTTATCAAGGTAAATTACAATATCAGTATAATTGTGAAACATCTTTGATAAATAACTTACTCATCCTGTTAAAGTCTTAATATCCAATGACATTACTTACAGTTAAACTAAGAACTTCATTTTAAATTAAGAATAGAGAAAATAAAAATGTGGATTTATCTTTTATAGAGAATCAACAGTAATTATAGTTTTAATAAGTTTACCTTTCCTATTTCTCCTTCTCATGTTTATATGTATAATGCTTGTTCATATTTTCTTTCTTGAATAATTTTCCAAGGTAGGAAACTAAATGTGGAACAGTTATGAAACACACCTTTGACAGAAAATTAAGCACATAAGACATAAAATGTAGAAAAAAAATTGAAGTTAAGATGACAATAAAATTGCATTTAACCATTATTTTTTCTAGTAGAAAATGTATTTTAAGTCAAGTTCATAAATATAATATGTACTAAGTGGTCATTATGTCAAAATCAGTATCTTTAAATGACAAGGCAAATGAATAGGTCTTATAACATAGTTGGCCTGAATTATTCACATATCTTTATTTGTTAAAAATTTGTATTATACAGAAATTTTCCTATTTCCCTTGTCACTTGTATTTCAACATTTAATACTGTTTCTCTCTGGATTTTTTTTTTTAATTGCAATTATCTTTACAATAGTAAATAGTATTAAAGGTGATATAAATGATCATAGGAAACTACTAAATAATGCAAAAAGAGATATGCTATTACCCAATATCATTCTTTCAAAAAATACATTCAGCAATGAGCACATGCAAATCCGTATCACGGTCACTTATACCTGAGACTGACAGTGGCCTGTGGATCAAATCCAGCCCACAATCTGCTTTTGTAGATAAAGCGGTATTGGAACACAGCTATATTAACTTGTTTATAAATTCTCTACAAGTGCTTTCATAACTGTGACACAGAGTTGAAGAGCTGTTACCTTATAACTCGCAGAACCTGAAATACTTACTATTTGGCCCTTTAAGGGAAAAGCTTGCTACCTCCAACTTAAACTGTTAACTCTTTCTCCCTCCCTTCCTTCCAACCTTCCTTCCCTCCTCCCCTCCTTCCTTCCCTCCGTTCTGCCCTCCTTCCTTCCCTCCTTTTCTCTCTTTCTCCTCCCTTTCTTCTTCTTCTTGTTCTTTTTGTTTGTTTAGAGAAAAATTCCACTCATCTCACTTATTATCACTTTCCCAGAGAAAGACAAACTCTTTACAGAGTCCAGATAGGTTATCAGAAATATAAACTGAAATAGATCTTAATGCATATTCAAATCTTCGTACTTAATGTTAAATTCGCCATTGCTAAATAGCAAATATTTTTCATTTCTTAAAAGGAATATTCTTACTTAATAAACAAAATGGCATACTTTTGATAAATGACTTGCTCATGTACCTCAACCACAATATTTTTAACATATTTAGCTGGAACAGTCTAAAATTTTTCAAATATATTTGCTATGTTAGAAGTGAGATTTTATTACCTTTCTGGGGGGGAGGATAAGCTTTTTCTTTTAAGTACTGAAAAGATTCTTTATGATGCAAAGAGAACTCAATAGAATAGTACAAAATAAAAAAAAATACATAGAGAAAGGACTTGAATTTTCAAAGTTTTGAGCAGTGAATTTAAACCAAGGGTTGGCAGTTTAGCAAGAAATAAGGAATATATTTTAGGTTAAAACTGATGCAAACAGACTGTTTCTGGATCATTGTTTTAACACACTGACCACAGAACAGTTTGTGTTTGTGGCAAAGACCCAGATACGAAATAGGCTGAAATAGAATTTGGCAGAATTAAGCAGCTTAGAAAGAAACATATTCCTGTTGGAAGAGTTGTGACTTTTGGAATAACTGACTTGGGACAATTTACAGAATTTTTAAAAAATCATCTTTTCCTTTTTCTTTTTGCCAGCATACAACCAACCACCTGTTCTTCCTATTACCCAGGGAAAAATTATAATAAGAGAGAACATCTGGGTGATTTAACTAAAATATAAGATTGCTCATTACACTACTGATTTTTTTTTTATACAAAATGCTGACAGTAGGAACACAGAAAGATTGGCATAATGGCTTTTCTGCACAAATATGCAAGTTTGGTTAAGTTGGAGTTCAATGGGAGAAAATATTTATGTTTCAAATTTAGAATTTTTTCTTTGTAGAGTTATCTTTTCCTTTACTGGAGCTGTTTGCAATTAAGATCAGTGTGTGCACATTTAAGGAATCTCCAACAATTAGGTGTGTTATTTAAGAAACATTAATGTTTAATATATTAAAACTCATGCATCTAAGTGAATACATTCATCAAACAACTTTATGGATATCTGTTCCATACAATTGGTTCCAATCAGTAACACTTATTGTAAGACTTCTCTGGATTATTTGGGTCTTGATAATGAAATTGCTTTCAGAGTTTGATATATTGTTTAAATACATTTAAAAGGCTGTATTTTATTTACTGTGCATTTTGGAAAAGATCAATAGTTATTTAGAAGTTAAATCTAGTACCTAATATATAAAGATCAAGTTAGGTGATATCTCAAAGAGAAATCTCAGTGGAAAATACAATACTTTAGAAGTAACCTTTATGTACCAATTAAACTGCCTTTGAGTGATATTTGTGGTAGATACTATTGGAAAGACACACTGATTCTCTTAACACTAACCTACTTAACTACACACAATGTCTCTGTTTTCTTATGTCCTGCTAACATTTAGTTGAGGCATGTCTATATCATCTATAAATTCAAAATAGAGTAGCAAGTGATAATTGCAAATGAATTAGAGAAATAATGATATTTGTTTAACACCAGTATATACTCATCTAAGCAATATCTAAGGTATATATGGATGTTGCTTAGATTTCACTTTACAATGTTAAAAAATATTTTTCCCTTATTCATTATCATTAACACTTATAATAGAACAAACAAGGCCAAAGAGAAGAAGGTAAAGATTAAAATGAAGAAGGGAAGATGTTAAAGAGGAAATGAGGATACGAAGAGATGGCAGTAAAAAAGATAGAAGTGAAAACAACAACATTTTTAAAACTTTGCAAACTGTGTTTCATGCCAAATTCTTTTCTGGTAGAAAAGTAAAGACACTGAGGTAAAAATACATACATACATACATAAATTAATATATTAGTTAATTAAGTGTGTAATAAAGAGACTAAATCCCTTTAAGGTGTGAAATTTTAAAGCTTATTTTGAAAGTACATATACTTAAAAAGACTCAATTTAGTGATGTAAGGTAGAATTCTCAACTCTATAAACCATATTACTATAGCTACATACATATATAATATAATGTTTATATTATAAATTTTCATATTTTTTCATCTTTAGAATCAAACGAAAGAAATGATGACATATTTTATTTATAGGAATATAATTTTCTCTATATTGACAATGTTCAAAGTATAAGAGGGATTTCTACTTCCAGTAATGGCAAACTGGATTATTTTGGGTCATGGGACAGCTAGGATTTGCAGGACCAAACAATGAGAGAAAGGGAGTACCAAAGTGACAAGCTTATTGACATGGACCCACATTAACCCATGAACCACTTTCTTAGTTTAAAGTTGTGGCTGAGATTCTAAGAAGTTGAGGACAGTCTTCAACAGGTTCTTGGAACCAAAATATTAGAAACTGAGATTTAAGTGCTGCTGAGCCTTACCAAACACCCAGATTTTAAGTTGGATACAAAGGGTGAGAGTAAACCAGAAATAAACCCAATCTTCACAAAATTACAGACTAGATTCAAGTCATCTCACTCCCTGCTTGTTCAGTCAGGATGGCCTGTGTCAACTCTTAATACACCACAAGGAGTATTAAGGCTTCACTGTCAGAATAAAGTTTCATTCAGAGGAGATACAAAGTTCCTCTACACTTTTTCTTTTGCTATGTCTGCTACTCAACCAATCACATCAAGAGATACAAAGACAACCTAACTAAAAACCAAATTAAAACAAAAACAAAACAACAACAAAGAAAAAGTACATGATATATTCAGATATTAGAGTTATATGGTAGAGAGTTAAAACAATTCATATATATTAAGTTTTAGTATATTGAGAAAGATTGGATCCATTAAAATAGAAAATAAAGAATGAAAATACATGAAAAATATGGAAAATTTCAACCAATCTTTGGATACTACAAAAATATTCAATGGATATCCTGGAACAAAATGATAATGTCTAAAATAAAGAACTTAACGTATAGGTATAATAACACATTGAACATATAAGACCAAATTAGTGAACTAGAAGGCAAAATAATAGAAAAGTAAAAGTTTAAAAAAGAAAATGGTGCCTCACAGAATGAACTAAAAAATTTAATAGTGGTATAATTATATTAATACATCTATGGTAGACTTTAAAGCAAGAAGCATTCTAAAGACTATTAGTCATATTGATAAAATGTTTAATCTAACAAGAAAAAGAGACATAGGGCGCCTGGGTGGCTCAGTTGGTTAAGCGACTGCCTTCGGCTCAGGTCATGATCTTGGAGTCCCGGGATCGAGTCCCGCATCGGGCTCCCTGCTCGGCAGGGAGTCTGCTTCTCCCTCTGACCCTCCCCCCTCTCATGTGCTCTCTCTCATTCTCTCTCTCTCAAATAAATAAATAAAATCTTAAAAAAAAAAAAAAGAAAGAAAAAGAGACATAATGAGGCTAAACCTGTATGCATAGAATAAGAAAATTGATTGAACTAAACAGTTGAAGAGACAAATCTTAGACTAGAACAGCAAAACATAAATTCCTTAAATGTATAAAAATCTGAACAATACAAATAATAAAACTAATTTAATTAAAATAATTACTAGTTTTATTATCATCTTGCTTATCAACTTGCCTACCTCAAGCACAGTATTTCTCAACCTTTTGCACATTAAGATTACTTGTTAGGCGATTTTAAAATACTGATGACCTGAAACTACTCCCACATATTCTGATTCAAAGGGTTTGGGGCAGATCTTGGACATGAGATTTCTTTTTTAGCTTCTCAGATGATTCTAATGTGAAGTCAATGTTGAGAATTTTGCTCTAGTAGTTTACTTGCCAGATCTAATCATTACTACACAGTTGTCTTTTTCCTCTACTAGGTTGGGAGCTTTTGAGGATAGGACTGTATTTTTCATCTTTGTAGGCTACACATCTACAAGAGTTTATATTGAAGCCTGACACAAAGTCAGTGCTAAGTTCTTTGGTGAAAAAGTTTCAAAAGATGGTTATTTCAATTCAATTTAACAGCCATTAATCAAGTTCTTACCATGTGCTAGACTTTATACAAGGTATTGGTGTACACAGGTAGATAACTCCTTTAGAAAAATCAGTATTCAGTCGGGTGCTCACAGATTAGCAATTGTTATACTGCTAACTGCTAACTGAGAGTAGCATTAGGTCACTACAACTTTACTCTTCCAGTCTCTCAATCTCAAATAGTTAGTCATTGTTTCCTTAAATAATATTCCATTATCTTAAGTAGAGTTAATTATACAGAACAGCCCTTTAACAAGAGCTAGAAATAAGTAACAAAAAAAGAAAAAAAGATAAGTAGAAAAATCTCTTTTTGGAAATTATGCAATACATTTCTAAATAACCCCTTAGGAAGGAATAAAGTTTGAAATCAAAAGAGATTTTGTACTGAACAATAACAAATATATAATATATAAAAGCTTGATGATATAGTTAAGTGTGTTTTAGATAGAGAAAAATTATAAATGTAAAGGCATATGTTACAAGAAGGAAAGTTGAATAAAAAATAAGGTATGCATCATATCAATAAAAAAGAACAGCAAAATATGAAATAAATAAGAAGGGATGAGATAATAAATATAAGCTAAGAAGTTAATGACATAGAGTTATTTAACAAAGCCAAAATTTAGATTTTGAACCCTCCCAAAAAAAAGAAAAAGAAAGAAGATAAATACTGGACAATACTGCCAGTGTTAAAAATGACAAATAGATCTCCTTAAAGAATTTTTACAGGGAAAAAAACAAACAAACCGGATTAACAATTAGAATTAATAAATAATCAAAGTTGCTGGACTCAAATACAAAATTTAAAAAGTAGGTTTTTTTATATTCCATCAATAATTGAATCGAAAGTGTTAAAATGACAAAATATGCTATTTATATAACATCAATAAAACAAAATATCTCACTAAAATCTTCAATATATCTATGTTGAAAAATATGAAATATTGAGAAAAAAACTATGTTAAGTGGATGGATATAGTCTCATGACAGATTTAAATTCTCAATTTTATGAGATTTATTTTTCCCAATTTGATATAGATTAAATGAAATATAGTTCATAATATAAAAAAAAAGGAAAATAAAAATGTGAGAGATTATTGTCGACAGACTTACTCTACAAAATAAGGGAAAGAAGTCTTCGTTCACAAGGAATAGAATTCAAAGATAGAAAATTTTCTCTATACAAAGAAATGTAGAACACTGAAAATGATGTAAAGAATATATTTTCATTAGCTTAATTGCTCTGAAAGGTAATGAACTAATGCAAAATTAATTATAAAGTATTTTATAATTATAGTATATACAAAAGATTTTTATCCCGATTGCTTTAAAATTTAGTAAGAGGTACAAATTTTTAATAGAGCAGATGAAATAGAATCATAAAAATATACTCAGTTAAGCTAAGAGAAATCAGAATAAGTGGAAATACATCACATGTTGGAAGAATTTATTCCAATCATATCAATTATCACGTTAAATTTGAATTACATAAGCAAACCAAATAAAAGAGGTTGTCAGATTGGATTAGAAAAAAAAAATCCAACTACATTCCAGCTACTGGAAACCTATTTAAATATAAAGAAATAGACAATGAAAAACTAAAAAGATAGGAAGGAGTTATACCATTCAAACATTAACCAAAATAAAGTGAGAGTACTATATGTATGCCCTTAACAACAGTGTTCCAATATGGATGGTGGAAAAACTGACAGAATTTAAAGAAAAATAAAAAAAATCCAGAATTATCTCAGACTTCAAAATTCCTCTGTTAGTAATGGATGGAGTAAGTAAGCAGACAACCAGTATGGATGTAGAAGACCTGAACAATTCTATCAACCAATTTTACCTAATGGACACACAACTGATCAACAGCAAAATATACATTTACCCCAAATGCACATGTACCATTCACTAACACATTTAAAAGAAACCACACAAAACTCAGACCACAAATAATTTAAACTGTGAATCAATAATAGAATGCTGCCTATACAATTTCTAAGCATTCAGAAATAAAATAACTCACTTCTAATTAATTTGTGGATAATAAAGAAAATGTAAAGGGAAGATAAATGATAATTTGAACTAAATGAAAATAAAAATATTATCATACTGAAATTTATAGGATAAATCAAGGCTGTGATTAAAGGAAAATGTAAGCACAAAATACTTATTTAAAAAAAGGAAGAACTCAAATCAATTATATAAACTTTTAACTTAAGAATCTAGAAAAGAATGGGGCGCTTAGTCGGCTAGGCATCGGATTCTTGGTTTCTGCACAGGTCATGAAATTGAACCCGGTGTAGGGCTCTGTGCTCAGTGGGAAGTCTGCTTGTGGATTCTCTCTCTTCCTCTGCCTCTGCCCCTCTCCTCGCTCATGCTCTCTCTCTCTAAAAAATAAATAAATAAGTCTTAAAAAAATCTAGAAAAGAAAATCAAATTAAGCCTAAAACTAGCAGAAGAAAGAAAATAAGATTCACAGCAAAATCAATATAATTATAGAATAATTGCAGAATAAAATGTCAATATACAATAATTAATTCCTTCTCCATGGAATTAACAGCAGTAACAATTGAAATTTAAAATAAAAAAATAGCATTTATATTAGCATCAAAAAGTGAAATACTTGGATATAATTTTAACAAAAATATATGCAAGATATGTATGATGAAACCTCAAAATACTGATGAAAGAAACCAGAGAACACCAAAATAAATAAAAAGATATATCATGCTTATGGATTGGACTCAATGTAGTTAAAACAATTTTGAAAACAAAAAAAAATACAAATGTGTAGGACTCATCCTAACTATATCACAACTTACAAATAAAACTATGATATTCAAGAGAATATGGTATTGTTGAAATGATAGACACACAGATCAATGGAACAGAGTAGAGATTTCATAAATAGACCCACACAAATACATTCATGTGATTTTTGACAAAGGTGAAAATTTTTTCAAGAAAATTTCACTGGAACATTTGGACTTTAATATAGACAAAATAAAAGAAACTTACACATGCTTCACACCTTATATAAAATTTTCTTTAAATAAATCATTACCTAGATATAAATATCAAATTTTAAACTATAACACTTCTAGAAGAAAAGTTAGGTGAAAATCTGATTGACCTTGAATTTGGCAGAGTTTATGACATCAAATGCATGGTACTTAAAAATATATGTGACAATTTAACTTTATCAAAGTTAAAAACTTTACTGTGTGAAAGACATTGTTAGAAGAATGCTAAAAAATGACCAAATAAATAGGGCACAGACTAGGAGTAAATATTTCTAATATTCCAACATATCTGATAAAGAACTAATATCTATAATACACAGAGAAAAAGTAATTAAAACATACTAATAAGAAAGCAAGCAATCAATTAAAAATAAGCAGCAGATTTGAACAAATTAATGATGAAGATATATGAATGGCAAATAAGCGTATGAAATGGTAATAGCAAGATTTAGAGGGGCATTGAGAAAATAAGAATATGATATAAAAGGCAAAAATGTAAGTCCCCTTTTCTGGAAATCTCAAGAACAATTTGTAGGCTTTTGGACATTCCCCCCCAAGTTATGTTGTGGACATCTTCCAACCTTCCTAATATTTTTAAAATGGACTTCAGCCAATTTATTTAAGGCAAAGAGTAAACTCAGAAGAGTAACTGCTCTGATTTTGACAAAGAAAAATAGCTCTGGGGATTAATGATTATCTTACATGAGCTTCCCAATTTGTCTGAATTTTTACTTTTTTTTAAAGATTTTATTTATTAGAGAGAGAGAGAACAGAGGGAGAGAGGGAGGGAGAAGCGGACTCCCCGCTGAGCAGAGAGCCGGACGTGGGACTCGATTCCAGGACCCTGAGATCATGATCTGAGCTGAAGGCAGACACTTCCCCGACTGAGCCACCCAGGCGACCCTGAACTTTTAATTTTAAGAAGTTCCAAAATAAAACTTTGAATTCCACACTTCAACACTAAAATCTCTTATTTCTCAAAGCCAATACTGATATGTTTTAAATGAAATACCTTATTTTCTCTTATGAGTAAGTATAACTGAATAATTGTATTTTTTTGAACATTACAAACTTTCTGTTTTGTTTTCCACACACACAAAAAAATAAGGGTGGTAGGTGGCAGCACTTTCATTAACAAAATAAAAGGACCACCAATCCACATTTCTAAACTCAGCATAAACATTCTTCAAATATAAAACAGAAGATATATCAAAAATAAAATCTGATAGAATTCGTCACCAGTAGATCTTCAGATGGGGGAAAATAATCTAGATGGAATCAGAGCAATGTCAGAAAGAGTAAAAATGAGTAAAAAGAATAAAGATGTAATTACAAATTCACAGGTACTTTAACCAATAATAATAATGTCTTGTTGGTTTCAAAATATATATACAATCAAAATAAATTTTAAAAAAGTAACTAAATGGATTTAAGATTTTCTCAATTCCCTGTATTATCTAGAAATTGGTAAAATATAAATTTAATTTAAATATTAATAAATCAAGAACACACGCGATAGTCTGTAGGTTAGCTAACAAATGAACAGGAAAAGAATATGTAACTTAAAATATCTCACTTCCTCCATTCTACTGTTTCTTTCTCTTAGATATCTGTTGTAATTTCAGAATCTATTTACCATGTATCTTTTTATTTTTCTACAGTATGTCTTAGATTACTTTGCCCTATGTTCTGTGACTTCATATTTTACCTGTTCTGTTTCAGTCACAAGCTTATTCCTAAACTTTGCCTATTTTGTTCTGTAGTTCATCTAATTATTTTCTTATTTTAATTATCTAATTTAATGGATATTGACAAAGATATATTCCTGTCTAACTGACAACACAAAAAAGATATAGAACATTTCCATCAACTTAAAAATTTCTGTTGTACTACTTCTTAATTTCTCTACTTCTTATTTCTCTTAATCTTTGTTTCTGTCTCTATATATTTTCATTACTAGAGTTTTGCATAAGCAGAATCACATAATATATATTCCTTCATAAATATTTCTTTCTCTCAGAATAATGTGTCTGAGCCTCTTCCATGTTGGACACAGCAATATTTTTTTTCCTTTTGATGATGAAGTAATATTCATTATAGAGATGCAACAAAATTTGTTTATCTAGACATTTATCGTGTTTTGTTTTGAACTATCACTAATAAAATTACTATAAACATTTGTGTCCAAGCATGTGTGCAGACCTATTCTCTTTCTTCTTGGGGAACTATCTAGTAAAATAACCAAAAGGTCATATAACAAAAATGTTGAACTTTTTGAAGAATCGCCAGACTGTTGAGAGTTAAAGTGTCAGTCCTGAGTATTCACTACCACACCTCTTTGCTGCCATATTTCCTCCTATTGATATCCACCACCTTTGGAAATCTATCAAAATGTGATTTCCAGAATGTGTCTCAAACATACTGGGATGTGATACCATGCTTCAAACCAGTCCTACTTCTTGTCTGTCTTTTAGATATTTTTTAGAATTTCGGGTAAAAGAAGATACCTAGTTATTTTATGCCATTATGCTTTTGTGAACTTCTATTTTATAATTCATGCCATTTCAAAGATTTGGCACAGAAGCCTACAATTACATGTTCAGTCTTCATCAAAGGCATTAGTTAATTTTAGTGGCAAAAAAAAAAAAAAGACTATGGAATAAGTAACCACATAATTTATTGTGGAAACCGAGACATTGCAATGGTGAAACTGTTATTAAATATGATTACATTAAAGTTTTAAAATATTTATTTGAAAAAATATATTTATTTGATGACTAACACATTTACTTTATTATATTGGTGAATTTAAATTATTTTAACATTAAGATGTATTCCAAGAAATAAAAGTAATTTATATTTGTATATTAAAGAAATGTTTATAAATAATATTTATATTTATCAGGTAAACTGTAAAGTATACCATGGGCAGAAGAATTATTCATGGTACATTCTAATAAACTATAATAAATTTTACCATACAATTTTTAAAACTATATTACTGCTATTTTTCTGTAGAATATATTTGTTTAGGATGATTATATTTTTATTCTTTAATGAAATTACCTAATATTTTTAAATTTACCTTTTTTGGATAAAATGTATCAAATTATTGACATCTTCAATTGGTTCTACTTTTTGAACCAGAATATTTCTCTGCATGAAAATACTATTACTATATATAATAAGGTACTTAGTAAGCATAGAACAAATTATTATAAATAGAGAATATTTTTAAATCTAATTTTTGATAAGTATAAATCAACAATAAAACACTATTTAATATAAAAAAATCTGACATGAATTCTAAACAGGATGAAATGCTAAAACAACATGATGGTCTAGTAGTAATTTATGTTTTACATTTTTAATTTAAGCTTTATATCACTGAGAATCTACTAGTGTTACTCTCATACAAGAGCTTCATAAAGTGTTCTTCATAATTTCAGCTATCCAATTTTCCTCCTCTTTATTTATCATATAGCTATAACATATTCCTTACATCTTGTGATTTAGTGTCACATCAAGCTATATATGTTCAAACTACAAAGCTGTTGAAAAATTTATAAACATTAACATTCAAATGCCAACTTATGGTTGCTCCCTCCCATAAAATATTATCTACATAATGCCAAGCACTCAATGTGTGTTACTTCATTCTTGTGAATGAGTTTACATTTTTCAAGTCTACAAATTGTTCCTTCACTATATTTAAGGCATATGTAAAAATGTTCATATTGGATGGAATCAGTGTTTTGGTAGCAATTCTCATTTCACCCAAAGTTCATTTTTCACTCTTGGATGAGATTGGAGTACACCCAAGCGTAACATAAGGAAATATTCATGCACATATGCATAAAGACTCCATGGCAGAACCTTCACCCATTTAAATTAGCATACGGAATCATTTTACACACAATAAATCCAACACAACAACATCATCACACAAAATGAATAGCATTTAATGATTTCACAAAATCTGTTCCACCATAAATTTTAGTGTGAATTCTTGGCAGAATATCATATTTCTTGCAGTATTAAACTATTCAGTCTTACTTCAGAACTTGTATTTTGTACTAAGATTTATAGAAAATCCCATAACTGATAATCTTGATTCACATTATTTTATGGATAAGACACTTTAAAATATTTATATCCACACTTTGCATCTAAATATTTTGTAACTACATAAGATTCACTGACATCTCAGCATCAATAGAGTTTTTAACCCCTTTATTGAAGGATGATTGACATACAAAAAGTTGTATATATTTAACGTATACAACTTGATGAGTTTGGATATAAGTGTGCACCTATGAAACCATCACAACAATCAATGACATAAATATATACATTACCTCCAAAAGTTTTCTCCCATCCTCTTTAGTTATTATCTGTGTGTGTATGTGTTATGTGTGTGATAAGAACACTTAACATAAGGTCTACTCTCTCAGCAGATTTTAAAGTATACAATAAAAGATATGTAAAAGTTATTCATTTTGCATAACTGAAACTTTGTACCTTTTGACCAATGTCTCTACATTTTCTCCTTCCTCCATGCCCTGGCATCCACCATTCTGTTTTCTGCTTCTATAAGTTTGACTAGTTTAGATATATCATATATATACAGTAGTGTAGTGTTTGTGCTTCTGTGTCTGGCTTATTTCACTTAGCATAATGTCCTTCAAGTTTATCTATGTTGTCACAAATGGCAAGATTTCCTTTTTTATAAGGATGAATAAAATCTCATTGTATTTTTATACCACATTTTCTTTATTCACCCATTCATCAATGTATATTAGGTCGATTCCATGTCTTAGCTATAGTGATTAGTGCTGCAATGAACATGGGAGTACAGGTATCTCTTTGAGATATTGATTTCATTTCCTTTGTTTATATAATGAGAAGTGGGATTGTAGGATGATATGGTAGTTCTATTTTTAATTTTTTTGGAAATCCTCCATACAGTTGTCCATTGTGACTATATCAATTTACATTCCCACCAACAGTCTACAAAGGTTTCTTTTCTCCACACCCTCATCAATATGTTTTTATCTTTGTTTTTTGTTTGTTTTTTATAATAACCATCCTAACAAGTATGAGGTGATATTTCATGTGGTTTTGATTTGCATTTCCGTGATGATTAGTGATGTTGAACACCTCTTCATATACCTATTTGCCATTTATGTCTTCTTAGGAAAAAATAACTTTTCAGTTACTTTGCTCATTTTTTAATTGGGTTATCTGTGTTTTAGCTATTGGCCTGTAGAACTAGGGGTGCAGTCTAGCTGTTGAGATTCATGTTTTGGTTGTTAAGAGCCCCTGCCTTTCTTTGTTCTTAGTTACACCTCGGCAGTTTATTCCTACTGATTCGCCCACTCTATGGTGTGAGGTACTTTAGAGACAAACCTCTTGGGCAGAGCCCTGAAATGCTGGGAGTTCAGATGCTCACATTGCTCTCTTTACTCCACAAGAGAACTTGTGGATGAGGGGATCTCACTTGGCATTATACTGTGCTGGCTTGGGGGAGAGATGACTTAGGAAGATTAAAATGGTTCTTCTTATCCTTTGATGCATCTTTTTTCCTTTCTCTGCTCAACTGAGGTACTGTAACCTCTCATCTGGATTCTGAAGCTCTCATAAAGGTCTACTCATGTGTGGATGACTGTTAAATTGTTTTTGTTTGAGATGAGGACTGGGACCTCCCTATTCCACCACTTTCCCCATGTCACTCCCAACAGAATTTTATTCTATTTATTTGTTTAAAAGATTTTATTTATTTATTTGACAGAGAGAAACACGGCAAGAGAGGGAACACAAACAGGGGGAGAGGGAGAGGGAGAAGCAGGCTCCCCACTGAGCAGGGAGTCCAATGCGGGGCTCGATCCCAGGACTCCAGGATCATGACCTGAGCCGAAGGCAGACATATAATAACTGAGCCACCCAGGCACCCCACTCTCAACAGAATTTTAAATAAATGTATCTTTACCCTTTGATTATTTATAATCATAAACATTGACTATAGGGATATTTGAAATTTTTCATTGGATATAAGGTATTCACAGGGACTGAACAGTTTTCTATGATTTTTTTTACAAATTTTATCATTTATCATGTATTTTTAGGGCATCCTTCTGTCCCTCTGAAAGAACACACACACACACACACACACACACACACACACACACACACAGAGAAATGATGACTTCAGGTTAAGGAGCTTACTATAATTATTTAGCAGTGCATCACATAACCTACATTTGGGGAAAAAAAGTCATTTCAGGCTCAAGCTATCTTCTCACTGAGGCTAAAGTCATCAAAATTGTTCAAAAGATCCATGGAAATATGTGTACCCATTTCTTGTCATTTGTAATACCCCCACATAAAAAAAATAACAAGTACACAAGCTGATCAAAATTAAATTATAAATTTAATATAGTAAATAATATAGCACATACTATTCATATCACTAAACCAGTTCATGCCTGAGTACTGAAAGACAGATGGCACCTTGGGAAAGATTTTTGTTGTTTTTGTTATTGAATCAAAGAGTCAACGTCCCTGAGATCTCTGATGGGACTTTCTTCAAAAAGTCTTAAAACTCAGGAGGCAACATTACACTGTTACAAAACACGTGTATAGTCTGATTTTCCATAATTTCCTGTTTTTAGTGTTAAGCACTTTCAAAGGATGCTGAAAGATTAAGTGAAACAAAGATTTACAAGGTCTACTTGGTTTTGTCATGTAGCAGTATTTGGTGAGCATAGCAGGAGTTGTTTTGTTGAAATAATAAGTGAATACTCCATTGGAGGATGAATAAAATGAGTAAATGGCAAAATAATTACAAGTATATTTAGGGATATCTGAGGTAAGTAACTGACACATGATTCAAACTAATTAAAAAAAGGGTTATCTATGGGGGCACTTGGGTGGCTCAGTCGGTTAAGCATCTGGCTTCATCTCAGGTCATGATCTCAGAGTCCTGGGATTGAGCCCTGGAGAGCCTGCTTCTCCTTCTACTGCTCCCCCTGCTAGTGTGTTCCCTCTCCCTTTCTCTCTCTCTCTCTCTGTAAAATAAATAAATAAAATATCTTTTTTTTAAAAAAAGGGTTATTGGGGCACCTGGTGGCTCAGATGATTAAGCATATGCTTTCAGCTCAGGTCATGTAACAGAGGGAAAGAAGAAATAGAGTGAATCTAGTAAAAGTAATTTTGCATATTTGTGAACAGGCGTTTGGAAGTAGAAGATTAGACCATCTCCTGAGTGGAGTAGAGGAAACCAAGGGGGTGAAGGCTTTGTGATTTATAGAACGTGATAAATGCTTGGCATATTTGAGGATTGTGGTAGAGTTAATTGCACACAGACAATAATATATTTCCCAGGGTCTGTTGAAGTTTCAATTAACACAGAATTATTATTTTAGAGTTACTTTCCTCTTGCACTTTGTATAATTTTTTTCCAGGAGAACTCCAATGCTCAAGTCCAAGTGGAGAAAAACAAAGAGGCTCTTCTGGAGAATAAGGGTTTGCACACGCATGCAACAGAAGACAGGGCGATAAGATAGCTTAGTGAATATATGAGAAGGAGATGGCAATCCTGGCTACAAAATATAAGCTGGGTGAGCAGGCTTGTGAGCAAAATGTTAGGGCTACTTGATAGATAGTCCTAATTCAATGAATTGGAGTCTAGATTTTACAAATTATAAAAACATTTGAAATTATTGGAGAAGAAAGCCTGAAAGACTTTAGCCATAAACTCTCAGGAACACACTTTCCCCTCCATTGTGCTATTTTTTCATACAAATCATATCTTTATACAATATAATCCCTTCCATACAACTAATAATTATTGCTTTATTCAATCATTTTATTAAAGTAAAATAAGAAGAGAGTTACAAACAAAAATATATTTATACTTTTATACTTACCTATATGGTTACCCTTATAGTGTTCTTTGTTTCTTCAATGGCTTTATGGCTGAAGAGTATAGGGGGAGAAATTGAAGATGTGGCAGTCATTTTATAGAGAGCTTGGGGTGATGAGTGATTTGTCACCTAAATGGTGAAATCACATGGTATTTGATTAAAGACAGTGAATAAATTGTTTAAACCCTAGATGAAAAGAGTAAATGGTCTGGAGGTTTGCAGATAATAAAGACCATGAACAGTAAATAGTTGAATGATAGAGTCTCCTTAACACAGTATTTTGTATATTAATCAATTAATTTTTAACAAAGAAAACTAACAGTTTGGAAGTACTAGTGTGAAGCAAGGTGTAACCTGAGCCAATCTCAATTCAGAGGTGTAGGTCATATGGGATTACAAAGCATCTTCATTTGAGAGGGATGCTAAAATGGTGCCCTTGGGAGAGGCAGGTTTTAGGTACTGCAAAGCAGAGTTTAAGAATTTGGGATAATTTTGTGGTAATTTACCAGGAGGAGAAAGTGGAAAGATTTGAGAGGTAAGAAATAAGTAACAGACTAAATCAGATGCAAGTCAATATTTACCATTGCGAAGTTGATGATAAAGTAGAACAGAGGCTGGCACACTACAACCCTCAGGCCAAGTGCAGCCCAGTACCTGTTTCTGTAAATATGGCTTTACTGGGAGACAGTGATGCTCATTTGTTTACAAGTTATCTGTGGCTGCTTTCCCACCATAGTGGCAGAGTTGAATAGTTATGACATGCGCTGTATGATCTATAAAACCCAAAGTAGTTCCTATAAGGCCCTTTACAGTAAAAGTTTGCAAAACTCTGAAGATTAATAAACTTAGGAGTTAAATTTGAGGGGATTTTTTTTTTTTTTTACTGATAAAGCAGTTATGAGTTAACAATATCTTTAAGTAGGGTGTGTAGTTGGCATGAAGTGATTTTCTTCCTCAGCTATAGTCACTGCCAGCTTGGTGGTTCACTACCCAGTGATTGTTGTGCCCATGTGTGTCTACCCTTGCCATGTAACCAAATATGATGATGATTGCAGGTCCTGCAAATACTACATCTGAAAGAACTAGAGGAAAGGTTATTCCTGAGATTGCATATGTTACCTAAAGAGCCTAAGGAAGAGGTGATACTAATTGGTGTCAAGCTTAATATAATTGCCCTAGGATAATGGTGAGTTTTCTTGTTGAAAACTCTTATTTGTACAATATGTTATGTTGCAAACATATTAAACAAATAGCCATGAGATCTAGGTGGGAATATTCTGCATCTTCCATTCCATCATATCCTTTCACTGTGCTCCTTTCCAGTTGTTCTTTTGCTTTTATTGGAAGTTTTGAGACAGCAAATTGTTGTACATTAATTTCCTGACTTAGAGAACTAGAATGACGTACCTGAACCTGTATTTCTCATTTTATTCATTTATTCACCTAACATTTATTAACCATATACTATATGAAAGGTGCTGTTTTAAGCAATGAGGATTCAGTAAGAAGTTATACAAAGTTCCAACCTTCTGAAGTCAATAGTCTCATGAAACAGACAATAAAATGTTAGCAAATAAATATATATTATACCAGATTATATGTTTAATGAAGAAAATAAGCAATAAAAGATATAGACACTGTTAGGAACTGCTGAGCTCTTTTATATAGTCATAGAAGACTGATTTGACAGGATGGTACTTTAGCAAAGACATGGATGCAGTGAGCAAGAAAACTATATATAGGTATAGGTATAAAGACATTTAGATGGATGTGAGCTTGGTGTGTCTGTGGAACAGATTGAGGGCCCCCATGGCTAGAGTGGAGTGATGAAGTCTGAGAACTAAACAAGGAGCTTATAGAACCTATATGTTATAAGAAGGAGTTTGGATCATGATATAATTATGTTTAAAAAACACCTCTCTGGCTGCTTTTGGGAAAATGAATTGTAGGGATCAAGAGTGTAAGCAAGGTCAGTTAGCAGGCTGAAGAGTCTGACTCCAGGTGAAAATCCTATGTGTGATCTTTTAGGCTTGACTATAGGCAGTTACAAAGCTCTGCCTGCCAGGCTTCATTGATAGAAGCTGCCTCCCCCTCAGCAAACTTGGTGCATAAGTAGTACATTGTAGTTTTCTGGAGGGATTTTCAGTGAAGGACTCTGATTCCCCCTCTTCTAACTGGGTCAGCCATGCTCATGGGTATATCTGCATTCTTAGCCCATGCACTTCCGTTCAGAGGCCTCTTTATCATAGGCCTTCCCAAAGCAATTCCCAGGTGCTTCTGCCAAAAACTTCTTATCAGAACCTTAGCTGAGGAATAAATAAAAAAAAAAAAAAAAAAAAAAAAAAAGGAGGACGCCTGGGTGGCTCAGTTGGTTAAGCAACTGCCTTCGGCTCAGGTCATGATCCTGGAGTCCCGGGATCGAGTCCCACATCGGGCTCCCTGCTCAGCAGGGAGTCTGCTTCTCCCTCTGACCCTCCTCCCTCTCATGCTCTCTGTCTCTCATTCTCTCTCTCGCAAATAAATAAAAAAAAAAAAAAAGAACCTTAGCTGAGGTACTTTTAATTTTTTCATTTAACTTAGTACTTTTTTACTTATAGCCTTTCTCCCCATCCTTTCACTCCATATTCTACAAAATTACCTTAAAAATATAGGGAAATTATGACATTCTCAGATAAGCAAGTTGAGAATAAAGCAGATCTACTTACATGGGATACTAAAGAGTCTTGCAGGCTAAAATAAAAGGATACCAGAGAGTAACTCAAATCCGCACTGAAGAAATAAAAAAACACCGTAAGTGTAACAATATAGGTAAATATAAAAGTATAAATATATTTTTGTTTGTAACTCTTTTATTTTACTTAAATAAAAAGACTGAATAAAGTAATAATTATTAGTTGTATGGAAAGGGTTATATTGTATAAAGATATGATTTGTATGACAAAAATAGCACAATGAAGGGGAAAGTAATGGGCCTATATTGGGGAAAATTGCAGTAACTATTGAATTTATGTGGTATTAATATGATCTAGTATTTTTCAAGCTAAAATGTTACCCTTAATACCAACCAAGTTCAACCACTAAGAACACCGGTCCAAGAATAGAGCAAAAGAATCAGTAATAAATAAAATGGTACAATAGATAATATCTATTTAACACAAAAGAAGTTGGTAATATAGGAATAGACATAAGTCATATAGAAAACAAATAGTAAAATAGAAGTAGTAAATCCTATCTTTTCAGTAAATACATTAATAGATTAAATAAATTAAACAATATATTCAAAAGCCAGATATTAGCAGAATGGTTGAAATGAAAAAAGATCTGACTATATGCTGTCTTCAAGAGATACATTTTAGATCCGAAGTTACAAACTGGTTGAAAATAAAAGATGAAAAGAGAGATAGCATGCACTCAGTTAATAGCAGTTTGACTAGCTAGACCAAAATCAGAATAAATACCTTCTAAGATGAAAGTTGTTACTAGAGACAAAAATTACATCTTATAAAAATAAAAGATTTAATCCATCAGAAAACACAACAATTGTAAAGTGTGTACCTAATAAGAGAAATCCAAAACACATAACTTAAAAACTGACAAAGTTGAAGGAAGAAATAGACAACTATAGAATATTATTGCCGACTATTAATAGACTATTATTGTTGATTAACCATAATAGGGACTTCAATCCCTGATGTTCTAAATAGAGCAACTAAGCAGAAGATCAACAAGGAAATAGAAGGCTTGAAAAACACTATAAACTAACTAAACCTAAGAGACATATATAGAATTCTCTACCAAACAACAACAGAAATCAAATTCTGAGTATACATGAAATATTTAAGATAGATCATATTCTAAGCCATACATCTCAAGAAATTAAAAAGAATTGAAACCATACAAATTATATTCTCCAAAACCTCCAAACTCAAAAATATTGGAAATTCAGCAGCACACTCTTAAATTATCAATGGGTCAAAAAATTACAAGGAAAAATTAGAAAATACTTTTATTTATTTTTTCTAACAGTGGTAAACAGTTTTTATTCAGGCAATGAAACATGAAAAAATATATTAGTAATCATTATAATAATTTCATTTGTGTGAGTATAACTTTTACAAATATTTACCTGACATATAAAAGGGAAAGTATTGTACATATAAAATTTATGTAGATGATTATTCCACACAACACAATCCTAGAAAATACTTTTAAATGAGTGAAACAAAAACACAACATACCAAAACTTATGGGATGCAGTGAAACAAAACAGTGCTTAGAAGGAAAATTTTTACTGTAAATGCCAAATAAAAAGAAGATCTCAAATTAATAACCCAAACTTTCATCTTAACACACTATAAAAAGAATGGAAGTCTAAAACTAAAGAATGCAAGAGGAGTAAATAATGAATACTGCAGAAGAAATTCATAAAATACAAAAAAGAAAAACAGAAAAAAAGTCAATAAAACCAGAAGTTGGTTCTTTGAAAAGATAAACAAGTTGTCAAAGCCTTACACTTGCAAATAAAAAGAGGACTCCTATTTCTAAAATCAGGAATAAGAGGAGTTATTATGACTGACCATGAAGAAGTAATAATTATAATGGAATACTATGAACAACTCTATGCCAAAAATTAGATAACAGAAGAAATGAAAATTCTCATGAAAACACAAATGACAGAAAGTGACTCAAGAAGAAATATCTTATTAGAATCATAACAAATAAAGAAACTGAGTAATTTTAAAACTTCCCACAAAGTAAAACCCAGGCCCAATGTCTTCACCACAGAATTCTACCAAATATTTAAAGAATAATTAACCAATCTTTCACAAACTCTTTCAAAAAAATAGAAGAGAAAATAACACTTCTCCACTCATTCTAGGAGAGGAGTATAACCTTGATGCCAAACCAGAAGAAAACATCAGAGGGAAAAACAAACAGGCAAACATATCACTTATGAATGTAAAAGCAAATATTCTTAATAAAATACAATAAACTGAATCAAGTAACACATAGCAAGAATTATACACATGACCAGAAATGCAAAGTTGCTTAAACATTGTAAAATCAATTAATGTAATATACCAAATAAAAAAAATAAAGAACAAAAAACATGTGAACATCGCAATAGACATAGATAAAGCATTTGATAAAATCCAGCATGATGGGGCACCTGGGTGGCTCAGTCGGTTAAGCGGCTGCCTTCGGCTCAGGTCATGATCCCGGGGTCCTGGGATCAAGCCCCGCGTCGGGCTCCCTGCTCGGTGGAGAGTCTGCTTCTCCCTCTCCCTCTGCCTGCCTCTCTGCCTACTTGTGCTCTGTCTCTCTCTCTCTGTCAAATAAATAAAAAAAAAAAAAAAAAAAAAAAGATTAAAAAAAAAAATCCAACATGATTTCATTATAAAAATACTCAATATTAGGAATAAAACGGAATTTTCTTCAACCTACTAAAGAGCATATACCAAAACATCCAGTTAGCTTCATTCTTACTGGTATGTGGCTGAATGCTTGCCACTAAGATCAGGAGCAAGGCAGTGTTTTTGCCTATTCAACACTGTACTGGAGGTTCTATCTGGTAAGATAAATTAGGCTAATAATAATAAAATAAAATAAGAAGTAAAAAAAGAAAGATATTCAGATGGGAAAGGAAAAATAAAATTATCTCTATTCATAAATGACATGTTCTTTATATAAAAAAATCTTAAGGAATCAGTCAAAAATTTTTAGAATTAATTATTTCAGCAAGGCTGCAATATACATAAGTACTATAAAAAAAAGTGAGTTGTATTTTTACATACTTGTAATGAACAATCCAAAATTAAGTTATGATAACAATTTGATTTATAGGGTGCCTGGGTGGCTCAGTTGGTTGTGTCTGCCTTTGGCTCAGGTCATGATCCCAGGGTCCTGGGATCGAGTCCCATATCAGGCTCCCTGCTGAGCAGGGAACCTGCTTCTCCCTCTCCCTCTACCCCTCCCCCCTGCTCATACTCTCTCTCTCTCTCTCCCTTTCTCTCTCTCTCTCTCAAATAAACAAAATCTTTAAAAAAATTGATTTATAATAGCACCAAAACCAATGAAATATTTACTAATAAATTTATCAAAAAGTACAAACCTGATACAGTAAAAAATATAAAATATCATTGAGGGAAATTAAAGAAAATGTAAATAAATGGAAAGACATTTCATGGGCTTGAAAACTTAACGTTGTTAAGATAGAGGTACCTCCCAAATTGATCTATAGGTTCAACTGAGCTCCTTTTGTAGTCTATGCTGCCTTTTCCCCCCCAATATTGATAAGCTTATCCCAAAATAATAATGAGAAATCAAAATATCGCTGGGACAATTGGATATTCAGAAAGAAAGAAAGAAAGAAGAAAGAAAGAAGAAGAAAGAAAGAAAGAAAGAAAGAAAGAAAGAAAGAAAGAAAGAAAGAAAGAAAGAAAGAAAACTGGACTTCACTAAAATTAAAAATATTTGTGCTTCAAAGGACACTATCAAAAAAGTAAAAAGTTAACCAAAGAATGGAAGAAAATATTTGCAGACCATATATCTGATAAGGGATTGGTGTTTAGATTATATTAAAACACTTCTAATACTAAAAAGACAACCCACATTTAAAAAATAGTCTAAATCTATATCTAAATAGACATTTAGATATAAGAAGATATAAAAACAGCCTATAAAAATCTGATGCTCAATCATCACTAGCCATCAGGGAAATGTGAATCAAAAGTGAAATGACATACCACTTCACACACACTCAGACGACTATAACTAACAAGACAGATAATAACAAGTGTTACCTAGGATGTGGAGAAATTAGTACCTTCATACACTTCTGGTGAATGGAATGGAAAATGGTGTGGCTACTTTAAAAATACTCTGGCAGTTCCCCAAAATGTGAAAGTTGAGTTACACTATTACCTTGCAATTCCACTGTCAGATATCTATCCAAGAGAAATGACAGTATAAATCCACACAAAAAGCATTTGAATGCTCTTTGCAGCATTATTCAAAATAGCCAAAATGCAGAAACAACAGTAATGTCCACTGACTGATGAATGGATAAATAGAATATGGTATATTCATATAATGCAATATTTGGCAATAAAAAGGAATAATAATAAAGAACATGCTACAACATAGATGAATCTTGAAAAAAATTATGTTAAGTAAAAGTAAAAAAAAAAGCCAGGTACAAAAGGTTACATATGATCTCATTCTTACGAAATGTACAAAATATATCTATAGAGACAGAAAGTAGAGCAGTTGTTATCTAAGACTTAGGACATAGGGGTAATGAGGGATGAATGCTAATGAGTACAAAGCTTCTTTTCGGGGCGGTGGAAATTCGTAAAATTGATCTGATGATGGTTGTGCAACTCTATGAATATACCAAAATCCACTGAAATATATAATTTAAGTTGCTAAATAATATGGTATGTAAATTATATCTCAATAAAGGTGTTAAAAAGTTATGTTCGTATTTAAAGTGATTGAATTTAACAAATTAGATAAGAAAAGTAAAGGGCTGAATATTAAAATTTGGAGATCTCATATTTTGAGATCAGAAAGAAAAGGAGGATGGGGTAAATAAAATTTAAACAAAGAAGCCAACAAAGGGAACAAAGATACTCTGGTATCTTTGCAAGCCATGCAAACTATTTCAGAAAAGCTACAGTAATAGTCCTGGGAGATTAATTAATTTGATGCAAAATAATGGACTTTCTGTTGCCCAATGTACTTTCTATGAAAGCTTTTGGCAAATTTGATACATGGGCTTCAGTGGAATAACAGTTAAATAAATCCTGGAGTTAATGAGAAAAAAAGGAGGTAAAAAATGAGAAATGTTACAATGTACAATTCTTTGGGGTTTTGTTACAAACAGACCAATGAGGAGGCATCTGAAGGTGGAGATATAGTTCCAGGGAGATTTATGTATATGGTATAGAAATTACTACACTGTAAGAATACAGAGCATTAGGCAGAAGGAAGGAGAATATGATAAAGAAGGAGAATGCAAACACCATTATGAGCACAGTGTTGTTCAATACCAAGAGTAGATGGGATCCACTGCAAATAAGGGACATTTGAGCAATTGTAATGAGAGGGCCGTTAGAGTCATACATGCAGTTTCAGATACATTAGGGGACCTGCCACTGAGAACATGAAGTAAGTCTCTTGTTTGCTTATATTTCCTCAAAGAAATACAAGGTAAAATCATGAGTCAAATGTAATACTGGAGTTTTGAAAAAAACAAAGATATAAAATATCATTCCCAGAGATTAGAAGAGATAGTTGATCAGAAAAACGTAGAAACTTACAGGGTATTGCAAAAGCTTTTTGCAAGATTTGTGGTCATTTATTTAAAGTACAAATAATCAGTACAATTAAGAGTGTCTTTTTCATCCATTCGTTTTTGCTTAATTTTAGGCATGAAGAGTGTAACAACAACAAAAGGTTTCCATATAATATAGGTATAATTATCCAAGTAAAATTAATTCAACCATTACAGTACATGTTGCAACCAGGTTTTTGGATGGGTGACTACTTTTTAACTTTTTAAGAAATCTGATTTCTTAATTTAGTATAGATTAAGTTCTGACCAATTAAAGAAGCTGTGGGGGAAAATTATCTTCCCTATAGAATATGAATATGTGTCTAAGATAAAATGTAAGTAAAAATATACTTCAGATGATTGATCCCAATGCTGTCCTTGATCTCTTTGACAATTGTGTAACTCTAATTGTCAAAAGTTATAAATAATTTTGGTCCTTAAATTATCACTTTTGAATACTTAACTCCTCAGTTTCACTTTCTCACCAACATTTAAGCAGTATTAAATATTACCTATAGTATTAACATTATATAGTAAAAGTTTTCTTAATGTAACAATTAAACATAAATATATATAAAATATAAGGCTCTCTTGTTTTAAAGCATCTTTAATGAAAAATACTTTAATGTTTGAACAAGATTTACATCAATTAAAAATCTTAACGGTCTCTAAGTTTGAATTCTTTCTGTGAAAAACCTTAATACAGCTCTAAAACCTAAATTTGGAAACACAATTCATGTAATCATTAATTATAGTTTCATTATAATTATAGGCCATTTTCACAGGAAAAAATATGGCCATTTGTACAGTTAATTTCAGGGAAAAACACATTTTACTATATTTTCATTATTTTTGTTTATTCAACCTCATAAATTGAAGTGTGTTCAACACCCTATTAGCATTAAGATAATCTGTTTATGCTTTTTGTTTCCATAAAGTAAGGCTGACTTTTTAAATTGAACTGTGAGTAACTGAAAACTTAGTAATATTAATGATAGTTCAGAAGTAATCAGTATATGAGTATGCAAGGAGTCATGCCTCTGCCAAACTGTCAGTTTATTTAACTGCCTTGTGGCAAAACCAATATTAATAGTTGAGAGTTCTTAATGCCCTAGGGCTCTCCTCATTTGCTAAGACATGATAATCAGTGATGCCAGGCTACATGGCTGCACCTCTGCCAACTCATGAATACATCATTCAAATGAGTACCATAAACAGATAGAAGTGTAAGTTGCTTCTGTCTTCAGAGCCTTCTGTCAAGAATTAGAAGCTGGCTTGTAGGGACAGTGAAAGTTAAACAGAAGACTTACTGAAAATGCAATAAATTAATGACGAGGCTTATCGGAAAAATAACCGGTAGGCCACCAATCAACTCCATGTAGTCTTAACATAATATTAAAAAAAATTCACAATCTCTAATCCAAAATACCTTAAGACCTAAACCACTTCTAAGTGAGCTATATTCTTTTGAGCTTACTGAATTTCAAGAGAAAGTAATATCTATTGTTCTGGTATTACAAAATGATAGCATAGATTGTTTATTTCCTAATTATTTTACCTTATACTCTTACACATTGTAACGCATATGTTTCTTGTAGGTAATACTTAAATTTTGTATATAAAAATACATTTATGTTTCAGTACTATAGGCAGAAAGACATTTTATTTTATTTGTTTCTACAGCAAAATCATTACCAATACTAGAATATAAATATATAAATTTATACAAAATTAACTTCCAGATTTAAAGCCACGATATAATTTTAAATGCGTTTTAACTGGGGTGCCTGGATGGCTCAGTTGGTTAAGCTTCCGACTCTTGATTTCAACTCAGGTCATTATCTCAGGGTTGTGAGATCAAGCCCTGCATCAGGCTCTGCACTGGGCATGGGGCCTACTTAAAATCCCCTCTCTTCCTCTCCCTCTGCCTCCCTCTCTTAAAAAACAAACAAACAAAAAAAGAAATAAACCTTAAATGTGTTTAAACTAATTAAGGCAGTCTACACCCTATACTGTTAGACATATGTTGGGTTTACATACATTTCAGAATTTCATCCCTTCTCTAGCAAGGTTTAACTTTTACCCCATATTACAAAAAAAGACAAGCATATGCCTGCAGGGAATACTAGGTTGCCTCACATGTTTTATAAAAATATATAATATTAATGTAATTCTTAGCTTATGCTAATAAAACCATGTTTTACTTGTTTACTTAATTAGTTCGTGGGCAAAAAGTCATTCATTTTTAAGAATTTTCCACCAATTAAAATATACATTTTTAATAATAAGGAAGAAAAATATAAGACTATGTGGTATCTTCAATTTTGAAATAGCATGCTCACTTTAAAACTTTCAGTTAGTGGCATTCAACCACAAACATACAAACAATTGCATTTACATAGCCAAATCTATATAGCTATCATAAGAAAGTCTCAAAATGCCAACAACTACCAATTTTGCTTCATTCTCTGAGAATCTTCAATAGAAAGCTGAAACTATTACTTAATTTTCAGCCTCTCTACCTGCCAGCAACAGCTGGGCAATCATTCATTACTATCTTCAGTGAGTAGCAAGTTCGTGGCCAAGTCAATAATTATAGAATCAAATGGAACATCAATTTCTATCCAAGATTTAATTTGGCAGTATAGTGCTGTGAAAAATAATACCCTCATATATCATTGCTATCATCTCTGAATTTACTATCTTACTAATATTTCTACCCAAGTTATTTGAAATGATCATGTTTCCATTAGCATGGTAATATAATCATTTAAAAATTGAATTTTTATAGCAACCCCCTCACTTAAAAAGAACTACTGTATATTGCTCAGTTGCTTATGATAATAAAAAGATAATATTTAAATCTAACCTTAAATAATACTGTAAAATTGTTTTTCTAATTTCTACTAATTTATTTATTTATTTATTTATTTATTTATTTATTTATTTAAATGTACTTTTGTTTTTGGAGTTGGGTTTGTTTCTTTATGCTTTCTACATTTAAATTTTTTTTCTCAATTCTGGATTGATACAAAACAGGTTTTTGGGGCGGCCAAAAATCTTCACATGTTAAAAATGATGGACTTGTCTCACTTTGTGAATCTGTAAAACAAATGAACTGATGTTCACATGGCTTAATTCCAAAAATTTTAATGCTCTCTCTTGCTTCTGCTATAATTGTTGGTAATTATCCCAAAATGTAGATTTCTGAAGGATATCTGAAGGATAGACCACTTTGGATGTATCTGGATTATGTTGGTGATGATAGCCTCCTCCAATCTGACTAGGTTTTTCATATTAATGCAGGTTTCTCATACTAATCTTTGCATCTTTCTGTTTGTTACTCTAAATCCCTGGTCAAAGATCAGAAAATTTTTAACTAGATAATAAGAGTAATGACTTACAGAGCATTTTTCACTGTGTATATATATATATTATTAAAAGATATAATATTGTGGGGCGCCTGGGTGGCTCAGTCGTTAAGTGTCTGCCTTCGGCTCAGGTCATGATCCCAGGGTCCTGGGATCGAGCCCCGCATCGGGCTCCCTGCTCTGTGGGAAGCCTGCTTCTCCCTCTCCCGCTCCCCCTGCTTGTGTTCCCTCTCTCGCTGTCTCTCTCTGTCAAATAAATAAATAAAATCTTTAAAAAAAAAAAAAAGATATAATATTGTAAGATATCATGTTGTTCATTATGTAACATATTTTTAAAGAACATGCAAATGATATGCTATTTTCAGAGAAAAATACTATAATATTTTTCTATGTCTTAAAAATGGGTAGTAGTTTCTTTGGAGGAAATAACCCTCTAGTAAATATAATAAAAAGCCTATAATATTATTATGAAATAACAGATGCTGAGTAATATTTTTAACACTGCTTTGAAAAGAAATGAAAATTCAGGGAAAGGTAAATAACTGATTATAGCAAGCTATAATGGCTTTCAAAGTAGCTGAAGTCATTATTCCATTAAAGAATGGAAAAGATGAGGGCGGATTTCTTATAATCTTCCCCAACTTTAAGTATCATGAATTGGTTCATTATCTTTCCTATTTCCCCTCGCCAATTTTGGCTTCATACTATCAAAAAATCTTACGGTACCTTTTGTTGGGTATGTGGGTTGGAGAGGTAGAATTCTAATTTCATCAAGGCATTTCCAGATTTGATTATTTATAGATCTTTCCAATGTGCAAATTCTTTTACTATTACAAAACCACATTGGAGTTTAAAAGAGTTGATTTTTAAATTAGCTATATGTGAAACTTCTTATAGTAGACTTTTTTCCTATTTTAAGTTGAATTAACTTAGTTTAGCAATCGTTTCCTATAAAATTTGAGAATTTTACTCAAAATGCTTCTGTAATACAATTTTAAAGCTAAGCATAACCACATTATTTATTTAACATTATTAAATATTTTTAAAATTATGTTGATGCATTCCAAATAATATATTTTAATAATTTACATATATTTAATATATTAATTAATTAAATATGTTGTAACAATATTATCATCATATTTCCTGAAGAGTTTGAAAAAAATAGTTGATTACTCCAATTGATATATATAGGTAAGATTAGTGTAGCTACAAAGGGCTTCCTTTTATAATTTTGTTGGGTTATAAGAGACCTAACATAGGAAATTAAAATGAAATGAAAGAAATATATTGTTGTGGATGTGTCTCTAAGATATTCTAGAAAAAACTCAATTTTGATTTATACAAGAAAAATTTATAGTTCCCAAAGTGGACCACTTATGAAACAAAATTGTTTTATATGCAATTAGTTAATACATATATATCTATATTAGACTAAACATTTTAGGATAAAATTTGTTATATAATTTAAAAAACCTACATAGTTATAATCCATTTTTCTCACATTCTTGTTTTTCTGAATTTTAACTTTGTATCTAAATTATTGTTCTGAATCTATAAATTTCTCAAGTGTGCCAGCTATTGCATATTTTAAAATAATGCCTGGCTTGGCGATGTTTCCATAAGTCCACCCAAACAGCAATTACAAAATAAATATATTTAACTAATAAAAAATGTTCATCTCTAAAGAAATGAAAAATTTAGAATGTGTTAATAAAATGCCTCAAAGATAAAGTTATTTAAAATTTAATTATTAATCTTTTTCATTATTTTTGTAAAAGAATCGAATTTACAAAGTGGCAACTAAATTAGTTATTTCTTACTCAGGTTTTCATGACATTGAATATATTGTGAGATAGATATATTTTAATCATAATCATTGTCCATATTAAGAAGCTGACTAATTCCCATGTGAAATGTTTCTCTGCATAATCACAAGTTCTCATACTTCTACTACTTCTGTTTTAATTTCTATGTGTATATATTCCTCTTCTCCTTTTCCTTCCTTCGTTCCTTCTCTTCCTCTTTCTTTTTCATGAGCCTGAGATCATGACCTGAGCTGAAGGCAGATGCTTAACGACTGAGCCACCCAGGCACCCCGAAATATGTACATTTTTTAAAAGGTGCTTATCTACCTTGTTGATAGGAAGGAAGTTATCTTAGTATACTGAAAGCAAGCTAAATGTTTTGCATGAATTACATAATGAGGATAGGTGAATAAACATAGTATACTGATCAAGAACATAAATGAAATAAATAAAAGCCAATTAAAGATGGCCTTTAAAAAAAAAAGATACCCCAGTGATATCTAGTAGATAGAATCAGAAGTTTCGATCACAGCCAAGATATAGGCTATAAAAATGTGGACTATTTTTGTGGCTTTTTCATTAAAGGTATCAACAGTTTCTTTTTGAAATCCAGGTAACATACAGCATTTCAAATAAACATTTCACATCATTTCAAAAGTAATTAAGACAATTGTTTATTTGAAATAAGCATCAATCAAATATGAAAAACTAATATGTAGTTGAAAGGAAGTAAGCAGAAATAAAGATGATATATAGGGAAGAATAAAACATCACAGTCAAAATAATAATTAATACTTATAGAATAAAAACAGATATTGCATTCATACAAAGAAGGTGAAGTATACAAAGATAATAGATGCTGGAAAAATAGATGCTTTGAGAGATAGATGAAACACATATTTTACCAAATAAAATAAAAAGAGTGAAGATTATAAACTTAGAAGATAATTCTAGAAGTTACAGTAATAGACTAATAGAAGTTCCATTATTCCAGAAATATAAAGCAGGTAAAACAGAAATAAGGAAATAATTTTAAAGAGTGAAGGGGAATACATGAAGTTTCCATAATGGATGAAATTCAGCTTTCAGAATCTAAAGAGCACTTAAAAAAAGAAATATAAAATATTCTCTACAAAGTACAGAATTTTGAAAAACTAAGAGTAACAGAATATTAAAATTACGTTCATAGGGGCACCTGGGTGGCTCAGTCGTTAAGCATCTGCCTTCTGCTCAGTTCATGGTCCCAGGGTCCTGGGATCGAGCCCTGCATTGGGCTCCCTGCTCAGCGAGAAGCCTGCTTCTCCCTCTCCCACTCCCCCTGCTTGTGTTCCCTCTCTCACTGTCTTTCTCTCTGTCAAATAAATAAATAAAATCGTAAAAAAAAAAAAAAAAAGAAAAAAAATTACGTTCATAGGAAAAAACAAAAAATTAACCACAGACGTGGAGAAAATACTGAACACATATATTTTAATGGACTTGTATCTTCAATATATAAAGAACACTTAAAACTCAATAATAAGACAAACAATTCAAAGTGGGCAAAAATCTGAACAGATACTTCAAAAAGGAGACACAGAAATGGTAAATAAAAATATAAAAGTATGTTCAATATAATTAGGATATTACAAATTAAAACAACAGTGAGATACCCCTACACACCTATTAAAATGGCTAAACAACAACAAAAACAATGGCTAAACAAAACCTGAAAAACTGTACTACCAATTGCTGGCAAGGATGTGGAGCTGCAGGAACCCTCATTCATTGTCAAAGGAATGCAAAATGGTACAGCCACTTTAGAAGACAATTTGATAGTTTCTTGCAAAACTAAACATAGTCCTACCATCAAATCCATTAATTGCATTTCTAGGTACTACATAACTGATTTGAAAACTTACGTCAACACAAAAATAATAGCATGCAGATGTTTATATTAGCTTTATTTATAATTACTCCAAACTGGAAGGAACCAAGATGTCCTTGAATAAATGTCCTTGAATTAAAACAAAAACAAAAACTGTTACATCCATACACTGGGATACTATTCAGTGATAAACAGTATGAGCTATCAAATTTTGCAAAAACATGGATGAATCTTTAATGCATATTGATAAACAAACCAATCCTAAAATGACTATGTACTATATTATCCCATTTACATGACATTCTAGAAAAGGCCAATCTATAGAAACAATAAAAAGATGAGTGGTTGCCATCGGTTCAGTTGGAAGAGGAAGGGAAGGTTGAGTAAATAAAGTACAGAGTATTTTTAGGGTAGTTGAAACTATTCTGTATGATACCGTAATTATGGAAATATGACATTAAGCATATGTCAATATCCATAGAACTTTACATCACACAGAGTGAACTTTAATGTATGTAAATTAAAAGAAATCATTTTGTAGGTTAAGAAATTATAGGATGGAATGCACCATAAGAAAAAAAAACAATTTAACTGTATTATGCATCTATAAAACCACCTCACTGAATATGATGGGAGAAAAAAATGCTGACCTAAGTAACCTTGGAAATAGAGACTGTAAAGGTAAAGGTTACTGTACATAAACAGTGTAGTTTGTTGATATACTTGCGTGCAAAGGAGGTACTTGCTAACAATTTTGACAACACTATACGTGAATACTGCAATTAAACAATTAAGCAAATGGATGGTAGATGATGAGAGCTAGATCTCTCACTGTTGGAGAAAACAAAAGTAGTTCGAGAAAACAAAAGTAGTTGATGATTACTAATATAAAAATTATTGTTATCTTTCATATGATATTGACTGAGATGGTGCATAAAGGAAGTTACTGGGGTGCTATAAATGTTAAATGTCATTATTAGGTGTTGGCTACACAGATTCTTACCTACATTAACATGTGTCACAATCTATATATTCAAATGTATTTAATTTGCTGTTATACTTCAATTAAAGAAAGATATGCAAAAAAAAGGTGGACAGGAAAGATATAGCCAAGGAAATAATGGATTAACTGGAAGATATAGCTGAAAAATAAATAAAACCCAACTTAAATTATGGAAGTATAAAAGGGTATAAAATGCAAAGTCACAAATTCAAAAAGCCCTAAAACACTAAGCAGCAAATATTCATTTATTAGGAAAAACTGATGAAAATCAAGACAATGTGGAAATTTAATTAGTACCGGGTAGTTTGATTGCCTTAAAATAAATAACAATTGCATTGAAATTGGATTTCTTAGGAACAATGGAAGTCAGAGTCAATATAGTGATATTTTTCTTAATAAAGAAAATACCTGCTAGCCTAGATTCCCTACCAAAGAAAATATTTTTCAAACAGAATAAAAATAAGATTTTCAGACAAAGATAAAGTGAGATAATTCATCAATAGTATATCTCTACTTACGGAAATACAAAAGGCAGAGAGAAAATTATCCCAGACAGTTATAAGAAACTTGAAACAAAAAGAGAAGCACTTAAAATAGAAAATATTTCAGTATATATGTGTGATTGTGACTACATAAAACATCAATAATGTCTTATGTTCTATATCTAATAATACACAAGTGATTATTTTATCATATTAATAGGAAGAAAAAATTAGTGTTCCGGTATCCTTTCATTACCTGGGAAGGGTGTAAAAATGCCAGTAACATTGTATTTTCTTATGTCAAGAATACAAGCTTATACACTTTTGCTCTAGGTCATGATAGTTTAAAACAGACTAACTCTCCCACTACTATGAAGCTGAAGATAATTCATGAAGTGATGACAATGTTTTGCTTTTTTTTTTTTTTTAAGATTTTTTATCTATTTATTTATTCGTAAGAGAAAGAGAGAGAGAGAGAGAGAGGCAGAGGGAGAAGCAGGCTCCCCGCTGAGCAGGGAGCCCAATGCGGGACTCGATCCCAGGATTCTGGGATCATGACCTGAGCCAAAGGCAGACGCTTAACCATCTGAGCCACCCAGGCGCCCCCAATGTTTTGCTTTTGTTTTTATTTTTAAGGGTCAAGGGGTTGAGCAGCAGAGATATTAAAAAGGAAGAGGAAGACACTTTTTTCTTCAGACTGTTTGCTAATCTTCATGCAAAGTGCCTTTCCCCCTTTGGCTTACCTTTGCACTCTCTCATTTTTGTTCCCTGACCAAATTGCTGTTCACCTAGTCCTCAAGCAGTCTCTTTGAGTCCTACAATAATCTTTATAAAAGTGGTTCTCTAGCCAAACTGCACTTTCAAATCACCTGGAGACCTATTGTTAGATAGATCTCATATTCCATGAGCAATTTATTCAAAGTAGTGACCCCAAAAGATATTCACATTATAATCCTCAGAATTGCAAATGTCGACTTACATGGTAAAAGTGACTTTGCAGAATCTTTTCTATTTGCAGAGAACCAGAGAGATAAGAGCACGAGAAAAACTCTGCCTGCCATTGATGATTTTGAAGATAGAAGAAAGAGGGGCGCCTGGGTGGCTCAGATGGTTAAGCATCTGCCTTCGGCTCAGGTCATGATCCCGTGCTCCTGGGATCGAGCGGGGAGCCTGCTTCTCCCTCTCCTGCTCTCCCTGCTTGTGTTCTCTCTCTGGCTGTCTCTCTCTGTCAAATAAATAAAATCTTAAAAAAAAAAAAAAAAAAGATAGAAGAAAGATAGAAAGTCAAGGGGTGCAAGTGGCTTCTAAAAGGTGGAAATGGCCTCTAAGTTTGTGGTAATTCACTGCATGTGTGCATATTCATATATTAACTTATTCATATTTTTACATATATTGTGTTGTACTTACTCAAAGATCATGTCATAGTTCCCTTAACTTCTCTACACCTTTTGAGCAAAGAATTCATGGCTGATTACAGAACTGATTTTAATATTTTCTAAATATTTGATGTGTAATATTTGCAGAATAAATGCAGTGGTTGTTACTAATTTTTTTGTGATGTTTCACTTAACTCCACATGATTTTAGATAGTATGCAACCTGAAATGTAAGCTAAAACATGAACATTGTAAAGTGTTTTGAAAAATGTTCAAAGTAATTTAGGATGCTGTGGTAATGGTAAGTGAGAACAGATGGCTGATAGAAGATCATCATCAATCTCAGTTACTTAGACTGAAATAAACTTCCAAAATAAAGAAGAGTAATTCATCAGGAGAGAGAAATATTCGTTAAAACACTGTAATTCCCTCAATCCGATTTTTCAGTCAGAAGCATACTACTACGTTATAGTTGTGCCTATTGTGCGAGCCTGCTCCCAAACTGGAGAATATCCTATCCAAGCAGTTTGTCCTGATTTCTCAGACAGATATCAAACTTAGTTCAACTATTTCAGTCTATTCTGCTGTGCTGCTATTAAAATATGTGCATAACCCAAGAACTCACATTTGTAAATTTATGCAACTCTACTTCTCATAAAAGGTCATGCAATTATATTAAAAAGATATTGATTTATAAAAATAATTTGAAACAAAATTTCAAAAATATTTAAATTAACAGAGATTTACATGTGTGTATAGTATTTAGCAAAACAAGACAGTCAACTAACATATTGATAACTATCAAATTTACATTATGGACCATGGAAACACACACATGCACACACACCCTTTCACATGTTCATGTAAACATATACACAAATTTATATGCTGAAGAATATTACAAATGGTATTATGATACCAATTCTCATATCTCTATTCTCTTAGCACCTCTTAAACATTTAGCATTATCTGAAGACCAAAAGAAATGCCACAGCTTTGACTGACATGATTCCAATTTGTATTCCATAATGACATGTGTTCATAGTAGTTTAATGTGTCCTATTCTCTTGCCCCACACTATTTGACTAAGATGATCTTTTTATGTTAGGGACTGTTCCCTATGAACTCATTAGTCTGTGCATTTGCAATTGGTTAAATGTTCATTTCAATTCAACTCTACCTATTGTCTTTATGGAAGATTTCTTTTTCCTTCATTCAATTTTGCAAATGCTTGAAGACTACCTTACCACAGTATTACATTTCCTCTCTAGTCAATTGAGTTGGAAGGATTTATAAAATCTCCACAATTTCTTTTCTTCACTCCTGGTTACAACCATTAGAAAACAGTATGTCATAACTGTATTATAATAACTTACAGAGATTCTAAAAACGCTTAATCCTCTTTCGAATTTTAAAACTTATATTGTCAAAGTTTTGTAATTATGTGACCACACATTAAATATGTTTACAAGATTTTTGGACAAAGGAATTATAATCTATGAATTTAAAATAAAAATGTATTAAAAACTTAACACACATATTAAGTAAATAATTAGGAACTTCATGAATTATTATAAAAACATCAATTAAAATATAAGCCAGATTAATAAACTGAGCATTAACAGCAATGCTAAAACCCTATTGTGCCCATCTGTATGATCTAACCAGATAAATGCAGTATTTCTAGAGTCAACTCATATAAACAATAAATGGCCAGGAGTGCAAGTAAGTGGTCATGAGTGCAAGTATTTCTACATTAATTTTGTTTTAAACATTTTATTTTATTTTATATACACTATAATATTCTTTCTGCAATTAAGACTAATGGATATCTTTAAGTGATTAGACTATTGCTGTGAAGGAAACAATCAGAAAAATGTGCAAAAGGCTCTGCTGGTTTGGTATTACTATGTCTATAGCTACACAATTGATAAAATAAAAATTATAAAAGGAAATCAAAATTTAAACATGAGAAAATACTTAAGCAAAACCAAATGTAGTGCTTTGAAGAAGAAAGAAAAATGCTGACATTTTGAAGCCAATTACAGAAAGCATCAAGTCCATCTGGCCCTCAAGTACAATAGTTCCTGGAAACATGGGCCCCTTAGGTCCCATGCTCCAGTCCCAAATTTCTGACAATTAGTAGCCATAGTATACTCTTAAATTTTCATCTCCATGGGGCGCCTGGGTGGCTCAGTCGTTAAGCGTCTGCCTTCGGCTCGGGTCATGATCCCAGGGTCCTGGGATCGAGCCCCGCATCGGGCTCCCTGCTCCGCGGGAAGCCTGCTTCTCCCTCTCCCACTCCCCCTGCTTGTATTCCCTCTCTCGCTGTGTCTCTCTCTGTCAAATAAATAAATAAAATATTAAAAAAAAAAAAATTTCATCTCCAATATATTTAAATCACTTAGAAACTTATGACTCCTTCTTTATTTAAATGGAGTTATTCTCTCCCAAATTTTTGAAACTACATATGCTAATGAAAAAACAAATCAAACCTACATTACCAATATTCTGAATCACTATGTTTCAAATGAAGGAGTATATTTCTTATATAAATTATTTGTAATGCTTAGTAAAAGAAGATATTAATTCTGAGTTGGGGTAAAAATTACAACAGAATTGAATAAATTTAACCAATTATTTTCATATATTTAATTTACTACTTTGTAAAGGAATTTTAAGTTATTTAGACAGTTTTTTTCTTAGGGGTACACATGTGCCCTGTCAGATGTATGGTAAGATAATATCATAAATCATGGGGGGGGGAGATTATACTGTGGTAAGTTTCTTACATTTCACAATTTATGGTATAATATTACTTAGAGGCAGAGCACAATTTACTAAAAATATAAATTGAAAAATAAACCAATATTAGATATTGAATAAAAAATTGTCAGTGAATCAAAACATAGATGGAAAACTGGGAAGAGAAAACACCAACACCATATTAACTTCAAAGAAAATGTTATATTTTAATATAATCATGAGTAATTACATTTAATATAAATGATCTAAACTTGCCAATTAAATGATTGCATAGATTGCAGACTCAATTATTTGCCATCTGATAGGAACACAGCTTAAATAGAAACACATTGATACATAAAATTTAAGAAGATGAAATGGTAGACTCTTCAAAAAAATTTTCGAAAACTATTTAAAAGAACACATGAGTAGCTGTATTAATATGAGTAGTAATAGACAATATAAGGAACTATTATCAGAGATAAAAGAGACATTGTATTATTGAATGAAGAAGTCATAGGGATAGAAGGCACAGCACAGGAAATATAGTCAGTGGTATTGTAATAGCATTATATGCTGGCAGATGGTAGCTACACATGTGGTGAGCACAGCATAATATATAGACTTGTCTAATCACTATGTTGTACAGCTGTAACTAGTGTAACATTGTGTATCAACTATATGTCAATCAAAAAGAAACAATGCATGATAACAAAGCAATTATTTCACCAAAAATACATAATAAAGCTTAATTTTTTTTTTTTTTAAGATTTTATTTATTTGCGAGAGAGACAATGAGAGACAGAGAGCATGAGAGGGGGAGGGTCAGAGGGAGAAGCAGACTTCCCGCTGAGCAGGGAGCCCGATGCGGGACTCAATCCCGGGACTCCAGGATCATGACCTGAGCCGAAGGCAGGTGCTTAACCAACTGAGCCACCCAGGCGCCCTAAAGCTTAATATTTATACATTTAGCAAAATAACTTCAAAGTACATGAAGCAAAAATAGAAATGACTAAGTCACAATGTAGATAAATCCAAACTTATAATTGGAGATTTCAACACTTATATCTGCAATTGATGGAATGAGTAGGCAAGACCATCAGTAAGGATAAAGAAACTCTGAGAAAGGCTATCAACCAATTTTACATAATGACATTTGCAGAAAGCTACAACCAAGGACAGCAGAATGCCTTTTCCTTTTAAGTGTACTTGGAACATTCACAAACATAGACCATATACTAGTCCATTAAATAAACCAACAACCATGTTGAGGTGGAATTAGAGATTGAGATTTGAGAATAGGAGTAACCACCAAGAAAGTCTAAAGATCTGTTCACAAAGAAGTGAAATTTAGGGGTAGGAGAGAAAAATAGAGAAAGGCCGTTGAGACAATATCACATGACCACTGGTGAGACAGATATTTGCTTAATTTGAGTATTTATGTGAGACATGAATAAAGAACAGAAACCTCACGTGAGTGATGATTTGTTAGTAGTTTGGCTATGTTTGTTATTTTGAAAGATTATGAGGGACAGTTAAACAGTTTTGAGATATGCAAGTATGAGGTAGGCAGAATAATGGCCTCCCAATCCGCACATCCTAATCCCAGGAACCTATAAATATGTAAAAGCATATGGTGAAGGAGAATTAAGATTGTAGATGTAATTAAGTTTGCTAATCAGCTGACTTTAAAATGGGGAGATTAGGATGATCCAGGTTGTCTAATTGGAATTACAAATGCCCTTGAAGTAGAAAAGGGAAACAGAACAGTCAGAATCAGAGAAGGAGATGTGATGATGGAAACAAGGGCAGGGGGCACAGTTTGAAAATTTGATCCACTGTTGCTGGCTTTGAAGATGGAGGAAGGAGCTGTGAGTCTGGAAACGCAGGTGGTCTCCAGAAGCTTGAAAAGGAAATAAATTATCTCCTAAAGCCTTGTAAAAGGAATACAACTCAGCTGACTTTTTGAACTTAGGCCAGTAAAACCAACTTTGGACTTCAGATGTACAGAACCATAACTGAAGAGTCTGGCACTGGTTAAAAACCTACATATAATTTTTCAGGACTGACTACTGGTCTTAACCTGGCAGTTTTCATGAAGAAAGTGGCCTCCCCGCAACAGACTCAGGGTACAACCAGTGGATTGCAGCCTCTGAAAGGAATTGCAGTTAAGGACTCAGCCTTCTTGGCCGGTTATGCTCTTTTACATATTTGTGTTCCTACTTTAAATGCCTTCATTCCCGGGTCTCTTTATTTAAGACCTTGAGCAAATATCTTCTTCAGGAACTTCTTATGTGATGGGAGGGGAGAGAAATCTTGAAGATCTTTTTTCCCACTGTAACTCAGTGCTCAGTACTTTTGCACTCCTACTCCTCTCTCTCAACCTTCCCAGACTCCAGGGCACATAAGATTGCTGAACCTTTTTGTTTAGAGTTCCTCAATAGTGAGATGATACCCACATCTGCCTCAATTCTTCTGACTCTTGACCAGGGCAAAACTCCACAGGGAAAAGGACAGGGGATCCATGTTTCCCCAAGTTTTAGCCTCTTACACCATCATAGTAAGAGAATAAAAGCTTATCTCTTTCCTTCTTGGCTTGTTGCTTTAAAGATTTTTTTTTATTTATTTATTTGATAGAGAAAGTGAGAGCGAGAGCGAGAGAGTGAGTGCAGAAGCAGAGGGAGCAGCAGAGGAAGAGGGAGAAGCAGACTCTCCGCTGAGCAGGGAGCCCGACCGAGGACACGATCCCAGGACCCCGGGATCATGACCCGAGTGGAAGGCAGACACCCAACCGTCTGAGCCACCCAGGCCCCTTGGCTTGTTGCTTTAATCAGCCACTCTAACACCTGGCAGCTCAGCACGCTTCCAACTTAGCTGAGCTCCTGATAATAAGGTAATATATTTGTGTTATTTTAAGCCACAAAGTTTGTGGTAATTTGTTACAGTGGCAATAGAAATCTAATACAACTAAATAAGACTTTATCATTAATCAATTAGAAATTATACCATTTAAAATATGTAACTTGTTTTTTAAGAAAATATTTTAAATAATTTCTAGTTGCTTAAACACATTTGGATATATTTTTGATCAGGTATCATGTTTTTTCCAATATCAGAAGTCTTTCAAGATAACTTAAATAAGAAATTTTAGGAGGGACAAGTTCCTCACTGGCAACATGAGTCAATCTGTGGAATCTCTCTCTAACGACATCATCATAATTATTAAAAAAGTATTTAAGAAGAGTTATTTCAAGTACCTGGAAATATGAATGAAACCTTGCCATTTGCAATGGCGTGGATGGAGCTAAAGAGTACTATGCTAAGCAATTCAAAATAAGTCAAAGAAAGACAAATGCCATAGGATTTCACTCACTTATGGAAATTAAGAAACAAAACAAATGAGCAAAGGGGGAAAAGAGAGAGAGACGCAAGCCAAGAAAAGGAGTCCTGACTATAGAGAACAGACTGATGGTCACCAGAGGGGAGGTGGGTGGGTGTTTAGATTGAATAGGTGATGGGGATTAAAGAGCACACTGTGATGAACACTGGGTGATGTATGGAAGTGTTGAATCACTATATTGTACACTTGAAACTAATATTACACATTATGTTAACTATCCAATTGAAATAAAAACTTTTTATAAAAAAGAAACTACCTGGAAATTATCCTAAGGGAATATAGCAAAGGAAGAAATATTTAATCAAGAAAATGTACTAAATCTTGTTAAAAACAGTGAAAGTCTGTGGCATTTGACTCAGGCATATTTCTTACTCTACCATTTTAGTGTGACCAACTCTGAACAATGGTGTCCAAGAAGATGGGGCTTTCTTTCCTTCCAGCTCCTAGTCCAAAGCTATTGTCTCTCCTGCAGAAGCAGACCACCAGGATTTCTCATTGCCATCAGCTTCATATTTCAAAAACTCTAATCCAGGCAAGAGTAGCTGAAAGTTTGCCTCCTCCACAGAGCACCTGATCATAAGGCAGAAGCTCTGCCTTAGGCAGAGACTAATGAATCCTCAGTTGCCTTTGCTCCAGACTGCTTGAAAGGCAGAGGTCCATGTTGGGAAAGACTATCTAAGAAAACCAGAGGCTACTATATCAGCATAATTCTCTACTTATAAAGCTGGAGTGTCAGTTGGAAAGAGAACAAGGGAAAGAGACAAATAAAAAGAGCCCTCCTGGGGTCTAAATAACATTTTTTAAAAGTTGAAAGACAAATACAAAAGAAAATCTTAAAAGCAGCAAGAGAAATAACTTCATTACATATAAGAAAACCCTGATGAAAGTAATACCTGATTTATCATTAGAAATGATAGAAGCCAAAAGTTGTAGGATGACATTCAGAGTGCTCAGAGAAGGAAAACTATTGGTCCAGAGTATGATATTCAGCAAAATTATCTTTCAAAAATGAAGGCAAAACTCTGAAAAATAGTATGAAGTTTCTTCAAAAAGTTAAAAATAGAACTACCCTACATTCCAGCAATTTTACTATGAGGTATTTACCCAAAGTATACAAAAATACTGATGCAAGAGATACATGCAACCCAATGTTTATAGCAGCACTATCAACAATAGCCAAACTATGGAGAGAGTCCAAATGTCCAACGACTGTATGGATAAAGAAGAGGTGGTATCAGGGGTGCGTGGGTGGCTCAGTCAGTTAAGCCTCTGACTCTTGGTTTCAGCTCAGGTCATGATCTCAGGATCCTAGGAGCAAGTCCTGCTTCGGGCTCTGGGCTCAGCAGGGAGTCTGCTTTTCTGCCTCTCTTCCTCTCTCCCTCTGCCCCTCCCCCCACTCACTCACTCGCTCTCTCTAAAATAAATAAGAAGATACACACACACACACACACACACACACACACACACACAATGGAATATTATTTATCCATCAAAAAGAATGAAATCTTGTCATTTGCAACTACGTGGATGGAGCTAGAGTGTATTATGTTAAGCAAAAGTCAGAGAAAAACAAATACCATGTGATTTCAGTCATATGTGGAATTTAAGAAACAAAACAGATGAACATAGGGGAAAGGGAAAAAAAGAGAGGGAGGCAAACCATAAGAGACTCTTTCACTATAGAGAAAAACTGAGGGTTGATGGAGGGAGGTGGGCAGGGGATGGGCTAAATGGGTGATGGGTATTAAGGAATGCACTTGTTTTTTTTTTTTAAAGATTTTATTTATTTATTTGACAGAGAGAGAGATAGCGCTTGTTGTGATGAGCACTACATGTTATAAGAAGTGATGAATCACTAAATTCTATTCCTGAAACTAATATCACACTGTATGTTAGCTGATTAAAATTTAAATAAAAACTTGAAATAATCGAAAATAAAAAAATAAATATTTAGGTGTTAAAAATGATAAGAGACAATCCATTAGGAAGATTAACAATTACAAAAATATATGCACATAAAACTAAAGCCTCAGATATATGAAGATTGAGGGAAACATGAAATACATGGCAGAATTGAGGGAGACAGATCCAATAATAGTTGATTTCATCATTCAATTTTAAATACTTAATTGGACAACTAGGCAGAAGATCAACAAAGAAATAGAAGACCTAACAACACTTTAAACTGTAACTATAAACTAGAAGAGACATCAATAAAACAAATTGAATAGAGATTGGTCTCAAGTGTTCATGGAACACAGTACAGAATAGACCAAATCCCAGGCCATAAAACAAGTTTCAACTAATTTAAAAGCATTGGGACAATACGATGTGTATCCTCACACCACAACAGAATGGAATTAGAAATGTATAGCAAAAAAAAAATTAAAATTCAAAGCTATGTGATAATTACACAACACAGTTCTAAATAACCAATGGTTGTTGAGGAAATCACAAGAAAAAAAATAGAATATACTTTGAGAATAAAAAGGGTCACCTACATACCAAAATTTGTGGGTTGCAACTAAATCAGTGCTCACAGAAAAAAATTATAGCTGTATATGCATATATTAAAAAGAAGATCTCAAAAAAAAAAAAAAACAAACCTCTACATTATAGCAGGACATCAGCGAATTGAGCTATTGAAATGCTTTAGAAAATATGTAAACATTTGAATTAGATATGAAAATGCAGGATACTATTATACCTCCATTATTATCAACAATATATAAAGTATCTATTTGATGTGTTGTGATTTAAAAGATTGTTTAAGGTAATCACACTTTTCCCAATATACTTTACCCAATCTAACAATAAGAATTGTTAAAGTAATATTCAATATATAATTTAATTCTTGTAAATTCCTAATAAGAAAAACTTATCTGAAACATCAAAGTGTAGCCAAAAATATTTTCTACTTGTAATTATAAATACGTGAAATAAGTTGCATTTTATAAATATACATTTCAGAAAACTCACGACTGCTATTGTAAATAAGCTAAGAACAGAAACACTTCAAAAAACTATTTTGAGGGGCACCTGGGTGGCTCAGTCAGCTAAGTGGCTGACTTTGGCTCAGGTCATGATCCCGGGGTCCTGGGGTCGAGCCCCACATCAGGCTCCCTGCTCAGTGGGGAGCCTGCTTCTCCCTCTCCCTCTGCCTGCCGCTCCCCCTGCTTGTGCTCTCTTGTTATTTTGATTTTTGGAGGGGACAGGTTTGTTGGTTCACAACCTGGGGAGTTTGGATGAAATTCAAAAGCAGCCCCTTTATGCTGAGGGCAAGAAGAGACTGAAGAAAGAAGCCACTCCAGAATGTGAGATGGCAGTTTGAATAAGCAAGGGAACTTACAGGTGTGTCTTCTGTGGTCACAAGATGAGAAGATCTCCACACATGACTGACAGAATCTTGAGACTGTATAGAGACACCTTAATGTGGTTCAGCCATGTATCCAGTCCAGGTGGTCTCAATTACACATTGCTTTCTCAAAGCTGCATCCTTGAAACAGATCCCTTATGGAATGAAGGGTGGCTTGAATGTTCCTAGGAGAGAGGAGAGGAGTAAGGAGTCTTTGATCAAGTCCAACTCACAAGTCACTTGAAGGTCATGTCCTCTTGATCGTCTTCCAACAAAATTTTAATAAATAAATACTGTTCTACTTTCATCATTCTAACTATGCTTATAACAAACATGTTTGCTTTGAAATTCTGTGGAAAAGGAGCTAAAGAAACCACAGAGGCCATGTTTCCTCAGGGAAAGAATAGAATGTCTTTGCTGGGTTTTTCTAGGAATATTTTAAAAGACCACTGAATAATGAAAACATATTTTCAAACTTGAAAATTGTACTATGCTCAAGAACATGTGGGTGGCTTCTTACCTAATATTTTATCAGTAAAAACATTTTGAAAATACATATTCAGATTTAATAATCATTATAGACACGCCTTTCTTTTATGATACAGAGGCAAGTTTTACTATTCCCTAAGATTATTGGATTATTCCAGCATCATTTTTTTTCGATGACTAACCATCCCCTGTGATTATTTCCTTGTCTGTTTGCCAAAAAACAATTGACAAATACATATGGACCTATTTCTGGACAACCTGTTTGGTTCCATTGATCTCTTTGTACTCAACAAAATGATATCATTTTAATATAGTGTAAGTTTTATAGTAAGTTTTGAAATCTGGTAGAATAAGTCTTCCAACTTGAATCTTCCTCCAGATTGTCTAGGCTATTCTAGATCACTTTTATTTATATATAAATTTATAATCATTTTGGGGCGCCTGTGTGGCTCAGTTGGTTAAGCGTCTGACTCTTGATTTCGGCTCAGGTCATGATCTCAGGGTCCTGGGATCCAGTCCCATATGGGGCTCCACACTCAGCAGGGAGTCTACTTGTCCCTCTCCCTCTGCTCCTCCCCACTCACCTTCTCTCTCTCAAATAAATAAATAAAATCTTTAAAAAAATAATCGTTTGTAAATTTTCACAAAAATAAAGCTGTGTTGACTCAGTATAACAATGTGGGGAGAACTGACATCCAACAATAGTCACTAATCAATATATATGATACACAACTGCATTTAATTGTCTTTACAAATTTCTGTCAGCAATATAATCTAAACAAATTTGACTCTTCTTTGATAATATATTTGAGGTTATTTTAAATAGAATTTCATATTACATTTTCAGTTTTGTGTTGCTAGTATATTGAGATACAATTGATTTTTATGTAATGATTTTATATTTAGACATTTAATTCACTTATAAATATTAATAGTTTATTTCATAGATTCTTTTGGACTTTAGATATAATCATATCAACTGAACAAAATCTTTATGTCTTTTAAATCTTTATTTTATTTAATACACTGGTTTGGAATTTCCTCATAAAGATGACCAAAGAATGAATAAAAACACATCTTTGTCTTTTATCTGTTTTGAGGAGAATGGGTTTGATAATTAACCATTAATTATAAGATAGCAATAGATTATTTATAGATAATCTTTATATGTTTGGAAAAATTATAATCCTTCTAATCCTAGATTGCTGGATGTTTTATCATAATGTGTGCAAACTGAGGGTTCTAGAGGGGAGAGGGGTGGGAGGATGGGTTAGCCTGGTGATGGGTATTAAAGAGGGCATGTACTGAATGGAGCACTGGGTATTATATGCAAACAATGAATCATGGAACACTACATCAAAAACTAATGATGTAATGTATGGTGATGAACATAATAAAATAAAAAAATGTGTGTTGAATTATATCACTTTAGTGTGATGATTTCAACAAATGATAAATTTGCATTCTTTTTTTCTTTTTCAGATTTTATTTAAATTCAAGTTAGTTATTACTGTATTATTAGTTTCAGGGGTAGAATTTAGTGATCCATCAGTTGCATAGAACACCCAGGGCTCATTACATCAAGTGCCCTCCTTAATACCCACCACTCAACTTCCCATGCCCCTACCCATCTCATCTCTAGCAACCCTCAGTTTGTTCCATATAGTTAAGTCTCATTACAAAAAAAAAAAAAAAAAGAGTCTCTTATGATTTGCCACCCTCTCTGTTTTTATCTTTTATTTTTCCTTCCCTTCCCCTATGTTCCCTTGTTGTGTTTCTTAATTCCACATATGAGTGAAATCATATGGTCTTTGTCTTTCTCTGACTTATTTCACTTATCATAATACATTCTAGTTCCATCCATGTTGTAAATGACAAGATTTCATTATTTTTGATGGCTGAGTAATATTCCATTCCTATATATATATATATATATATATATATATATATATATTTTTTTTTTTTTTCCCCATTATTTGGCTATTATTGATAATGCTGCTATAAACATTGGGTGCATGTACCCCTTTGAATCAGTATTTTTGTATTATTTGGATAAATACCCAGTAGTATAATTTCTGGGTCATAGGGTGGCTGTATTATTTATTTTTTGAGGAACCTCCACACTGTTTTCCAGAGTGGCTGCATCAGTTTGCATTCCTACCAGCAGTGTAAGAAGTTTCCTCTTTCTCCACATTCTTGCCAACATCTGCTGTTTCCCGAGTTGTTCATTTTAGCCTTTCTGACCAGTTGTTCATTTTAGCCATGCTGATCAATGAGCCATTCTGACTCATTATGGTTTTGATTTGTATTTCCTTGATGATGAGTAAAGTTGAGCATTTTCTAATGTATCTGTTAGCTATTTCTATGTCTTCTTTGGAAAAGAATGTCTATTCATGTCTTCTGCCCATTTCTTAACTGGATTTTTTTGTTTTTTCAGGGTTGAGTTTGATAAGTTTTTTCTAGATTTTGGATACTAGCCCTTTATCTGATATGTCATTTGCAAATATCTTTGATTCCATAGGTTACATTTAGTTTTGTTGACTATTTCCTTTGCTGTACAGAAGCTTTTTATCTTGATGAAGTCCCAATAGTTCATTTTTGCTTTTGTTTCCCTTGCCTTTGGAGACATGTCTAGTAAGAAGTTGCTGTAGCCGAGATCAAAGAGGTTGCTGCTTGTGTTCTCCTCTAGAATTCTGATAGATTCCTGTCTCACATTTAGGTCTTTCATCCATTTTGAATTTATTTTTGTGTATGGTGTAAGAGAGTGGTCCAGTTTCATTCTTCTGCATGAGGGTGTCCAATTTTCCCAACACCATTTGTTGAAGAGACTGTCTTTTCTACATTGGATATTCTTTCCTGCTTTTTTGAAGATTAGTTGACCATAGAGTTGAGGGTCCATTTCTGGGTTCTCTGTTCTGTTCCATTGATCTATGTGTCTGTTTTTGTGCCAGTACCATACTGTCGTGATGATTCCAGCTTTATAATACAGATTGAATTCCAAAATTGTGATGCCTCCAGCTTTGGTTTTATTTTACAATATTACTTTGGCTATTCAGGGTATTTTCTGGTTCCATACAAATTTTAATATTGTTTGTTACAGCTCTGTGGAAAATGCTAGTGTTATTTTGAGAGGAATTGCATTGAATGTGTAGATTGCTTTGGGTTGTATAGACATTTTAACAATATTTGGGTTGTATAGACATTTGGGTTGTATAGACATTTTGTATAGACATTTGGGTTGTATAGACATTTTAACAATATTTGTTCTTCCAATCCATGAGCATGGAATGTTTTTCCACTTCTTCGTGTCTTCCTCAATTTCTTTCAGAAGTGTTCTATGGTTTCTTTCAGAATTGTTCTACAAATCTTTTACCTCTTTGGTTAGGTATATTCCTAGGTATCTTATGATTTTTGGTGCAGTTGTAAATGGAATCAATTCCTTGATTTCTCTTTAAGCTGCTTCATTATTGGTGTATAGAAATGACTGATTTCTGTGCATTGATTTTATATCCTGCGACTTTGCTGAATTCCTGTATCAATTCTAGTAATTTTTTGATGGAGACTTTTGGGTTTTCTACATAGAGTATCATGTCATTTGCAAAGAGTGAAAGTTTGACTTTTTCCTTGCCAACCTGGATGCCTCTTATTTCTTTTTTGTTGTCTGATTGCTGAGGCTAGGACTTCTAGTACTATGTTGAACAACAGTAGTGATAGTTAGCATCCCTGTAGTGTTCCTGACCTTGGGGAAAAGATCTCAGTTTTTCTCCAATGGGGATGATATTAGCTGTTCGTCTTTCTTATATGGCCTTTATGATGTTGAGGTATGTTCCCTCTATCCCTACATTGTGGAGGGTTTTTATCAAGAAAGGATGCTGTACTTTGTCAAATGCTTTTTCTGCATCTATTGAGAGGATCATATGGTTTTTATCCTTTCTTTTGTTAATGTGGTGTATCACGTTGATTGATTGGCAGATGTTGAACCACTCCTGCAGCCCAGGAATAAATCCTACTTGCTCATGGTGAATAATCCTTTTAATGTACTATTGATTCAGATCAGTTAGTATCTTATTGAGAATTTTTGCATCCATGTTTATCAGGAATATCAGTCTTAATTCTCGTTTTTAGTGGGGTCTTTGTCTGGTTTTGGGATGAAGGTAATGCTGGCCTCATAGAATGAGTGTGGAAGTTTTTGTTCCATTTCTATTTTTTGGAATAGTTTCAGAAGAATAGGTATTAATTCTTATTTAAATGTTTGGTAGAATTCCCCTGGGAAGCCATCAGGCCCTGGACTCTTTGTTTTGAGATTTTTGATTACTGATTCAATTTCTTTGCTGCTTATGGCTCTGTTCAGATTTTCTATTTCTTCCTGTTTCAATTTTGGTGGTTTATATATTTCTAGGAATTTATCCATTTCTCCCAGATTGCCTAATTTGTTGGCATATAATTGCTCATAATATTCTCTTATAATTGTTTATATTTCTCGGTATTGGTTGTGATCTTTCCTCTTTCATTCATGATTTTATTTATTTGGGTCCTTCCTCTTTTCTTTTTTTTTTTCTTTTCATCTTTTATAAATTTTTTATTGTTATGTTAATCACCATGCTTAGATCATTAGTTTTTGATGTAGTGTTCCATGATTCATTGTTTGTGCATAACACCCAGTGTTCCATGCAGAACATGCCCTCTTTAATACCCATCACCAGGCTAACCCATCCTCCCAACCCCCTCCCCTCTAGAACCCTCAGTTTGTTTTTCAGAGTCCATCATCTCTCATGGTTCATCTCCCCTCTGATTTCCACCCTTCATTCTTCCCCTCCTGCTATCTTCTTCTTTTTTTTTTTCTTAGTATGTATTGCATTATTTGTTTCAGAGGTACAGATCTGTGATACAACAGTCTTGCAAACTTCACAGCGCTCACCATAGCACATACCCTCTCCAATGTCTATCACCCAGCCACAGCATACCTCCCAACCCCACCCACTCCAGCTAACCCTCAGTTTGTTTCCTGAGATTAACAATTCCTCATATCAATGAGGTCATATGATACATATCTTTCTCTGATTGACTTATTTTGCTCAGCATAATACCCTCCAGTTCCATCCATGTCGTTGCAAATGGCAAGATCTCATTCCTTTTGATGGCTGCATAATATTCCATCGTATATATATACCACCTCTTCTTCATCCATTCATCTCTTGATGGACATCTTGGCTCTTTCCACAGTTTGGCTATTGTGGACATTGCTGCTATAAACCTCAGGGTGCACGTACCCCTTCAGATACCTACATTTGCATCTTTGGGGTAAATACCCAGTAGTGCAATTGCTGGATCATATGGTAGCTCTTTTTTCAACTTTTTGAGGAACCCCCATACTGTTTTCCAGAGTGGTTGCACCAGCTTGCATTCCCACCAACAGTGTAGGAGGGTTCCCCTTTCTCCACATCCACGCCAACATCTGTCGTTTCCTGACTTGTTAATTTTACCCATTCTGATTGGTGTGAGGTGGTATCTCATTGAGGTTTTTTTTTTTTTTTTTTTTTTAAAGATTTTATTTATTTATTTGAGAGAGAGAGCACATGAGACAGGGGAGGGTCAGAGGGAGAAGCAGACTACCTGCTGAGCAGGGAGCCTGATGTGGGACTCGATCCAGGGACTCCAGGATCATGACCTGAGCCGAAGGCAGTCGCTTAACCAACTGAGCCACCCAGGCACCCCCTCATTGAGGTTTTGATTTAGATTTCCCTGACGCCAAGCGATGTTGAGCACTTTTTCATGTGTCTGTTGGCCATTTGGATGTCTTCTTTGGAAAAATGTCTGTTCATGTCTTCTGCCCATTTCTTGATTGGATCATTTGTTCTTTGGGTGTTGAGTTTAATAAGTTCTTTATAGATTTTGGATACTAGCCCTTTATCTGATATGTCATTTGCCAATATCTTCTCCCATTCTGTCGGCTGTCTTCTGGTTTTGTTGACTGTTTCTTTTGATGTGCAAAAGCTTTTTATCTTGATGAAGTCCCAATAGTTCATTTTGCCCTTGCTTCCCTTGCCTTTGGTGATATTTCTAGGAAGAAGTTGCTGCAGCTGTGGTCGAAGAAGTTGCTGCCTATGTTATCCTTTGGGATTCTGAGGGACTCCAGTCTCACATTTAGGTCTGTCAACCATTTTGAGTCTATTTTTGTGTGTGGTGTAAGGAAATGGTCCAGTGTCATTCTTCTGCATGTGGCTGTCCAATTTTCCCAACACCATTTGTTGAAGAGACTGTCTTTTTTCCATTGGACATTCTTTCCTGCTTTGTCAAAGATTAGTGGACCATAGAGTAGAGGGTCCATTTCTGGGCTCTCTATTCTGTTCCATTGATCTCTGTGTCTGTTTTTGTGCCAGTACCATACTGTCTTGATGATGACAGCTTTGTAATAGAGTTGGAAGTCCGGAATTGTGATGCCGCCAGCTTTGCTTTTCTTTTTCAACATTCCTCTGGCTATGCGGGGTCTTTTCTGGTTCCATACAAATTTTAGGATTATTTGTTCCATTTCTTTGAAAAAAGTGATGGTATTTTGATGGGGATCGCATTGAATGTGTAGATCGCTCTAGGTAACATTGACATCTTCACAATAGTTGTTCTTCCAATCCATGAGCATGGAACGTTTTTCCATTTCTTTGTGTCTTCCTCAATTTCTTTCATGAGTATTTTATAGTTTTCTGAGTCCAGATCCTTTGCCTCTTTGGTTAGATTTATTCCTAGGTATCTTATGGTTTTGGGCACAATTGTAAATGGGATCGACTCCTTAATTTCTCTTTCTTCTGTCTTGTTGTTGGTGTATAGGAATGCCACTGATTTCTGTGCATTGATTTTATATCCTGCCACTTTACTGAATTCCTGTATGAGTTCTAGCAGTTTTGGGGTGAAGTCTTTTGGGTTTTCCACATAAAGTATCATATCACCTGCAAAGAGTGAGAGTTTGACTTCTTCTTTGCTGATTTGGATGCCTTTTATTTCTTTTTGTTGTCTGATTGCTGTGGCTAGGACTTCTAATACTATGTTGAATAGCAGTAGTGATAGTGGACATCCCTGCCGTGTTCCTGACCTTAGGGGGAAAGCTCTCAGTTTTTCCCCATTGAGGATGATATTCGCTGTAGGTTTTTCATAGATGGCTTTTATAATATTGAGGTATGTACCCTCTATGCCTATGCTCTGAAGAGTTTTGATCAAGAAAGGATGCTGTACTTTGTCAAATGCTTTTTCTGCATCTATTGAGAGGATCATATGGTTCTTCTTAGATCTTTTATTAATGTATTGTATCACATTGATTGATTTGCCGATGTTGAACCAACCTTGCAGCCCAGGGATAAATCCACTTGGTCCTGGTGAATAATCCTTTTAATGTACTGTTGGAAACTATTAGCTAGTATTTTGGTGAGAATTTTTGCATCCATGTTCATCAAGGATATTGGTCTGTAATTCTCCTTTTTGATGGGGTCTTTGTCTGGTTTGGGGATCAAGGTAACGGTGGCCTCATAAAATGAGTTTGGAAGTTTTCCTTCCATTTCTATCTTTTGGAACAGTTTCAGAAGAATAGGTATTAATTCTTTAAATGTTTGGTAGAATTCCCCTGGGAAGCCATCTGGCCCTGGGCTTCTGTGTTTTGGGAGATTTTTGATGACTGCTTCCATTTCCTTAGTGGTTATAGGTCTGTTCAGGTTTTCTATTTCTTCCTGGTTCAGTTTTGGTAGTTGATATATCACTAGGAATGCATCCATTTCTTCCAGGTTTTCTAATTTGCTGGCATAGAGTTGCTCATAATATGTTCTTATAATTGTTTGTATTTCTTTGGTGGTGGTTCTGATCTCTCCTCTTTCATTCATGATTTTAGTTATTTGGGTCATTTCTCATTTCTTTTTGATAAGTCTGGCCAGGGGTTTATCAATCTTGTTAATTCTTTCAAAGAACCAGCTTCTAGTTATGTTGATCTGTTCTACTGTTCTTTTGGTTTCTATTTCATTGATTTCTGCTCTGATCTTTATGATTTCTCTTCTCCTGCTGGGTTTAGGCTTTATTTGCTGTTCTTTCTCCAGCCCCTTTAGATGTAGGGTTAGGTTGTATATTTGAGACCTTTCTTGTTTCTTGAGAAAGGCTTGTATTGCTATATACTTTCCTCTTAAGACTGGCTTTGCTGCATCCCAGATATTTTGAACAGTTGTGTTTTCATTTTTATTGGTTTCCATGAATTTTTTAAATTATTCTTTAATTTCCTGGTTTACCCATTCATTCTTTAGTAGGATGCTCTTTAGCCTCCATGTATTTGAGTTCTTTCCAACTTTCCTCTTGTGATTGAGTTCTAGTTTCAAAGCATTGTGGTCTGAAAATAGGCAGGGAATGATCCCAATCTTTTGGTACCTGTTGAGACCTGATTTGTGACCTAGGATGTGATCTATTCTGGAGAATGTTCCATGGGCACTAGAGAAGAATGTGTATTCCGTTGCTTTGGGATGGAATGTTCTGAATATGTCTGTGAAGTACATTTGGTCCAGTGTGTCATTTAAAGTCTTTATTTCCTTGTTGATCTTTTGCTTAGATGATCTGTCCATTTCAGTGAGAGGGGGTGTTAAAGTCCCCCACTATTATTGTACTGTTGTTGATGTGTTTCTTTGCTTTTGTTATTAATTGCCTTATATAATTGGCTGCTCCCATGTTAGGGGCATAGATATTTACAATTGTTAGATCTTGTTGGATAGGCCCTTTAAGTAGGATATAGTGTCCTTCCTCATCTCTTATTATAGTCTTTTGTTTAAAATCTAATTTGTCTTATATAAGGATTGCCACCCCAGCTTTCTTTCGGTGTCCATTAGCATGGTAAATGGTTTTCCATCCCCTCACTTTAAATTGGGGGTGTCTTTGGGTCTAAAATGAGTCTCCTGCAGACAGTATATTGATAGGTCTTGTTTTTTAATCCAATCTGATAGCCTGTGTCTTTTGATTGGGGCATTTAGCTCATTTACATTCAGGGTAACTATTGAAAGATAGGAATTTAGTGCCATTGTGTTGCCTGTAAGGTGACTGTTACTGTGTATTGTCTGTGTTCCTTTCTGGTCTATGTTGCTTTCAGACTCTTTTCTTAGAGGACCCCTTTTAATATTTCTTGTAGGGCTGGTTTTGTGTTTGCAAATTCTTTCAGTTGTTCTTTGTCCTGGAAGCTTTTTATCTCCCCTTCTATTTTCAATGACAGCCTAGCTGGATACAGTATTCTGGGCTGCATATTTTTCTCGTTTAGTGCTCTGAATATATCATGCCAGTCCTTTCTGGCCTGCCAGGTCTCTGTGGATAGGTCTGTTGCCAGTCTAATGTTTCTACCATTGTAGGCTACAGATCTCTTCTCCCGAGCTGCTTTCAGAATTTTCTCTTTGTCTCTGAGACTCGTAAGTTTTACTATTAGATGTCGGGGTGTTGACCTATTTTTATTGATTTTGAGAGGGCTTCTCTGTGCCTCCTGGATTTTGATGCCTGTTTCCTTCCCCAAATTAGGGAAGTTCTCTGCTATAATTTGCTCCAATATACCTCTGCCCTTCTCTTTCTTCTTCTTCTGGGATCCCAATTATTCTAATGTTGTTTCATCTTATGGCATCGCTTAGCTCTCAAATTCTGCCCTCGTGATCCAGTAGTTGTTTATCTCTCTTTTTCTCAGCTTCTTTATTTTCCATCATTCGGTATCCTGTATCACTGATTCTCTCTTTGCCTCATTTATCCTAGCAGTTAGCGGCCTCTTTTTTGATTGCACCTCATTAATAGCCTTTTTGATTTTGACTTGGTTAGATTTTAGTTCTTTTATTTCTCCAGAAAGAGTTTCTCTAATAACTTCCCTGCTTTTTTGAAGCCCAGCTAGTATCTTTAAAATTATGATTCTGAACTCTACGTCCGACATCATACTAGTGTCCATACTGAGTAGGTCCCTGGCAGTTGGTACTCCTCTTGTTCTTTTTGTTGAGGTGATATTTTCCAGCTTGTCATTTTGTCCAGAGGAGAATAGATAAATGAGAGAACAAAATGCTAACAGGGTAACAACGTCCCCAGAAAATATACTCTAACCAAATCAGAAAAGACCTGAAATGGGGGAAAAGAAAGGGAAAGAAAGAAAAAAGAAAAAGAAAAAAAAAAAAGAAAAAGATAAAAACAAACAAAAACAGAACAAAACAAAAAAAAAAAACAGAATATGATTAAATATGATCAGGCTGGTGCATAGATCAGTGCCACACACTAGATTTTGGGTGTATTTTGGTCCTTTAGAAGAACGTGCCTCCCAAAGTTTTAAAGAAAGAAAAACTTATATATGTACAAAAATAAGGGTTGATACAATGAAGGGATGGAATATGACTGTAAAGATGAAAATTATAAAAAATTTTATAAAAGGAATTGATAAGATAAGAAGTTGTTTGAAAAAAGAAAGAAGAGGATTTAAAAAAAAAAGAAAAAAGAAAAAGTGAGAGAATGTGATGAGGCAGGAGAATAGAACAAGCCATACACTAGAGATTTAGGGTATATTTTGATCTATTAGAAGAAACTGTATCTCGGGCGCCTGGGTGGCTCAGTTGGTTAAGCGACTGCCTTCGGCTCAGGTCATGATCCTGGAGTCCTGGGATTGAGTCCCGCATCGGGCTCCCTGCTTGGCAGGGAGTCTGCTTCTCCCTCTGACCCTCCTCCCTCTCATGCTCTCTGTCTCTCATTCTCTCTCTCTCTCAAATAAATAAATAAAATCTTAAAAAAAAAAAAAAAAGAAGAAACTGTATCTCAAAATTTTAAAGAGAGAACAACTTATCTATATATGCCAAAAATAAGGGTAACTACTATGAAGGGATAGAATATGACTCTAAAAATGAAAAATAATTTTTTTTTTTTAAAAAGGGATTGATAAGATGTTGGTTGAAAAAGGGAAAAAGAAAAACTCAAAAAAAAAAAAAAAAAGACAGTTAAAAAAAAATTAACTTTGAAAGACTAAAGAATCATGGTAAAAAAGCCATGGATTCTATGTGCAATATTCCCCTAGCGCTGGAGTTCTGCCGTTCTCATTGATCAGTAAACTTGGTCTTGGCTGGCTGTTCTTGATGATCTTCTGGGGGAGGGGCCTGTTGCCATGGTTCCCAAATGTCTTTGCCGGAGGTGGAATTGCCCCACCCTTGCCGGTCGGCCTAAGTAATCTGCTGGGGTTTGCTCTAGGGAGCTTTTGTTCCCTGCAAGCTTTCCGTACAGCTTTGGAGGCCGAGAGTGAAAATGGCGGCCTCCCAATCTCTGCCCCGGAGGAGCCGAGAACTCGGGACCCCACTCCTCAGTGCACCCTCAGAGAAAAGCAGTCAATCACTCCCGTCTCCCTGCCTCCGGGCGCACTCCGTGCTCACCCAGCCTGTGATCGAGCATTTCTACCTCTGGCACACGACGCCGTGTGGAGTCTCCAAACCCAGCAGATCCCTGCGGTGCGCTCCTGCGCCGCTCCTGCAGGGGGAGGAAGGGGAATCTCCCCGGATCTGCCACTTGTTGGGTCCCTGCTGGAGGAGCAGTGGCCCGACTGTGCCGCGGATCACGGTTTATGGCAACCCCGAGCTGAGAGCCCGCGCCTGGGCTCCATCTCTGCAGCCCGCTTCCCCGCTCCAATACCTGGGAGCTCTGCCGCACTCAGGCACCCCCGGTCTTTCTGTGACCCCGAGGGTCCTGAGACCACACTGTCCCACGTGGGTTCCATCCCCCACTTAGCCACTGGATCAACGTCCCTCAGGGGAGCTGACTTCAAAAAGTTCCGATTTTGTGCTCCACGGCTCTATCACTTGCCAGAAGCGGCTGATGGAGGCTCCCTCCCCCTGCAGTCTATCTTCCCTAATATCACCTCGGATTCACTTCTCCGCACGTCCTACCTTCCAGAAAGTGGTCGCTTTTCTGTTCAGAGAGTTGTTGCTATTCTTTTCTTCGATCTCCTGTTGAGTTCGTAGGTGTTCAAAATGGTTTGATCCCTATCTGGCTGAATTCCTGGGACCAGATGAAATCCAGGTCTCCTACTCCTCCGCCATCTTGCTCCGCCCACCTCTCTTTTCTTTTTGATAAATCTGGCTAGGGATGTATCAATCGCGTTCTTTCAAAGAACCAGATCAGTTTTGTTGATTTGTTCTACTGTTTTTTTTGTAGTTGTTGTTGTTGTTTTTGTTTTTCTATATCATTGATTTCTGTTCTAATCTTTATCATTTCTCTGCTCCTGCTGAATTTAGGCGTTATTTGCTGTTCTTTTTCCAGGTCCTTTAGATGTAAGGTTAGGTTGTGTATTTGAGATTTTTCTTGTTTCTTGAGGAAGGCCTGTATTGCTATATATTTCCCTCTTAGGACCACCTTTGCTGCATCCCAATGGTTTCAGACTGCCGTGTTTTGTTTTCATTTGCTTCCATACTTTTTTTTTTTTTTTAAAGATTTTATTTATTTGACAGAGAGAGACACAGCGAGAGAGGGAACACAAGCAGGGGGAGTGGGAGAGGGGGAAGCAGGCTTCCCGCTGAGCAGGGAGCCCGATGCGGGGCTCGATCCCAGGACCCTGGGATCATGACCTGAGCCGAAGGCAGACGCTTAACGACTGAGCCACCCAGGCGCCCCTTGCTTCCATACATTTTAAACATTCTTCTTTAATTTCCTGGTTGAGCCATTCTTGTTTTAGTAGGATGTTCTTTAACCTCCATGTATTTGTGCTCTTTCCAAATTTTTTCTTGTGGTTGACTTCAAGTTTTAATGCATTATAGTCAGAAAATATGCATGGTGTGATCTCAATCTTTACATAGCAATTGAGGGCTGATTTGATCTATTCTGGAGAATGTTCCATGCACACTTGAAAAGAATGTGTGTTCTGCTGCTTTAGGATAAAATGCTCTGAAGATATCTGTTAAGTCCATCTGGTCCAGTTAGTCATTTAAAGCCCTTGTTTCCTTGTCGATCTTTTGCTTAGACGATCTGTCCATTGTTTTGAGTGGGGTGTTAAATTCTCCGACTATTATTGTATTAGTATCAATGAGTTCCTTTAAGTTTGTTATTAATAGATTTATATATTTGCCTGCTCACTAGTTAGGGGCATAGATATTTACAATTGTTAGATCTTCTTGTTGGATAGACCCCTTAATTATGATATAGTGTCCTTCATCTCTTATTACAGTCTTTGGTTTGAAATCTAGTTTGTCTGATATAAGTATGGCTACTTCAGGTTTCTCTTGATATCCATTAGCATGATAAATGGTTCTCTACCCCCTCAATTTCAATCTGGAGATGTGTTTGGGTCTAAAATGAATCTCTTGTTAGCAGCATATGGAGCAAGAAAAACAGAGAATCAAAAAACTATAAGCCTGATTCCAAAGAAAAGGAAAGAAAAAAAATAAGGGAAAAAAAAAAAATACAGCCTGGTCCTATTTCCCCCAGACCTGAAGGGGATGCCGTGAGGCACGGTATGATCAGTAGGATTGGTGCTGGCAGCATGCAGCCTGTGTTGCTCTTCTCAGTGAGAGGCCAGCTGTGCTGGCTCAGAGTCAGTCCAGTTCAGGTAAAAAAGCACTTACGAAGCACAGGGTGGTGGGGCTTGGTCTAAGCAGCTCCCGCCTCCACTGGGGGCTGCTGTGTTGCTCTCTGAGGTCCACCAGCTTGCTAGCAAGGGTAAAATGGCACCACTCCACTCTCTTGTCCCCAGACAGGGGGATCTCATACCCCCTGCTGTTCAGGAAGCCTTCACAGAAAAGTGAGGCCTATCAGTGTGCCTGGTGTCACATCTCTCCAGCATTTTATCTTAGGTGCCTGGCTGGGATTCAAAACTCCAAATATCCTGCATTTCATCTTTGGCATAGGACTGGGATTCAAATCTCCAAATGTTAAAGGAGCCACTACTGCTCGGATCCGCTCCCTTCTCTGGATTAGAGCCTCACTGTGCTGACTAGTGCTCTTTTCCCAGAAAAACAGTCCCACGCCTGTGTGGGCACAGAATCTATTGTGTGGCATCACAAAAAGCAGCGACCAGAGAACAGGTTATTCACCCTCTCTGTGCCTGCCTTTGTCCCCTGCCAATGAAAGGCGATTCGCTGGCACCTACAGGGTCCTTTGTCCTTGGTGAGGCAATATACCCTCTCCCAAATGTACTCCAGGAAGGGGAACAATCTCTCCCAGTGGCACCCAGGAGATTCCTACTCCACTTTGTGGGCACTCCTGGGCCAGAGCTCTCCTTCCCCCCAGGAGTGCAAGCTACAGCTCTGCTTGCACGAAAGTCACTCATTTTCAAAACCTCAGAGTTTGAGCTACATTCACTGTTTGCCAAGAACCTGGGACACTCAAGTTAACCTGTCTCCCAGTCTGTGGTCCAAGAGGTTTTCTTCTTGGTGAACCTGACTCCACATTCTCTCAACCCCTCTCCACTCCCTCCTCTTTCCCCCACCAAAGGGTTTACTTCCTTTCAGCTCAGCAGTTTTTCTCTCCCCCACATCACTTCTACACACCTCACACCTGCCACACTCTCTCCCTCCAACAATGGAGATCCTTCTTCCTGTCCTCAGACTAATTTCCTGGGTGTTCCAAGTACTCTGACCTCAATACAGCTGTGTTCAATGGGTGAGGAAAGCCCAGGGTCCCTCCAATTCTCTGCCATCTTAACTCCTCCAAGAAACTTGCATGTTTTAATTAAACTCCACTAGTCATGTCCTTACTGATTGTTGATTTTGTTCTCTACTATCTAAAAGCAGTGTCTTAAAATATCTATCTAAGTGTGTTAAAATATCTCTGTAATTTATCTATTTCCCTTTCTCTCATGCTCCCTTTTTAAAAAGTGTGTTTCTGAATACATATTATTAATATATTTCCTGTTGATTGGACTTTTTCATTTGAAGTGTCCCTTTGTATCTCTGATACTTTTTGCATTTAAATCTATGTTTGTGATATTAGTGTAGATATTTAAATTTCCTTCTGGTTATGATTTTCAGCTTTTTACTTTATAACTGTGTCCTTATTTTTAAACACGTATGCTATAAGCAGAATTTGAGTATATTGTGTTTTTATCTAGTATGAAAAACTTTAGCTTTTAAAGAATTAAATCCATGCATAATGAAAAAAATTGCTCAAATACTTGGGTTAAATCTACCATTTTCTATTTTTCCTTCTCTTTTGTTCCATCTGTACTGTGCTATTGTCTTCCTCATTTCTTAACTTCTTTAGTATTGTTTATCTTTTCACTTTAATTATTTTTTTAAAGATTTTATTTATTTATTTGACAGAGAGAGACACAGCAAAAGAGGGAACACAAGCAGGGGGAGTGGGAGAGGGAGAAGCAGGCTTCCTACTGAGCAGGGAGCCCGACGCGGGGCTCGATCCCAGGACCCTGGCATCATGACCTGAGCTGAAGGCAGACGCTTAATGACTGAGCCACCCAGGTGCCCCTTCACTTTAATTTTTAATGTAAACACCTTATATAAATATCTTATTGATTATTTAGAGACTACCCCCTTCACTTATTATAGTCTAACTTAAACGTAGTTTAACTACAATTTTCCCATCCCATCTTTTCCATTATTTTGTCATGAATTTTACTTCTAGGTCTTTAAAAACTCTGCCAGATGTTATTGCTGTTACAACCCACTGTACTTTTAATTATATGTTTATATATATTTAATATGTAATTATATGTACAATGATCTATTATGAATATATAATATATACTTTTGCATATCATTATATATTAATTAAATATTTGTAAATATATATTTATATTTCATTATATGTTTGCCTATTCTGGCACATTTCATTCTTTTGTGCAATTCTCTGGTTCCATCTGGAATTCCTGGATTTATCCTGAAGAACTCCCTATACCCTCCTTGTAATGTAGACCTGTTGGCAAAACAAACAAAAAAAATCAGATTTTTCTTTTTATTTATTAATATATTCTTTTACTTTTACTTTGGAGAGCTATTTTGCTAGGTACAGAATTCTAGGTTGGTAATGTGCAGACATTATTGTTGTTGCTGTTGTTGTCATTTTCAGTACTTTAAATACATTATTCCAGTGTCTACTGCCCTCAGATTTTCTATAAAGAAAAGCCATCCATCTTTCTATTGCAACTTTGAAGTTACTGTGTCTTTTAACTCTGGCTGCTTTTAAGGTTTTCTTGTGTATTTGACTTTCAGTATTCTATTATGTGTCTAGATGTAATTTACATTGTGCTTATCTTATTTGCTATTTACCAAGATTCTTGAATTTGTTGGCCATGGTATTCATTGTTTTTGTAACATTCTCATTCATTAACTATTCAAATAAGGCTTCTGTTTTATTCTCTTCATCATCTCCTTTGAAATGCCAGTTACACACATTTTAGATCATTTAATTGTACATATTATATACCTATTGACAAGATATACCAGAAACAAAAATAAAATCTTTAATGAACAGGCACATACCAGGGGACTGGCTGCAGTGGAGTAAACATTTTGAAAAAAATGTGTACAAAACATTCCAGAGCTAACAGTAAGATTACATTTATGAACTGAATGGCAAAAGAATGTCTAGGAGAAATACTGGACAAAGAGGCACAGGAAATATAAAAATAAGGAAGTGAAGAACATTTTATATTTATGTAAGTATTTAAAAGTCTAGGTAGCCAGACATATGAGAATCTCAAAATGATAGTGCTGCTACACTATTAGATAATTTTAAGTTATAAAAATTTTTTTAAACATCAGGAGATTGGAATAAATGTTTACAATAAGAGAACAGAGTCAAAGTATCTAATCTAAGCAGATAATAAACGACCACATTCCAGATACAGTCAATATGGTCTTAAACATTTCCCACTGGGTCAGAGAAAGTTCCTATGATTTTTCAGTGTAGCAAACAAATGTGGAAGCAGGACAATGGGCATGAATATCATGGCACTTACAGGAAGACAATAACTGCAAATTGTGATAATTCATTTTCTTTTAACAGTTTCTTTATCACAGTGCTAATGACGTTGAAGAGGAAAAGTTTATGTAATTAGAGAGATTGAAATTGAGAATATTTCCCCTTTCATAGGGGTATGTTGTACACTTTTAATAGAATCCATTCTGTTTTTCTTTTCTTTTCTTTTCTTTTTTTTTTTTTTTTTAAAGTGGGCTCCATGCTGACCTGCATTGAGATCAAGAGTCAGATGCTTAACTGACTCAACCACCCAGGTGCCCCAATATAATCTAGTTTTTTAAAAGAAAAACTTCAGAGCACCTGGGTAACTCAGATGTGAAATGTCTGCCGTGTGTTCAGGTCATGATCCCAGGCTCTTGGGATCGAGCCCTGCATTGGGCTTCCTGCTCAGCGGGAACCCTGCTTCTCCCTCTCCCACTCCCCCTGCTTGTGTTCCCTCTCTCTCTCTGTCTCTCTCTCTGTTAAAAAATAAATAAAATCTTTAAAAATAAATAAAAAATAAATAAAAGAAAAATTTCTGGGGTGCCCAGGTGGCTCAGTCAGTTAACCGTCTGCCTTTGTGGGATCAAGTCCCTCATTGGGCTCCCTGCTTGGCAGGGAGTCTGCTTCTCCCTCTCCCTCTGTCTGCTGTTCCCCTTGCTTGTTCTCCCTTTCTCTCTCTCTGTCAAATAAATAAATAAAATCTTAAAGGAAAATAAAAATTTCTTAGGAGCTTAGAAACTATTTCTTACTTTTTGTGTATATCCAGTTAATGGTTTATACTACAAAATTAAAAAAAACAGCTTTAAGGAATATATAAAAATATATTTAATGATTATCAAGCCTTTGAACAAAAGTTGATATTGTAAGTCAATTCATGAATTATTTCAAGATCAATTATCTAATTGTGTCATTATTTAATGCACTTTTCCATGTAAGTTTGTTATTCTGTTACTGACATCAAAGACATTAACCAAACTGTCTTAGTCATTTTGAGAAATTACTTTGTCATTAATTTTATCTAGTTCATATAGTGTTATATGAGGCATATGGTAGGCTATAAACAGAGGAGGGTTCCTTACTCTGACTTATACATAATTGGTGCTTGTCAACACTAGCAACTGTAGCATTCACTGATTGAACATATTCTTTTTTTCCCAAAGAAAAGTGAAGTAACAAATCCCACAATATCAACAATGTCTAAGGAGAATATCACTATTTTTACATTAGATTTACCTCCAATATAATAATCCTATATGATTGCAGTTCACTACAATATGTTATAAATATCTTGTTATTGAAAAGACATACCATTTCCCTAATTATATTTTATTTTATTTATTTATTTTTAAAGATTTTATTTATTTATTTGACAGAAAGAGACACAGCGAGAGAGGTACCACAAGCAGGGGGAGTGGGAGAGGGAGAAGCAGGCCTCCCACAGAGCAGGGAGCGCTATGGGGGGCTCAATCCCAGGACCTTGGGATCATGACCTGAGCAGAAGGCAGACTCTTAATGACTGAGCCACCCAGGCGCCCCTCCCTAATTATATTTTAAATGAATTAATATTGCCTATAAAATGATGTATTCTTTCACTAAGTTAGCATTCAAATTCATCACAACCTATATTATGTCCTCATACAAACTATTCTATTACCAGATTTTTTAAAAATTTTATTATGTTATGTTAATCACCATACATTACATCATTAGTTTTTGATGTAGTGTTCCATGATTCATTGTTTGCATATAACACCCAGTGCTCCATTCAAAACATGCCCTCTTTAATACCCATCACCAGGCTAACCCATATCCCCACCCCCCTCCCCTCTAGAACTCTCAGTTTGTTTCTCAGAGTCCATAGTCTCTCATGGTTTGTCTTCCCCTCCAATTTCCCCCCCTTCATTTTATCCTTCCTACTATCTTCTTCTTTTTTTTTTAACATATAATGTATTATTTGTTTCAGAGGTACAGGTCTGTGATTCAACAGTCACACAATTCACAGCGCTCACCATAGCACATATCCTCCCCAATGTCTGTCACCCAGCCACCCTATCCCTCCCACTTCCCACCATTCCAGCGACCCTCAGTTTGTTTCCTGAGATTAAGAATTCCTCATATCAGTGAGATCATATGATACATGTCTTTCTCTGATTGACTTATTTCGCTCAGTATAACACGCTCCAGTTCCGTCCACGATGTTGCAAATGGCAAGATTTCATTCCTTTTGATGGCTGCATAATATTTCATTGTGTATATATATATATATATATATATATATATATATATATACCACCTCTTCTTTATCCATTCATCTGTCGATGGACATCTTGGCCCTTTCCATAGTTTGGCTATTGTGGACATTGCTGCTATAAACATCGGGGTGCATGTACCTCTTCGGATCCCTACCTTTGTATCTTTGGGGTAAATACCCAGTAGTGCAATTGCTGAGTCATAGGGTAACTCTATTTTCAACTTTTTGAGGAACCTCCATACTGTTTTCCAGAGTGGCTGCACCAGCTTGCATTCCCACCAACAGTGTAGGAGGGTTCCCCTTTCTCCGCATCCCTGCCAACATCTGTCATTTCCTGACTTGTTAATGTTAGCTATTCTGACTGGTGTGAGGTGGTATCTCATTGATTTTAACTAGGACTGGAATACATTGTTGTAATTTAATATCTGTGTAAACTTGTATATGAGATTGAATTTCTCAAGTCTATTTCATCAAACTTAAAATAAGGATAATATTGGTCTCTATCAAGATCGGGACCCTTGTAAGAATAAGAATATCCATCTTTATGTATTAAATAAACCTTTTCATTGCTTGTAGAAATCTACATTTTGTGGCTAAAATACCTTTTTTTGTACCAGTTTGTGTGCCTATAATAACTTTTACCTATAGTACTTCTACCCATTTTTCTAAATCAAATACCAACAACAACCAAAAGTGCTCCTATTTTTTTTGTATTCCCAGGAGGAAGGCCCCTACATTACTCTATGCTGATGTCATTAATCAATATTAAAGAGTTGCCAGTTTGCTTGGGTCAGCAATAATAGGTAATAATAGGGTGTCCCATTTTGTATGACTCCAGAACTACCTGCTGTGCTCTACTTTGGATAAGAGTTATCATGCATTCATTTTGACTTCTCTAGTTAAATTGAGGTCTGAGACTAAGTCTTCCCATTTGGTACATGATCCTCCTTAAGTGTCTGCATACTGCCTTGAATGTGGATGTGACAAATAGATATTTACTGAACTATATTTTGATTTTGGTATCATAATTGGCATTATTTGGCATCATTCAAAATATTAAAAAACTTTTTGTCATTACTTTCAAAATATGAGGTTGGAATCTTCATATCAGAAAGCCCTCTTCCCATGTTTAAATTAAGTTTAAACAGTTTGTATGAATGAGTGCAATAATAAAAGGATTGTGAATGAAAAGATAAAATAATATATAATTTCCATACCATAAGAACTCTTCTAGATTCAACAGATATAGAGATTAGCTAACTAAGCAAGCAAACAAGTAAGCTTGTTTCCTTGATCTTATAGTAAGTTGAGGTAGATTGGTATTTGAGAAATTAAATACCCACCCAGAAAAATGGTAAATTTAAATAAATATAAATAATAGTAACTGTAAATTATCTAGTTAAATAATTACTACACTAGAATAGAACATCAGATAGTAAAACTTGAAGTTTCCTTGAATCAGGAATTATTTGCTAAAATCTGAAGGAATGGACTTCTACTTCCATCAATATGATGATTTATATACTTTAGAAAATTCTGCCAGTAAAAACGCCAAAAGCTGATTAAAATATAAATATAAGAGTTTATTTGAAAATGTATCGCTCCTTGGCAAGATAATAAGGATTAATCAGAAGCTAAAAAGTGAAGAAGAATGTAGGAATAAAAAGGCTTATTATGTTAGAATCAACTAATTGTTTTAACAAACCTCAAGTCTCAAAGACTTAAGACATTAGAAGATTTTTGTTTTTGTTTTTGTTTCCCCCATAAAACAGTTCAGTGCAAGTGTTTGGTGATGATTCCATGTGATAATTCTAAAAAGTCATGTTCCTTACACATTGTGGATACTCACTAAGGACTTGGAGCTCACTGCTGACAATTTTGGTTTATAATCAGTTATTTTTTGCAGCTCTACTGGCACAAGATTTCTGCACTTTATTCCATTTCATTCTGGCTTATAAAATGACCAAATCCTCTGGAACTCAACAATTTTTATATAATATGTTGCTAAATCCATCTATTTGCAACCAATATCCTTCTAGTACACAATTTTCAATTTTTTCAGAGTTTTAACTTGGTAGATCCTTAGTTTACCTTCCAACTTCTAAGTTACCACAGATAACAGGTGTTTTCTCATGCATGTGTTTTACTATTGTTTAGCATGAATATACTGCAGATAATTCTGTAGAACTAAACAACTTCATACCACAATGGAATGAGACCAAAAAAAAAAAAAGTTTCTATTTTACTGATAGCGTATGTGAAATGACGGTGTGGCTTTGAGTTCTGCTCTGCTTTTCCATCTATTCAGGGATAAAAGCTGATAATAGAGTTACTACCAGAAACTTTGCCAGTCATTGTGGCAGAAAGAGAAAGAGAACTTTGAAGGATCTAACACCAGCTCTTTAATGCTCAGGTCCCAAAGTGTTATGTCACTTTCACTTGTAGCTCATCTGAAAGGATTACTTCCATGACATCATCCAACCACAAAAGGACCAGAAAGTGTAACATACGTATGTAGAAGCGGGTGAGCCAGAAATATTGGGAAACAACAATAATGATTAATACCTAGATCTCTATGTGTGTGTTCTAATTTTATGGTCTGTGTGTTCTATGAAGGCTCAACCAACGTTGTTCTGTGATTCTTAACAGTTGTCACCTGTCATTAAGGAATCACCACATTTATTATTACAAAAATGCAAATTATCATTTTATGGATTAGATAAGTAATATTAGGACTCTAGGAGTTAAACCTAAAATATCAGTGACTTAACACAAGAAAGTTTACTTCTTGTTCATGAAGAGTTACATCAGTGGTATGGGGGTTCCACTTCAGGTGATCATCAGGGACCCAGCCTCCTAAAATCTTCTGGCTCTGCCATTATCAACACATGGACACTGACCCAGGAGACAGAAGAGAGTGATTAAATGTCTGTGTGGGAGATTCTTAAGCTCCAGGTCTAGAAGGCTCACATGTTGCTTTTGCACATGTTCCATTGTCCTGAACTTAGTCACATAGTCACACCTAACTAAACATACATGGTCCAGGATAATGTGACTCCTGGTTGATCAGTGATATCTCAGTAACATTTTTAATTCATAATATATTATGGCTCAAATTAACTTTTCTTTTATTAGCTATTTAAAAATAAAATTTCTGAAGACATTTTTATTTAAAGTTCTCTGATTTGTTAGTATATTTAACCAATTGGAAGAAGCATTTTCAAATTCTCTCTGGAAAAGCATAAATTCAAACCAGACTCAAATTTCCCAAGCATTTGAGTTTATATCAAAAATCTATGTTATTAAAAAACATGAATGAAGAATAACAGGAAAACAAACAGATACTGTTTGCTTTTGGAAGTTTTACAGAGAATACAATAGAGGTGAAATCTATATAATTTAAATCAAAATTAAAAGCTTTTGAGATTAACTAAAAACAAGCATTACAAAAAAGTCCAAGACTATTTTAATAATAAATAATTCTGGAAGTAAAAAAAACATAATATAAGTTATTAAAGCATAATAGAATCTTTAAAAGGTACAGTAGATAAACCTGAAGAAAAAATTGTGAACTTGAAAAAAGTATAAAGACTTTAAAGAATATAGTCCAGATATAGAATTAGAAAAATAAGATGGTGGTGCTGGGTGGCTCAGTCAGTTAAGCCTCCAACTCTTGATTTTGGCTCAGGTCATGATCTCAGGGTTGTGAGATTGAGCCCTGCATTGAACTCCACACTGGGCATGGAACCTGCTTATGATTCTCTCTCTTCCTCTGCCCTCCCTTCTCTCTCTCTCACTTTCTCATAAAAGAAAAGAAAGAAAAATATGCTGTAATTACTAAGGTACAAGGAAGACAGTAAGAGAAGGTTCACATATAGAATAACATTATTCCAGCAGGAAATAATGAAAATAATAGAAAAGAGATGATTTTATTATTTTTTTTATTTTTTTTATTTATTTATTTGAGAGAGAGAATGAGAGAGAGAGAGCATGAGGGTCAGAGGGAGAAGCAGACTTCCTGCCGAGCAGGGAGCCCGATGTGGGACCCGATCACAGGACTCCAGGATCATGACCTGAGCCGAAGGCAGTTGCTTAACCAACTGAGCCACCCAGGCGTCCTGAAAAGAGATGATTTTAAAAAAGATATTAACCTCTTTCACAATTGCCAACACATGTACAACATAAATATGAAATTCACAATGAAACTCAAAGAAAAGCCTTAAAACACCAAAATAGAGGATAAAATAGCAGCCGGAAAAAAAGGGTCACCTGGAAGTTAAAAAAAAAATTAAAAGAGACAGCTCTTTTCAATAACATCCATAGGAATCATGAAAATACACACACACACACACACAGATTTGAGAGGAAATACTGCCAGCTTAAAAGTTTAGACCCAAAGAAGTGAGTTTTTAAAGAGCGAGGGCAAAATTATTTCTGGTTAACAAAATATGAGAGCATTTATCAATATACTTTCATTTCATAAGAGAAAAATATTTCAGAAGAGGTATGAAATGCAATAAGAAACTTGATAATGAGGTTAAAACTAAACATACATTGACTAAGTAATAATAAGAATACCTAATTTGTTGGTTTAAAAATAGAATTTAAAAATTAGACAGCAATAATTTTGAGTGGCTGGTGACTAGGTTTAAAACATTCTATAGAATTTTGCATCGTTTAGCACAGTATAAGAATATTAATAAAATTACAATTGGCAAAATGTTCTTTTAAATTATATACAATTAAAATAATAGACATATAGCATTTACTTTTTAGAGAAGTACAGGGCATAAATTGAATAAGAAGTTTAAAAAAGTGTAATTCACTGGATGAGACAGTAGGAAGAACTAAAATGGGAAGAGAACATTTCATGGAAACAGAAGAGTTTATATAACAGTCATATGGTGAAATAAAGGTTATCTTTTATGAGTAACGAAAAAATGTGTGTCAATCCTTCAGAAAAGCCTTGTGATTATTAATTTTATGTGTCAATTTAACTGGGCTGAGGAATGAACAGAAAGCTGGTAACATATTATTTCTGGGGCTGTCTGTGATAGTGTCACTGATGTAGATCAGTATTTGAATCAATAGACTAAGTATAGATCATCTTCCCAATACAAGTGGGCATCATCTAATTCAGTTGAGTTAAGAAAGCTGAGTTGAGCTCAGAAAAGCTGAACAAAACACACCCGTACTCATGTGCCATCACTTGCACGTACATGCATGCACACACACACGCATGCACACACACACATCTATGTGAAGGTGTTAGAGAACTACAAGGCAAGCAGAACACAAGAGGCCAGGATTGTGGAAAAAAAGGGACATGAATTGACATTAACATTGCGTTTTGGAGTTCTATCCCTTGAAATATTTGTTGATTCTTAATCACTCTGGATCCTAAAGGATAAAAAGCAGAATAGAAATCTGAAGCTAGAAGGCTGGGAACCTGAGTGGAATTTTGGGGGTTTTTACATGACATAACTGTGGCCATAAAACCTTGAGTTGAGGAATGTCAAAGCAGCTAGGATGCGAGGGGATAGTTTTTGGTTATAAGGAAAGAGCACTGAGGTAGGCCCAGTGTTCTTCATCAGTGTTTAATAAGCGGGGCTAAGGGACTAAAAACCAAGCAGAAAAGACTAGGTAAGAGCAGTAAAAAATTGGAGTTCAAGATTCACCAAGTAGTAGAAATACTGGTAAACACCACATCCCAGACTTCCTTTAAGGTGGAACAAGCTATAAGTCAATCTTCACAAAGACTGAAATCTACCTTCAAATGGACCCAAATCCATAAATTGATGTGCATATACTTTAATGTCATGCTACAGAGCAAAATTAAATCTTTGGAGGAAGGTAACATTGTAAAGACTAAATTACCTCTACAACTGTCCATGCAAAGTATCTAGCTTTTAATAAAACAAACAAACAAAAAAATTCTTAAGAAATTAGATGTTAAAATGAAGGATGGAGAATTTTGTGAAACATCACATATTTGGGATCAGAGATAAGGGAATACAGAGTTGGTGGAGTGTTAGCCTCTACCACCAAAAAATTTAAAAAAAGAAGAAATTTAATGGAAAAGTTAGTCCAGGAAAGTAAAATAATTGAAATTAAAAATTCAATAGACAGTGGAATTACTAAGTGAGATGATTTGTGACCGGAAAGATAAGTCAACAAAAAACAGGCAGGTCACCATGTGAAGAGGAAAAAACAAATGGAAAAGAGCACATGGGACATGATGATTCCAGAATAATCTTAATTCTAAAACCTAATGAAAATACTACAAAAAGAAACATTTCAGGCCAATTTCTCCCATGAACATAAATGTAGAAATGATAAGCAAAATATTAATAAACTGAATCCAAAGATGTATTCAGGAACTCTGAATTGCTTTAACATCTGAAAGTCAAATATAATTTATCACATTAACAAAACAAAGAAGAAGCACCACACAATTACGCCCAATAGATGCTGGAAAAGCACTTTATAAATTTCATATCCATCAAGACCAAAACTCTTGGCAAATCAGAAATAACAATTAACTTCTCTAACTTTTTATTATCCATTTATAAAAGAAAATATGCAAATTGTCAATAAGCATATGATAACTACCAACATACATATTAATCAGGAGAGTGCAAATTAAAACCACACTAAGATATATTTATGCACTCATCAAGATGGCTAAAATTAAATAGACTAAAAATACTAAAAATTGGAAAGATTGTAGAACAACAGAAGATTTCATATACTTAAAATAGGAAGGAGAATTAGTAAAACCACTTTGGAAACAGTTTCTCAACATGAATGAAGATGACTGTATAAATATACTACATCCCCAAAACTTCACTCCTATTTGTATAAATAAAACAAACCTGTAGATATATGCAGCAAAGGACATGTACAAGAATGCTAGTTTTAATATTATTTGTGATAATATCAAAGCAACCCTAATAACCCATCAACAACCTACAAAGAAAATAAACTTTTGTTTCATATAACATACATGAAACTCATCTTGAGTGAAACATGCCAGAGACAAAATAAGGTATAACATGTCATTTACATGTATTTGAAACATACAGAAAACTAATCTATCATGTTTATAATAAGATACTCTGTAGGAGAAGGTCAGATGGTGACTGGGAGAAAGCATGAGAAAGTTTTTGGGTTGCACTTAGTGTTCTGCTTTTCAAGAAAATTGTGGCTGTTTTGTGATTACATTGTGAAAAATTATATATACATTTATGAATTATCAATTTTTATAAATGTATTCTATACATGAATAAATAAATTTATGAAGTATTTGTGTTGATCATGGTATCACATTGTGAGAAGATGCTGGAGGCAAGTAAAGGTCAGACCACACAGTACCTCAAGGCAAATATTAAAAATTTTTGTGTCAGGTCTCAGTCGGTTAAGCATCTGTCTGTCTCAGCTCAGGTCACGATCCCAGGATCCTGGGATGGAGCCATGTGTCGGGCTCCCTGCTCAGTGGGGAGTCTGCTTCTCCCTCTCCCTCTGCCCCTCCCCCTCCTCACAGCCTCTCTCTCTCTCTTTTTTTCTCTCAAATAAATAAATAAAATCTTAAAAAAAATTTTTGTGTGTGTCGAAGAGCATCGAAGAGTCATTTAATGAAGAGCTTGGTCTCATGCGAACACTTGCACTTTAGAATTCTGAATGCAGAAATAGAGAATAAATTGGAAGAGGGAAAAGTGGATTTGGGAGAATAACTAATATTCCAGAAGATGCATGAGGACAACTTGGACTGCTGTGTGTGTGTGTGTGTGTGTGTGTGTGTGTGTGTGAGAGAGAGAGAGAGAGAGAGAGAGAGAGGCTATGAAGAGAAATGGGTAGATTTAATAGATGTAATGTTGATCATTATATCAATAGGATTTGATGTTGGGTTGGATTTTGGCAGGACTAGGGAAGAAGAGAAAGGTTCAAATATAACTCCTAAGTTTCTGTCCTGTGTCATAGAATAGTTGGAAACGTCTTATTAATAGGTAACAGTGGAAGATGTTTACATAAGGAAATTTGAATTTTTTTCATACTTTAGAATGTTGAGTATGAAGTGTTTTTAAGATACTCAAACAGAGATGCCAAACAAGCATGTTCCATCTTGGCTCTGAGGAGAGATCAGACCTGATGATATACATCTATAAGTCTCCTGTGTGTAGTGGATTTTAAAACCAAGGATATGAGAGAAAACAAATTGAGAAGTGAAGTCTTTCTAGTGCTAAACCTGGAGGTACTTAATTCACAATAGCATTTAGAGTTGAAAATGAGTCTGCAAAAGAGAATGTGAGTGCTCAGTGAAGTAGAAAGAAAAATCGTGAGAACTTTGTCAAAGAGAAGACAAATGAGAATTCAAGGAGCAACACCTTGGGATAGAAGGAGGGTTGGATTTAGTGACACAGTGGCTATGGTTTAATTTAATAGTAAGAACTGTTTTGGTCATTGAAACAGAAACCACTTGTAGTCAATTGCAAGATATATATGACAGAATAAAAACAGTAAAAACAGGCAAATGTTTTGAGAACATTGGTTCCAAAGGAAGACTTACTCGGACTAGTAATGGGAGGGAGTGGGATTCAGAAATTTTGTTGTCATTGCTGCTGCTGTTGCTACTGATTTTTAAATGATGAAATTTGAGGACATATTTGTAAAGATGAGAAGAATCCAAATGTGAGAATCTGATTGCATATTGAAGAGAGAGAATAGATAATAAGCAATGAGGGAGAAGACAGCCGAAAAGAGATCCAAAGCACAGATTGAGGCATTCTCCTTTCAAAGAGAAAGAGGGGCTCATCTGGTATAGCAGGTGGTTGGATTCCAGATCAATGGGTTTTGCAACTGAATAAAACAAAACAAAACAAAAAAAAAAGATGCTCCTATCCAAAAATGTGATTTTGGGAATGAATTTTAAACATACATTTTTAATATACAATTTATTTCGAAGTTTTATATTCTAGAAAAGCCTTGAGAGGTATATATACTCAGAAATGCTCAAACAGTATTAAATGAATAAATTTTTTAAAAAGCATTTTTTGCCATACTTAGTTAGTGAAAGTCATATACATTGTCATATTATATACTCTTTCCTTTAAAGGTATTATCGATATTAACATTTACATACAACTTAGTCATTTCAGATTTTAAGGGTGAAATTCCTGGTAATGAAACAGTTACAATCTCCAGGTTTATAGCTCTTATGGGAAATAGAGGATGTAAATATTTTCTCCTTCAGAATTATAATAAGATAAAGTATATCCTTTAACTAAAAGAATATTAGGATTATATTTTATAGTAATAAGAATTAATTTACATAAAAGTAAATGTAATTAAACAAGTATTTCTGTTTGTATCTCCATAACTCAACTTCTTTCTAATATTCCTCCGGCTAGTTTCATGTTTTGGATATAACAAAACATATTTTAATTGCCTGAATTCTATATTGGGAAGTCATAACACCAAGTTGGGAGTTATGCAATTCTTGCCTCTGCAAAGTTCAAGTTGTCAAAACAATGTAAGCAGTACATTCTGATTTTAAAGTATATCCCTTTGTCTTTGTTAAATTTAGATATTTTAATATTTCAACAATCAGTATGCATCTGGAAGTCAGTATCATCAGAAACTTTACAGCTACCAGTTAGAGAACAAAAACAATGATTTTAGCCGAATTTTTCGTAATAAATGATAAGTTTTTGAAGTCTAGAACAGACAAGTGATGTATTTATTCTCCCAGAATCTTGCAGGAATATGTAATAAAATATGGAAATACAAGGGAAGAGGAAGAACTATACGAGTTTATCCAAATTTAAAGAGCAATACACATGGTTCCAATACACTCGCTCTTAATATGCATTGCAATTTCAGTATCAATTTCAAAGTTACACTAAATTCAAAGATTGCAAATACAGGCTTTAGAAGGCAACATGTTATTATGATTCTATGATATAAAATTGTTAATGGACTAATGCAACACAAAAGAATCACTTTTTCAATTAAAGAAAGTTTAGAATTATTTTTTATTGTAATGTTGGAAAAAATAAGTTGTCAATTAACTTTAAGCCCTCTAAAACTCCTATTAAATAAATTAAATTTAACAGATAAGATCTAGAACATGATATTTAGTGTTCGATTTGCTCCTTTCGAAATACATGATTATTAGCACTTCCAAAGAATTTATGGGCTAACCAAGAGAATTTTTTTAGAAGATTTATGTGTAAACTTAACCTCTATAAAAAACGGTGAGTGGAAATTTTTTAGATTTTCATCTCCACCTGTGATAAGCCTCCTAAATTTACACCGTTTGTTGTGCAGATGTTATCACTTTCAATTATATCATAATGTAAAAAAAGAAGAAAAGGTTGGCTTTTAGCTACAAATGGGGAATTTTTTTCTAGATGTAAATTAAAAAATGTAAATAGGCTAGAACAATTGTATATTGACTCAATGACAAAATCATCTATATACTGGGTCAACTTCATGTTGATCTAGATTTGACAATATCAAAAAAGATAGACTCTTTTCTTCTGTAACATATCATCTTGTAATATATGCTCTATATTCTAAGGTTAGCTTTGCTTATGGTAGCAAGATGACTGACAGCAGCCTCTCATGCTATGCCTTGCCATGTAGCTTCTATAGCATATCAATGAATATTCTTTCCCAGGTAAATTTCCCCTCATGTCTCATTCAAAAAAAAAAAAATAGGTTAATTGCTTATTAGCCTGTTAGTCAATCACTCTGGATAAGGGATGAGACATTTAATCAGATGAAGAAAATCATGCTTCTCAAGAAATTCCAGGGAATGATGGCGCCAATTTACTAAAAAACACCTAGGAGTTTGTTTGTTTTGTGTTTTTTTTTAAGATTTGATTTATTTATTTGAGAGAGAGAGAGCATGAGCACAACCAGGGTGGGGGGTAGAGGGAGAAGCAGACTTCCCGCTGAGCAGGGAGCTCCCATGTGGGGCTTGACCCCTGGACCCGATCATGACCTGAACCAAAGGCAGATGCTTAACAGACTGAGCCGCTCAGGCGTCCGCAAAACACCGAGGGTTCTTGGAGGAACGATGGCTATCCAATCTAAAATTGTGGAACTGTTTTGTTACAAGTGGAATAGGAGAATGTAACTGAATCCTAACTGGCAAGTGTGGCATATTTATATATGCATGCGATTACACTTTAATGTTTGTCTGTATTGCAGAAGAAAATAGAAACTACAAATTAGACCAAGGAACAATTTTTCTATTTTCTAACTTTCAAAAAGATCTCAAAAAAGATCATGGTTTATCTACAAACTCACACACCAATTCCTTATTGACAGTAACTAAGTGGCAGAAAGACAATTTAAATAATATATGTTAAAAAACATTTCAAGTGTTGGGACAATCTAACTGAGCTCTGCTCAACACACATCATTTTTATCAAAATAACATGAAAACTAAAATTTCAGTCTAAGTCAGTTTATTTTTATAGGATTAAATATGATGGGAAAATTTTCTAAATTGAAAAAAAATATGACAGAATTTTAATTAGTACCAAGCATATTATTAGTGTAAAATGTCAATTTTCCTTTTTCTTCTGTGGTATTGGCTTTTATATATAGTGTGTACCTTAAAAAATAAAAATCTAAACAAAGTAAATCTTTCATTGGCTTGCTTAGTTTCTTCAGCATAGTTTTGCATGTGTATGGCATGCAAAATTCTATGTTTCTAAAAATAAATTCATCTTTCTATGAGAGGAAAAATGTGCTTGGTATTTAGAATAATTTAGTCAGTTACACTCACATATTTAAGTATTTATTTTAAATGTCACCATGAAATGTTAATTTTGATATTTCCTTTATTATATTTAATCTCTTGGGAGATTAGTCCTGGAAGATGAACAATTTACAAATAAGATCAATGTATTTCAATTTTAAAGTTATCATCAGTGGTAACTACAAAGTATGGATTCTTTGCAACCCAAAATGAAGATATTCAATACTACATAGTAATCTGAGGATTGTGCTTGTAATGATGTTCCTGTCCTTCAAACTTTTAAAAATTTTACTTGCAAAACATTATGACCTGAGTTTTCCAGCAAATGAAAATACAATAAAAAAGGATTCAGTGTTTTATACCAAGCCTCACATCCAATGTCAAATGTTTATCTGAAACTCAGAGGAAAGCTTTTCTCAAATTTTACAGCAGAATTTTTTTTGTTGTAAAACCATTTTCTTGAACACTAATTCAAGCAAAAATCAGAATCCATATACCTGTTCTTTCTATATATGCTTCATGGTCTTAAAGTGTCTTTCTCCAATATTATACATAAACTCTTTATTGAAATTCCATTTTTTATGCAACCATGTTATGGACACAATACTTTGAACTTTAATTTCCCTTTCCTCAGTGAAGGTTTCTTGGTCCATGTCTTGGATTCTAAAATCAGAGAAGCTATTTCAAATGTGTGATGAGGTAAGAGTTGCAGAATACTATATCTCTCTTTTTCGTTAAGTTAGTATTTTAACAGGGACATTTTCAAGATAATTTTCTTACTTTTGTTTTCGACCCAACAGGATGAGTCTAATGGATGGGGCTTGGGAACAGAGAAAAAGAGACAACATTTCCATAGACTAGTGAGAGAGTGAACTTTGATAAAGTCTAATTTGATTATATTCCATTAAAATGTTCCCAGTGGTGGTATATTTTGTGTCCATCCATATAAATCTTGTTCTGACTAAACACTATGATTATGTAGGCATTCCTCTGATTTAAAACGCTTCTTTAATGGTAGAATTATTGGTTAAAAGTTAATTTAGTGGTGGGAGGAAACTAGCTCATTTGACTCTGGATGTTGCAGAGCTAGTTTCCTCCCAGTAGCTATAATATATCATATATACATACACACATAAAATACATACCTATATACATATATATTATATTACATATATACTATACTATATATACTCTATATTATAAAATATAATCTATAAATGTTAATATTTTAATATTATATTGAGGAAATTCAGGGTTCAAAAACTCATTACTTTTTTTTTTTTTTAAAGATTTTATTTATTTATTCATGAGAGACAGAGAGAGAGAGGCAGAGGGAGAAGCAGGCTCCCAAGGAGCAGAGAGCCCGATGCAGGACTCGATCCCAGGACTCTGGGATCATGACCTGAGCCGAAAGCAGACGCCTAACCATCTGAGCCACCCAGGCGCCCCCAAAACTCATTACTTTTATCAAAGCCATATATCTAGTAAGTTATATAAATTTGGTCTGAACCCAAATGACTGAGTTCATATTCACTGGAATCTAACACTTAAATTCTATATTTTCTACCTACCTTTCTACTTACCTGTAAAACATCTCGGTCTCATGAGGTCTTCTGGAATACTCTAATTTCCTCAGCAACAAAATTATAACTCCCAAATGGGTCGCATCTGCAAATGGCTCATTACTTTATTTTGAGATATCTCTATCCTCCTGGAAAAAATGCATTGGATCTAGCACCAGATTGCCAGGAACTGAGCCCTGTTCTGGCAGCTTACTAGCTGTACAATTTAGGACAAAAGAATTAATATCTCTGTGGCTCAGTGACTTCATCATAAAAATGGAAATTGTATAGTATACTAACTCCATAGAGTTGTTGCTTATGATTAAATTATATAGAGCACTTGGAATAATGCCATAGTTATTAATATTATTGCTCTATGTCATAGTACATTTTCCTTCTTTTTCCCCCTCTATCTTCAGAAAGTATATTCTAGAAGACCTTGGTCCCTTGTGGTTGATAGTCACTTAGTTTGTCACTTGTGAATGGTAGCAATTGAGTTAAATTTTGACTAGGCTTATCCTCTTTGTAATTTAATATATTTCAATGAGCTTTGATTCATGTGTAGAAATAAAAGACAATATAGGTCATTACATGGAATGTCATTACATGTTTAGTTTTACAAACTAAAACTAAGTACCTTGACACTTCATTGGATTCTTAATTGATGAACTTAATAAAGACATTTGAGAAAAAAGCTTATAAGATAGTTGTCATTTGAACAAATATTTATTTGAATAACAATAACTTAAGTACCTATTATTGAGAATTAGTATGCTATTTCCTAACTCAGAGAAGGTTATTCTGGTAGTAATGCTAATCTTAGCATAGTTTTTAAACATTTATTTCATTATGACTATTTACACTGTGATTGGAGCTATAATAATAACATATTTTATTGTTTATTTTGAGGATCACAATATCAATATACAAATTAGTGATGTAATTGATATTTAATAGCTCAAAGCTTTATGCTGAGCATATAATAAAAACTTTCATTTGTCCTTTCATTTCCCCTGCTGGAGAACAAACTACAATTTGTAACCATCAGAGAAGAATGAAATTCAACAGCTTATCTTTCAATAATATTTATTCATAGATTCCACTCTCCCCTCAATAATATGGACTCCAGAGATTTAGAGATGTGCCATAATCTCTCTTAAGTTGACATATGTTCAAGGTGTGTATTAAGATACTAGAATGCCAAATAGATTCAATAAAATACAATTTCAAAGAAAGAGAAAGAGGGAAGAAAAATGAAAACACATTTTTATTTAAAGATTTTTTATTTATTTATTTGAGAGAGATAGCGAGAGCAGGAACACAAGCAGGGGGAGCGGGAGAGGGAGAGGCGGGCTTCCTGCGAGCAGGGAGCCTGATGTGGGACTCGATCCCAGGACCCTGGAATCATGACCTGAGCCGAAGGCAGACGCTTAATGACTGAACCACCCAGGCGCCCTGAAAACACATTTTTAAACAAATATGGCTTTGTTCCAGCGCAGCACGAGCATAGCTTTACCTATAAAATGATTTCAAAACGCACTTGAAGGGAGGGTTTATTATGCCATTAATGTACTGCCAGGCTGGTTTTATTTTTGCATTGGCAATTGTCATAGCAACTTTGGAAGTTCAGAACTTCTTGGGGCTTCCTTTCTGTACAGAGGTAAATATAATTTGTCTTCAAAATCTGTACATGAGTCAACAGTAAATTTAAGGATATAATATAGGGCCAGAATAAAACAGCACTTGTACTGAGGGATTAATTATAGGTAAAGTGAAGAAATCTTAAATGGAAGTAAGTGTAAAGAAGCTCCTTTTCTTCTTCTTCTTTTTAACTAATTCAGGAATGAAAATATCTGAAAATCTAAGTAAGAATGATGCTGAGCCTGGGGAAAGAGAAGATTGAGTTTAAAGTGATCAATACATGGAGATGGTAAAAATAATTGTTCAAGTTTCTACATCACTTAATTCTGTTCATCAGGATGGGCGATATGGATGAAATTATAATTTGGGCAGAGTCATTTGTACTTTGTTCACTTGTTTGCGGAGTTCTTTCTTCTTTGTCGTAAGTAATGAATGACAAAGTGAAGAAAGGAAGAAATTAATACCTAAGGGAATGAAGGAAAGACAGAAACAGCAATATCCGCCTTATCTGGTTCCTCTGCTGGCACTAAGGACCCGCTCATCATGTTCTAACGCCCGGTTTGCTAAGGAAGAACTCTATAAAAGCCATCAATCAGCAGGTGGTGTAAGATAAATTTTGAAATGATTCGAGGTTTTTCTGAAACTTTTCCAGGAACCTTTTGCAGGTGTTTTTAATAGAGAAACTGTGCCCATCTGTGAATGTTTACACACAAAGGCTGTATCAACACATCTATGGATTCAAAACACCCCGATGTTCAGCAGGCTCCTATCATGTGCATAAGCGTATGTGATTAATTTTATTTACAGTAGTTTATTACTGTGTGTATTTATTCATGAATGAAACAATGAGGAAGATATGGACACAGCTGTCTGTGATTTAGCATTCAAGTTATTTGGACCGAACGACTAAGCTATTACATACTTCTTCAAAAAGGATTTTAGGAAATTTATCGACCACCTAACGCTCTCAATGCTGTTGCTGATTGCCTTTTGTACAGAGTTTCCCCATTCATGAAAAGCCTTACCGAGTGCTGTGTTACGTGCAGCCACTTCTTTACTAAAGCCCTGCAGGGATGAATCAGTATTTCATATACAGTGTGTAGAGGAGGAGGGAGTACACAGTAAACCTTCATAAGATACGTATTTGCATGGTCCTGATCTCTAACTTCATATTAAAACCATTGAAGGAGATTTTAATACCTCCCAGCACTGAGTCTATCAATGAAAATACGGTCTGGGATGGGAGCAGGGCATCAATCCTTTTAGTTACTTATTTTTACATCTCCTCAAATAATTCTGATGTGCAATCAAAATTGAGAAGTCCTGCTCTATAAAGAAAGTCTACAAGCTATTTTGAAAGAAATACAAAGTACATTAAATACCAAACATGAGAATTTTAAGAAAAGTAAATGAGAATAATACAAATTTTGGTATAAAACTTAGGAAAAAACAATAATATTATAAGAAGGTAACAAATTTGTTATGTTTTAACTAAAATACATGTTATAATAAGAAGAAAATCTTTACCTAAGGAGTATAAAATAAACATGTTTGAATTCCACAGCAGTTCAAGATCAATGGACAAGTTATTTTAAAGAAGACAGCAAGAATGAAGAAAAATTCCTGAATCGTATTTATAAGTTATTGCAAATCTAGTTGATAATGATTAGGAAAATCAAAGATTCAGTACTGTTACAGCTCTTTTAAGGTTCTTGACCTACCTATAAAGCATAATCTATAGCTCCACTCAAAATACCCTTATCTTCTAGCCAAGTCGGCCCCCTAGCGCCTGAACAATTAATGGGAATTTTCAGCGGTGTAATCCCCTCGACTTCCACATGGTGGCACTGATTTCCTCCTTTTCTACTTAAAACCTTGTAGTACTATGACAGTGAGACTCCCCCAAATTAATGAAAGTATTCTCAAATTTTGTTATCTCTGACTGTGTTCTTTAGAAATCACACCTGTTCTTCACAAGGATATAGTCTTTTGTTACTCAAAGTGTGGGCCAGGGACCAGAAGCAGTATCATGAGTCATACCCCTGACTTACTGAATCAGAATCATTAAATAAGGTTTAAGGTCCTCTGTAGGCAAATTCGAATTAGGAGGCATTTTTATAGAACATTTGTGTTGAGTCTTGCTGTAAAACCAAATTCACTTTTATATTAAACCATCAAACATTAAATTATTAAACGATCATTATATTAGACTCCATGTACTCTTCTCAAAAAGAAGTTTACCCAGCTCCGCCATTCGTTTGTATGTTTCAGACACCACTACTCCTACTTGCTTGCTCTCCAAACCCAAAGTTTTGTGTTTAAATCTCAGAGATCTTACTGCCAGTCTCTTGCATCTGCCTGTCATCTTCGTTACCTGATCTCCATCACAGTGGAGAGAGTGGAAAGGAACACCTAATCCCACAATACAAGATCACCATCACAGGCCTTATTTTTAAATGGCATAAAGCATAAATACCCACCAGCCTAAAAGAAAAAGTGACTCTAAGCCCACCATGCTTTAGTTTCCTATTTTAATCTATTACTTACCACTCTTCTAAATCATCTTCAGTACTTTTATCCCCATTCTGCTTTGTGCTTCCTCTTTTATCTAACACTCTTCCTTTCTCTCCCCAAATCATGAACTTCCCTCTTTTGACAGTTCCTCTATGAGTGTTCTTTCAGAATGCATACTTTAACTGAAATAAGGCCCATCACTCGGGACTTTCCTTCCCCTGCAATATTCTCAAGATGAGGAGGGCTAGTTCCCAGTATCTCACATACATCAGGATCAGGAGATGATTTCCTCTTCCTCCTCGCTGAAAATATCAGACCACTATTACTCTATCTTCTTGAAATGAACACTACTTCCTTGAGATAGATGCAATTGTGTTTGCATCACTAGGTTTCCTTACTGTTATTGACCCATTTCTTTAGAATTTCCCTGCCTTCAGTGAAATGTTTGGAACTTGACCTGATCTTTCTTTCCAGTCCTATGACCTACCGCCGTGTCAAGTTGAGGGGAAGAGTTATCTCAGTTCATCACCCAGAAAGATGTGCCAATCACAGCAGCCAACCACCATAGCTAGAGAGGACTTAGAATTTTAGTAGGGACTTTCATTCCACAAAGAATCCACACCCAATATAGAAAACCCTCAGTGATTCTCTGAAAAACCCATATTTGAAGTAGAAACTTATTTTAGATTAATTCAGGAGAGAGTTGAGCTTAATAATGATTGGTTCAACTGATATATTTTACTTAGACAAAGCTAATTCCTGTCATTGAATTATTGATATGGCCGAGTCTCAGTGAAGAGTAAAACATTAACTCCGACTTATTGCATATTTAACTCAAAACATCCTGACTATGTAAAAAATGTATTACATATAAATTTCAGTTTACCATTTGCTAAAGAACTGGAAGACATTTTTCAGTTCAAGCATGTACAGTTTGCAGTGATATGAAAAATATGACATATAAGGGTGTATGTTCTCTCACTTAAGTTATACTGTTAGCATTTATTCACATAAACATGCATATCCACAAAACATACACAAAAAGGGCTAAGTCATTTTATTCAAAAGAAACAAAAGGGATAGATAATCTTTTATTTTTTAAAAGATCCAATAGAAAATAAATACAGATTAAAATGGACACAAAAAAATAAAAATAAAAAAAAATAAATAAAATGAAATGGACACAATAACTTCCCACCAACTAAAACTATAGGTAACACTGTAGTTCTGATAGATGTTTGGGTCTTTTCCTTAAGCAGGAACTGAGTTACAGACTGGTGTATTGAAGAAATATTACCTAGCTCTATAAAACTTATGGAAAAAGAGACTAAGAAAGATGACTTATGCATAATGTTCACCATTCCCTAGAGTCTTATTTAAGGTCTCTTTTTCATGTGAATTAATTCTAAAAAAAATGTATCTACCATTACCCATTTATCTATATCATCAAGCCTCTCATCAATTTGCCTTGGCTAACAAAATCCCCCTAAAGGGATATATACTGGAATATGTATTTTATGCAATTAGGAATACCATGAAGTGCTAAAACTGTATTTAAAATATAACAGGGTAAAAAAATGTAACCTTATATTAAAATTATAGGTGACATGTCTAATTTAATAAATCTCTTCTTTGAAACAATATTTTAAGATTTGAGGAATAATTATTATAAAAGAGTTAATTTACATTGCAATATCTAAAATAGATATTTATATTAAGAAAAAGTTTTGGAATTTTTGTTTATGTTTCTCTTTTTTATACTTTAGCACCTTTACCCTAATATACAAAAATCAGTGTACAAGTAAAATAAAAGACAAGTTAGTTATTCAATATGGTTGATTTTGTTTTATGAACAGAGTGAATTAAATAGTATTAAAAATTGTCCTTGAATATTACCATGTCAATGAACTAAACATACCTGATTTACTCTCTCCTCTTTAAATTGACAATGAATATGAAAATAATAATAATAATAAGATCAATCTTTGGCAGTATAAGCTCTGTGTTAAAAATGACCATATACCAAAGTTTTCTGTCACTAAATTATTAATTTATCTGGATTTAGAAGCATATATCTGGACTGATACTTATATTCACCTTATTAAAATAATACCTGCCCATCCTCAAAAAAAAAAAAAAAGGTTGACAGTTCCAAAGGATATAGTCAAAAGCTTCATCTTATTGATAATCTCAGCCAGCATCCAATTACAGTTGATCCTTGAGCAATACAGGGGTTAGGGACACCAACCATCCTGCATGGTCAAAAATCCACGTATAACTTTGGACTTTCCCTAAACTCTACTAATAGCCTACTGTTGACCAGAAGCGATAACATAGTCGGTTGATGCATATTTTGAATGTTATAGGTATTATATAGTGTATTCTTATAGTAAAATAAGCTAGAGAAAATAAAATGTTATTAAGAAAGTCATAAAGAGGAGAAAATGCATTTACATTACTATACTGTCAAAAATCTGCATGTTAGTGGACCTGCACAGTTCAAACCCCCATTGTTCAAGGGTCAACAGTATATCTCTCAATTGTAAAACTGCTAAGATTGTTACAGAGTCAAAAACTAGTACTCACCTAGGTTGCCATCAGATTTATACTTCTACATATCCATGCAAAAACATATCTCTCAAAATGTACAGCTGGAAAAAGAAAAGATTTAAAAGCATGGAGCACTGGGTGTTATAAGCAAAAATGAATCATGGATCACTACATCAAAAACTAATGATGTAATGTATGGTGATTAACATAACATAATAAAAAAAAGGTAAAAAAAAAAGTATCTTCAAATATGCTCAGTTGCCTTTGATAAAGCTTTAAAAATACTTTTGGAGAAAAAAAAAAATAATCAGAGCAACACAGACTGCAAGATATGACCTGCATGCATTACCTAAATCAAAAACTGAACTTTATCTGACGTCAGCTAAGTTGAGGAGAGTACAGATCATCAGCCATTGATGATCTAGAATCAATTCAGAAGACTCCAATAGATAACATTGTATCAGCTGTGGAAAACTGAAGTAAAAGCCGGACCTATAAGTCTGACTATAGGAAAATGTTCTAGTTCTAGATAAGCCTGAGTTTGAAAAATGGAAGCAATGTGGAAGACAAATTGGAGTAAGATGAGAATGATGGGGCTCATTTATCATCAAGATCGTTTTGGCAATCTTGATAGTCAAAGTAAGATATGAAAGTGAGAAGTGGGTATTTAGGGTAGTGTACACAGAAATGTGTGACACAATAATTACATTGGCTAAAGAGAAGCAGAGAGGAAAAGATGAAAAATACTTTAAAAATAGTATACTAATTTCCTTGGGTTTCCATAACAAAATACCATAAACTCATGGCTTAAACAATAGAAATTTATTGTCCTCAATTACAGAAGCTAAAAAATGTGAGATCAAAGTGTCAGTAAGGCTGGTTCCGAGGACTGTTAGGAAGAATCTGTCCCATGCCTCCCTCCTAGCTTCTGGTGGTTTGCTAGAAATTTTTTTTTTTTTAATGATTTTATTTATTTATTTGACAGAGAGAGACACAGCGAGAGAGGGAACACAGGCAGGGGGAGTGGGAGAGGGAGAAGCAGGCTCCCCACCGAGCAGGGAGCCCGATGTGGGGCTCAATCCCAGGACCCCGGGATCATGACCTGGGCCGAAGGCAGACGCTTAACCGACTGAGCCACCCAGGCGCCCCGGTTTGCTAGAAATTTTTAATGTTGGTTGGCTACAGAAGTTATCACCTTGATTTCTGCCTTTATTCTCACACCATGTTCTTCCTGTGTGCATGTCTGCTCAAAATTTCCCCTTTTTATGAGGACACAAGTCATATTGGATTAGAGACCCAACCTGCTTCAGTATGACGTCAAATTACCAAATCCAATGACCCTATTTTCAAAAAAGTTTACATTCTTAGGGGCTGAGGCTTAGGACTTAAATATATCAGTTTTTTTGGGTAGACCAATTCATAGTTAAGTGGTGAGAAAGGAATCTTGTAAAGTGTAATCTGGCATAAATATTTTTGCATAACTTTATAAAATGAACAAGGATATGGAACAAATACCCAGATAACCTCAAAGCAGGAAGTTTAGGGCATAGAAGAAGAAAAATGTTATATATTTCTTGTCAAATTCAGGTGCAAATACATATATTTCTGTGCAATAAATTTTTCTTAGTTTGCAGTGGAATGTAGTGCTAACATGCACAAATTCTGGAATGTTAGAAAATGAGATGGGTACTGGAAAAAAGTTTGTAGATCACTCTGGAAACAAAACCAAAAAAAGGGCTATCATAAATAAGTAAAAAGTGTACAATGTATAAATTGCTTAAATCCTTCGTTAGAATTCAGAGGAAATTGAGAGGCACCTGGGTGGTTCAGTCCGTTAAGCACCCCTTGATTTCGGCTCAGTTCATGATCTCAGGGTCCTGAAATCGAGCCCCTCCTTGGGATTCTTTCTCTCCCTCTGCGCCTTCCCTGCTGGTGCGCTCTTTCTCTCTCTCTCTTAAAAAAAAAAAAAAAAAAACTAAAAAGCAGAGGATATTAAGTTAAACAAACAAACAAAAAAAATCACATGTTAGTTTAGGAGACATCTAAAAGAACGGTAAGAGTTGAAAATTAATGAATGGAAAATGACACGTCAAGCAAATGAGACTATCAAGAAAACAGGTGAATCAATATTAATAACAGACAAAACAGAGTTAAAATTAAATATCTTACAATAGCACAATGACAATAGCTCATATTGATTAAATATACAATTTAACAAGAATCATTTGTAAAGATAAGCACTTACATCAAAATACATAGCATCAACATATGTAAAATTAAAAGGTAAGAAGTGACAAACACAAGATAATGGAATAAAATAAAATTTAAAAATTAACTTTGCAGTAGAAAAATATTTAAGTAAGGCGCCTGGGTGGCTCAGTCAGTTAAGTGACCCCTCTTGATTTCAGCTCAGGTGATGATCTCAAGGTCATGAGATTGAGCCCAGGTCTCTGCTCAGTGGGGAGTCTGCTTGGAATTCTTTCTCTCCCTCTCCCTCTGCGCCTCCCCTCTGTGCTCTTTCTCTCTCTCTAAAATAAATAAATCTTTAAAAAACATTTAAGTATATAGCATGTTTGAATAATGTAATTTTCAGGCTTGATCAAATAAATCTCTTGAACTTTACCAACAATCAGAGAATATATAATATTCCCGGGGGTGGATGTTGCCTTGCAGGAGCATCTTCAAAAATAAGCAGAAGCACCAGCCATTAAAGTGAAGGAATGAGTCAGTTGTATAGGCTCATGATGTCCAAGGGAATCTAGAGATTCAAGATTTCCAGGTGTATCAGTCCAGTTATTACCATCTGGTGTCTTAGTCTTCACTAATCAGAACACTGACCTCGGTAGATCAGGCTATTTTCATTGAATTTACCTTCTTTTAACTTGGATACTTACCATTCCATCCTAACCCTGATCTCCATCTTTCTCTTGGTACGACCCCTGTGGAAGTTATATTAAAAAAAAAAAAAAAAATCAGGATTAGGCAGAAAGAGAAAATGCAATCCCAGTGAAGGCCTCAGCTATCCCAATGGGAGGCTCTGGAAGTGAAATGACCCTTCAGAATTATCCAGAAATGAGAAAATTCCTACATGAATCATCATTGGCTTCAAGCCAACCTGGGGAAGTAGGTGTAAACAGTTGTCATGGGGAAGCACTGTGCACCATTTAAAAATTTTATCCTTTTTTTTTTTTTTTAAGATTTTATTTATTCATTTGAGACACAGAGATACAGAGAGAGAGAGAGAGAGCAGGAGCAGGGAGAGAGGCAGAGGGAGAGGGAGAAGCAGGTTCCTTGCTGAGCCAGGAGCCCGATGTGGGGCTCGATCCCAGGACCCTGGGATCATGACCTGAGCCGAAGGCAGACGCTTAACGATCTGAGCCACCCAGGCGCCCCTAAAAATTTTATACTTTTCCTGTGCATAGCTGGGTTTAACAAAAGTGGGTGAATTTTCAGGATCAATTTTGTGATAGAAAAAAATATCTACTTATATGAATAAAACATGTCCAGAACTTCAAAGAGGCTTTTAAACACATACTTTGGAATAAACAAGAGTTTTCACATTTGTGATTTAGCAATTATAAGGGATATAATTAGCCAGCAAAGTATTTTTGATGCTTTGTTCTTCTTAAAAATAATTTCCCTACACTAAGATTTATAATTCTCTGATTTAATGACAATTCTGTTTTGAAGATTAGACAATTAAAATATCATTCTGTTAAATATTTTGAGATATGCAACAGTAAAATTCTGATAGATTTACTTAATTAGATATTCTGAAATTTTTAATAAACTAAAGGAGTAACAAAATCATTAATGTCTACAACTTTTAGGATGAAGTCATTTATGATTCCAGAACATTTTTCAAAGAGATCAATACAATTTTGACGATTTCCTATGGTGTCACTTAGAAAAGTGATGTCAAATTTGGGCTTGGCATGGGATACCTGGGTGGCTCAGCTGGTTAGGCATCTGCCCTCAACTCAGTTCATGGTCCCAGGGTTCTGGGATCGAGTCCAGCATCTGGCTCCTTACTCCTTGGGGAGTCTGCTTCTCCCTCTGCCTGCCGCTCCCCCTGCTTGTGCTCTCTCTTTCTCTCTCTCAAATAAATAAATAAAATCTTAAAAAACAATTTAGGCTTGGCAGGGAATCAATTTTTACCCATCTCAATTCACACTTAACCAGCACTAATAGAAGTTCCCCAAGCTTTGCTTTGCTTTTCATGATTCAGCAGAGATCAAATTTAAGGCAATTTTAAGTAGTGCTGTTACTGGAGTGATAGAAAATAGGGTGAAAAGGCTAACTAACTAGTGACACATAGCTAGCAAAGGTATCAACTTTAAATTGATGATTTTCTATGAGAAAACAGAAAAATAAAATGATAGGTCCATGCTAGCTTTTATTTTTTGTTGAACTAAAATAACTAGTTTCCAGTACCTTAAGCACACTTAATTTAAAAGTGGAAAAAAATGTCAAGTGGGCATAAAAATAAAGGTTGTTCAATTGATTTCAACACATTTGTATGTAGACTTTTTCAATAAAATATCTTAAATTTTATACATATATGGTTTTAATAGCATTTTATTTTTAATTCACCTGGTCATATAACTGTTTTAAATAGAAGTATTTATAAATTGCACAGAAGACATGATTAGTACATTTATTATTCATCTATATCCAATTTAACCATCATTTTCTTTTAAACCACTTTACTGTTTTTCTTTCTCTATTTAATTATAGTATGTATTAATTGTCATAAACAAGATTGCTTAGCTATGAAACACTTTCTTTTTTAACATTTGGAAAATATTCATATATAAAAGTATGTATCTCAAATTTATATTGTGATTTCTTTTATATTTAATTGACAATTATATGTTTTCTTCACAAACTTTATTATAAAATGAATGTATTTGTTTTACTGCTAATTGAATTCCTATGAAATCCATAATCATTTTGTCAGAGAGGGCACATTGTTTTAAAAATATTCCAAATTTTTACTGTTTTTCAATTGTTTTATTTTAATGTATTGGGATTTTTCTTACTCTAATGTTTATTTTAACATGTTTTTCTTGTTTTCAGAGTTCATTCCTAATTTTAGATTTTAAAAAACGTCACACAGTCTTTACCTAAGTAATCCAAAGTTTAACTATCTTCCTAACTTTTAGAACATCATACCTGTCTCCAAATAGAAATACAATTTTCCACAATTGCTAATTCAAAAATGATTTATTTTTTATTTCCTCCCAGAATGCTCTCAAAAAAAGTCATTCCTTGGTATTAGATTTAACTTGAGAAGTTCTTGTTTTAATAATAATTTATTTTTATAAATCTATTTGGCCTAGTTTTTCAATACTCTTAAATTTTTCAATGCAGTTTTGTTTTTTACCTCACATTTCATCATACACTTTAATGCCTATTTCATATTTATATATGAAATATGTATCCTTAAACTTTTCTTTTCCTCCTATATTTTTCTTTAACCTGTATGATTTTATCTGAAAGTTACTACCTTCTCTTTATTCCTGTTACCCTTTGTAAAATGACTATAGATAAAATACTAGTTTGTTTCATTATCTTACTATTTTCTCATCACTTTGTCTTTAGTTACGCTAACATTTTCTTATTCACTTTGATTTCATGCCATATTACCTTTTTTAAAAAAAATTCACATCTTTTTTAAAATTTAAATTCAATTAGCCAACATATAGCACCTCATAATTTTTGCTGTAGTGTTCAATGATTCATTAGTTGCGTATAACACCCAGTGCTCATCACATCATGTGCCCTCTTTAATGCCCATCACCCAGTTACCTCATCCTCCCATCCACCTCCCTTTCCACAGATGACATGATACTTTATGTGGAAAACCCAAAAGACTTCACCCCAAAATTGCTAGACTCATACAGGAATTCAGCAATGTGGCAGGATACAAAATAAATGCACAGAAATCAGTTGCATTCCTATACACTAACAATGTGACTGAAGAAAGAGAAATTAAAGAATCAATCCCATCTACAATTGCACCAAAAACCATAGGATACCTAGGAATAAACCTAACCAAAGAAGTAAAGGATTTGTACTCTAGAAACTACAGAACACTTATGAAAGAAATTGAGGAAGACACAAAGAGTTGGAAAAACATCCCATGCTCATGGATTAGAATAAACATTGTTAAAGTGTCTATGCTGCCCAGAGTAATCTACACATTCAATGCAGTCCCTATCAAAATCCACATCTTTCAGTAGTAATTCTTTAGCTTTGTATATGAAAGCATATTTTTAAAAATATGGAAATATATAACCACTTCCAGAGAAATCTTGTAAAAAGGAATAAAAAGACATGCATTACAAGGTTTATTGCCGTATCATGTCTATTAGCAAAGAGTTGAGGTTAACCCACCTGCTTATTGCAGATAATGGTGAAGTAATTTGTAGCTATGCTTTTGACAGGATATGATGTAGTAATCAGAAGGAAGGAACATTTGTTAATATAAAAATAAAAGTAGATAATAAAAATAAAATTCTGGATAAAAATGAACAGGAAATTAATTTATTTCAAATTATTATTTATAAAAACTTTAGGGGGCGCCTGGGTGGCTCAGTCAGTTGAGTGTCTGCCTTTGGCTCGGGTCATGATCCGGGGGTCCTGAGATCGAGCCCTGTGTTGGGCTTCCTGATCAGCAGGGAGTCGGCCTCTCCCTCTCCCTTTACCCCTCCCCCCAGGCTTGTGCGTGCTCTCTCTCTCTCTCTCACATGTTCTCTCTCAAATAAATAAATAAAATCTTTAAAAAAATAAAATAAAATAAAATAAAAACTTTAAGTGCACAGATTGATTTTTTGTGAATATATGTGTGTGTGTGTGTGTGTATGTGTATATGTAAGGATATCTGAGAAGGGGTGTGTGTGTGCATTTGCACATGTGCAGAACTAAATAACCGAATCAGTAGTGTATTCAAAGAAAATAAATTAAATACAAAAGATAGGGTGCTGGTGGTAATTAAGAATTGGGACTAGAAGTAAAAGTAAAACAATTTTTATTTTATTTTTTTAAAGTATCTTTTTTTAAAGATTTTATTTATCAGAGAGAGAGAGAGCTCAAAGCAGGGGGAGGGGCAGGCAGAGGGAGAAGCAGGCTTCCCGTTGAGCAAGGAGCCAAATGTGGGACTCGATCCCAGGACTCTGGGATCATGACCTGAGCCAAAGGCAGATGCTTAACTGACTGAGCCACCCAGGCATCCCAAAAGTAAAACCATTTTTTAAAATTATTAGACAATAATAATAAGCCCAGGTGTTTCTTCAACTCAATTTTTTACTTCAGAATACTAAAACAAATACATAAAAAATCAAAACTACATTTCATCTTGGCTTCATGCTTTGCTTGGGGACCTGTCTTTAATAGCGTATTTGTTTCTTACATATATCATGACTCCTTCCAAAACCTTCTCCCTCTTCCTTCTTTCTTTCTTTCTTTCCTTTCCTTTCTTTCTTTCCTTTCCTTTCTTTCTTTCTTTCTTTTTTTCTTTCTTTCTTTCTTTCTTTCTTTCTTTCTTTCTTTCTTTCTTTCTTTCTTTCTTTTCGCTCTTTCTTTTCTTTCTTTTCTTTTTTTCTTCCTTCTCTTATAGGCACTAGTCCAAATTAGAAAAAGAAAATGTCTCCACATCTTTTGTTCCTTATATCCTTTTCATTGTGAATGTTTGCATATGGCCAAAAAAGGGGCCAAATATTGACATACTCTTGAAAACTTTACATCGTATTTTAACTAAATTTTATATTTTACGATGACTGTAGATTCACATGTAGTTATAAGAAATGTCATACCCTTTACCCAGTTTTCCACAAGGGTAATATCACATTTAGAATATCACATCTAGAATATTGACATTGATAAAATTGAGATGTAGAACATTTCCATGAGGAAATGTGGTATGTAGAACATGTGGAAATGTAGAACATTTACCACGAGGATCCTTCCTGCTACCCTTTTCCTTTGTTTGTTTGTTTGTTTGTTTGTTTGTTTTAGAGAGGAAGTGAGGGAGGGGCAGAGGGAGAGAGAATCCCAAACAGGCTCCATGCCCAGTGCAGAGCTGGACACAGGACTTGATCTCACAACCCTTAGGTCATGACCTGAGCCAAAATCAAGAGTAGGGTGCTTAACCCAGTGAGCCAGCCACCCAGGTGCACCCCCTCCTGTTACCTTTTATATACCCTTTCTACCTACACCCTCTGTTTAATCTCTGACAACCATCAATCTGTTCTTCATTGCCTCCTTCTTCACTTGGCATAATGCTCTGGAGATTCATCTGAGTTATTTTATGTATCAGCGGTTCATTGCCTTTCATCGCTGAGTAGTAGTCCCTGGTGGGGATGGCGGTGGTGGTACGGTGGTGAGCAGAGCTGCCTTCCATGGTGGAGATGGCCCACACTCTGTTTAGCTGTTCACTAACATACATTTGGGTTGTTTTTAGCCTTTGGCTATTACCAAAACAAATGAAAAATAATTTCCGAAGCAGATGAAAAATCTGTGTATAGAAGTTGCTATTAATGTTTATGTGCAGGTTTTGTGCAAGCATACATCTTCATTTTTCTAGAATAAAGATATGCTTAGGAGTGCTAAGAACAATTTTTAAAAAGTTGGATGTGTTCTCTCCGTTCTCTTCACCCCCACTTTTAGGTAATTTTACTGTATATACACTGTCTGAGCAAATAGCTCTTACTCTGCTTTCCCCTCTTATACATCATTTCTTTTTTTTTTTTTAAACAATAATTCTGATTTATTTTTGTTGGAAAACATTAAGTTCTCTTTCTATTTTGGAGGAAGCACAAGCATGTTCTTAGGCTTCAAAACTAAAACACTTGTATGGCAGCACTTTATTTATTTATTTATTTATTTATTTATTTATTTATTTATTTTAAGTTTCTTTCTTTTTTTTTTTTAATTCATTTGAGACAGATAGAGAATGAACAGGGGAGAGAGGCAGAGGGAGAGGGAGAAACAGATTCCCCACTGAGCAGGAGCCCAAAGCGGGGCTCCATCCCAGGATCCGATCCCAGGACCTGATTCCAAGACCCCGAGATCATGACCTGAGCTGAAGGCAGACACTTAACCATCTGAGCCACCCAGGTGCCCCTAACACCACTTTTATGTTCTATCTGTGGCTTAGTTGAGGATCCACTATTTATCATGAATGAAAGTTCCTCAGTGGGGAGTTCTCTTATTCCTCCATAACCAAATTCCACTTGGCAATAACATTCAATTTTTACACCAAATTTGTCCGATACTCTTCTTGAGCTGCTTTAAGGATATTTCAACCAGATAACACCTGGAATATTATTTTTTCATTACCTGGGGAAAAAAAAAGAAATATCTTTCAATCCCACCATATAATTCAATTTTTCAAAAATGTCCTCAAATAATCTTAACTTTATTATGATATTCTTTTAACCATGATTTAAGTCACAGTATCCTGTAGTCATCTCTATTGTATATTATCTAAGGATCTAAGTACACAATCTCTTCTTGGACAGAAACTCTCCGTGTTTGTAAAGTGGACCCCTACAAAATTTTACTTTGTGATGGCATTGATGTTTTCTTCCCTGCTGTAAATGAGAAATACAGATTTATTTATTTTGTTTTGCCTCAATCTTCATGCTATTTAAGAGCAAAAAGAAACAAATATTGATAGACATTTCCTTTGTTTTTATTAATTTTCCCAGTCTTTTTTTTTTTTACTTTCATTGTTCCAGAATTGTTTAACATATTTAGATCTTCTATTCTCTTAATCATTCTAATTTGCTTTTGACTACTGTCATTTCTTAACACACTGTTTGAGGGAAAAGGATGAATTTGTTTCTTACTCTCATACTTCTGTTTCTCAAAGATTTTATTCTCATTTTGCACTGTATAGTTTTTATCATGCTGTAAGATTATCCTCCTCCTCACTACTTTTACTGCTTAATGGGGGAACATCAATAGCAACCCACGTGTAGCAGGGCTGGTGTTTCCTCAAATGCACCTGTTACAAATAAAATTGATTTGAGTCCCATAATAATCTTTGGAGATTCCTAGTTGAAATCTCATTACTGTACTTTCCCAATGGGAAAATTAAAATACATGAGGGAAATATTTTTATTTAGTACTAAAATATATTAGATTTCTGTTAACTGTTTTTGGATATATTATCTCAATGAATTCTCATTAAAGTCTTTAATATAACCAATTTTGTACAAGAAGAAAAAATTGGAGATATTTCTTTCTGAATATCTCCGATTTGGGTTGTTTAAATTTAGAACCTTTCTTCAATCTGATTTACAAAGAACTACTTGAATGTTAAGGTTTTATTTTAAAACCATAGTTAAGAAAAAGCAACCAAAAATAGATCATTATTTTAACATAACTTAGAAAAGTATACTGCTAAATATAGACTACTATAATCATTCCAGGTTTTAAAAAGCAATATTAAGGAGCAAATAGAGAAATGTAGGTAAAAAGAGATATAACCTACTTCATGATGAGTATCCAAGGTTTCTTAACAAGGGTAAGAAATTTACACATATTAGTGATATGTGTTATTGAACATACACTTCACTTAATATTATTTGTCATAATGTATATTACTTCATAACATGTAACATTTATACACATAAATGTATGTACATGAATATGTGCTTAACGTTGTACTATATCTTAGTTAGTTATCAGAGAATTGTCAGTGCTATCATTCTTTTGTGAAAAGCATTATGGATCAGTAAACAGCAAAACTTCCCTTGGAAAGCCATATAATTTTCTTGTTTTTATTTCTCAATTTCACTTCCAGACTACCTTAGCTAATAAGGTTAGGCTAAAGGTTTAGTGGATTATGTTCATTTCATTTGAAAATATGGAAGTAGTAGATATTAAGCTATTCTGATGTTTATTTAAGTTTATTAATAATGATTTCCATTACCCTACCAAAATAGACTATTTATGGAATACGCAGAATGATCTGGAATTTAGACTCAAAAATAACACAAGTTATTAGTTCTCACTGATCAGGAATGATATCATTGAACTAAATTTAGCAATACATCTTATGGACCTTGCAGATATGAAATTTTAGTGAGATGAGAATCAGCACAAGCAGTAAAAAGCTGAGCCCCTGGAATTAGCCAGACAGTACTGTACTTTGGTTTTTCACTTTCTTATAATATAACTGACAAGCTCTTTTACTGCTTTCAATACCCAGAACAACCTTATTGTCACAATATGTTGACATGCACAGGTGGAAGAGATATGGACCTTGCTTGAAAAAACAAGATTCTCTAAGAGACGTACGCAAGCAAAACATATTGGCTTCAGTGCACCAGGGTTTTGCAAGAACAAGCAATTAAGCCCTCATAGACTGCGCACCTGTAGCCATGCCAGGTCCAAATTCATCAAGCAGGCATCTGTGCTCAGAAGAAGGTCTGTTGATTTTGTATTTGCTAACGTGAAAACCAAAGCTAATTTATACATTGCTACAGTAAATTATAGAAGAAAAGATTACCATTTAAAGCAGCTTTAATTGCCCATGTTTTATTGTTGTTGTCATGTTGTTTTTGTTTTTCCACGGTCCACAGAGGACTTTGTACATTTAAATGATCTATATGTGAGAGGATTTCATCCCCCCAACATAATTTTCAAAGTGTTTTTAGCGACAATAACTAATCATATTGGGATCTTTGAAAATCTGATTCAAGTTGGAAAAATCTCTCCTCAGAAAGTCCATGTAAATTCCGTATTTTTCATATATTTCAACAAGTATTAGTTAAGATAATAGGCTTTTTTTTTTTCAAGTGACTGAGGAGAAAAAAAAGGCTTAAATAAGGTAGGAGCTTATCTGTCTCTCACACAGTAGTCTAGTCTAAGAGGGGTAGATGGGATGTGCTTAAGATTCCATTCTTTTGCTTCATCACTATAACCTAGGTTATTATTACCTATGGTCAAAATACAACCACTGCCATGTTTGTATTTCAAATAGAAAGAAGAGAGGGAAGATTTCATTCTTTCTTATGGGTGAGTAATGTTCTATTGTGTATATATATCACATCTCTATCCATTCATCTATCAATGGACACTTGGGCTTCTTCTATATCTCGGCTATTGTAAATAATGCTGCGATAAACATAGGGGTGCACGTATCTTTTCAAATTAGTGTTTTTATTTAAAAACAGAAACAGACTCATAAATACAGAGAACAAACTGGTGCTTGCCAGAGCGGAGGTGAGTAGAAATGGGTGTATTAGGTAAAGGGGGCATTAAGAAGTGTAAAAACTTCCAGTTATGAAATAAATAAGTCACAGAGCTGGGGAAAAAAGAGAAAACACGGGACATGAGCAATTGCATTTGAATAATTTTTTAAGCAGTAGGGACATATGTCATTTTCATTCAGACACAATTGATCAGTTGCCTACCTACAAGGGTAGCTAAGAAATAAATTCCATGGCTAACCAATCATTTACACAGCCAGACACAGAGAAAAGGATCATATTATTAATAGCCACTTGCCATAATCGTATTCATTGAACTCTGGTTCTATGGACAGTTTTTAAGAACATAAATACCTTAATATTTCCTGCAAATATGTTCAGATGTATGTGAGTTTAATCTGATTCTTAAAGGAGCCTCATGCTCCCCAAATTTTTAAGAAGACACTCCTTCCTCCATTGTACATTTACCATCTGATTGTTAATATCAAAACATTGGAAATAATTCTTGATATTTCTCCCTTATACCATCCCTATATCCAGTTCACATATTCTCATAAATTCTTCCATCAAATGTATTCCTAATTTAGTCACTTCCATGAGTTTCCATTGTTATCAACCTAGTCAAAATCATCAAGTTAAAGATATCCTTTCTCATGACTGCATTATTTCATTTTAACTAGTCCCTGGTTGTTCTTTTGGTTCCTTTCTTATCCCTTCCGAAGATAAAGGCAAATTTCCTTTTAAAAAAGAAAATAGAATTATATGACTTCCAAACTTAAATGTTTAATAACTTACTTTTCATTTTTTAGATCAGATTTAAAGTTTATTAATATGACATGTAAGATCATGCATTTATGGTCATTATATCTCTAATGTAACTTTGTATCAAACCCCTCTGTTCTTCATCCTTCAGGCTCTGCAATCTGTTCTTCAAACTAATCTACTTCCCAACTGAGAGCTGCTGAAAATGCTTTTGCTTTTACTTTACATGTTTTCCTCTCAGTGCTCACCCTTTCAAAATATTTTAATGAAATTACTTTGAAAATGTTTCTGTTGATAATTAGCATATGTATTCAGACTTCTAAAAAGGACACTATAGATTTTTCTGGTCAAGCTAATTTATTTGCATTTGTTATTTATCTGGGTTTTATCTTTCATTTGTACATAACATCTATATTGCCTAGCTAATCAAAATAAGGAAGTAACCACTAATTTTTATTACCTAGATTGAAATGGGTTAAACCCCTGCTGGCTTGATTGATAAATCCCTGTCTCTTCTCCACCACCAAACAGTGGTCCCAAATGGTTTTTAACGATGTACAAAGGAGAGACATCTGCCATGTTAAGTATTAAAGGTAACATCAATTTAAAGTTTTCTTTCTGCCAAGAACTGGTTTATTTCAATTGTTTTCCTTTTGCATTCTGGTTTCTCCATCTAATATCTTTAATTTGCCCTTAAAAATGCTGAAGGTTAATAAGTATTCACACTACCTCTGATGCCCAGCATGAGGTTATTATTACCCATCCCAAGTACATAGGTTTCCATTATCCCTAAAGATATCCTTCTCTATTGCTTCAAGAACAGTAATGGATTCTGTAACAAGAAGGGTTAATGATCTCCACATCTTGCCATACTTTAACCTCTTGATCCTAGACTTGTATTGCTTATAAACATATAAAAATACCACCTTCTAACATCTGCCTCAATATTCTACAATCAAATATTCAATTTAGAATGCTTTCAATTCCACATAACAGAAATATCTAACTCAAATTAGCTTAAAAGCATAATCCCAAAAATTTGGAGTGCAAAGTTTATGTGAGAAATTCTAAGCATAGGAAATGATATGGTAAATAGATAAATACGATAAATTGATAAATAGAAAAACTGCTGGTTAATTTATCTTCCCAGTTACGAATTGCCAAATATACACACATACATGCACACAGTACTGTATGTGTCTCAATAAAGATTATAGACAACCTAATATAACATCATAATTCCTCTTACTTTGAGTCTAAATAAAGGAAGACATTAAAGTTCCAAATCTGTATATACTCTAAAATGATATTAAATTTATATAAAGCAAAACTTGATAAGACTAAAAGAATATAAGCAAATACACAAACATAAGTCACAAAATTTCATCCTCTTCTCTATAGAAACTGAAAAAAAATGAAAAGATATAAAAGAGTTAATCAAACCCAAATTAATAATAAAGATTAAAATAATATGGAAAATTAAATAAATGAAATATGGAAGAAAAGAGAATATCTTGAGAGAGACTCCCATATATGGAATCAACTTATCTATGATGTAATCAATATAGTTGTGTAGTGAGAAAATGATAGTCTTCTTAATAATTATTGTTGAAGCAATTGGATCCTCAGGAAGGAAAACTGGATTCCTAAATCATGACATTTATAAATATCAATTTTAGTTGGATTGTGAATATAAATGTAACAAATAAAGCAATAAACTTTCAGAAGCAAACCTAGCATAATATCTTTATGACAAATAGTAAGCAAAGATTTCTCAAATAGAGCACAAAAACACCAACCCTAAAAGGAAAAATTATAACATTGACTGTATTAGTGATTAGATCTTTTGGTCATCAAATATTCCATTGATATAGTAAAAAAAAACTCACAGAAAGAGAATGCTGGTATCTGACAAAGGACTTATTTCCATAATATACAAAAAAATCTGTAAACATTAATAAAATAAAGCTACAGAAGCAAAAAAGGCTGAAAAACTTACCAGGTGCTTCACATGAGAGAGGTTATCTAAATAGATAGACAAATGATACATAAAAAAACATTTCATTTTATTAGTCATTAGGGAGATAAAAATTAAAGCCACAATGATATACAACTACACACTTGTCGGAATGGCTAATAATAACACCAAATATTACTGAGAATGTGTAACAACTTCAAGTCTCTCATACAGCTGGTTGGAGAGTAAAGAGGTGAAACCGTGACCTAATTATGTTATGATCCAGCAATTCTATTCCTAGTTATATATTCAGCAGAAATACACACATATTCACTAAAATCAATTATTAGAATGTTCATAGAAGGAATATTCAGAATTGACAAAAACAATGAGAATGAGCAAACTAGAACTCCATACAATGATATGGTTATTACCTACAAAATAATGTTGAACAAAAGAAAGAAGACACAAAGCAGATCAAATGTTCAAAAATCACTCAACTGAAGTCCTAAAACAGCAACACTAATCTATGATGTTAGAAATCAGGATAGTGGTTATTTTGGGAGACACAGTGTTTCTGGAGTTCTGGTGATGCTGAATTATTAATTTGGGTGCTCATGGCTTGTGTTCAGTTGTGAAAATTCATACAGCCATATGTTTATGATTTCTGTACTTTTATTTTGATATAAAATTTACATAGAGCATATTGCAATATATTAAAAGTGACCAAATAATAAAATGGTGTTATCAGTTGGCTTCTACATATGTTACTTAGATATAGCCACAATATTTTAAAACTGTGACTAAAATAATCCATCTTGCAATTCAAAGAAAAGAATCCAGAAAAATATCTTTAGATTTCAATCCAGATATTGTATAGCTGATACTATTGTATTACCAATCCGCTCATGATATCATGTTAATACATTTTTCTATAGTAGATTCAATTTGTTCTGCCAAGCTACAAAATAAGCTAATCAATGTCAAATAACCAGCAGCCAAATGGGATTATCTTTGAATGAGTTTTGCCAAAAAATAAAAACTGCTTAACATGAGCCAAAAATAATATTATTACTAAATCAGAGATCAAAATTTATGCCACAGTAGACTGCAAATTAGCTCAGGTTCAGTAAGGTGTGAGAGAAACACAGAGCATTGTTAAATTGACATAAAAAAAAGAGTAAGTTTAAGAAATCTAATAATCCAAATTAATTGATGTTGATTACTTCAGAAATTGAAGTGCAAGAAAAAAAAGTAGCTAGAAGGAGAGATGTTGAAAAAGTAAAATTATAAAATGAAATCCTGGAGTTAGCCGTATGTGTAAAAGTCAATGGGGAGCAAGTCTCTTAAATGTAACTAAGAGAATGTGGGAAATGTGCAGATTATTATATATCCTGTGAACAAATTTCAAAATAAACCCAAAAAACTATATTAGAAGCTTTAGAAACGCTAAGGCTTTAGAAAAGAGAGAACATCAGAATGTGGCATATTGGATATGAGAGATAAAGGTAATAAGATAATCACACAAACAAAAGGAAATCTAGTTGAGATAGAATCATAGAGATGTCATCAAATATGCCAAGTAAAATGGAAATATCAGTGAAATAAAAAGTCTCCAAAGAAGACTTTACTAGCAATAGTTAATTGTCATATCTGCTAACTATGAACCAGACAAAAGATGGATACATTTGAAACGTCTTACTGAATAAAAATCCCAATGCTACTCAAATAGTGATATGTGAATATATAGCACAAATTTTGGGTAAGACTAAAATAAGAAATGACAATAAGAATAGAGACAAATATACTTCTTTGCTTGGAGTATATTTGTACCAATCAGCAATTGGACTTATTAATTCACTAATTATTGAAAAGAGTGTGTTTAAAATCTAGAAAGCTACTGATTAGTAACCATATTTCTATTTTTTTCATATGGAACTTGTCATATGCAATTTAAGAAGAGATTTTCATTGAATTTAAGGTGATATTCTACATATTAAAGATTTTATTATATTCAAATTAAACAAAAATAAAATGATGATTCAGGGGAAAAGTGAATTTTATTATATTGGATAGATATGGGGAGTAGACACATTTTATTTCTGAAATCAGAAACATTAAATACCAACCCAAAGCACATTTGCATTGTAAGTGTGTTAAACAGATTGTTGAATGTATTAATGAGAGTATTAGTAAAGGACCATCATAAAGTACAGCTAAATTCCATTTGAACATATTTATATTTTTAACAGAGTAGATGACATTAGTCTTTTATAAAACATATCAATTAGAAAAATAATTGTAACATAATACAATATAAAATAATATGTTATTTAATATAAAATATAATATAATATGATATCAATTACTTTGCTATAAAAATACATGCATATGTGCACATACACATACACACAAACTCTGCATAAGAAGTGGGAGAGAGGATGGCTCAGATGGTTAAGCATCTGCCTTCCGCTCGGGTCGTGAACCCAGGGTCCTGTGATCGAGCCCTGCGTTGGCTCCTGGCTCAGTGGGGAGTCTGCTTCTCCCTTTCCCTCTGCCTCTCCCCCTGCTCATGCTCTCTCTCTCTGTATCTCTGTGTCTCAAATGAATAAACAAAGTCTTAAAAAAAAAAAAAAAAGAAGTGGGAGAGAAAGAAAACTTACACTGACTAAAATACAGTCTTATAAAAATATTTTCTTTCACCTTGGTCTTTTTGCATATATATATAATTTTAAGTTAATAAATGCAAAGCTTTAATAAATTTGGTAAATATTAAAATAAGCTTATTTCATTCACTTATTAAATAAAAAGGAGTCTGGGGAGAGCAGGAAGAAAAAGAGGTGAACAGATTCATAGAAAATTGAAACAAAAATATGCATTGATATAAAATAGACTATAATGAGAGTTCCAAAGCAATGAACTGAAGGACAATATAGTGTCATGAATGTATTTTGCATAACATGTTCATCATGACTATAAATGTATAAATTAACATTCAACATATTTATGGTTAAGTAAATGAGAACCATGGGTTGCAGTTAATACCTATTTTAGGTCATTTTTAAAGTTCTTTGTTCTTTAAATGTGTTCATTTTTAGCCACTTTAAAATAAAATGTCTAAACTTTCTTCAGGCAACATACCATTTTAAAACTGTGTGTTAATCATAATTGCTTTGAAATGACCCCTCCATCCCAAAACTCATTAAACTTCAGCAACTTTTTATCTCCAAGCAAAGCTTGCAGAAGCAATTTCCAACACTTTTTTTCTCTAACACAGATTGTCCTCTGAGTAGACCATGTTAATGGTAAGTCAGGGTTTATCGAATATACTGAAGGGTTTGGATACACAATTTGAGAGTAGGAGCCAGAGGTAATAAAATTTTTCTATATAATAGTGAAGTAGGAACTTGAAGCTAAGGGATGAAGATCAAAACATGTGGGGTGTGTGTGTGTGTGTGTGTGTGTGTGTGTGTGTGTGTGTGTGTGTGTATACATGTATTTATATGAGAGAGACAGAGTGAGATTTTAAGATGTTGACTCATGTGATTGTATAGGCTTAGTGAATCCATAATTGGATGGGGGAGCCCAGTAGGCTGGAGACTCAAGTAAGAGTTAAAGTTTAAATTCAAAGGCAACCTGCTTGAATACCTTTTTTCTCCAGGGAGGTCTTTCTTCTATTAAGGCTCTCAACTATTTGGATGAGGTCCAGCCATATCATGGACAGAAATGTGCTTTACTCAAAGTCTACGGATTTAAATCTGAATTTCATCCCCCCAAAATTTCACAGAGATATCCAGAATAATATTTGACCAAATATCTGGGGACCATAGCCCAGCCAGGTTGCACATAAAATTAACCATACACATGGAAAGCCAGGAGTCAGTGAGTCCAAGCACTGAAAGACAAGGGATCAGAGAGAGATACAGCCTGTTGGCTGGGCAGCCAATGAAGAATTTTAGAGATGATAAATATCTAATCTAGGTCTTTTGGTTCTGGTTTTTTTTCCTGAATACCTTCCTCTACTTCTCCTATATAATTGTGAGAAATAGCTACTTTATTCACTAATATATTTGAATGAATGGTGAAGAATCTAATCAGGAAACACCATTGGGTCAGTCCATGGTAAAATGTGTGATAACTACAGCTATCCACTAAAATCCTCCATAATCATAAATTTGTAGGTGGACTTGGCTGCTCAGCTAGAGTACATATCTTAGATTCTCACTGATAGATGTAGCCATGCATTTAGGTACTTTCCACAGGATGCAAACCATTTGCAACTGCCACCTTTAAAAGAACATGTGTGTTTACTTCATGTTGTCTTTCTCCTTCCTGACAATAGTAATCTTGTATATGTAAGTTGGGTTTAATCACACAAATGACACCAATGCCTTCAAACTTTTTGGTTTCTTTCACACTTAAAAATCATTGAGGTCCTCAAGAGCTTGTATTTATGTGGGTCATATCTATCAACATTTGCATTTTTAGAAATCAAAACTAAGAAACTTTTAAAGTATGGATATATTCATTCATTTGAAATAACAATGAATCCATTATGTGCTAAAGTAAATAGCACATTTTTATGAAGAAAAATTATATTCTTAGACAAAAATTTAGTACAAAGAGGGGCGCCTGGGTGGCTCAGTCGTTAGGCATCTGCCTTCAGCTCAGGTCATGATCCCAGGGTCCTGGGGTCAAGCCCTGCATCGGGATCCCTGCTCAGCTGGAAGCCTGCTTCTCCCTCTCCCACTCCCCCTACTTGTGTTCCCTCTCTCGCTGTGTCTCTCTCTGTCAAATAAATAAATAAAATCTTAAAAAAAAAAAATAGTACAAAGAATAGCACCATTTTCCATTTTTCAAATTTCATTAATGCCTGACATATAGGGGGCAGCTTAATTCTCATTTCTAATTTTTTTTTAAGAATTTATTTATTTGAGAGAGAGAAAGACAGAGAGAGTGACAGAGATAGCAAGAGAGAGTACGAGCAAGGAGAAGAGGGAGAAGCAGGCTCCTGCTAGAGTAGGGAGCCTGATGTGGGGCTCGATCCCAGGACCCTGGGATCATGACCTGATGCTTAACCAACTGAGCTACCCAGATACCCCACTAATTCTTTTTTTTAAAGATTTTATTTACTCATTTTGAGAGACAGAGAGAGGACATGCACATGCAAGCTTACACACGCGTGAGGGGAGTGGCAGAGGGAGAGAAAGAATCCCAAGCAGACTCCTCTCAGAGTGTGGAGCCTGACAGAAGCCTTGATCTCATGACCTGAGATCATGACCTGAGCAGAACCAAGAGTTGGATGTCCAACCGACTGAGCCACCCAGATGCTCCTCGTTTCTAATTCTTTATTCAACTTGTTATCACATATATTGTTTCAATCAAACAATTTGAAGAAAATTTGGTTTCACACAGACATGCAGTTGGAAAAAGATAGATATCTTAATAGCCCCTGGATTCAATGGACCACATGTTGGGAACCCCTGCTCTAAAAGGTGTTGGCAACCTCAAATGAAAGAAATCTGGTTCTCTGAAACTAGGACCATTGGATGAGAAATAAAATTTTTATTCATTCAGATACTAATGTGCAGGACTCTTGGTTTTAGTAGTTATTTCTTCACCTTAACAGAGAAATTCAACCTAGAAGTCAGGTGATGTGACAAAAAATAAATATTTGAAATTGACTGAGAAGTTGTTGACAGAAAGGAGAAACATATTACGAACTAGAATTGGACTTCTGGACTTGATTAGACTGCTTATGCAATGGCAAAAATATCTTACTGGTTATGAATCAGTGGGTACCATGTGTTTATTGAGCATGTAGCTGTAAGAAAAGTATACAGAAAGAACTAGAATGTTAGCAGTAATTGTTTGCTCCTTGGTACTTTAGCAAAGTAGCAAAATAAAGAAATGAGCTCAGGCAAAAAGTTGCCAGTTAATAAACAGTAATAGAAGGAAACAGAATTTAGATCTGGAGTCCAGAGTTTCAGAAAACCAAATGTAGGGCGCCTGGGTGGCTCAGTTGGTTAAGCAACTGCCTTCGGCTCAGGTCATGATCCTGGAGTCCCTGGATCGAGTCCCGCATCGGGCTCCCTGCTCGGTAGGGAGTCTGCTTCTCCCTCTGACCCTCCTCCCTCTCATGCTCTCTGTCTCTCATTCTCTCTCTCTCAAATAAATAAATAAAATCTTTAAAAAAAAAAAAAAAAAAAAAAAAAAAGAAAACCAAATGTAGGATCCTATTCTCAAAAGAGACTTTCTCAAGTGCCTATTAAGACTATTAAACCTGGGCGCCTGGGTGGCTCAGTTGGTTAAGCGACTGCCTTCGGCTCAGGTCATGATCCTGGAGTCCCGGGATCGAGTCCCACATAGGGCTCCCTGCTCAGCAGGGAGTCTGCTTCTCCCTCTGACCCTCCCCGCTCTCATGTGCTCTCTCTCTCTCTCTCAAATAAATAAATAAACTCTTTAAAAAAAAAAAAAAGACTATTAAACCAAAACCAAAACCGAAAAAAAAAAAAAAAAAGGAGGAACCCCTGCAGCAAATGTCAAATTAAGGATGTGCCTTCCCACATTCAATCTAGTGTTTTTGATGGTATAAGGTAGCTCCCACTGAAATGAGAGAAAAACGTGAGTCCAGAGTAGTACAACAACAACAAAAAAATAAGTAAACTTAAATATTATAGCCACTAGTAGCACATAGTGCTGGTATAAAACAAATAGAGCAGAGGTCTGCTAAGTTTTGCAAACTGCATGCTAAAGAAATAATAAGGCTGGCCTGCATAGCCCACCCTAAAGGTGGTAAAGCAAGGCAGATTTTCCAACTTACTTCAAAAGAGGTTAGAGAGGACAATAAACAAAGATGATTATACATTATTTACTCTCACAAAAGACAAAAGCACAATTCTCAAAATATAAAAAATGTGTACCCCCAAAATTCATATGTTGGAATCCTAACATATGGGTGCTATATGGTGTTATAAGGTGAGGCCATTGGGATTAAGTCATGAAGGTGGATTCCTCATGAATGGGATAAATGCCCTTGGAAAAGAGACCCCAGAGAGCTCTCTCATCCTTTCCACCATGAGGACACAGAGAGAAGATGACCATCTCTGACCCAGAAGTGGGCCCTTAAAACTTCCAGCCTCCAGAACTGTGAGAAATAAATGTTCATTGTTTAAGCCACCATTCCATGGTACTTTTTTATTATAAGAACCCTAATGTGTTAAGATGAGGAATAATGAAATTATGCCAGACAGCAAAACCAGGGCTGTCTAGATGGACTAAGGAACACATTTATTTCACTGTTACAGTAGGAAGTTCCATAATTCTTGTTCAGGTGAGTTTTCTAATTATTATCAATTAATAATGGTTTCCCAGTCTTCCCATTTTTAATTGGCTGCTTGTTAAAGTTATCTGCACACTATATACTGGGAGGAATCACTAGTTTGGGGCTACTATATATTAAAAGTGGGTTGTATTTGGGGGTTCATGAGAAGCCACATATAAACTAATAGAGAGGTTTGCATATCATCCAGATAATTGGAATTTGAAATACTATATGGAATTTTGTTTCTCTCAACTCATGAGGGAGTAAATAAATATATTCTAAGCATGGGAAAAAAGGACTATCAGAGGAGAAAACTATGGTGAGACCATTATCATCACACACACACAAATTGTTTCTCTCTTCCTTTTTAGAATTTTAGTTGTTGGAGCACAAAGCTTTTCAGGAACACTTCATTACCTACTCTCCTTTGCTGTCAGGCCAGTGGAATGTAATGAGAAGTAATGTACATGTACTAGTGATACCTCAGAATCTTAAGTCATTGATTTACTTCCCTCTGTTTCTCCATCCAGCCAGCAGAAATCTAGATAGGATGATGTCATTTTTTGAACAACCCATTAATAATAATCCCCTAGAAGGTGGTGGAGCCAGCAATGGAAGAAACTTGAGCCCTTAAGAGTCTATTAAAGAGGGCACGTATTGAATGGAGCATTGGGTGTTATACGCAAAAAATGAATCATGGAATACTACATCAAAAACTAATGATGTAATGTATGGTGATTAACATAACATAATAAAAAAAAAGAGTCTATACAAAGTAGAGATGTATGCAGACCTTGACCATTCACATCAAATCAACTACATAACAATAAAAAATTCCTCTTCAATAATCAATGAATTTGTGTGAGTCTTTGTTATAGTACCTTAGCTTTTGTTCTAACTACTGCAGAGTGGTATAAATATAACATTTGATATTGCAGAAGCCAGAGCTGAGGAAATATAAAATTCGAGATTCAGGGAATTTGCAGAAATCTTTGAAAAGCTTAAGACTTAAAAACACTAACATAACATAATAAAATAAAATTAAAATATATATATATATACTAAAGTTAAATAAATAAATAAATAATGAATCACATTAAAAAAAGACTTAAAAACACTATAAAATTCAAGGTTGATGTTGAATCATGCTTTGGTATAAAGAATGAGAGTTCCCTGGTGATAAATGTGTCTTGCAAGTAAAGCAGCATGCTATCTTTTATCTTCCTGCTTCATATATGGTGTGGAATTGGATGAGAAACAGAGATTGGGTTAGGTTTAGCAACTGAATGAAATCCAGGAATGAAGTGAAAGTCAGTGATACAATGCTGGTTATTTGGTAAAACCATGAATATAAATTTTTAAACACCTCTTAAATTATTGTTAAAATTCAAATTCAAATGGCTAGTTTTCTAACAGCCCCATTTCAATCACACATACATACCACTCTCACCTTGGTTTTTAAAACATAGGGGGAGGACACCTGGGTGGCTCAGATGGTTAAGCATCTGCCTTCAGCTCAGGTCATGATCCCAGAGTCCTGGGATCGAGTCCCACATCAGGCTTCCTGCTCCTTGGGAGCCTGCTTCTCCCTCTGCCTCTCTCTCTCTCTCTTTCTCTGTCTCTCATGAATAAATAAATAAAATCTTAAAAAAAATAAAGTAAAAATAAAACATAGGGGGAAAGATGTATGCTACTGCCAAAGATGTTATTAGTTAGAGGATTCTAGTGTTAAGGAACTCAACAGAAAATTTTGAGCTGAAGATTATATTGAAGCAAACCAAGAGAAGATGATTTTTAATATGTCCTTCTAAATATTAAATGTTAAAAAACAAAACAAAACAAAAACAAAACAAAAATAAAACTGAGATGCATACTCTACTGTTAGTAAGTTGGCATCATAATTCTAGTGATAGCTATTTTTCTTGGTATGTTCACAATTAATGCGAAATTATGTTTTAATCTTGATCAAGAGAAAAAAAATAACACATATGGAACCAATGACACATGATTATAATGTTACATAGGACGTGTTTAAAGAGTCTATTATTGAGTAACAAGGTCTTACCTGAATTTATGCTAAATGCAGATCTGGGTCTGATTTCCATTAGCTACTAAGACTATGCTAGAATAGTCATAGTTCTTTGTTTTGTTTTTTTTTTTAAAGAGAAAAAGGCAATATTATAAGATATATTAGAGGAGTTGAGTAGGATGTATGAAACAAAAGAAAGCATGAAGTTGGGAGGTATTCAGAAAGATTACAGAAGGATTTTGGACGATGGGTGCTCTTACTATTTGATGTCAGGGAGGAGACAAAGGCAATTTAAATCACAGTACAAGTTCCATTCAAAAAAAAAAAAAAAAAGAGATGGAATTTTCTGGTCTGCTACATGAACAAATTCCTCCTCAAGTAAAACTGTCTATAAAATATATTATGATAGAAAACTTTGGTATATGGCATTGTGACAATCCTGTAAATCCTAGAAAACACGAACACAAAAACATTATTTTTATTCAATATATAGAGCACATTTGTGGTATAATACTGTGCATGATATATGTGAAAGTGTTACAAATCTTTTTTTCTTAAGGTCTTTTTGTTGCTTAGTAACAGAGGAATGGAAGGAGTGGTAAAATTAGGTCACCATTAAGTGAGGGATTTTCTTGTTTTTTATATCAGGAAATATTATTTGAGGATAATAATAGATATAAATCATGGATATGTTGTGCATTGCCTTAAGACAGACCAAACTCTGTGAGCATTACTATTTTTTTCTATCATTTGTCAACCCTTTTTTACCCTTTTGGGGAGATGTTAAACATAAAGTAAGTCATTTCTCTTGCTTCCATAAATGTTAACAATTTTTCTTAATAGCCTATGAGTGCTTCAAATTATATATGAAATGAAATAACACTCATTGCACAGTTAGAAGTACTGCCAATGTTTATCACAACAATAAGAACTATTTTGGGACTTCCAAATTCAAATGAGTCATTCTTTTCCTGCAAACAAAATAAAATATAAAATGTATTACTTCATTAAGTTTTGATTTTATGTTAATGGTAAATGTAAGTATCTAGGACATTTAATTTAAACTGATTTAAGTAATCACTTTGCAGGTGTGCTACATTAATTATAATCACATTAGTTTAGTGATATTCTAATTATGTGTTTGTTTACATAACACAATTTACCCTGGAATCATTGAGGATTTCTTTTCTTAGATCTGAGAAGAGACAACAGCACTATAATTATTTATTTTCCGAAATAAAAAGAGATGACTTTGGATTCTGCTTCCAGATACCCAGATAACAATTATTAAATGTAAATGATGTAGATTAAAAATGAACAAACAAAAAAAAAATATCTGAAGGAACTGGAGAACAACCAAAAGGAAAATACAAAACAAAACTAGAAATGAATAGATACTTAAATGGAAACTATACAATGGAATATTTGCATAGATATGACTTTCCACATGAAAGCATAGCCTAGTTGTACCCTAGAGGGCAAATAGAAATTCAGCACAAAGCTATAGTGTTGGTGGTTGAAACTGAAAGCTAAATATAACAAATTGAAGAGCTTCCAGAGCTGTTGTGAAATGAGGGGACAGATTCTTATAAGGGAATGATCATAAAAGGGAAAAGTCCCACATAAATGGGAGATACCAAGATTCTAAAGGGAAAAGGTGGAAGACCAAAAAGACTAAGCAAAGTTTCAGCAGCTGCCTACCACAGGAAAGACAATGTTTGGAATTTGAGTCCAGTCAAGGGAAATATCAAGTAGACCAAAAAATCATCAATATACATAAGAAAATAACAGAATCAAAAGTTTCTAAAAATCAGACATTCACAATGCCTAGTCTACAGTGAGAAAACAAACAAGCAAAAATACTAAGCATTACAAGAAACATTAAGCTATAGTTAAGATAAAAAGCAGTCAATAAAAACTGACCTTGAATTGGAGAATGGATTAGAATTAGCAGTTAGGAAGTTAAAGCAAAATGGGGTTCCTGGGTGGCTCAGTCAGTTAAGTGTCTGCCTTCAGCTCAGGTCATATTCCCAGCCAAGATCCTGGGATGGAGCCCTGTGTCAGCTCTCTGCTCAGTGGGGAGCCTGCTTCTCCCTCTCCCCCCTGCCCATTTTCTCTCTCTCACTCTCTCAAATAAATAAATAAAATCTTTGGGAAAAAAAAAAGAAGTTAAAGCAAAATATGTTTACAATGAATTTATAGGTTGGTAACTACAGTAGAGAAATGGAAACTATTAAAAAACAGAAAACATAAATAAATAAAATCTTAAAAAAAAAGGGGGGGGGCGCCTGGGTGGCTCAGTTGTTAAGCCTCTGCCTTCGGCTCAGGTCATGATCCCAGAGTCCTGGGATCAAGCTCCGCATAGGGCTCCCTGCTCCCCGGGAAGCCTGCTTCTCTTTCTCCCACTCCCCCCACTTGTGTTCCCTCTCTTGCTGTGTCTCTCTCTGTCAAATAAATAAATAAAATCTTTTAATAATAAAATAAAATAAAACAACAACAAGAATGTAAATTGTAGAATAAAACTGTGAAGTACCTGAAAAGAAAAATCCAATGGATAGAAAGAACAATAGATTGGAGACAGCAGAAAAATGGGTAATTGGAATTGATGATAATCCATAGATTTCCAGTGTAAAGGACAGATTTTAAAAAAATTTTTTTAAAGATTTTATTTATTTATTTGACAGAGAGAGTACATGGGTGCGAGCAGGGGGAAGGGACAGAGGGGGAGGGAGAGGGAGAGAGAATTTCAAGTAGACTCTGCCCGCTGAGTGCAGAGCCCAGCAGGGCGCTTGATTTCACTACCCTGAGATCATGACCTGAACTGAAACCAAGACCCAGGCACTTAACCAACTGGGTCACCCAGACACCCATAAAGGACCAATTTTTTAAAAGATTAAAAAATAACAGATCATCACTAAGATGTGGAATATCAAACATCTAATATTTAACATATGTGTCATTAGGACTTCTAGAAAACAAAATATACTTAAAAATAAAGGCTGGAAAGTTGCCAAATTTTGTGAAAAAACATAAACTTTCATATACAAGAAGCCCAGCAAACCCAAAGCAAGATAAATAGAAAGAAATAAATAGCAAGATAAACTGGGGTAACATATCAAACTGATAAAAAAGATAACATTTTGAAAGCAGTTCAACAAAAACACTACAGTATATATGAAGAAACAATGATACAAAGGGATACTCATTTTCGCGTATGAAAACAGCTTAAAGACAGAAGACAGTGGAATGGAACCATTAAAATTCTTAAGGAAGGGACGCCTGGGTGGCTCAGTCGATTAAGCATTTGCCTTCACCTCAGGTTATGATCCCAGGGTCCTGGGATCAAGTCCCATGTTGAGCTCCCTCATCTTCAGGGATTCTGCTTCTCCCTTTGCCCCTCCTCCCACTCGTTCTCTCAACCTCTGTCCCTGCCTCTCTAATAAATAAATTAATTAATTAAAAAAATTCTTAAGGAAAAATACATCAACATATAATTCCATTTTCATTTTTAAAACCTTCAAAACAGAATAAAAATGATAGAATTTTTTAATGCCTGCTATCTGAAAGAATTAATCATCATCAAAACATAGTTACATGAAATTTGAAAGCAAAACCTCCAGGGTGAAATAAAATAACAAAGGATGGACACTTAGTTTTATAGAAAATAATGAAGAATACAAAGAATGATATAAATGAGAATAACATACAAAGGCTATTAAGTTCTCCTTCCATTATTTAAAATATATTTTATTCTTTAAATTAAATAATACTACCCTGTGTTGAGGAATTTATAAAGTATGTAGATACTGTAGATATATGACTCATGACCGCTATAGAACAATCCATTGGTCTAAGTAGAACTCTACTGAATCAGGCTTCTCACATTTACATTTTCTTAAAACTACTATAAGAAATAGTGCAAAAATAATTTAAAAAGCAATAGGATAATTAAAATGCCATACTAACTGTACTCACTTTAAATCAAAAACAGGAAAAGTGGAAGAAATAGAGGGACAAAAGACAATATATCTGCTTCTGACTCAGATGGATTAAGAGGGACTCACTTTACTTTCTCACCTGAAACAACTTAAGACCCAGAAAAGTTATATGAAACATAGTTTTTAAGACCTTGAACAAGCAAAAAAGTACAGCCATCTCTGAAAGACAGGAAACAAATGAAGTAAACCCAAGGACTGTCCCATCTTACTGCCATGAGAGAATTTCCAGGTTGTGGTGCAGGAAGGGGCAACCCAGAATTGGCCCAATAATTCCTGGAGTAGAGGGGATGGAGGTGAAAATCTAGGAAGACCAAGTGGCTAGAGCATTTATAATAGAGTACTAGAGAGAAAAATATTACAGGAAAGAGAATTCTAGAGATCTGCAGAGGGTCCTCCTGAAATATTCTACAGAGTAGTAGTGATCATCGCAGGCCTGTGAAGAAAGTAACTGAGGCTGAGGATAGAACCACCTGAAAGCATTAGAGGAAATAGACTGAATTTAAAAAGATCCAACTAATTGTTGGTACAGAAAAAATTATATGATGGTGACACTAGTCAAGATAAAGCTGGCTTGGCTCCCTCAATATTAAAAAAAAATTAGATTTTGGAGCAAATAATATTACCAGGGATAAGGAATGATATTTGATAATGAAAAAGGTGCTGATTTATCAAGAAAATATAACAGTACCAAATGTTTATGCATCTAATAACAGAATTAAATAATACAAGACACAAAATATCATGGAATTTCAAGGAGAAATAAAAATATCCACAAACTTTGACCAATATTTTAATAACTCTTTCCCAATAACTGAGAGACAAAGTGAACAATTAGTAAGGATACAGAAGAACAACACTGCCAACAACACTACCAACAAAACTGGTATATCATTGATAGAAAACTTTACCCAATAATTGCAGAATACACATTTTTTTAAATGAACATCAAACATTTATCAAGATAGACCATATTCTGGGACATAAAATAAATCTCAATAACTTTGAATAGATTCAAGTTATAAAAAGTATGCTTGTCAAAGACCATGGAATTAAGTTGAAAGCAATACCAGAAATCTCTGGAAAAATCCCTGTATTAAGGTTCTCCAGAGAAACAGAACCAATAGGGCTGAGAGAGAGAGAGAAATTATTATAAGGTTTATTATAAAATTTATTATATCAAATGGGCCCACGTGATTATAAGTCCCAACAATCTGTCATCTGGAAGCTTGAGACCCAGGTGAGCCTGTGACATAGTTCCAGTTGGAGTCTGAAAGCCTATGAAGCAGGAAAACCAAGGGTGTAATTCAAGTCTGAGAGCCGGGGAAGGCCAATTTTCCAGCTCAACAGTCAGAAAGAGAGAATGAATTCTCTTCTTCCACCTATTTGTTCTGTCCAGGTCCACAATGAATTAAGTGATGCCCATAGACACTGAGGAGGGCAATCTCCTTTACTCAATCTACCAAATCAAATGTTAATCTCATCCAGAAACATCCTCATTGACCCTCAGAAATAATGTTTAACCAAATATCTGGGTACCCGGTGGCCCAGTCAAATTGATACATAAAACTAACCATTAACAATTTCCAAATATTGAAAACTTCAGAATGGGAGAAGATATTTGCAAATGACATATCTGATAAAGGATTAGTATCCAAAATCTGTAAAGAACTTATCAAACTGGACACCCAAAAAACACATAATCCAGTTAAAAAATTAGCAGAAGACATGAATAGGCATTTTTCCAAAGAAGATAGACAGATGACTAAGAGACACATGAAAAGATGCTCAGTATCACATTATCAGGGAAATACAAATCAAACCTACAATGAAATATCACTTCACATGTGTCACAATGGCTAAAATTAGCAACACAGGAAAAAAAAATAGGTGTTGGCAAGAATGCAGAGAAAGAGAACCCACTTACAGTGTAGGTGGGAATGCAAACTGGTGCAGCCACTCTGGAAAACAGTATGGAGGTTCCTCGAAAAGTTAAAAATAGAACCACCCTATGACCCAGTAATTTCACTACTAGGTATTTACCCAAAGGATATAAAAAATAGTGATTTGAGGGGCACATGCACCCCAATGTTTGTAGCAGCATTATCAACAATAGCCAAATTATGGAAAAGGCCCAAATGTCCATCGACTGATGAACCAATAAAGAAGAGGTGGCATAGACACACACACACACACACACACACACACACACACACACACTAGAATATTACTCAGCCATGAAAAAGAATGAAATCTTGCCATTTGCAACAACATAGATGGAACCAGAAAGTATTATGCTAAGTGAACTAAGGCAGTCAGAGAAAGATGAATACCATCTGATTTCACTCTTATGTGGGATTTAAGAAACAAAAGAAATGAACATGGGGGTTAAAAAAGAGAAAGGCAAGCCATAAAATAGACCCTTAACTATAGAGAACAAACTGAGGGTTGCTGGAGGGGAGGTGGGTGGGGCATGGGCTAAATGAGTGATGGGTATTAAGGAGAGCACTTGTTGTGATGAGCACGGGGTGTTGTATGTAAGTGATGAATCACTAAATTCTACACCTGAAACTAATACTGTACTGTATATTAACTAATCGGAATTTAAATAAAAATGTGAAGCTAAAATAAAAAGTCTATTACATGAATAAAAGAGGATATCATTTCTAAAATGAAAGATATAATTGAACTATTTGGCTAGTAAGAGTAAGCATGTATAGGGCGCCTGGGTGGCTCAGTTGGTTAAGCAACTGCCTTCGGCTCAGGTCATGATCCTGGAGTCCCGGGATCGAGTCCCGCATCGGACTCCCTGCTCAGCGGGGAGTCTGCTTCTCCCTCTGATCCTCCCCCTCTCATGCTCTCTGTCTCCCATTCTCTCTCTCAGATAAATAAATAAAAAAAAAAAATCTTTAAAAAATAAAAAAAATAAAAAAAAAAAAAGAGTAAGCATGTATATTTATATATTCATATAAATATTCCTTTTATCAAATTATTTACTACTTTTCTACTACATGTCACCAACCCTGTTAGATGTTGGGATTTTCAAATAAATCAAATGAACATGAACTTTTTACCTTGAAAAGGCACTAAAAGATTCCAATTCAAGTGTATCATTTATTTAATAAAATTGTTACAGTGATAACTGAGACATTATCATGATGTGTGTCTATGTAGAAGATAAGATTTTCAGTAAAACCAAGTGCCCAAGAGAAGGAAGTGAGATGGATTATCTAAAACATTTTCTTTTTGTGGTGATGAGATGTTTAATTAAAGGATCCTCACTTTATAAAACCCCGTCATAAATATGAAAAAAAAACCTAATAACATGCTTCTAAATAACCCATGGGTAAAAGAAGGAATCAAAATGGAAATTAACAATGGAGGGGGAGATGAACCATGAGAGACTATGGACTCTGAGAAAACAACTGAGGGTTCTAGAGGGGATGGGGGTGGGGGGATGGGTTAGCCTGGTGATGGGTATTAAAGAGGGCATGTATTGAATGGACCACTGGGTATTAAAGAGGGAACATACTGCATGGAGCACTGGGTGTTATACGCAAACAATGAATCATGGAACACTCCATCAAAAACTAATGATGTAATGTATGGTGATTAACATAACATAATAAAATTTTTTTAAAAAATGGAAATTTTATATAAAGCATTTTGAAAAGAATGAAAGTGAAAACACAATCTATTAAAGTTTTGGAAATGCTACTAAAGCAGTACTTAAATGACAATTTATAACACTGAGTGCCTATATTGTAAAAGTAGGTCTCAAAACCATTACCTCATTTCCCCCCCCAAAAAAAAACTAAAGTAAAAAGAACTAATGAAATTCAAAGTAAGCAAAAAGAAGGAATTAGTAACAAACATGGCAATCAATAAAATAGAAATAAGTAAAAATCAATACAGAAAATTAGTGAAATAAAAAAATACAAATGATAAACCTTAGGCAGACTGATCAGGAAAAGGAATAAGATACATATAACAAATATCAGGAATGAGAAAGATGATGTCATTGCAGATTGTAGAGGTATCAAAAGGATACAAAGGGTATTTAAGTCAATTTATGGGTATTTTGGCTAATTTAGATGAAATGACACCTTTAAGAAAAGACATAAATTACAAAAGCTCATTCTAGAAGAAGATAGACTGATAGGCCTTGTATCTATTGTAACATTAATTTTCACTGAGATGCTTTTCCTGAAAGGCCCAGATAGCCTTGATAGTGAATTTTACCAAACATTTGGGGGAGAAATAATACCAATTCTACACAAACTCTTGCAGAAAATTAAAGAAGGAATATCTTCAAACCCACTTCACAAGTCTATTATTCTGATAAAAATAAAACTACAGACAAAATTTCTCCATGAACTTAGAGATGAATGTTCTAAAAGAAAGTTTAGTAAATCAAATCCAGCAACATATGAAAATGTTAATGCATTATGAGCAAGTGGGGTTTATCCCCCCAATCGATGCAATTCATCATATTAAAAAATTTAGAAGTAAAAATGGTATGATCACATCAATAGACACAGAAAAACATTTGGCAAAATCTGACATCTATTCTTTATAAAAAGTTTTAGCAATCAGAGAAAGACATGTATCACATGACCTCACTGATATGAGGAATTCTTAATCTCAGGAAACAAACTGAGGGTTGCTGGAGTGGTGGGGGGTGGGAGGGATGGGGTGGCTGGGTGATAGACATTGGGGAGGGTATGTGCTATGGTGAGCATTGTGAATTATGTGAGACTGTTGCATCGCAGACCTGTACCTCTGAAACAAATAATACATTATATGTTAAAAAAAAAAAAAAGAAGAAGATAGCAGGAAGGGAAAAATGAAGGGGGGGAAATCAGAGGGGGAGATGAACCATGAGAGACTATGGACTCTGAGAAACAAACTGAGGGTTTCTAGAGGGGAGCAGGGTTGGGGGATGGGTTAGCCTGGTGATGGATATTAAAGAGGGCACGTTCTGCATGGAGCACTGGGTGTTATACGCAAACAATGAATCATGGAACACTACATCAAAAACTAATGACGTAATGTATGGTAATTAACATAACATAATAAAATAAAATAAAAAGTTTTAGCAAGTTAGGAATGGATGGAAACACACTCAAATAAAAATAAGGCATTATGAAAAACAAATGAAGCTAACATACAGTTAATGGTAAAGAGTGAAAGCTTTTCTCTTAAATTCAGGAAGGTAGCAAGAATGTTTATTTTCACCAGTTCTATTAAACATTTTAATGGAGATTCTAATCAGTGTAAAAAGGCAAGAAAAATAAACCAGCCACCAGTTTGCAAAGAAGGAAATAAATTTTCCTTAATTTATTGATGATATATTTGTCTACGTAGAACATCTGAAAAAAATCTCCCAAAAAGCTAATAGAACTAATAAGGGTGTTTAGCCAGATTATAGAATATGAGCTTAAAATACAAAGATCAGTTGTATTTACCAATATTAAAGACAAACAAAAATTGAAGAAAAAATGGCATTGACAATAGTTTCAAAATATACCAGGCGTAACCCGACAAAATATATATTAGACCTATACACTGAAAACATACCTGGACTCACAGGAAATACATATTTTTGAATAAGATAAAAACTATTTATTATTCATTAGGGGAGCCCTGGGGGTGGGGTGGGAAGCAGCCAGTGCAATATCTTGTTTCTTTTGTATTGCTTCCCTGAGTCCCCATCCCAACAGAGTGACCCAGAAGGGGCCAGATAACACCTGCATCTGTAGTGGGATGCACAATAGGAGAAGAAACTTGAATTTAGAAAACATATTATATAGGGCTGCTGGTTTTGTCTCCAAAAAGACACAGAAAGAGAGTGGGTGGGGTTGGGGGAGAGTGTCTTGGCCAAATTTTACTTCACAGGATTGGGGGGCAAGTCTGCAAATACACCATTTACTATTGGCCCATTTCCTGCAAATTTAATAAGAACTGATAGCTTAGCAACTGGCAAAAATGCTCACAGTACAATTCTATCTCATGAAGAAAAGGTTATTATAGTAAGAACTGTGAAGTAGAAGATCCTAATGCTGCCATACCCAACAAAAGTAGCCAATCAATACCAATACAACATATTCAAGGAGGTTACAAAGTTTAATTCTACCAGAAAATCATTGCAGATGCAGGGGTTTCAATTTCAATCAGAGGTCTCTTCAATTCTTAAGTTTAGCAAGGACAAAAACAAGTTTTGAAGAATGACATGGATGATAAACTTTTTCATGGGGTAAATCCAATTGTATCTGCTGCACTAGATGTGGTCCACCTAGTGGAGAAAATCAATAACGATCCTGACCTCTGACTGATCAGCTGAATTTTTTTTTTACCTCTTCTGATAAATATAGACTATCAAGATATCATAATTATTAAGCATCATTATTCTGTTAAATGCAATAAAACATGTATAAAACTATTCATTTGTAATCTACAATGAATAGAGAACTATCTAGAGTAAGATATTTTCATATTGCTGAAACATAAGATGATACACAAAATGGTTGAAAGACCTCAATGTGAGACAGGAATCCATCAAAATCATAGAGGAAAACACAGGCAGCAACCTCTTTGACGTTGGCCACAGCAACTTCTTGCAAGACATGTTTCTAAAGGCAAGGGAAACAAAAGTAAAAATGAACTATTGGGATTTAATCATGGTTAAAGGTTATTAGATTTAGTGACACATATTACAGGGTTTTTTTAGAAATCAGACCAGAATAATGAATAATACTATTTATAGCAAATATCATTTGATGACTAAAAAAATACTTCTTTATCAAAAAATAATCAGAGTAATGAAAGACATAATGTATCTACTTCCTTTTCTTAGCTGTGCTTTCCTGTTAAAGCTGCCAACAACTACTTAAATACTATGGTTACCATGATGTACTCAAGGTAAGAACAGCACATGGTCACAATATTTTCCAGGCTAGTAAAGTAGTAATGACTGAGAAATTAGAGGAAATAATGTACATTTTAAATTTCTGAATAAAAATGTCATTTGAAAAAAATAAGGAACTATGTGTTGTAACACTGCTTTTTATCTTAAATCCGTAGTTCTTACAAAAATTTTAATAGATCCACTCAACACTCCACCCCATATGAATTATATTCCTCATAAGCCCATGAAACTACATAATGCCTTTAGTTTTGTAAATAAAAAATTACATTTTTTCACAAAGGTGTATTTTTAATTCTTAATTTAGACTTCTGCTTACCTTCAACTTCATAGTTTCCCTGTTCATACACCTAATATAAAGGAAAGAAGATCATTCTAATGAATGAACTCATCTGGTTTCAGATGAATAGTAGGATCATTTCATCCAATCGGTAACATCAATATGCTGTAAAGTTTAACTAAATTCATTCAATTTTAACATTAAAAGTCTAGTTTGAAGCATTTAAAATCATCAAACACTAAAATGTTGAAAATGCATCTTAATGGTTAATCCCAAATTAATGATTGAATTTATCAATATAAATATGAAAGAGAAGTGAATGAGATAGTTTCTTACCACTGCTGATTGAAATTGCTCTTGTTTGCATCTAATAGGAAACTTCAGACCACGTAATCTCAATTAATTAGCCCTATCTGTAATGTTGATTTATAAATAAATTTAAGCTTTTTTTGGTCTTTGTAATTATAAAATTAAATCACACAAATCATTAAACTTGAAACATACATAGGCAATTAAATAATAATAATAATAATTTATCACTTGATATATAAATGAAAAGATACGAGAAAATGGATATAACAAAAAATAGAGCTTTTAAAACACTAATAAAGAATGGTAAAATAGCAAATTTGAAAATACTGATTAAATTTAAACACCCTCACAAACAATTTGTATTACTAAAATAGGGTCAAACAATAAATGGAAAAATTCCAGTTTCATATGGTACTTAATGTATCCCCTCTCAATTTACATTTGTATTAACCATGATGACATATAATAAAGGAAAATCCAAATAAATGCAAGTGAAGACAAAGTGAAAATTCCTGAGGAAAATTTCTATTAACCACATCAATAATTGAAATTCAACTATAAGGTCCACACTTTCATTTATATTTAGGTAAGAGGCTCCAGTGTAGGTAAAGATGACTTTGATTTATTTCCATTGTTTCTTACTAACTTGAGATTGCAAGGGATATAATAACTAGAATACAAAGAAATCATACCTAATGTATGTTGGAGCTATCTTTCAAATCAGCTAGAGACAAATCTCAACTCCCAATTTACAGGTTCAACTCTACATTATCAGGATTTCTTATAATTTATATTTCTTATAAATTCTTGTAAGTAATTATAATTTAGCAACCATTTAGAGGCATTTATGTTTATAATAAAACAGAAAGTGGAAAGGAATTTTATAACATGTGTTGTATCCTAGCCCTCACAGTAGCATAAAGGGAAATAGTTGCATGAAAATGCAAAGATGAAAACAAGAGGTGACTTTTTAAATTGTTATCTTAGGAAGAGAAAGTTTATTAAGCTCTATCTATTCTCTAGTCTTGTCACAGGATCAAATGGTCAATCCACACCATTATTTAGATGCCTGGTATTTATAGCAAATAATTAGAGTTGAGGACTATATTTGAGAGATCAATGTTCAAAACATGTAAGTTTAAAGTAGAGAGCTAAGGACACCCCATGAGTGTTGAAAATCACCATATCTGAATGAAAATATTCACAAAATATAATTATGGCAAGCAGATTCTAGGATGTCCTATGTTCATGCCCTATATGACTGCCCTCCCCTCTTGAGTGTGGGAAGGTTCTGTGCCTTAAATATGGCAGTGTTGATGTGATGTCACTCTCATGTTTATGTTATGCTGTTATATGCTTGGTCACATTAGTATGGATGAGAACAATGACTCTTCTTTGCTGGCTTTGAAAAATGAGCTGCCATGTTGTGAGTGAGCCAATGGAGAGGGACATGTTCCAAGGAAATGTGGAAAGCCTCTAGGAGACGAGTGGCCCCTTGCCAAGAGCCAGGAAAAGAATGGGAGCACATTCCTCCAGATACAAGGAGATAAATTCTGCCAGCAACCTGAGGAAGCTTGGAAGCAGATCTTTACCCAAAAAGTTCCTGATGTGATGACAGCCATGAACGATACCTTGATTGCAACTTTGTGAGACACTGAAGCGGAGAACCCAGCTGAGATGTGTCCAGAACCCTAACCTATAGAAACTATGAGATAATATGTGTTGTTTTATTTATTTTTTTTTAAGATTTTATTTATTTAATTGAGAGAGAGAGAGAGAGAGAGCAAGCAGGGGGAGTGGCAGAGAGAAGCAGGCTTCCCGCTGAGCAGGGAGCCCGATGCGGGGCTCGATCCCAGGACCCTGTGATCATGACCTGAGCCGAAGGCAGACATTTAACCGACTGAGCCACCCAGGCGCCCCAATATGTGTTGTTTTAATCTATTATGTTTGTTTAATTTGTTTCACAGCAAGAGAAGAGCATTACAATGATAAAACCTTTACAAAATAAAATATCATAAATGAAAGAGAAAGATTTTTTATGACTAAGTAATAATAGGATATAGATGAAAATTATTTCTGTAAGAAATAAGTGAATGTTTTAAAATATATGTAGTTGATTTTCTCCAAATATGAGAGGAGATGTTGCTTTTATGAAACAAAAGAAACCATTACAGTTTGACAAAAAGTTGAACAGCTTTAAAAAAAGAAAGGAGATATGTAAAAGCTTGCCTAAAATTTTAAAAATATGAGAAAAATAAAATTCAGTAGATTTTCAAATATATTAAATGTTAATTAAATAAAAACAATCAGGACACTATAGAAATATAATCAATTTGTAAGCATAAATGCAAGGATATCTCATAATAGGCAGAAGGTTCTGGGCTTAAATGTGACCTGATTAGCTTATCTTTTAAAATTTCATTCATCTCCCACATTCCTTTTCCTTCCTACTCTGTTTTATTTTGTCACCAGTAGTTGTCATCTTCAGATTTATTGTATATTTTACTTATTCATTATGTTTTTTAACTTTCTATTTCTACTGGAATAAAAGGACAATGATGCAGAATTTTGGTTTGTTTGTTCATTGATGTATCCCAAATATTTAAGCAGGGCATAACTCATCCTAAGTGCCCAAGAAATATTTATTCAATGAATGGAAAACAATAAACATGAAGAGAGAAAAGATTGGTCAGTAATAATGAAACCAGAAGAGATAAGGGGCAAAAGGGAAAAAAAAATTCATCATAGAAAACATCCATGAGTTTTCAGGAGTTGTTAGTCTATAGATCATCAAAACTCATTAATTTCCTATGAGCACCCATAGTGAGAACTTAAAAATAAGAGAATTTCTATGTAGATGATGAGGTTTGGAAGTTATTTTTCCTGTTACTTTTAAATGTTCAATTAGACTTTAATAAGCTTCTATTAAATTACTGGTTAAGATTGTATTCATTAACTAATACTGTTTGTTTATAATATAATAAATGCTAAAAACAAATACAGGATAATTATTAATAATATTTATCAAAATATTTTGGTTCTTATAAAATCGCTGATATAGTACTGATATTTTACTGATTTATATATTATACATTTTAGATTAGCTTTGATCTAATATTTATCAAGCCAGAGATTTGCTTATCTTTCATTACATTGCAATACATTTGGTTAATTCAATTTGATAATTTCATAGTTTGCATTTATTTGATGATTTGGAATAGTTATCTGAAGAAAAATTTTGTCTTCCTATTTGTTTTGATAGGAGCACCTTCCATTCCAAGCTGTAAACACTTGAAATACAGCTGAACAGCTCACCTTCACATTGCTTCATGTTTTATTTCATGTTGTCTGTTCCATTTCTTACTGGTTTTTAAATTATTTTTCTATTCCTTGGGAACATCTGATATTCTTTCTTTTCATGTTCTAAAATATATTCATTTGTCTAAGCAATAGCTTTCGTTGGTTTGGAATATTTTCAATCTGAAGTTTAATTTAATTTTGATTAACAGTAATTTGGAAACTACACTTATTTATAGTTAAATGTGCTTCTGCAAGTGTTCTCACATTCTAGGAAAGGAAAACACAGGAATTCAGGAAATACAATCATGCAACTGTGACATCTATTTAAGATAAAGTGTGATGACATAATATCTATTGTAAATTCCTCAAATACTCTAAAACTTACTAGTAGTTTATGTTAAATACCATGTTTAAAATGCAGTTGGCATGTTTCGTTTTGTTTTATTGACGGATATAAAACCTCAATCAAATGGCAAGATCTCATCATTTTTTCATGGCTGCATAATATTCCATGGTATATACATTCCACATCTCCCTTATCCATTTATCTATTGATGGACACTTAGGTTGCTTATAGATCTTGGCTATTGTAAATAATACTGCAATAAATATAGGGATGCATATATCTTTTCAAATTCATGTTTTTGTTTTCTCTGAGTAAATACACAGTTGCAGAATTATTGGATAATACCTAGAGTATTATGCTAAATGAAATGTCAGACTGAGAAACGCAAATACCATATGATTTTACTCAAATGTGGAATTTAAAAACAAAACAAGGGCACCTGGGTGGCTCAGTCGTTAAGCGTCTGCCTTCGGCTCAGGTCATGATCCCAGGGTCCTGGGATAGAGCCCGGTATCGGGCTCCCTGCTCAGCGAGAGGCCTGATTCTCCCTCTCCCACTCCCCCTGCTTGTGTTCCCTCTCTCACTGTGTCTCTCTCTGTCAAATAAATAAATAAAATCTCAAAATAAATAAATAAATAAATATTAGAAACAAAACAGATGAATAAACAAATAAACAAAAAGCAGACTAAGACCTATAATTACAGAGAACAAGCTGATGGTTGCCAGAAGGAAGGAGTAGAATAATGGGTAAAATGGGTGAAGGAGAGTAGGAGATACAGGGATCCAATTATGGAATGAATAAGTCACAAGAATAAAAGGCAAGCATATAGTCAATGATACTGTAATAGAGTGTATGATGACAGACAGTAGCTATACTTATAGTGAGCGTAACATAAGGTATAGAGAAGTTGAATCATTATGCTGTACACCTGAAACAAATGTAACATTGTGTGCCAACTAAACTCAAATATAAAAATTAAAAAAAACTTCAATTGCACTTTTGATGTTACAAATAATGCATATAATTTTCTTCTATACTACTTTGTCATGTTTCAGTGGCTATAGATAACTATACTCTTTACTTGTATTCATCAATGCAAATAATTCTATGAATGATCATATTTCTTAATTTATCAATGAACAGGTAATTTTTGATCATCCGGGATACTCAACACAAAGCATTAGATTTATGTAGAATAGAAAATAAATAAGATTTACTCCTACCATCAGTGATGTTCTGGTCTATCTGAAGACAACACAAATCTGGAAGGTAATTGGTTATAAATTCCAAAAACATTCAGAGAATAGAGAAGCAAATCACGCAGTAGATATTTGAAGAGGTCATAGAGAATGAGGGACACCATTAGATTTTGAAGGCTAGATCATATTAAAATATGAAATGCAAAGAATGAAAGCAGGGAGCACATGTTTGTCCAAGGTGAGTTAAAATTGTTGATTGACCCTCCGAATAAAAATGTCCAACTTGGAGCTTTTGCCCAGCTAGCAAGTACATTATGGAGATAAATATGTATAAACACATATTATTGTGATATAGAAAAGAATTTCATATGGTACTGCATTCTTAAAAGAAACATAATTGATTTTGTAAATTTACCTAATTCTTACAACTTTCCCCTGCCTTTGTCTCCCTTATTTTTGAAATAAAATGATGATATAGCTAGAAAATTAATATTTTTGATGAAATTTATAATTAATTTCATTTGTAAGAAAAAATATAAACATTGGATCATAATTATTTATATAGATTTGAAATTTTATATTTATCTTTGAAAAATTAACATTAATTATGCAATCAACATTGATTTTATATACTTCCTACTATGCTTATTACATGTTCAGAGTTTTTAAGATTTATATAGTATTTTAAAACATTTTTAAGAAAGGTAACATATTTCAATTGTTTTGCTACTCAAGCCCAAAAGGACCAATGATTCCCTTAAGTACTTTAAGTATATGAAACTTTTTATTTTTTTACTTATCACCATAGTTGACACATAATTTTAATGTTGGAAAATCACCAGATTCACCAGAGAACACCTTTAAAAACTTAAGTCAAGATTTGGGCAATATAGTTAATATCTAACATATGATTTTACATGTCTTGATAATGTTTCTCTTCTTCAGATTTTATTTGAATAGAAAACTTACTGAATAAAGTAAAACCACCTTTGTTATACAAAAAGTATTGATGCATCATACTGGCTTTTGGTGTTATAATACATTACATGGTCTTATTTTCTAACATTTATCAAAGCCACACTGTTCTACATAACATTACTATATGAATCTTGACATCTGGTGGAACAAGTCTAGCCACTATACTCTTCTTCAAGACTATCATGGATATTCTTTGATCTTTTTGTTTGAGATTGCAATGAACCTACCTAGCAATTTGGAAAGATTTATCTTTTTTCATTTAAATTTATAAATACAGTATATACATATTTAAGTTATTAATTTATCTCAATAAGTTATATATATACTAATATAAAACTTGTGAAATTTTGTTGCACTTAGTCTACCATATTTACATCCCAGTATTATTTTATTTTATTTATTTATTTATTTATTTATTTTAAGATTTTATTTATTTATTTATTTATTTGACAGAGAGAGACACAGCGAGAGAGGGAACACAAGCAGGGGGAGTGGGAGAGGGAGAAGCAGGCCTCCCGCCAACCAGGGAGCCTGATGCGGGGCTAAATCCCAGGACCCTGAGATCATGACCTGAGCCAAATGCAGATGCTTAACGACTGAGCCACCCAGGCACCCCCCAGTATTATTTTAAATGATACGTAATTTCCAATTAGATGTTGCTGACATAAAAGAGAATAAATGCATTGTATACATTGTTTGTTATCTAGCTACCAAGCTAAATTCCTTATTCTTCTCCAGTTTCTATGGAGATTCTTTTGACATCTCAAGATACTATTATTATATTTTCATTTCTATGTATATGCATATTTAACCTTTTTTTTTTACTTTTTTATTGTTATGTTGATCACCATACATCAATAGTTTTTGATGTAAGGTTCCATGATTAATTGTTTGTGCATAACACCCAGTGCTCCATGCAGAATGTGCCCTCTTTAATAACCATCACCAGGCTAACCCATCCTCCCACCCCCCTCCCCTCTAGAACCCTCAGTTTGTTTTTCAGAGTCCATTGTCTCTCATGGTTCATCTCCCCCTCTGATCTCCCCCCCTTCATTCTTCCCCTCCTACTATCTTCTTTCTTTTTTTTTTCTTAACATATATTGCATTATTTGTTTCAGAGGTACAGATCTGTGATTCAACAGTCTTGCACAATTCACAGTGCTCACCATAGCACATACACTCCCCAATGTCTATCACCCAGCCACCCCATCCCTCCCACCCCACCCCCCACTCCAGCAAACCTCAGTTTGTTTCCTGAGATTAAGAATTCCTCATATCAATGAAGTCATATGATACATGTCTTTCTCTGATTGACTTATTTCGTTCAGCATAACACCCTCCAGTTCCATCCACATCATTGCAAATGGCAAGATCTCATTCCTTTTGATGGATGCATAATATTCCATTGTATATATATACCACCTCTTCTTTATCCATTCATCTGTCGATGGACATCTTGGCTCTTTCCACAGTTTGGCTATTGTGGACATTGCTGCTATAAACATCGGGGTGCACGTACCCCTTCAGATCCCTACATTTGTATCTTTGGGGTAAATACCCAGTAGTGCAATTGCTGGGTCGTATGGTAGCTCTATTTTCAACTTTTTGAGGAACCTCCATACGGTTTTCCGGAGCGGCTGCACCAGCTTACATTTCCACCAACAGTGTAGGAGGGTTCCCCTTTCTCCACATCCGTGCCAACATCTGTGGTTTCTGGACTTGTTAATTTTAGCCATTTTGACTGGTGTGAGGTGATATCTCATTGAGGTTTTGATTTGGATTTCCCTGATGCCGAGAGATGTTGAGCACTTTTTTCATGTGTCTGTTGGCCATTTGGATGTCTTCTTTGGAAAAATGTCTGTTCAAGTCTTCTGCCCATTTCTTGATTGGATCATTTGTTCTTTGGGTGTTGAGTTTGATAAGTTCTTTATAGATTTTGAATACTAGCCCTTTATCTGATATGTCATTTGCAAATATTTTCTCCCATTCTGTTGGTTGTCTTTGGTTTTGTTGACTGTTTCTTTTGCTGTGCAAAAGCTTTTTATCTTGATGAAGTCCCAATAGTTCATTTTTGCCCTTGCTTCCCTTGCCTTTGGCAGTGTTTCTAGGAAGAAGTTGCTGAGGCTGAGGTCGAAGAGGTCGCTGCCTGTGTTATCCTTTGGGATTCTGAGGGACTCCTGTCTCACATTTAGGTCTTTCAACCATTTGGAGTCTATTTTTGTTTGTGGTGTAAGGAAATGGTCCAGTTTCATTCTTCTGCATGTGGCTGTCCAATTTTCCCAACTCCATTTGTTGAAGAGACTGTCTTTTTTTTCCATTGGAAAATCCAATCTGATAGCCTGTGTCTTTTGATTGGGGCATTTAGCCCATTTACTTTCAGGGTAACTATTGAAAAATATGAATTTAGTGCCATTGTATTGCCTGTAAGGTGACTGTTACTGTATATTGTCTGTGTTCCTTTCTGGTCCATGTTGCTTTTAGGCTCTTTCTTTGCTTAGAGGACCCCTTTTAATATTTCTTGTAGGGCTGGTTTCGTGTTTGCAAATTCCTTTAGTTTTTGTTTTTTTAATCTCTCCTTCTATTTTCAGTGACAGCCTAGCTGGATACGGTATTCTGGGCTGCATATTTTTCTCGTTTAGTGCTCTGAATATATCATGCCAGTCCTTTCTGGCCTGCCAGGTCTCTGTGGATAGGTCTGTTGCCAGTCTAATGTTTCTACCATTGTAGGCTACAGATCTTTTCTCCTGAGCTGCTTTCAGGATTTTCTCTTTGTCTCTGAGACTCGTAAGTTTTACTATTAGATGTCGGGGTGTTGACCTATTTTTATTGATTTTGAGGGGGGTTCTCTGTGCCTCCTGGATTTTGATGCCTGTTTCCTTCCCCAAATTAGGCAAGTTCTCTGCTATAATTTTCTCCAATATACCTTCTGCCCCTCTCTCTCTTTCTTCTTCCTCTGGGATCCCAATTATTCTAATGTTGTTTCGTCTTATGGTATTGCTTATCTCTTGAATTCTGCCCTCATGATCCAGTAGTTGTTTATCTCTCTTTTTCTCAGCTTCTTTATTTTCCATCGTTTGGTCTTCTATATCACTGATTCCTCTTCTGCCTCATTTATCCTAGCAGTTAGTGCCCCCATTTTTGATTGCACCTCATTAATAGCCTTTTTGATTTCGACTTGGTTAGATTTTAGTTCTTTTATTTCTCCAGAAAGGTACTGATGTCCGTATTGAGTAGGTCCCTGGCAGTTGGTACTACCTCTTGTTCTTTTTGTTTAGGTGATTTTTTCCATCTTGTCATTTTGTCCAGAGGAGAATAGATGAATGACAGAATGAAATGCTAACAGGGTAACAACATCCCCAGAAAATATACTCTGAACAAATCAGAAAAAAACTAAAGCCGGGGGAAAAGAAAGGGAAAGAAAGAAAAAAGAAATGAAAAAAGAAAAAAAAAAGATAAAAACAAAAAAGAAAGCAGAACAAAACAAAACAAAAAAAAACAATATGATCAAATATGATCAGGCTGGTGCATAGATCAGTGCCACACACTAGATTTTGGGTGTATTTTGGCCTGTTGGAAGAAAGTGCCACCCAAAATTTTAAAGAAAGAAAAACTTATATATGTACAAAAATAAGGGTTGATATGATGAAGGGATGGAATATGACTGTAAAGATGAAAATTATAAAAAAATTTTATAAAAGGAATTGATAAGAAGGTGTTTGAAAAAAGAAAGAAGAGGATTTAAAAACAAAAAAAAGAAAAAAAAAAGGGAGAGAATGTGATCAGGCAGGAGAGTAGAACAAAGCCATACACTAGAGATTTAGGGTATATTTTGATCTGTTAGAAGTAACTGTATCTCAAAATTTTAAAGAGAGAACAACTTATATATATATGCCAAAAATAAGGGTAACTACTATGAAGGGATAGAGTATGACTCTAAAATTGAAAAATAAAAATGTTCTTTAAAAAAGGGATTGATAAGATGTTGGTTGAAAAAGGGAAAAAGAAACATTAACAAAAAAAAAGACAGTTAAAAAATTAACTTTGAAAGACTAAAGAATCATGGTAAAAAAGCCATGGACTCTATGTGCAATATTCCCCTAGCGCTGGAGCTCTGCCGTTCTCATTTATTGGTACACTTGGTCTTGGCTGGCTGTTCTTGCTGTACTTCTGGAGGAGGGGCCTATTGCCGTGGTTCCCAGATGTCTTTGCTGGCGGCGGAATTGCCCTGCCCTTGCCATCCGGGCTAAGTAATCTGCTCGGGTTTGCTCTTGGGAGCTTTTGTTCCCTGCAAACTTTCCGTACAGCCTTGGAGGACGAGAGTGAAAATGGCGGCCTCCCAATCTCTGCCCCGGAGGACCTGAGAACTCGGGGTCCCGCTCCTCAGTGAGCCTCCAGAGAAAAGCAGTCAGTCATTCCCATCTCCCCAGTCTCCGGCCGCACTCCGTGCTCACCCGGCCTGTGACCGATTGTTTCTGTCTCTGGCACCCGACCCCATGTGGAGTCTCCAAACCCAGCAGATCCCTGTGGTGTGCTCCCGCACCCCTCCTCCCAGGGGAGGAAGGGGAGTCCCCCCAGATCTGCTGCTTGTTGGGTCCCTGCTGGAGGAGCAGTGGGCCGACTGTGCCGCGGATCACGGTTTATGGCAACCCCGAGCTGAGAGCCTGTGCCTCGGCTCTGTCTCTGCCGCCGGCTTCCCCACTCCGATACCTGGGACCTCTGCCGCACTCAGGCACCCCCAGTCTTTCTGTGACCCCGAGGGTCCTGAGACCACACTGTCCCATAAGGGTTCCATCCCCTGCTTAGCCACTGGTGCAATGTCCCTCAGCAGAGCAGACTTCTAAATTTCCGATTTTGTGCTCCGCAGCTCTATCACTTGCCCATAGCGGCTGACGGAGGCCCCCTCCCCCACCGTCTATCCTCCCAAATATCGCCTCGGATTCACTTCTCCACACGTCCTACCTTCCAGAAAGTGGTCGCTTTTCTGTTCAGAGAGTTGTTGCTATTCTTTTCTTCGATCTCCTGTTGAGTTTGTAGGTGTTCAGAATGGTTTGATCCCTATCCAGCTGAATTCCTGAGACCAGACGAAATCCAGGTCTCCTACTCCTCTGCCATCTTGCTCTGCCCCCCGCATATTTAACCTTTTTAAGAGATTAGATCAGATAATGCATAGTGCTTGGGCCCAAACTGTCTCATTTTCCTTCAGATGAGTACATTGAGACATAGAGAGGTTTGATAGTTTATCAATGGTGCAGCAGTATGACTCTAAAGTCCATGCTTGCATGACCACTCAACTAAAAGACAACACACACACTTAAACCTAAAACCTTAGGGAAAAGAGCTTAGATGATCCATGGACTAAAGGAGCTGTATTATTACAAAATACTGACAATAGATTAACAATAATATCATTACATTTATTAAAGTGTGGGTCACAGGTAAGTCAGTAGTAGAGAGAAATTCAGAGTTAACGTTTGTATTTACTCACTCATCAATTGTTTATTGAGCAAATACCATGTGCTAGGCAATGTTATCCTTGCCAAAATGAAGAGTAAAATATGATCATGGTTACAGTGATTCTCAAGGAGATAGAAAAAGAAAAAAAAAGCATCAACACAAACAATAATTAAGGAATTAATAGGTTGAAGGTCAGAAAGAGAATGAGAATAGTGTAAAAGTAATAGAGCTGATTAAAATTACAAATTGTTCTTTGAAATATAACCACATTCTAGAGACACAAGGGAGATAACAGAAACTTAAAATCTTATTATACATGAAAACACATGATTAACTTGACATGTCAGATACTATTCTGGGAAATATATGTAACAGGTGAATAAAATACAATATTTTTTGTATTGGATTTTCAGTTAAAGCTCCAAAACTGACAGCAATAAGTGGTAAGTGCCCCACAAATTCTAAAGAGAAGCTGTTCAGCTTAAGCATGCAGGACTTAATAAAAAATAGGTAAACTCCTAATCCACTGCTAGTCATTATCAAGAGACTAGAAATTCAAAGAATGATGAAAATAATATATTAGAATAATGAGACAACTAAGCAAGAGAGGATAGCTTAAGAAACCTAATGATGAAGACTGAGTCTGCATGAAGGGGAGACTCTCTTGTCATGCCCCTTATGTGGACACCTGTTAGGTGGCAGGAACTCCTAGACCCATCCAAAAGCAATAGTCAAAATGCCACTGAGAGTTAAAAAAACAAAACAAACAAACAAACAAAACTAGACTTGTATATCCTAAAGTTTAAGACATATAATAACAATATAATAATATGGAATCTTGTCTTGGTCCCACCTTGTGAATTTTTTTTTTTTTTGGTGTCTAATGTATTTTTTTTATTATGTTATGTTAATCACCATACATTACATCATTAGTTTTTGATGTAGTGTTCCATGATTCATTATTTGCATATAACACCCAGTGCTCCATGCAGTACGTGCCCTCCTTAATACCCATCACCAGGCTAACCCATCCCCCCACCCCCCTCCCCTCTAGAACCCTCAATTTGTTTCTCAGAGTCCATAGTCTCATGGTTCGTCTCCTCCTCCGATTTCCCCCCCTTCATTCTTCCCTTCCTGCTATCTTCTTCTCCTTCTTCTTCTTCTTCTTTTTTAACATATAATGTATTATTTGTTTCAGAGGTACAGGTCTGTGATTCAACAGTCTTACACAATTCACAGCGCTTGTGAATTCTAAATACAGGATACTGTTTGGAGGATCCCTAGGTATCAGGATGAATGGGGCGGGCAGAGGTCAGCAGCCGGAGCTACCAATGTTTGGCATATATTGTACATTTCCTGTGTGCCAACTAGATCTGAAGAAGATAAAAGACTTGGTCAATCACTATTAGTACTCAACAAAAAGGGACAGTCTGCCTGTGGTGACGAGACCACAGAAATGTGGTCTGTAAAAATAAAAAATAAAAAATAAATGTATATCCCTCAAGACAGCAGTGCAATGTTCTCTGGTAACCTCTGAAGAACTCGTACCTACAGCCTAGAAAGGAGTCAGCATTTAGTAGTTGAAAGTAGACTGTGAAACATGAAAGATGTATATAATAAACCCTAAGGTAACAACTCAATTTTATAGAAAAAGCGGTACTTATAAACCAATAGTAGAGATATAATAGAATCCTAAAAAAAAAATGCTCATCCAACAAAGACAGGAAAAGAGGGACAACAGAATATCAAATAGGAAAAATAGAAAATTACTAGATTTAGTTGTGAAAGATACAAAAATCAAGTATTTTTACAGTACTTTCCATGAGAACATTTGGGAAGAACACATGGTGGGTGTGCTACACTAGGCAATTGCTCACTGAAAGCTGGGCTGCTATATTAACTTAGACAAAATACTCTTTAAGATAAAACACACTATTAGATTCAAAGAAGGTCATTACATAAATATAAGAGGAAAATTCACCACTAGTACGTAAAATTAATAGAGAAGTTAAAATAATAGTAAAGACCTAGAAGACTTGAAAAGTAAAATTAACATATTTAATCTAATGGATGTGCACACAGGTACACACACACACACAATCCTACATTCAACAATTAGAGAATACCCATATCACTTGTTCGCACAGCTATAACATAACTTATTCTTCAGAAGAGAACTGAATTTTTAATGCAAATATGAATGTGTCTTCTTGACATTTAAAACTTTTAAACCACCTGTTTCCTTGGAAAAAAATCAAAATTGTTGTGAATCGATACAATGGCTTGAAAGTACTTGCAGGATCTAATCCCTGACTATCTTCACCCTCTGCTCTTGTTTTTCTTTCTCTTTCTTTGTTTAGTTACACTTTCAATAGATGTGGACTTTTGATTTTTTGAGGATAGTTTCTTTTTAGATCTATTACTACAAATTTACACTCACCTCTATCCGAAAAACTCGCAGTTCTAACCCATGATCATCTCTTCATGCTTTAGAGTTCTTCTGAGATGCTATTTCTACAGGGAGACTTTCCCTGACTTCTAGCCAAGGTCAAATACCTTAATACATGTTGTCCCAGCACATTCTACTTACACTTTTGTATTCATGATAGTCTACAATTAGTTTAATGATCTTTATTTACCCCACAGGCTTCTTTTTTAAAGATTTATTTATTTTTGAGAGAGAGAGAGAGCACGTGGTGTGAGGGGTAGACAAGAGGGACATGGAGAGAGAGAATCTCAAGCAGACTCCCCACTGAGCATGGAGCCACACACAGGGCTCGATTTCACAACCCTGAGATCATGACCTGAGCAAAATCAAGAGTCGGATGCTCAAGGACTGAGCCACCCAGATGCCCTCCCACAAGGTTTCTTAAAAGTTAATACCATATTTTCTAAATTCAGCATTATATCTATTGTTCCTAACAAAGTCACATAAGAGAACCTCAGAAATGTTTTAAACTAATAAACAAATGATCGCATTGGTGATATGTAAACCATATGCTACATAGAAGACAAATATTGTTAGCATTTCTAAACTTACTATTTCATAAATCTGTTATGAAACTGTATTGTTATACCAACATTGCATGTAACATTTTTAGCTAATTCTAACACAAATGCCTCATTTCAGGAACTATCCTAATCCCAATCCAGTCCCTACTCCCCAGTGCTAGTAATATTTCCTTTCTCTTATCTTCATTATCAGAATTTATATTATAACAAATAACAAAACCTACTTTGCTCTGTAGCTATTTTCATGTACATCTTTATTTCTTATTACTAAGTCTCCAGGAAAGACTGAAAGGGTTTTCATTGTTGTCTAAAGTGGAGTAATGCTCATCATTTTTCATAGAATACAAACTGAATGAGGCCAGATATTATGTAAGCATTCCCAAATTATTACGTAGGTACTCCAAGTAGCCAACAGGGTACTTGGCAAATATGTGAATTTTAATTTGTTAAATGTATTAATTAAATAAAATAACAAAAGTGATACATTATTTGAACATTCCCAAATACCTTGGTATGATTGATACTCCTTCTTCTAAATCTAAATGTGTCTCTGGCCACCGGCTGCTTTCCCTGTTTGCCAGATGACCTCCCATGACACTTGATATATATGGCTCACTGAAGTCCAGCCCAGTGTGCTGCTGATTCTTGCCTCCTCTTCAACCAAGGTAAATTACTGGTTCTGAACGAGAGAAGCAATCTCATCTATTAAAAAGTTGTTATTTTAGATGGTAATGCAAATCCTAGCAATTGTATAACTTTTGGCAAATTGATAAAATGGTACAAATACCAAATGGTGGCAAATATTACAAAAATGGTGCTGAAGAACTGTATACATATTGCACACTTGTGAAGATTACAGACAAAATATATCCAATTACTGGCAGATGCTAGGAGTTTATACAAGTACAGGAAGTACTGTGACTCTTCATCCATGTAACGCTCTCTAGTCCAGTTCTTTCCCATGTGTCTATTTCCAACTCAGTGTTTAAATCTGATCCAAGAGGATGTTTTATATTTCCTTCACAAATTCCTTCTGCTTAAAATCAATGAAAAGTAATACCATTTTGATATGTTAAAAATATAAGGTCTAGTGTAACCATAAGTGAATGAAAAAATTGAAGTCACAACAAAATTGAGAGGAATTAGGAAAAGCTGTATAAAATGAAGAATCATAGTTAATGGGCTAAAAACCTTACTCAGCCACCTTAATGGCTCTGGAAGCAATTTAGTTTTGCCTAAAGACATTTCAACTTATAATAACCTATTTTAACATTACATTAGCCTATCCCATGAGAAATCATTGCAGAGTTTACTAGAGTCACAGAGTTAACATGTACTGATTGGCTTCACTATCCATTCAGTATCTGTCAGCTGAAGAAAAAAAAATTCCTCTGTACACTGGGGCAGATGCCAAAAAAAAAAAAAATGCATGAAAAGTTCTGTTAAAATACAGCAACAGTAATAAATGCAAATCTTTCGCATTCACTGTGAATTACTTTACATGGTATATCAATGTTTGGTAGTTTTTCCCTCCTCAAGATTACCACAAAAGGGCTGCCTTTTTGTACTGTGGATATCAGGATAAATGCATCCCTCTAAACTACAGGAACGTGCTTGGCAATGTAAAATATACAGAGATTATTCCAAAACCTAATATTCTGCTCTGAGTTTCTGAGTAACTACAATTACAAAATAGATCAGTGAATATTGATATATGCAAAAGTTCTTTCTTTCACAAAATGACATTTTTTTTTTTTAAAGATTTTATTTATTTATTTGACAGAGAGAGAGATAGCGAGAGCAGGAACACAAGCAGGGGGAGCGGGAGAGGGAGAAGAAGGCTTCCCGCAGAGCAGGGAGTCCGATGCGGAGCTCGATCCCAGGACCCTGGGATCATGACCTGAGCCGAAGGCAGACGCTTAACGACTGAGCCACCCAGGCGCCCCCACAAAATGACATTTTGAATTGCCTGCAAGTGAAACAATATTTGATTGCTGTCAATTAATTTATCTTTGCAATTATGACTCATTAGTGTTATCTTCCAGAATGACTGATTCAACTATTCAAAGATTTCTTCAGTAAAAGAAAAAAAAATGGTTAGCTCTTATTACCAGCATATCTTTTGAAAACTATTAATTAGGTAGTGAGAAAAAACAAATTATCATTTAGATCCTAGTTTTCTGCTACTGTCCCACCTAAATTGCAAATTTCTCCCACCTGTGCAGTCTTTACTCACCCAATTTCTTTTGGTCCTATGTGGTTATCAATTAGCCACAAAGTCATTTCTACTAAAACATACCATTAGCTGACGCATTTAATATTCTACATATTTATAAAGCTTAAGCAATTATGTATAATATCAATGGACCAGCATGGGACACAAACAACAAATTTAGAGGCTGAGTATCCTTAAACAAATTCCAGAATGAAAACCAAATAAAATAAAATTCACAACTTAGTTAATCTGATTCCTATTGATGTGTGTGACTCTTAATGGCTAAACAGTAATCAGGTACAACTGACAAAAATGTGTTGTAAATGACTGAAATTAATATTTACTTTTCCAAAAACAAAGTTGTGTGTTGTTGCTATTATTGTTATTTGGAAAGGATTGTGGTCAAGGAGGGAAAAGTTATAAAAAAAAAAATGCTTTTTCCCCCAGTTAATGAAACTAGAAGAATTGATCTTTTTTTTTTTTTTTAATCCTACACCAATATCTGTTTGGGGTTTAAAGTCAGGCTTTTGTGTCTTTTTTTTTTTTTTTTTTTTTTTTAGGTGAAAAGGCCATGTTCATCTAAGTTGGTCCATGGATAATAGTGACTGGTCTGCTCTGTATCTCAAGAATGGGATACAGGGTCCTATGAGCAGAGGGCTCCCAAACATTTTCTGGGGGTGGGCTTTCAGCTACCACTGTATATCAGGTATTCATGGAAATGGTCTCAGAGCAGTTTCCTACTCTACATAGGTTCCGTTTCTCTCTTCTTCCATCATTTTGCCCAGTAAGAAAGAAAACTGCTTAAGAGTTTTTATTCAATACTAATTATCTTTGTTCCCAAAATATACCTCATCGAGCTTTCTGAAAAATATGCCAATTAGATTTGATGTCACAAGCCAAAAAACTTTAATTTAAAGAGATCTAATTATTTGGTAACTTCTGGTGGTCTTAACACCACAATTGTTTCTGGTATATAATCTCAGGGAATCATCAAAGAGTTATAATCTTCATAATGGTACAAATAAATTATCCTTATTAGAGATGCAGAATATCTGGTAAGCCTAAATTCTTCTATTCAATATTTAATTATGTAATAACATAAAGAATATTATGCAATAAATACGAAAAAAATGAATAGGCAGGGATAAAACGTTATTTTGGCTTACAAGGTTCAGGAATGTAGGAAGTAATTTAGTGCAGTATGACAGCTATTTGATTCTTCAGGGTGAAAATACAGCTGCCCCCAGATAGTTTTCCAGAACTCATTAGGAAGCAAAGGTGACAGGTGATGCCTTCTTATCATTAGCTTAAGCAGTTAGAGAGAATTCGTCTGCAGGAAAAATGGAATCCCTATGAGTCCCTGGATCTGGCATTTGGATTAGCTCAAAGCACAAAGCCATTCATGCATGCCTGTATTTTTTGAAATCAAAATATTAAATATGGGACTCCACTTTGCTTTGCCTAATAGCATCTGGGAATCACAGCGAAATCGCATCCCTATAATAATTGGAGAAAAAAAATGATTCTTTTTCTTACATGTTTCAAAATAAACTCCAAGTCTCAGAATTATGAGGCAGTCCTATCATGCATATTTTTTCCTCTAGCATTTAAGGAAATAAAAATACGGATAAAGAGAGGGAAAGAGTGAGAATAATTTTAGAATATGGTAATCACAGAGCAGAGATTAAAAGTGGTGACATCTGACCTTTTAAGGTCTTACTACTCAAAGTGTGGTCAAAACCATCAGCATCAGCATTACCTGGGACTTTATTAAAAATGCAGAATGCATGTTGCCAAGAAACACTCCTCTAGAGGAAAATTAAGCATACTAAGAAAGCAGAGATTAATAAAAGGGGAGAGAGAGTCTGAGGGAGATGGGGAGCAGAAAATGAATTTTACCTATTTTAGACAACTGCCTTATTATGCTCTGCCATCCATTGTAAAAGGGTCGTGTACTGCCTTGATCTCCACCTTGTATCTTGCATAATGTTGTAGCTCCTCCACCTTGTATCTCGCTGATTGCCTCTTTCTTTTTTCATTAGTTCTTCTTTTTTCATTCTCATCAATAAGTATTCCAAAAATCTCAGACCTCAGTTCACAATTCTTTTTGAATTTTCTTTCCTGAGTAGTTCTTGTAGTTCTTCATATAACCTCTAAGATAATCATTCTTAGTTTTCTGTCATCACTTTTTCCCTGAAAATTGATCACAAAAATATCTTCCTGCATAATATATTTCTACGTGGATGTTAAACTAAGATTTCAAATAAATGTCTAAATCCATTCATTGTAAAACAAAACTAGTTTTTCTTCTCAAACCGGTACTTCCTTCACTCAGTCATGTCAGTCAACCGGACCAAATTTTAACAATTTCTCCTCCGGAGTCTTCTATATGTATCAAGGCCCTGACACAAAGTAAATTACATTTAAGATAAAATTTAAGATAAATAATATAATGTAACAACTTGTTGCATGGATTCATAATTTTTCTCCACGCCCATTCTAACAAGTCTAATTTTGACTCCATTAGCTCACTTTTAGAATATTCTAACTTAAATCTGGATATTCTAATTCTACCTTTTTATCATATCTCTTCCCTGTAATTTTCTCAAAGTCTTCACTTTTCCATGTCACTAAACACTTAGACTAGATGTTAAACACTAAACAATATATTAAACATATCTTACCTATTCTAAGTCTCAGTACTCTGATTTTGAGGACCTTTTTAAAATTTTTCCACCTGGTAGCCTGGGTAATTCATTACATAATATTAATAATTCCTAATCTAGATTATCATCACAGATTCAAGTATCAACTGGCATGTTGTATGAAATTTTTTTAAGTTAATAAATTCTTTTAGAAAAGTTTTAGGTTTACAGAAACATTCAGCAGAAAGCAGAGAATTCCCATATGCCCTCTCCCACAAACCAACCCACATATGGTATTTCCACACTTTGCATTAGTGTGGTACATTTATTATAAATGATGGACTAGTACTGATATATTATTATTAGCTAATGTCCATAGTTTACATTAAAGTTCACTTTTTAGGTTGTACAGTTCTGTCTGTTTTGACAAATGTATAATGACATGTATCCACCATCACACTATCAGACAATATATTTATTGCTCTAAATATGCACTCAACCTATCCATTCCCTCACCCCCAGGCAACCACCAATCATTTTACCATTTCTATAGTTTCGCCTTTTATAGCATGTCACGTAATTGGGATCAAACAGTCTGTAGACTTTCCAGACTGCTTCTTTCACTTAGAAATATGCATCTGGGGTTTTCTATGTAATTTTGTACCTTGATAGTTCATTCCTTTTTATAGCTGAATGATATCTATTGTATGACTATACCACAGTTTGTTTACCCATTCACCTATCGAAGGCCATCTTAGTTCCTTCTAAGTTTTGGCAACTATGAATGAAGTTGCTATAAACATTTGTGTCCAAGTTTCTGTGTGGATTCTTTCAACCTTTCTCTATCTTCGATTCTCTTCAGTTTGAATATGAAATGCCTAAGTATAAATGTTTTCAGTATTTATTATGGTTGGTGTTTTCTGAGCTTCCTGGATCTGTCATTTGATATCTGTCATTAGCTTCAGAAAATTCTCAGTCACTATTACTTCAAGTACTTTTTTTGTCAATTCTTCTCCTTCTGTTATTCTTTTTACACATAAATTGTATCTTTTATAACTGCTCCACGAGTTTTGGATGTTCTATTCTGTTTTTGTTTTCTTTGATTTTCAGTTTGAGAATTTCTATCGACACATATTTAAGCTCACTGATTCTTAGCTCAGCTATGTGCAGTGTACTGATGATGCTATCAAAAGCATTCTTCATTTTTTTTACAGCGTTTTTTATTTCTAGCATTTCTTTTTGATTCTTCTTTAGAATCTACATCTCTTTGTTTATATCACCCATTTGCTCTTGCATGTTGTTCACTTTTTCCATTAGACTCCTTATAATATCAGGCATAGCTGGCTTCAATTCTCACTCTGATAATTCCAGAATCTCTGCCATATGAGAGTCTGGTTCTGATGATTGCTTTGGGTCTTCAGACTGTGTTTGCTTTTTAGCATGCCTTATCATTTTTGTTTAAAGTTGGACAGGATATATTGGATTAAAGAAACTGAGATTAAAAAGGCTTTCCTGTAAAATTTTCTGTTTAGCTAGCTAGGAGTATAGGTGTGTTTCTGTCTGATACAGCTTCGTGTCAGAGCCTGAAGTGTCCTCCAGGCCCTTTGCGTCATCTGTCCCTCCTCCTTTCCACCCTTTGCATCCTCTGTTGTCTTTGGGTTTCCACAGACATTTCTTCTTAATTAAGGTCTGTGCCTCACATTTCTTTCAGCTGTAATCTCATATTATTATTCTGAAGATATGTCAATGTTTTGGTATGGTGTGGCAGGAGGAGAAAGTCTTTGCTCCTACAGTTAGATCTTAGTCTTTTAGTGAGTTTGTGGCTCAGGGCTGTGACTTTCACAGGGGCTTCTCAGCTCTCCCATATAGGTAAGACGAGAAGCCTAGAAGAGACTGGATTTGGATATTTCTCTTCTTTCAAGCCCATTAGGTTCTGGTAACCAAAGTTGTTTAGGCTCTAGTAAAATAGTGTCCCTTGTGGGAAGGCTATTGCGAGGAAAACATATCACTGTGCAATTTTTCTCGTGACAGCAAGTCTCTGATGGGTCTAAGAATCTTTGAATTTCAGTTTGTTCAGTAGTTTTTCTTGTGAGGATGGCGGTGGCAACTTCCAAGCTCTTTGCATGTTGGACTGAAAACAGAAGTTTCAATTTTTAATTCAAATTTTATTTAATCAAACATATAGACACATATATGTATATAGTTATAAAAGATGACTTAATCTGAAAGTTTATAATAAAAAAATGGTATTTTTTTTTATCCTCCAACTCTGATTCTTATTCTCCAGAAACAACACATTTCAACTACTTCAGGAGGTTTTTTTTCCCTTATATTTATCTCTGTCTTATATATAACTGGCTTACACAAAAATTTCTTTATTAAGTTTCCAATATATCAAGTTTTCTTATTGAAATTTAGGAAACAGCTTTCATATGTCCTTTTCATTACCTCTTTCTACCAGGCACTTTTCACTTTCTTATATTCTCACAGTTTAGTTACAGCATTTGGTTAGCATAATTCATATTGCTTATATTATTATAAGTACTTTTCTTACCTGTTACATAGATATTTATATAATTTTGACATATTATGGCTTTACATTTCTTTATTCTTCATATTTTTACTTTTCCATGTACTAAATATTAATCCAAGTTTAAGCCTTTTGTCATCAATAACAATGTCTTCTCAATACAATGAAAAACCCCAGAGAGTCTATCAATATTACTTTTTATTTATGCTGAACTTACTCTGGGATGAATTCATTCTCTGCTTCATTCTGGAATAATTCTCTCTATGTCTGCTGTTGGGTTTTGATTTCCAGCCCTCTATTTTTTTTTTTTTAATGTATATGTTTTTGCTTGCTTGCTTGTTGTTTGTTCATAGTCTCAGAATACTTTTTGATAAATATAGTATTTGGTCTTATCTCTTTGGGAATACAAATTATAGTTTTGATATGTTTTCACTTTCCTTAATGTCTACGTAATTATACCTAATTTATAATAACATCTGTGTTTGGTTAAGTTTAATATATTAGCAACCGACTACTAAGAAAGTTCATTATTACTGACCAGGTCCGAACCAGAATCAAATTATGGATATACTTAACAGGAAGACAAATATACTAAGATTCATGCAAATAAACACAGGAAAATGTTGAATTTATATAAAAGAACATGTTCATAAGCATTTCAACAGTGTCAATTTGCTTGTAGAATTATTATCAAGTTATCATCCATTCAATAAACAAAAACACTAAGACAAGTATTTATATATTATTTAATTTAATAAATTATTAATAATTATAATTGTATGTGCATATGTCTATAAATGGACATAAATATAGGACTGATATAATTTTGTTGTAAATTGGTGGTTCCTGATCTGAATCTGGACACCTGACTTATATTACTTGACCAGCGGGATTTTCTGGTTTGGTTTTTATTCTTTTTAATATGATGAGTACCTTTACGGGACTGATGTGCTCTCTAGTTCATTGCAACAACAGCTATTTATTTCTTATACCCAGATGCTTCACACATTTGTATTACCTACAGGCCTCTGAAGTCATTGTGATCCCCAAGTTGAGATCTGTAAATAAACTTCCCTCCTGGGAACATCTGACTTTCATTCCTTTATATTCTCTATTCCATCACTCTCAGTTCTTGCAAATAAATTTAAATCCTGATTGTCTAGTTCTAAATCTTGATGTAAGTTCTTGAGATACCAAAATTATTTTTGGAGCAAAGTACATTATGCATAATAAAAATGACTTTACCATTCACCAAAAAATGACAAACAAAATTAAATTCTATGACACTGTATTGTTGATGACACTGAGTGGGAATTCTGGCCAGTGACATAGTTTCTCGATGGACAGAACTAGTGCTTATAACCATAAGACACTGGATGTATTAATGCCCTCTAGACTTTTGTTTCATGCTGTGTAAATTATAATCACAATTTATCTGCTTCGAAAGGTTGATAAAATTTTCTAATTTGTATATATTTATGAGTGAAACATAAATTAAACTATGTCAGTCTTGTAATTAACTGAATTGATTTCTATCAATAAAGTCCTGGATCGAGTCTGAAGGTGTGTTTATATATATTTTTAAGCAAACATATTCTAAAAACATATGAGAATCTTAAAATACAAACAGGAAACAGGATAAAAGTTAAATGAAAATGCATAAGAAATAAAAATGAAAGGGGGAAAAAGTAGAGAAATAAGCACATTACTTAAAGGGTAAATTAGCACAAAAAGTATCACTAAAAGTTACATAACATTTCTACAGACATCAGATTATTTAAATCCTAGAATATTGAAAGCACACTAAAATAAATAAGATCAATTATATAGTTTATATTACTAAAGAATTCATTTTACCCATGACTTAGCATCTGATTCTTCAGTAAGTTGTATTGTTTATCCCTCCTATTCACAACCCCATTATAAACAGATAGAGATCTATCTATCTATATATATATAATCCCTACTCACTGGCCTGGAAATCATACAGGGCTTATGCTCAGTAAATATAGATTAAGTTGACTAATAATAGCTGATTTCAGTTTTTTTCCTTCTATGATATATTTCTGCATTCCCAAACACACACATACACCACACACACACACCATTCTTTATCATTTCAGTCTGTTTTTGTTTTTTACCTTGAAAGAAGAAAAAAAGACAACAAAGGGTAAAACTTACTGAGAGAGTGATAAAATCTTACTAGCTGTTTTTAAAATTGTAGGTCAAGTAAACTAGAATAAAGAAAACATAGATCAAAAATAGATTTTAAGGGACGCCTGGGTGGCTCAGTTGTTAAGCGTCTGGCTTTAGCTCAGGTCATGATCCCGGGGTCCTGGGATCGAGCCCCAGGTCAGGCTCCCTGTTCGGTCAGGAGCCTGTTCTCCCTCTCCCACTCTCCGACTTGTGTTCCCTTTCTCACTGGCTGTCTCTCTCTCTCTGTCAAATAAATAAATAAAATCATTTAAAAAATAAAAAAAATAGATTTTAATAAACTTAGATACCTGGTTAAAGGATGGTTTGATTGCTGAATAGATTGAATTTGCTTTCTCTAAATAATATACATCTATTGATATCACATTTAGAGAACCCCATAACTTCCTTTGAATTTTGGGAATAAATGAGTAAATATGAGATAATATCTCAAGTACAATATAAAATATTTGAAGAGAAGGACCAGTGAGAATTGGGTCTGATTCCAAAACAAACAAATAAACAACAACAACAACATAAAAAACAGGATATGGAGAAAGTATTTTAGAAAGTCTGAAATCTCATTACTAATTCAGAGGTTATGTGACTAAAATTCAATTCTTTGAACCACTCTCTATACTAAAAAATAGGGTTCCAAGGAAGTACATTATTGCCATGACTTAACATGAGTCTTCCTGACGTATTTATGAAAAATATCCAAATGCCTTATTGTAGTGTAAATGTCCCACAAGCCCTGCACTCTGCCTGCCATTGACCCTTATCTGATATTTTCTCTATCACCACATATTATCTCATCTTTGGAAAGTTCCAGTCTCATTCCCTTTCTATTTCCTGGTCTATAATTGCAATTTTCTTTTCACAGATCACCTGGACAAACTGGTTCTCTTTTATAATTTAGAAATTCATATCAGTCTTTTTTTTAAAAAATACAGAATTTTGTCTATCATAGAGAATTAATTGCCTTCGCCCTTTTCACTAGAAGGTATGTTCTATGAAACCAGAATATACATTATTTTTTTATCTTTTTTACAGTTTTAATCCTAATACCCTGGATGGGACCTGACTTATAATAGGTAACACATTTATGTTTTATGAATACAAATATAACTACTCATTTGTTGAATAAATATAATAAAGTTAGGGACAATCAAAAGAGAACATCTTCTAATTGGCTTACTTAGAAGTGATTCTGCATTTTGTAAGAATTACCTGGGTATTATCTGTGAGATATACAAATATTTCTTTCAGGCTTAATATTAACATCCTAAGTTTCACTCATTACTATAGTGTTTCCTCTCAATGCCACATGGTTTCCCATACTATTTTAATCTCAATTTTTCTGATTTTATTCTATAATAGTTTTAATATTGTAAATGGCCCCAAATCATTGCTGGATAAAACCTTAGCATGGAGGAATACTTTTATAATAATCACCTTCTTCCTTTCCAGAATACTTTTCATTTCCTTTGGACTCTTGATTTAAGGAAATCTTTGGACTCAGGATCTAAGACTAAATGTTAAAAAAATCAACAGGGCACGTCTACAACAACACAGAATGTAATATATATACATATATATATATATGTGTATATATCTCCCAAGATGGCAGGAAAATTTATTCCACGTTTTGCACAAAAATAATTTGACTCATCGCTGGTGTTAACATTTGATAAGCCAGTGTTATGTATTTATTTTCGTTATACAAACAGTGAAACTATTAAAAATGGAATAGAATCAGTTGTTAGTGGAACATTTAACATAATTTGAAAACTGTTCTTATAACAGAAAGAGCATGGTATTTAGAATAAGAGACCTGTAATCAAATCCCCAAAAAAGTCTCATAGTAAGAATATCATCTTGTGTTCACTTGGAAAATTCTGGACTTGCAAACCAAGTGAAGGGCTGAAAAGCCCTGGTAGACAAAAACTGGTTATTAATGAATTTTATCTTTAGTAAACTACTTTCTCTAATATGAATTTTTCTTCAATATCTTAGGGGAAAATACTACATTACTGGGACTTTTCAAAGAGCAATGCATTCCCCTTATCTTTGCGCCAATTGCCAAGAAAAAAATATTTAACTTTTCTCAAACTTTGTTTTTAATCAATAAAATGGGAACTGTTATATATTTAATAGGGTTAATAATAAAAGTAACCAAGATTGGCCACCTAAGATGACTTACACGTAATTTCTCATTCCTCTTTGGTGATACATTAAGCTGACATTTCATAATGAAGTCATCACAAATGACTGTTAAAGAAAATAATATAATTCTACAACTAGAAAACACCAAGTATTTCACTTCCTACTGGATCTGTAGCATACAGGGAGTGTACTGATGTAAATAATGTAAAGCTGTTGATGGGCTTGGGACTAGAATCTAGCAAAGAGTACATACTCGATGAATGTTCTTCTACCCTTTTATCCAATTATCTCCCTTTGTTTTTTTATTTCCTTGCTTTATTTGCATTCTTTTCTTATATGATAAAGGAAAAATTTATGTTAGCTAAAATATACAGAGTCAAAAAGATGCACGTTGCTTCAGGAAAAGTGGATATACGAAGTCCAAATGTGCACAGGACCAAACATATGCCCCCATAGGTTTACAAGATGATTTAATGGTAGTTTATATTTTGTACTCACCACAGCTCAAAGTCAATTACTCTATTGCTCTAAGATATTTACAGTATTCAGACCACCATATCTCTCTTTCCTTCATTTCTTCCTTCCCTTCTCCTCCCCCTTCTCCTCTTCTTTCATTCTCTTCCTCCTTGCAATTTGAAGAAAAAATGATGAGCCAAGGCCACATCCCTGTCAGGGCATTTCTCATCTCACTAAAAGCAAGGTATATTTCAAGCAATCAGTATGTATATAGACATATTCTATTAAGATAGTAATTAGTGGCAGTGGACTTCAGTTATATTAAAAGACTTCTTAATTAGCAATAAAGAACACAACTTCACTCGCATTTTAATGACAGCATCAATACTTGACAATGTCAAGTCACCTTGTTAAGGAAGAAAAGAATGGTTAATTATAATGTAAATAAGTCACCTCTCACATATTTAGAATGCATATGTATCCTATAATATCTTTTTTCTGAAATATAAAAATATTCTGAATGCCATTGTACTTTCTACTGATCAATTACCTTGGAGTGAATGCACTGTAGGACCAAAAAAAAAAAATCTTGGAAAACAGCTACAAGCATGTTCTTTTCAGTCTTTTCTGAAATCAGGGACAGTTGCAAATGAATATATTGAGTTTCACATGTTAATTTTATCTTGGTATACCGTGAAGAACTGTGACATACAGTAGGCGTTGGCTTCAGAATTCTAGTCCTCTTCCTTACTATATAATGGCCACTATAATTGTTATTAACATTTTGAACACTAATTTCAATGTTCTATTTTTAAAACTAAATAAGAAAATGAATGTAAAGCTGCTTATAGGTTTGTCATCAAAAATATTTCTCTTGTCCTTTCCTCTCTATTAATAGTAACAAAAGTTTTTTACTGGGTGGTAGATATTTTCAAAACATATAAAAGCTACTAAAATATTCTTGAAATGGTTTTGAATGCAATACATTTAAAATGCAATCACTATAAAAATTCATGTCTATTCTTGTTTACAAGGTAGAAAAAAAGAAAAGCTTAAAGACACAAAACAAGTATGTAACATCAGGGAATATATCTCAGCCATCTCTACCTCTGTGTCAATTACTAATTTATTGTCTCAGCTCCAGATTCACTGTACAGTGTGTGCTTTGATAATAGATTTCCTTTAAGCATTTCTCCATTAAAGTGAGCCCTGTGCTAAGCTTCTCAATAGCAGGTGCTATAGGGACATTGCAGGAAGAAGGGGTTCTCATGCACTTTCTGGCTGCTGTGAGCTGTCTGAACGTGAGAACACACCATTAAGCCTGCCCCAACCGTGTGTGCAAAACATGGTCCCTGGATGACCTTCAAGCCTTGACTTGGTGATAACTTTCTCTATGAACCTCTCAACACAAAAATTAGTGCCTCAAAGGCTTCCTGACTGCACAGACTTCCTGATTGCCCCCTGTAAGCCCATGCGCAGGTTGTCTGCAGCCAGGAGAGCCCTCATCTAACCACATTCACTATCTCTGCAAACCCAGGTATGTTCTGCCTTTCCCCCCATGGGTTCTATCTAACAGAACCAGCTCCCTCTGCAACTCCCCCTCCACCCATCCTCCTCCACAGGACATGTCAAGAGTTCCTACTTGCTTCCTGGTTGCACTTGGAGGGTTTGCTGCCTGCTTGTTCAGTTATTGTGGATCAACTTTTGCTTGGACAAATCAGCAAATTTTACCACTCTCCAGTAGATCGAACTATACCTTTTCCATTGAGGTATGAATCCCAGCCTTGGGACGAGACCCCTTCCAAGTTTTGTTCTTCTTTGTGTTCTTTCCCTCAGCCACAGGGTACCATAAAGACTTTCATTATACCTTATAGTTACTTTTCTATCATAGTTTAATGATTTTTGTCATTAATTTTTTTTTTTCTGTTTAAACCACTGTACAGTTTCTATCTCCTGACTGGACCCAGAATGATAAATCTATGCCATTTTTTTATGCTACTCCCCAGGCCTATGGAAAATACAAATTAAACCTTTGCTTTTTAAATCACAAATCAACATTCGCCTTTTTTTTAAACATCCACTGGTCAACTTTGAGCTCTCTCTTACTAACAGATATTTTTGTGTTTAGTCATATACTCTCCTATGTTTGTCTTAAAACTCAGTAGGCTATTAGACAAATAATAGATATAAAGTAAGTGATTAAGTCCAGGAACAAGATTCACAAATATAAATATTGTAATATACTAAGATGGTGACATGACATTTTAGCAAATTTGAAAGCATTCTCGTGACTTTCAACACATAAAAGAGGTGCAAAAGAGAATAAATATTTAATTATATGTGTGCAAATAGGAAACTGAAGCTCAGAGAGAAAAACTAACATATAAAGCCAACAATGCTGTAACACTGAGTGAGGATATTACCTCAATAGGTCTAACTGTAGAGTTCATGTTTACCTATAGAGTGAACTATGTGTGCTCAGTTTATTGGCTTTAGATTGGAGAAGAGAAGAGAAGAGAAAAGAGAAGAGAGAGAAGAGAAGAGAAGAGAAGAGAAGAGAAGAGAAGAGAAGAGAAGAGAAGAGAAGAGGAGAGGAGAGAAGAGAAGAGAAGGAGAGGGGAGGGGAAGGGAGGAGAGGGGAGGGGAAGGGAGGGGAGGGGAGGGGAGGGGAGGGGAGAGGAAACAATTCAAAAAAAGAAAAGAGAAGGGACTGAAGGAACAGTGTAATTAAAAAGGTTTGGGGAAAGATGGATTAAAAGGTTTTTAGGACCTATTAAAATTTTAGACTGATATTGCATATACTGTAAGAAACAGAGTTGTTTTATCCTAGAACTCATTCATCTTCCACCACACTGGATATAAACTTTGGCACTTTTGTAAGGAAATGATGGAAAGAAAGATATTCATATTATTTTAATTTTTCATTGAGTTTGAATCATAGCCCCCAATAGAAGGAAAGATGTATGTATTTTACAGTAAAACTAGTTAAATTAACAAATGTTCCAAGAAGTTAATATAGTATGCTAGAAAACTGGTCTCATAATTTGCATCAAAGTGTCTGTTTTAAAATTTTATATCTGTTGATTCTGATAAAAAGATATCATCAAGGAAGTAAATAATGTATTGATGCTCATCAGAAAATTAAGAAAATCATATAATTGAATTTATTTGCAATTAAAATATTCATAATGCTGGTATAAAATCGAAATACTTTAGCTTCTACTATAATAGACTAGTTAATTAGAAGTGGTAAAATACTTACCAATTTATGTTAAAGACAATGTTAAAATTAAAAAAGATACAAAACATATTCAATATCATATCAGCTTCAGAATATAGTCTTTGCTGGGAGCCAAGTATATTTATCATAGTGGGGAAAGTTTCACATTAAGGTATATAGTAATTGTGACAAACTGAGAGCAAGAAAGGAAAGTTATACAATTTTTAAAAAAAGCTTATAAAATTCAACTTGCCCTAGCATCCATACTCTTACATTAATTAGGTTATCTTCTTTAGCTATTACAATGAACAATAAAATATTTAGTACAATCCTGACAATGTGAATTGAAGGGGGTATCAATTTTAACCCAGAACAGAAAAGCATCTGCTGTGACTTTCACATCCATTCACATAGCAGGGCTAGTGTTAGCAATTTGAAATCATTTACTGCAATGCTGTACTCAGACTAGAAGGATACCAAGGCATTACAACCTGTGTAGTTAAATGAACAAAGAAATCAACAACAAATTTATTAAACATGGATAGGTCTTAAAGCATTCTCTGAAGACAGGACTGTACTTCTTTTAAATATGTATCTTGTTTTCCTTTTTAAAAACAATGTATGCTGCATTTTATCAAATATATATGGTAATTTGCTTCAGAAAATATTTGCATATTAATCATGAATACAAGATGTAACAAAAATGAATGTCACCTATAGCAAAATCTATGTAAAATACTACCATAAAGCAAGCAGCAGGAATTCTCTAAATGGAAAAAGATAAATCACATTTAATAAATTATAAACAGGGAAAAATGCATGCCAAAATTTTCCTTGAGGCTCATAACCTCAGTACCTGAATATAATTATTTTAAATACTAAAGTTGTTTTTCTTGATATCTCTGATGGATTGTTCCTGACAACTTTTCTACTTCCTATTATAATTTTTGTGAATATTGAAACTCCAAATACAGCAAGGTATGGTTGTACTGCTGAAATTCACTGTAAGAAATGTGGAATTCACATAATCGTATTTAGGGAAACAGGTCACTTTTACCTAGCTTTTTAATTTATATTTAATAAATTTTCAATTTGGCAAACATGTTGGTCATTGGGAATTACTTTCAAAATGTATTATCACATTCTCATTTTCTTGCTTTGTCAAATATTCAGTTGAGAAAACATTTGCAATATTTTTATATTTCAAATGCAGTTTATTTAGGAATCTCTCTTGCAGCAGAAATAGTCCTACAGTTATGGTAGGGATTCTGAGTAGTAGATAAAAAAAGGGAAATTTGATGAAATAATTGGCAAATAAAATATATATATATGTATATATATAAAATCTTAGTAACATGATAAGATAAAAACTCCGCGTCACAAACCAGAAAGCACAAAAGTAATTGTCTTTATGGATCTGATAGCTTAGAGTAGAGACCATGAGCTCTTGTTCTAGAATGCCTGGATTTGATCTTGATTTTTCCATTAACTGGTTTTTGTTTTGTTTTTTTTGTTTTTTTTTAAGATTTTATTTACTTATTTGACAGATAGATACATAGCGAGAGAGGCAACACAAGCAGGGGGAGTGGGAGAGGGAGAAGCAGGCCTCCTGCCGAGCAGGGAGCCCGATGCGGGGCTCGATCCCAGGACCCTGAGATCATGACCTGAGCCGAAGGCAGATGCTTAACAACTGAGCCACCCAGGCGCCCCCCATTAACTGGTTTTATAACCGTGGGATAATTATCTAACCCTCATTGCTGCCATTTCATTATCTGTAAGATAGAGATTAATATGAGTAACACTAATCATGGATTTCTTAGGAATATTAGTTCACATATATGAATTCATACATGTGAATATTAGCTAATATGTATTTAATATATTGGTTAATGCTAGGGTCTGAATATCTGTCCTCCCAAAATTCATGTTGTGATGGTATAAGGATGTTAGTTTTTTTAGCAGGGGATTAGGTCATGAGGACAGAACCCTCATGGATAGGATTAGTGCCCTTATTAATAAAAAAGACCTTGAAGAGCTCATTTGCTCCTTGTGCTCTGTGAAGTTAGAGCTGGGAGGAGCCATCTATGAATAGTGGACTGATCAGACACAGAATCTGCAAGTGCCTTTATTTTGGACTTCCCAGACTCCAGAATTGTGAGAAATAAATTTGTATTATTTATAAGCCACCCAGTCTATGGCATTTTGTTATAGCAGTCTGAAGGGACTAAAACAGTTAATATATGTTAATATATATTAATTAATATATGCTAAAGTGCTTAAGGGCGTATTTGACTTACTATTTACATTCAGTAAATATTAGTTGTTATTATCAAGTCTTTCTTGTTAAGTGCTTACAATTCATTCTACAAAAAGAGTATTATTTACATCCAAATTCATTTAATTTATTAATGTAAACCAATTAAAATGCAGGATTAATTTATATTTGCTTTACATTAGAACCATATGTGAATCAATCTACCCTTTGGCATGTGAAAGATAAAGACCCCAAAATAAAAGAGACTGAGATAGGGTAACTGAAGGACCCCATAAAAATCTTTTCCTGTTATTCTCATTAGGGCTTACACCATCACCTACACTTGACTCAAAGTTCAAATAATGTATGTCCTCCTTGTGAGGGACATGGAGTTAATGGTTTCTTTCAAGTCTTCCAGCACAATAGATAACATCTAAGGAAAGACTGGGCAAGAATGAGCAGGTGGGGCCATACTGTGCGCATTCCAACCCACTAGCACTAGACATCTCAATGCCGAGAACCCCTGGCTCCAAAGAATAAGTGACTTATGGAGAACACCTGGACCCTTGTCCTTGTTCTGAATGGTTCCTGGATTCCTGAGAGGGCATGTACACAAGACCACAATCCTCAATAAAAACCCCGGACCCCAAACAAAGATGAGACTCTGTCTTTTTCCTTTCCGGGTCTCCTGGATGCTGTCTGCATCTGCACTCTAGATCTTCAATAAACCCTGCTCACGCTTCCTGTCAACTCGAGTTTGATTTCTATCCTGTGCGAAGCCAAGAACCTTCTTGGCTGGTTCTGTGGGACTCCATGTGGGTCCTTGGACCTGTCCTGCTGACATCAAAACTGCTAAAATTCAAATGCACATAATTAATGTGCACATTTTCCAACATTTTTTAATGACACATTATGACATGTGGTTTAGTCATTCTTTCTGGTCAACAAAATAAATATGTAAGGGCCTATAAATGAAGAAAAACATTGCTTTAAAACTAGACTTCATTGGAAGCCAAGCTTCCTCACTCTCAGCTGGTGGGGGCTGGGGGGCAGGTGGTAGGTAAGGGGGGCACAGCCTTGCTCCTTGGGGTGGTAATAAGGTCCTGATGGGATGGTGCTGTCCGGGCTCTGGCACAGACCAGTGCTCATGAAATTCTGTGTTTCCTGGTTAAATATCATAGGAAGGCCTGAAGGGAGGGGTCCTGGCAAATAGATATATGGCCTGGGGACACAGGGGACATTAAGGCAAGAAAGAATCATTATTGGGGAGGAGGCAGTGAAAAAGGGGAGAAGGACTAAGGGACCTACAAATCTACTGAAGAAGTTCCTGTACAGGCCCAGCCCTCCATCCTCAAGTTTTGGGCAGTCCTAAAATGTCCCTTCTTCCAGTTTATCCTTGCCACTGGATGCCCAGCATGCTCTTGCCAAGCTCCTGCTTCAGCTCCAGCCTACTCCTACTCCCAACCACAAATCAAGACCACCTTTCTTCACAGTCACTATTTATTATTTTTCTCTTTTTCTTTTTGTAAGAAGCAGTCACAAAAAACAACAATTAAAAAAAAAGAGTTTTGTCAGGAAAATGCTGGGAAAGTTTAAATTGGTAATTAATGACATGATTATTGCATTAGTTTTTGGAGTGTAAATATGCTTAATGACTCCTTGAATTCATTCATTCATATGTATACCAAGTTAGTAATGTTAGTTCAGTATAATTCAAGATTTGGGGACTATAGCAACAGTGAACAAGACATATAAAGTCTCTATCCAAAAGCAAAAGAAGGGAAACAAATGTTAAGTAAATAAATAAGTGAAATTCAGTAAGTAGTGTTATGTAGTAAATAAAACTATGATGTTCAGAGTAGCTGGGATATGAAGGTAATTTAGAAAAGTTGATGAAGTCATGAAATCTGAAATCAGAAAGGAACCAGTCATTTGAGAATGTGGTGACCACTTACAATACGGTGGGTTTTTTAAGGCACAGGAAGGAAGTTGTCCCACTTAGAACACTGAACTAGGGGAGACAGGGATTCAAGATTAAGGGTCTGTAACCAGTTGTGGTGTGTGTGTGTGTGTGTGTGTGTGTGTGTGTGTTAGGGGGTGTGTTCCCCCATACTAAGCAAGCAGTTCTGCAACACAGGCTGGGTGACCTTCAATTCAACTCAATTCTGACACCATTTACCCAGAGATAGCATCAAATTTCACAGGTTAAGGGCTCAGTTCCACAAAACTGCCCTCCTCACCCAACTTCAGATGCCAGTCAGAACTCAGATTGTCACCTGTGCTTCTGACCAGCTTTCCACAACCCCCTACTTGGTTTGATTCATTTGCTAGAGTGGTTCACAGGGCTCGGGAAACCAGTTTACTCACTAGGTTACCAATTTATTACAAGGATATTAAAGATGAAGTATTAACATAGGGTGAGGTCTTGAACAAAGGAACTTCTTTCCTCCTGGTGGAGTCTGGGACCTAGACAGCGGCACATGGAAGTGCTCCTGTTCATTAACCTGGAAACTCTCTGAACCCCAGTATTTTTGCTCTTTTATGGGGGCTTCAGTATATAGCTGTGATTGATTACATCATTGTTCATTGATGATTGATTCAAACTCCATGAAATTTCCAACCCTCTACTCTAGGTTTGTTCCCATGGCAATCAACCCCCCTCTGAGTTCAAAAGCCAGCTCATTAACATAACAGAAGACTTTTGTTGCTGTCATTACTTAGGAAATTTCCAGGGTTTTGGGGGTTTTGCCAGAAATTGGGGTTAAGACCAAATATATATTTCTTATTATAAATCACAATACATCACAGAGATGCAATTTGAAATATAGATGGTAGCAGATCATGTAAGTTTAGACTTAAAATAGTCTTCTAAATGTAGAAAAACATAAAACCAAACCTGGAGATTCCAACAGATGAGGGAATTTATCTAACACATTTGGGTTCTGTAAGAAGTATGTCATATAGAGGACAGAGTAGTGAATTGAGATAGTAGGCTATCATAATACTCTAAATGGAAAATAAGAATCTTGTACAATAGTGGTAACAGTGAAGCTGGAAAGAAATGAACACATTGGGCATTTATTATGAAGGCAACTCTAAAAGCCCTTTGAAGGATTAATTGCAGGTGATAAAGAATAAGTGGAATCAAGATGGCTCCTAGGTTTTCAGAGTAAGCAACTAAGTGGAGAGCAGTTCAATTGCTATTTACAAACATGGAAAAGATGAAGTGAAGGGATAGCTTGTGGAGACCGAAGACAAACAATAATTCTATTTGAGCATGTTAAGTTCAAGATGCCAATTGGACACTTAAATGGAAATGTAGCAGGTAGTTTTATATGTGGTTCTCTGGTTCAAGGGAGAAGTGGGGATTAGAACTTAAATCTGTAAATTACCATTATATAATTGGCTTTTAAGGTTAAAGTATGTGGATAAAGAAGTTAGGCTATGATTAAATCCAAGGGAACATTTAACTTGAACAAAATGAGAGGAATTGAAAAAAAAAATTTCTAAGAGCTAAACAAAGAGATACGAATAGAAACTTAAGTTGTATAGAATAAAATCAAGACAGAAAACAAACATGGTATAAAGCTCCATTTGATAATGAAAATAGTATTGTCATAAGCATACAAATAATGATAGATAAAAATTATTTACGTTATGTTTATATTCCATATAACATTTGCCAGACAATGTTCTAGGCTCTTCATCAATGTTAACTCATTCAAACCTCATAGCAACCCTTTTAGGCATTTGACAATAAGATAAATGGACATAGAAGATTCAATATAGTTCTAAAGATCACCCACATGATAAGTGCCAGCCATTTGATTTGAACCACATCTAAACTTACAATGAATAATGTTTCCCTAAGTTATAGGAAAATTTTTTTAAGTATATGGTTTGAAATAAATTAAAGCAAAAAAAAAATTTAAATAGCAGGCAGTGTACAGTTTGTGACTAAATACAATTACATATAAAGCAAAAACATAATGTACAGCATTGATAATAGTTTGAAAGTTATGAAATGAATCAACATGTATAATTTTTTCATGTATAATTTTTTTAAAAGTTAGCAATCTGATTAAAGTAATACTTGCTTGTATAATTTAATCTTTCATTAAATTAATAAAACTTGTTAAATCTCTTTCATACTTTTTAATAATTAAAATATAAGTGATGTTTTAGAAATACAATAACGTGTGATTTATTCAGCTTCCTGACACTTCACTGATTAAATGGCTAATTCTGTTGATCTTATTGACTATTAAATCATATTTCTTCTTTTACCAGTCTATGTGCACACTATCTGAAATTTAAGGCTGGGTCAGAGAGGCATGGTAAAGAGAAGTATAGTTCTTCAAAACATAGTATTCAGATAGCTGCAGTTCTCAGTCAAAGCATTTGTTAGTTGGATCATTCCAGGTGAACCTCTCTATTCCAAATACATTAGGACAGAATATCTATTAAGTATCACGAAAGATTCTACATAAATAGCTGGAAATTCTAATCAACAGTATTGGAAATTCTAATCAACAGTATTTACTCTTTGTTCAAGTTAGGCATTCTATACAATTTCTATCCTGGAGGATTTTTTTTGTTAAAATATGTTTAATAAGCCTTTTAAAATTATTTTGGAGGGATGGATATTAGCAATCAAGGGCACATGCAAAAGGGATTTTTATCTCCGTATGAGATGGTCAAGGTCAAGTTAAAATTATTCTAGGCAGTTTTTCTCTAAATTTATAAATACAATTTGCTGTCATTGTCATTAACTTTACTTTTCTTTAAGTTTTATTTTTCTCTAATGTAAGCTATTTTGGTATTGTTCAGTGACACATTTTTCTTTGCAATGAGCTCAGTACTTTCTAGCTGAAAAGATATAGCATGTGGTATTCCCAGATTTAATTAAATGAAATACAATTTATATATGAACCACATTGAGATAGAACAAAAAAGCTCAACTAATTTTAATTTCTAGAGAAAACACAAAGCAGTGATTCCATTCACAACAACTGCCACATGACTACCATAAATAGACAATTTAAAAACCATGTCAAAATTTATTCAGAGACACATTATGAAAATATTAGGAAAGAGCACAGATCGGACAACATCTTAAAAGCTATCAGAGGATAGGTCAGAAACCACATAAAAATAAAATCAAGGATATAAAATAAGAACTCTACCAACAATGTGATACAATGTAGACTTTTTGATATTAGCAAAGACCACACTTAATCATAGGGTGTTTTTATGATCCTGTAACCATATTTTATATTTCATAATGAAACACTATCAGAATCTTCAGAGTGGGCAAATCTCCGGTAATAAATTTGTCACAATGTGATAAATCCAAGCAGAGTGAATCAAGATATAAATATAAAACTTTGAAGTTTTCATCCACTTTGGCTCTTAGGGAGACTTGACTAGACTGGCAATGTCAATGTAATGAACTGTAGTGAAGGGCTTATCGAATTTTTCTTAGGAAAAGAAATATTGTAGGAAAAGCAAGGTCATTCTCTTGTCATAAAAATCGTGAGTATCAAACTTGGAAATAAAGCATTTATATAGTATATAATAAAACAAAGCATTTAACTTTTACTCTTGATTTTTTTTAGTTTAAAAAAATCTGTTTAAGTATAAACAGCTGCATCATCAATATGTATAACACTGCCTAAAAGTTGTTCTTGAAGTGAACTGGGTTCAAACTGAAGATTAGGAACTGAGCTGCAGGATTCCCAGGTATATTTGTTTTGTCTCAACTAAAGTCTTGCACACTTATTTCTGTGTATAACTAAAGTGTCATTCCCTGAATGCTAAGGCATGTCACATAAGTTCAAAAAGACATATGAAAATGGAATAATTGAACACCTGTTGAAGAACTCAATTAAAATTTAAGAAACCCTGAAAATATAACATTAAAGTAGAAATAAAAAAGAAAATATTTATTGTTAACCTAAGCTAGCAATATACTTTTCATATTTCTTTTAGAATTATTCAACATCATATAACATGACAGTAATGCTTCAACAAGTATTTCAACTGCTTGGTCTAAAGAATTTTTTAACAAAAGTGTTAAAGATCTATATTAGTTGCCAACATAGTAAATGAAATTAAGAGAATTATATTTTAATTCTGTGGGAGTAAGAAAAACTATGCTTATAGGCTGAAGGTAATAATTCACAAAGGAGAGAAGAGTGGAGAGCTAGAATGGAGACATGGGGCTGCCAGGTGGGCACAATAAATATCCCCAACCTCTCTTTCTTCATTCTGAACTCTAGCTGGCCATTAGCTGGACCCACCTTCCCCAAAAGGGAAACATGCATGATTTAGTCAGTAGAATTTTGGCCCCGGGGCACAACCTAGGAAGGGAGAAACAAATAATGGATTAGGCTAGGGAGAAAAGCAGGGCAGGTGGAGCAAAATCAGCACATTTCCTCTTTTTCCAAAATAAAGGATTCTATTAGAAATCTTAATCCATATTACAGATAATGAAAGAATGAAACAGTGTTGTGTGGACCAACACTTCAGAAATAAGTTTCCTAACTAAGAAAATAAGATAAGACATTGGGTTTAGTTTTATTAAATATTCATATTTAATAAGAAATATTATTAAAATGAATAATCAATATTTCTACCTTTAGTAGGAACATTGTTATATTTAGGCGTCTCATGAAAAATGATATCTATTTATTTTGATATATCCCATATATTTTATGGGGTCCAAATAAATATAATTGTGACTATGTTTTCATTTTTTCAATTTACCAGTCCTTACCCAGCATTCATACTAAGATTTCTTTTAAATGAATTCCTACTGGTATTTTTGAAGTACAACATTATTTGTTGTATGTTGTTTTTATATGTTAGACACGAAGCTGTACAGACGAAAGGTCATTTTTTTCTACTATAAAAATTGACCTTAAATATATTTTGTCCAGTTTTATTTTTTGTTTCAAAGCAACACAAATTATCAAAATTATTTAAAATACTTGTTCATGGTAATGTTTCTATATATTTTACAGAAGAGGTCAATGAACAATTGTTTTCTTATTCTATAAAATACAAAAAATGCAAAGCAAACAGATATACTAATGAAAAGTTCCAATAATCTTTAAAAACAATAAAATTTTAGTATCATTTAAAAGATGGAAAGATATGCATTCCCTAGGAGCCTCTATTTTTGGTGATTTTACAATATACAATATGTAAGTTGACTCATACTTTCAAATATATGTAAGGAGTTTTAATTCTTTGAATAATTATTTCTGATGTTAGTATAATAACAAAAATAAATGGGGATTACAATTATCTCTAATTTTGCTAAATAAGCAATTTATAAATACAAAACAAAAATTTTTAAATGAATTTCATCTAAAGAAGAATGTTACCGATTGAATACAAGGTGACAAATTATTGTCAGTATTAGTAGTAACCTGCGCATATTATGAGTTGACGGTTTGATATTGCATTAAAACCTCATTAAATCAAGGCACTTCAATTTCTGAATTAAAAAAATAATTTGGTCTTATAAGAAGTTTATCTTTTCCTTTCTTAATAATAGCAACGTGTTTTAGAATTTGCTGTGTGAACAAGACTATGTTAAGTGTCTTATATGCATCACTTTATTCTTCTAACAAATTTAAATAAAGCTATTATCCTAAATATATAAAGCTATATAAATAGATGTAAATCTATCTAAAATTCATATATCTATATTCATGCTTATTTTACAACTGAAGAAATGAAGAATCAGAAAAATATAAACTGATACTGAATACAGAACAGTTAAATGGCACAGACCAACTCAAAGTGACTCCACAGAGATTTTATATTATTTTCTTCACTTGTATGAAGGCGTGGTTATTTAAAATATGCAAGTAAAAGTTAATAAATATTCATGGCTAATGAGTTGAATAAATAACATATTACAGATATAAATTTATAGTAATATGTACAAATACCACACATACACATACATAGTCCACACATTATCTTATCTCTTAAGAGCCCACAATCTACCAGGAGTTAAAAAGTTCACCAAAGAAGAATATGAAATTACTTGTCTAAAGAGTTTTGAATCTAATTGAAAAAAAATAGTATGCATATGAGATAATCTATATCATACAGAGAATAAGTACTTCAGAAATGTTAAGAAGAATAGAGTTGTTGTGGGTTAGGTAGTTTTTAAGGAGTGCACAGAACCTGAAATGGGAATTGAGGCAAATTTAAAAGTTGTATTAGGAATAGAGCACTGCTATAGATACTAGAATATGAGTATCCCAATTCCATAGGATTTGCATTTAATAATAATTGTGGAACTTCCAGAAGAAAACATCTTCACAGAAAATCACTTGAGTTGACTGCATTATGACTTCTCCAGATCAATACTGTATTAGTTCTAGGGTACAGATGTCCATAGGATAGTAATGCAAGCTATTATTCTTTTCTTAACAGCATTTCAAACATCCTCTAACTCAATCAAAATCTTGATGGCTTTTGCAGTACTAAGGCTAAAATATTTATGAAAGGATTCTAATCTCCTTTTAGTGTGTCTGTAGTCATAATCTATCACATTGCAGATTTATATAATCCTCACTTTAGAGTATTACAGTATGTTTGTTGTAGTAATCCTTTTTAAGAATTACCCTGCCAAATCACCTATTCGTAAATTTCAGAATCTAACAATTTAGAGATGTGTGTCACATAGAGTTCATTTCCCTTGTTCTCTATAATCTTTGGAATCTAGTATGTTAGAGTTAGTCATCTTCATTTAGGTTCCCTGGCTTCAAGGTTGAATTTGTCTTTTCGATTTTACCTTTTGTAGCTATCACTCAGGGTATTCCTAATAAGATAATAAATATAAATCCTAAGAAAACAAAATTGGATTCAATTCTCAAGAGGATATTCAACTCTGAATTATTACAGTACTCACCCACATTCTATCTTTCTTAAATATGTATAAATGACATGTTACTCCTTATCAAGTTACTGTGTCTCTTGATATATTATTATAGAAGACAGGAGATTTAAGAATATTGTACATGTATTAGCACATATACACATCAGCGATTTTTTAGAGTTTACGCTAATGTTTTCTGTCATCTTGAGCTACTCAAAAATAGAGATGACATGGCTTTTTTGTAATAATCATAGAAAACGACATTTGCCTTAGAAGGTCAAGGATAAAGACATTATAGATTGACTGGACTATATACCATGTAATTGGGACGATTTCACTTGATAAACACTTTTGAAATTATTTTAACATGTTGTATTTTAGAACTGTTGTAAAATTCATTTGTAAGCCATAATTTATTTCTATAATGTTCTAATTCAACTAATAAATACTATTAACTGTCTTCTATCAATAGAGCACTTTAAATGTATTATTTCTATTCCTAAAGCCACTCTGCAGGGCAGGTATTAATTCTCTCAATTTTTAGGCATTCTTTTGTAAATCATATTTCTGCTTAATTTTGTTAGAGTTGCTTTCAATTTCTACTAAAAACAATGGACTAACATAGAATGCTAAAGTTCCTTTTGTTTTCTAATAATCAAAAAGATACAAACCTTGACTTTCTGCATGGGATTGAGTTCAATGTATCAGCATATTCTCATTTTTTATGATACCTATAAATCCAGGTGACATATATCATTTTGTGCATATGATAAAAAAAATAAAAGAAAGAAAACAGGCATGTTTTATTAATATAAGATGTGTGTTTATGTGCATAAATGCAAACAGATATATGTGTGAATAAATGTTGCTTTGATTGCTATTTACTTTATACTATCTGGGGCCTAACTAAATTAGGAAAATATATTTTTTAATATATTTAGGTGCAAAATCAAGAAGCCTAGATACTTTTATTTAGCTACAGCTGTATCATTTTATGAATCATTTGTCTTCTATCAGGGTTTTAATTACACTGTTTTTACATTATCCTATGATAGGAGTCAGTAATGTCTCAGGGTAGAAGATGATATTTAATTGCTTATTGTCCTTATAGTGTGAGGAAAAACCATTAAAAACAATGGAGGAAGGCAGGGAAAAAAAGCAGGAAGGAAAAAAAGGAAGTTTCACTGGACTAGAGAGAAACAGAACAAAGTGACAGTAAAAACCTATTAACTTTGTATTTTTCTGTCCAAGCAAACCTTTTTGGAACAGACCATAATTTCCATAACTTGAACAATTTATTAATGTATTGAAGCTACATTTTCGTTACAGGAATCTATAATTTCTAGCACTGGTTTTAAAAAGAATTTAGAAATTTATCCAATAAGCAATTGTATCATATTTAGCTGAAATATAGGTTTATAAAAAATAGTTGTTGATTTGATCATTAAAATTTATATTTTTAATCACCCTCTCTTTTTCGAAGACCAAAGGGTTCAGGAATATGAATTCAAAACTTTATATTCAGTTGAGACTTTAGAAGTTTTAATATCATAGCACAGTGTTATCTTGTTTCTAATAGAATTAGATATATAATAATTGGATTTTTTTTAGGCAATGTAGTATTACACCAATATTTCAATGTGTTAGGAAACTCTTCACCCAGTCATTCAGCAAAATAATTTGAATCTTTCTCAAAGCTTCTCTTTCTCTCACACTGCTCTCCCCATGTCTCTTTAAATACTATCAACCCTAGGGCGCCTGCGTGGCTTCACTGGTTAAGTGTCTGACTCTTGATTTCAGCTCAGGTCATGATCTCAGGGTCTTGAGATCGATCCCCAGGTTGGGCTCTGCTCCATAATCGATGTGGAGCCTGCTTAAGGTTCTCTCTCTCCCTCTGCCCCTCCCCCTCTAAAAAATTATATATACTATCATCTTCAGAATATATCTGAAATCTAAACACATCTCTCACAATTTTTCTCTTTCTTTATGTCCCCAGTACAAGGCACCATTTTTTTCTTCCCAGGAGAAATGCAATTACCTCCTAACTGGCCTCCCACATCATATTCTTGACTCTCACTTTATACTGTAACCTAGTGTGTATTATATTACACATAAACAATATGAAACACATATGCAAATTATGAAACAATACAATAAGAGAAACACCCATCATCTGAACACTCAAGAACAAATTAGTGCTAGGGCACCTGGGTGGCTCAGTTGGTTAAGCATCTGCCTTGGCCCAGGTCATGATCTTAGGGTCCTGGGATCGAGCCCCACATTGGACTCCCTGCTCAGTGAGAAGCCTGCTTCTCCCTCTCTCTTTGCCTCTCCCCTGGCTCGTGCTCTCTCTCTCTCAAATAAATAAATAAAACCTTAAAGAAAAAAAAAAAAAGAACAAATTTGTGCTAATATCACTGCATGTCTTTCTGTGCTCCCATTTTAAATCAAATTACCCTCTCGCTTTGAAACAACGTTTACTCTACAATTTGTTTTTTAATTTCATTTTTTTATTTTTTGAATATTTATTTATATATTTTAGAGAGAGAGAGCAGGGGGAGGGACAGAGGGAGAAGGAGAGAGAGAATCCCAAGTAAACTCCCCACAGAGTGCAGAGCCCAACGCGTGACGTGGCTCCATCTCACAACCTTGAGATCATGACCTGAGCCAAAATCAAGAGTCTGATACTTAACCAACTGAGCCACCCAGGTGCCCCTAAAATTGGTTATTTAATGTGAACTTTTTATATAGTTTTATCTAATGTATAGTTATCAAATATATATCTTGTTGGGTTTTAATATTCATTTTTATTAACTTCTTCCTCAAAGTACACATGGGGTGTTTTGGATCAGAGACATCTTTTTTTTTAAAGATTTTATTTACTTATTTGACAGAGAGAGACAGAGCGAGAGAAGGAACACAAGCAGGCAGAGTGGGAGAGGGAGAAGCAGGCTTCCTGCTGAGCAGGGAGCCCGATGCGGGGCTCGATCCCAGGACCCTGGGATGATGATCTGAGCAGAAGGCGGACGCTTAACGACTGAGCCACCCAGGCGCCTCTGGATCAGAGACAACTTATAGTAAATCATAAATGTTAGGTCCCTCCTTCCCCAAGTCCTTACCACTGGGACAATGCAATGAAAGACTGATAGAAAAAAATATGACAGGAAAATCCGTAAGTGAGGTGTGGGGAAAAAAATAAATAATCTCTGCTTTGTATACAGGAGAAAAACAAGGGAGAAAAACCTCTGTTTCTTGAAGAAGCCACGGAAAGGTTTCTAGGTTCTCACTGTAACATTTTAAAAATAAATACACCTCTTCAAGTGTCTGATAAGCACTGGGGTCGCTAGCTTTTTACAAACTAGAGGTATCTCAAAAGTCCAGGCATCATTTTCTCCTGAAATGTAAAAACATGACTCTGGAGTTAAGCAAGTTTCTCTGAAGTTCTCTCACTATCCAGTTATAAATTAACTCCCCAAGGCTTGCTCTTAGCCAAGGATCCCAAGTATGCAGCAAAATATATTCAGAAAGCCCCACCTCTGCAGAAATACAAAAATATTTTCTCTTCAACCTACACATCCTAAAATAATAGTTTTAGGTTTTTTTCATATTTCTATTCATTTTTGAAGAAAAATACACCCAAGGGGTTCAAATATTCAAACATAAAGAGCTACACAGTAAAAAGAGCCCTGTTTTGTTCTTCATTTCTTGGATTCCACCTCAATACTCCATAATTAAATATTGTTTAGTTTCTTATGTTTCCTTCCAGAGTTTCTCAAATGGAATGTTCTGATTACTCCTTCTACATAAAAAATTACCCCAAATTTATGGCTTGAAACATTTATTTTTTTAAGTCTCATAGTGCTTGCAGAGCAGAGCAGGGATGGTCTATCCATGCTCTGCGATGGCTGTAGCTTCAACCAGGACAGTGCAAAGGCTAGGGTAATTCCAAAGCTGGCTTCTGGAATCACTGAAGACTCAATGTCACAAAGTTTGCCCCTAAGCTGAAATGACTGAAAGGTCAATCAGAGCACCTGAACCTGGCACCTCTATGTGGCTTGAATTTCACAGCATATACAGGTTTATTGGAGGTTTTACAGGGCATCTCAGGGCTGGTTCCAAGCACAAATGGTCCAGTGAACAAAGTACAAGCAGCATTGTTCTTATGGCCCAACCTCAACAGTTGTACACAGAGTGTAATACAAAATGAAGATGCCAGGCCACCTTGTTCAATAATTATTAAGAATTTTAAGACAGTGATGTTTAGAGCATTAAACTAAGTATGAGACTCATGAATGTGGAGTTCTATGTGACTTACAGGTTGCATGTCCACAAAGCTGGCTCTTGATTACATAGCTTCACCTCTGACACATTCTGTTCTTTACAAGCGAGTCACAAACCTACCAAGCTTCAAAGGGAGATCACTTGCATGCGACTCCTTGTTGAAAAGATTGTTGAAAAATGTGAGGTCATTTTCAAAAATAATTATAGAATTTAAGCAAATATAAATATCTGTATTGATTTTTCCTATTTTTCCACAAAATGTGGGGCATTATATATAAAATTCTATATCTTGATCATTTCACTTAATACTATATGTTGGATCTTTCATATAATCTTACTTCAAGTTTCCCCATTCTTCTATATAGCTGGATAATATTATATTTTTTTTATTTTATTATGCTATGTTAATCACCATACATTACATTATTAGTTCTTGATGTAGTGTTCCATGATTCATTGCTTGCATATAACACCCAGTGCTCCATGCAGTATGTGCCCTCTTTAATACCCATCACCAGGCTAACCCATCCCCCACCCCCTCCCCTCTAGAACCCTCAGTTTGTTTCTCAGAGTCCATAGTCTCTCATGATTCGTCTCCCTCTCTGATTTCTCCCCCTTCATTTTTCCCTTCCTGCTATCTTCTTCTTCTTCTTTTTTTTTTTAACATATAATGTATTATTTGTTTCAAAGGTACACGTCTTATATTAAGTAAATAATACCAGAATTTTACAATCCCTTGTAAAATGGACATTTACGTTCTTCCAAATCTTTTATTAAAACAAATGCATGTTGGAAGAGCTAAGGCTAATAAATTCAAGATCTCCAAAAGTAAGAAGCTAGGTCAAAAGGTTAATGCTTTTGAAACTTTATTCAATTGAATACAATGATTATTTTTATATAACATATATATATAATACATATTCAGACATAATAATACTGCTCTTCATAGTAGTTGTTTCCCTGTAGACCCCATTAACATGGGGAAGCACTTATTTTCCCATCTTGGTTTCTTACACCTTTGCCTTCAATGTTTACTATCAAACTTGTGATTTTTCACCAGTCTAATGGGCAAACAGTATTTGCTACTTGCAAGTATCATTTTGCATTTCTCTTACTATGACTGACTTTGAGTATCTTTCATATTTCACAGCCATTTATATTTTATTTTATGTTAATTATTTATTGATATCCAATATTTATTTATTTTTGTTATTTGTTCTTTCTTATTGATTTAAATGATCTCCTGTGGTATAAAAAAACTACCTACAAGATGAGTCATTCTGGCATTACTTGTATCTATATTTCTTAAACACCAAAATTATCATTTATAGAAGACTAAATAAATGTTATAGTAAATTTATCCATAAAAAAAAACTATGAAGCAGTTAATATATGAGCAAGCCCTTTTAATTTTCATCTAAATCTACTCCAACATATTAAAAAAACAAAGTGCAGAACACATTGCATTGTACTTCATCATTTTCATTTTTTAAATAATTGTATGTGTTTTTATAGGTATAAAAAATATACTTTGGGGGCACTTGGGTGGCTCAGTCAGTTAAGCATCTCTTAGTTTCAGCTCAGGTCATGATCTCAGGGTCCTGAGATCGAGCCCCAGGTAGGGCTCCATGCTCAGCATGGAGTCTGCTTGAGATTCCCTCCCTCTGCCCCTCCCCATGTTCATGCTCTCTCTCTCTCTCTCTCAAATAAATAAATAAAATATTTTAAAAAATAAAAAAAAAGCTTTTGAAAGTATACATAAGAGTAGTAATAGCAGATACCTATACAGGAAGAGGTCATTAGATAATGGAGGGAGGGCAGAAGTAATAGGATCTTTTTTTTTTACTATAATATTTTAATTTTTAAAAGGTGAATGTGATAACTATGTATAAATAAATAAATATACTTATAAAATTATTCAGAGTTAAAAATGGTACATATTGATCTCAATTTTGTATACTTTGACAGTCTGAGATTATTTTGTTTAATTATTTCTTTTTGAATGCTAGAAAAAATACTGGAATAATAGCTTCATCTTTATAAGGAGTGTTTTTTTTTTCTTTTTTCACCATTTGCTATTGTATCTCATGAAACTACATATAAATAGGTTTTTAAGGGAAAAGGAAATTTATCTGAAACAGAAACAAAAAAAATTGGACAATCAAGCCTTGTGTTGATGGCGATTTTTTAACTCAATTTGTTCTGATTTTATAATTATGAATTTTCGTATGGTGAAAATAATCATTAAACATGTTTTTCACTTTCACTTTTCATGATCTTTCTTAATAGGATTCTTCATGAGTTATTTCAGTTCTTCATATGTTTACTGACCAAAAAAAAAAAAAAAAACTGAGACATAAAGCTGAAAATATAGAGCAATAACATAAACTCAGATGTCCATAGAGACAAATTCTCAAATTTTGTGATTCTTATATGACCAGCTGAATCATTTTATTCTTAACATTTCTCTTTCAAATCTATTAAAACATCAGCAAGTCTCATTTTCCTGAAAGAAAAACTACCATGTATATGCCATTTTCTCATAAATTACCGATTCTGTTAATCTCAATAATTATTTAAGTCCATGACCTTTAACTATCAGTTCTGACAAAGGAGGATTATAATATATGGCACTGAGATATTTGGCATGTAATGAAAATGGTCCGATTTAATTAAAATGTAAGTTATTGTTAGAAAGAAAGGTCATACTAAGAAAATGTCATTTCAGAAGTATATTAGCAAGCACCCTACAGTGTTTGTTACAAGTAAAATACACAGTTAGTACCTGACATTTAGGGAGGAAATTGGAACTATTCATGATATATATTTGAACACTTTTGTGTTCTCATGTTGCATTTGTTCATCTCATTCAGATTATTTTTTAGTCAGATAAATGGTAGCTTTTGTTTTGGGTGCCCAAATGCTTTACTGATAAGGAAATTTATTTAAAACTTTAAAAGAGTAAATGTGATTTAGGGAATGTTTGAAGATTTTTTTAAAACACAGGATTTATGTTTATACTTACACAATTAAGATGTTGTAATTGCATAAAATGTATCTTTTATTGAGGTAATATAAGGTACACATTTCATAAGTTAACCTGTTGGAAGCATGAAAACTTGGTTCTCTGTGTACTGTCAATATTCCTATTAAAAGATTAAACTATTATTAGATATAGTATGTTTTATGGTGATACCTACTGGCGAAGTTGTTTGAAATTCAGTTTTGGGCATTTGTCCCTAAGAAATCAATGGATAAAGATGTTTTGGAGTCTTAGAGAGTGTGGAGAAATACATCAGTGATGGTACAAATTAATAACTTGATATAGGTAAGAAATAAAAATTATTTTTCCTTAAAACTACTCATTTCTACAAAAAATAGTAGTTCTATTTCTTTATTTACATCATCATGTGATTTGTTGAATACTAAAGCATGGAGACCTGAACTAAATTGGCATCTGGGCTCATTACAGATAATGCAACCTTAACTCAGTTTTTCCAGTTTTTTACTGCATGTTAAGTTGGGAAGGAATAAAAAGTTCAGATATTGTTTTTAAAAATACCCATCTCTTATTCTTCTAAATTATAGCTATCATTAGGAAGAATTATAAATTTACTATTTCAGATTGTATATTTTGTTCCTCCAAAGAATGAATTTTACTCTATTCTATGTTAGCATTATGTCATTTTAATTGGTAAAGTCAAAAGAAAACTACATATATATATATGTGTATATATATATGATGGTATTGAAGATGCTGTCCATTTTATTACTCTACCTCTTTTTTTTTTTAAGATTTTATTTATTTATTTATTTGACAGAGAGAGAGAGAACAAGTAGGCAGAGAGGCAGGCAGAGGGAACGGGAGAAGCAGACTCCCCGCTGAGCAGGGAGCCTGATGCAGGGCTCGATCCCAGGACCCTGGGATCATGACCTGAGCCGAAGGCAGCGGCTTAACCGACTGAGCCACCCAGGTGCCCCTACTCTACCTCTTTTAATAAAGCACATGGAAGACTTTAATGTCCTGTTTCAAAGCAAGAAAAAATATGCTTTTCTTACTTCAAAATCTTATTTTTTTCTCTTGTGGATCTTATAACTGTGTTTCTTATAATGACTAATAGGAAATTTTTACCATAGGCACATTTTTACCAGAGATAGATTTATACCATAATCTATCAGCTGCTTCTGATTTATGACATATGTCTTTGTATAATATTATCAACTTCATTTTTATTTTATTTACCTACACTTATAATCTCCCACCCCAAATTTCGTTGTTAATTTATTATCTACATATTGTTTGTAAAATATTGTAAACCATCTCATACTATCATACCATTTTTATAGCATAACATCATGTTTTAACTAGTTATTTAATTGCTTCCAAGTAATAGTTCATGATGAACAAATAAGAACTCCTGGATGAGAGCTATAGATCCCATCACATATGTTGGAATAGTTTTCTTATACAGAGGACATAACATGGAGTCTACATATACTTCTGAAGGAACACTATTCTTTTTGTTGTTGTTTTTAGACAAGCCATTCTTTGAGTCACTCTATAGTTCTAGAAAGTGTCTTGATAAAGCAGTAAGAGAATATGTGAGGTTTTTCAGCCACCTTGTTAAACTGAATTGAATCTTATGAAAAGTAAGATACTGTGGAATAGCTAATTAGAGCTACCATTCATGCAGTGGATATGATATCATCTTAATTCCTTCATCTAGAAATAGCTCAAAGAATGTTAAATTTGAAACTATAAGGTAATTATACATATCTGGATTTATACTAGATGAAAGCAATAAAATAAAATTTTTATTAAAATATTCCACAAAATGCATCATTGCTCAAAAATTTTCTAAAATCATCCATTGATTCATTAAAGAGACACTGATTACCTACTATTATTAGGCATGATTCTAGGCAATAAGAAAGCGATGGTCACCTAACTGTCCATTGATAGATAAATGGATGAAGAAGATGTGGTATGTACATACAGTAGAATATTACTCAGCCATAAGAAATTAGATCTTGCTATTTGTGACAACATGGATGGGCTTAGAGGGTAGGATACTAAGTGAAGTAAGTCAGGCAGAAAAAGACAAATATCATAGGATTTCACTTCTATGTTGAATCTAAAAAATAATCAAATGAATAAACAACAAACAAAAAGCAAAATGAGACCTATAAATAAGAGAACAAACTGAGGGCGCCTGGGTGGCTCAGTCATTAAGCATCTGCCTTCGGCTCGGGTCATGATCCCAGAGTCCTGGGATCGAGTCCCACATCGGGCTCCCTGCTCAGCGGGGAGCCTGCTTCTCCCTCTGCAACTCCCCCTGCTTGTGTTCCTGCTCTCGCTGTCTCTCTCTCTCTGTCAAATAAATAAATAAAATCTTTAAAAAAAAAAAAAAAGAGAACAAACTGATGGTTGCCATTGGGGAGGGAAATGGGGGAATGGGCAAAGTTGGTGAAGGAGAGTGGGAGATACAGACCTCCAGTTATGGAATAAATAAGTCTTGGGAATAAAAGGTAAAGCATAGGGAATATAGTCAATGGCATTGTAATAGCATTGTATGGTGACAGCTTGTAATTAAACTTGTGTTGAGTATAGCATAACATATAAACTTGTTGGATCACTATGCTGTACATCTGAAATTAATGTAACATTGTGTGTCAAATATACTTCAAGTAAAAAAAAAAAGATATCAAGGGTCAAATTGGGAAAGACCCCTGATTTCATAGTTTATGCTTTAACTGGGGGAGATAGACAGTACAAAAATTAAAAAATATTTATAAAAGAAATATACGAGGCAATGAAAAGCATTGCACAAATAATTTTTAAAAAGTACTGTGACATATTGGTGACTTAGTCCCTTTTGGTAGGATGGACAAGGGAGAAGTTTCTAAAGAGGTAATATTTAGGTGGAGAGATGAGTATTTAAAAAACAGAGAGAGAGAGAAAGAGGCAAACCATAAAACAGACTCTTAATTATAGAGAACAAATGGAAGGTTGCTGGAGGGAAGGTAGGTGGGGGAATGGGCTAAATGGGTGATGGGCACTTGTGATGAGCACTGGGTATTATATGTAAGTGATGAATCACTAAATTCTACTCCTGAAAGTAGTATTACACTATATGTTAACTAACTAGAGATTAATTAAAAACTTGAGGCAAACAAACAAACAAAAAAAGAGGAAATAAGCCACAAGGATATCAGATGAAAGCATTCAGGCAGAATGAACAACTAGTACTAAATCTAAAACTAGTAATAATACTGATGTATTAGAGAAATAGAGAGCAAAATATGTGGCCTGAAAAGATAGGTCAAGGACAAGAGATGTACTATGTGTGGTTGGAGAGATTGATTAATGCTAAATTATGTAGGAATGTGTGAAACAAGGTAAGGAATATTGCTGTTATTCTACATAGAACTGGGAGTCATTGGAAAACAGTAGGCCTGGCAATCGAGTGTTCTGATTTATGTATTAAAGAGATAATTACAGATTATGTAAGTTTAACTAATAATAGAAATAAAAATATGAACACAGGGCAACAGTTCAGAAGGCATTGATGTAGTCCATGAAAAAGAAGATGGTATCTTGGACTAAGTTGGTAGTAGTTGAGATAGAAATAGATGGACTTGAGCAATGCTATAGATATAGAGATAATGACATGCTAATTTATTGGATGTTTATTAGAGGGGGGGTAGGGAGAAAAGATAAGGATATACACATATACATACATATGTACATATATACATATATATATATTTTTTAGTTTACTGGAATAAATGATGACTGCAAAGTGAAGGGAATGGGGATGCTATTGTGATTGTGAATGTATTCTAGAAGTTGGTTTTGGTGGTGTAGAATGTGAAATGAATGTAACATATCTGACTGAATATGTCAAGTAAGAACTTGGCTTTTGGATCCTCGTAAATGGAGTTCAGAGTTAGAGGTATAGGATGCGCAGTCATCACCTTGTTAGAGTTTTTAAAGCCATTGAAATGGACAAAATCACTTCGGGAAATGCATGAGAGAGAAAGTGAGAGAAGGAGAGAGAGCTAAGCCTTATGTCACTTCAAATTTTAGAAGTTGAGCAGTAAAGGAGGAAAAACTACTCAGAAATGGAGCAGCTAATGATTTAGGAGAATATGAGAAATTAGATTTACAAAAGTCAAGAGAATATGATGTTTCAATAAGAAAGGAGCTGCTGTCTTTGAGGAATGGTCCTAAAAGAATAATTAAGTAAAAATGACACATTCAAAAAAATCCAGATTTATCAATGTACTATCATTGATTATGTTGATAAGAGAATTACCAAAGGAACACTAAGGAGAGAGCCCAATGAAGATGAATTGAGAATACAATGAAAGGTAATATTTACAGTTATCTATTGTAAATAGAGATAATTCAAAATAAAACAAAATTATAGAGATAAAAAAATAAATTTATCTGTTTCTGAAATCTCAAATCACATTTACAAACTGAGAAGTAGATCAGAAATGGGGTAGCGAAGTTTCATACAGTTAAGCAATAAGTATTTTAGCAGTTTTGAAATTCTAATTTTAAAAGAGTGATAGTAGATCTAAATTAAACCTGAAGGTGAGCACATACACACACACACACACACACACACACACACACACACAAAACCAGGGACTTCTCCCTTATCATTAAAGAAAATTTAAAGAAAATACTATAAAAATCATATATGAACATAAAGGAAGCAAAAGCATTAACAGAAAAGAATGACAGAAACAAACTCAAAGCACAAAACATGAGAGAAGAAAAGAGATGCAATCATTTTACAATTATAGTTTGATTACCACCCAAAGAAAACAATTCACACTTTATACCAAAAGAGCATCATCTGACCCTACCTAATTTACAAAGTATGCAAAAAGGAACATGAAACAGAATGTTTAAAATTTTTTAAATTAGACACAATTCAGGCAAAGTAAAAAGTAAACATCTGATATTAACACCAGACAAAACAACTTTAGAAAGTTTTGAAGAATAAATGAGTTGTTATTTTATTTTTAAAATTAAACAAATTGCAATGAAGATGTAGTGTTCATGAAAGTTTGTGCACTGGCATATATAGCAGAAATATAGACATTTAAAACTGTTAATTGTCTAAGTTAAATGGCCCTCTTTTATTAAGGAGTAGCTATGGAAACACAGTACTAACATATATTTTATAATACATTTCAGAGGTAGGCAAATATGACCCTCAGGCCAAATTTTGCCCTTTACCTATTTATGTATTACCCAGAAGTTGGGATTTTCTTTGTTTTGTTTTTGTTTTGTTCACAGTTTAAAAAATTTTGAAAAAGATAAAATAGTAATATTTTTGTCACATGAAAATTATATGAAATTCTAATCCATTCATCTACAATGAAGGTTTATGGTAATATAGCCACACTCCTTCATTTCCATGTTGTTTATCTGTGAATGCTTTCCTGCTAAATGACAGAGGTGAGTAGTTGTAATAGAAACCATATCGTCAGCATAGCCTAAAATATTTACTTTCTGACCCTTTACAGAACCAGTTCTCTGACTCTGTTAGAGATATAAAATATCTTCATATATCTAGCATTTCCTAAAAATAGGTGTATGGAATACTTCCCTGTGATAATATATTTGTCTAAAATATAATCCTTATTCCATACCTATACCATACTTCTTTACAGAAAATGCAAAAACAATAAAAATTATTTCATAAGTGTCAAGTAAAACAAAATCCTTAATTCATGAAGGTAGACAGGCTTTGAAATGCTGCTGGGAATGAGGACTGTGATCCCTCCTCAGAGGTAGAGTCCTCCACGGCTTGTTCCTCAGGTAGCAATGTGTATCTTAGTAATTTACAATTTTAACATCTATTCACTGTTGTGGTTTTCTGCTCCCTTTCTGGTCTATAAAGATGTTTGTTTGTTTGTTTGTTTTAAATTGAGGTAAAATTTACATACAAAAAAGGCATGGATTCTCAGTGTAAAATTTGGTGAATTTTGAAAAACATATAAGACTATGTAACCAACACCCCAATCAAGATAGAGATATTATCCCTGTCAGTCAATCCTCAACCCTTATAGGCAACTACTGTTCTGTTCAGAACTACAGATTTTTTTTTTTAACTCCTCTTGATTTTATACAAATGGGATCATCCACCATATATTCTTTGGTGTTTGGATTGTTCCGTCAACATAGTGCTTTTGAGATGCATCCATGTTGCGCGCACATCAATTGTCAATTTCTTTGTTTTAGCTGAGTACTGTTCCATTATATGAATATACTGCAATTAACTATCCCTTTTATTGTTAATGAACATTTGGGTTTTTTTCATTTTTTTGCTACTATGAATAAAATATAAGTCTTTTGTCCCAGCAGAAGAGAGAATTCAGAAATAGACCCACACGTATATGGTCAATTGAATTTTGACAAAAGGAAAAGGCAGTTATATGAGGAAATAAAAGCCTTTGAACAAATAATGGCATTGCAGTGACTGGATAATAACATAAAGGGGAAGTGGTCTTGATTCTTTCTGTCACAACATGAACAAAAACTACTTTAATATTGAATTATGAACTTATATAGAAAACCTAAAATTATAGAAAACATAGAAGAAAATTTGAGGAAGGTAAAGATTTCTTTGAGGAGACACTAAAAAGCACTAACCACAAAGAAAAAAGAAAACAAATTTGGCTTTGCACAAATTAAAAATTCTATTGACCATAAGACACTGAGAATGAAAATGAAAAAAGCAAAGAGACTCTTACATACATTACAAATAATTCTATCCTGTATATATAACTTCTTTGACAATAAAAAGATGGGCTCCCATGAACTTAATTCATGGGCATAAACAGAAGTTATTTGTTTTTTCAGTTTCTCCTACCAGATTTTAACTCATTACACCAGTTATAGCATTTTTGCTTCTTTTTAACGGAAGGATCAATACAGGAACTCTCCCAATCAAAAGCTAGTGAGATATACCTCCCATGTACATGTTTTGTCAAGAAAATCATTTTAAATTGTTTTACCCACTGTGGCATAGTATTGCACGTAGATAAGAAAGGATTCGGATTTCAGAAGCATCTATTTTGAGAAAACTGTGATATAATCCCAAGTTTGTTCAAGCAGAGACAATGCCAAGCCCTTGGAGAACTTGCTAGGTAATCCCCACAGTTGCAGCAAAGTTAGAGTGTGATTCTGGGACTAACTGTTTTAGTGTCAGACCCAGGAAAGTGCTGACGACTTACAGAAGATCAAGGACATCCCCAAACCACAGTCAAGCCAGTTTTAGAATTCAAATTTCTTAAATATATCATTCCAGCACTGTTACTCTATGCAAAGTTGTGTTTATTTTCCTATGCTCAAATAAATTACTGAAGTATTAGAAAACTATATTGGAATATGATTTACATCCCTGTGAATAAATGGCTTGTTTTTAATAAGAGACAGGGAGGATTAGTGAAAACATATTGGCAATTTTGCTAAACATAACACACACACACATACATACACTCTTATATAAACAGTTCTGCGAGGTGGTTTTTAATAGTATTATTTGGAATGTCAGAATAAATCTCTCCATATCCATCTTTATTTCCTTTTACAATGGGCCATAACCTTGAGTGTGTGAATAAGATTAAAAATAAAAAGATGCAAAGGATATTGCCATTGCAGGAAAGCTGACGGCACATTCCTTGCTAAAAAAAAAAAAAAGTGCTTGCACATTTTCAGAGTATTAACAAGGTGACTACGGTTTTAAATGATTTGTTCTTTACTGCACATCAAATATATGCTAATGGGAACATAAGGACAGACCATAACCTACTATTTCAACCTAGGGTAAAAGTGTAATAGTTCAAAAATTACAATCTAGCCATTTACTTGTTTTTTCTTTGATATATTCTTTGCTTATTAAGCAAGGTTAGTTCCTTAGGAAAGTCCAGGAGTAGGAGTAAATTCAATTGATCAATTCATAAAATGTATACAGAGAGGCCAAATATATGCCCTTAACATAGTGTAAATATGAAGGCATGGCCCCTGTGAATAAAGAGATAGATTGAATTGTTAGACCTTGTATCTTTTTGCTAGAAAATATGTGAATTTGCTATTGAATTAAATACATAATTTAAACTATTAGTAATTTCATAATTATAAAAGAATGCAATCCATGACTAGGAGTACAGGTAACTTTTTTTTAGATTGATTGATGATTGATTGGTTGATTGATTGATTTTAGAGAGAGAGCAGAGGGGAGGTGCAGGGCGAGAGGGAGAGAAAGACTCTCAAGCAGCCTCCCCACGGAGCGGAAGCCAGATATGGGACTCTATCTCACAACCCTGAGACCAGGACTGGAGCTGAAATCAAGAGGTGGATGCTTAACCGACTAAGCCACCCAGGTATCCCTAGTACAGGCAACACTTATAATTATATTCCATAAAATATCTAAACAGTATTTTAGTCAATTATCCATAATATGAAATCACCAAACTTCAATGGATAGAGCACAGATTAAATTCAGCCCTTCTCAGTGGGGTTCTGTGAGACATTTAAGCCCTTAAAACCCAAGGCATCCATTAAATGTAATTAGTTAACTTCTCTCCTAGACATCTGGAACAGTACTAGCTGGGTATCATCCTTGGGAGAGTTTAGAAAAGAGCCATTGATATCACAGTTGTTTTTTTTTTTTTTTTTTTAATTTTCAATTAGAAGATGAATCAAGGGGTGCCTGGGTGGCTCAGTTTGTTAAGCATCCGACTCTTGGTTTCCGCTCAGGTCAGGATCTCAAGGGTCCTGAGATCCAGCCCTGTCACATGTTCTCTGCTCAGCGGGGAGTCTGCTTGGGATTCCTTCCCTCTGCCCCTCCCCCCACTCGCATGGGCTTGCACTCTCTTTCTCTCTAAAATAAATAAATACATAAATCCTTTAAAAAAAGGTGAATCAAGTTCTGAGGCTCTAATGTATATATGGTGACTATAATTAGCCATACTGTGTTGTATACTTGAAAGTTCCTGAGAGTAAATTTTAAATGCTCTTATCATACATACAGAAAGGTTAATTAGGTGAGGTGATGGATGTGTTAGATAATCTTATTGTGGTAATTATTTCACAATATATATGTATACCAAATCATCACGTTGTACACTTTAAGTTTACACAATGTTATATGTTAATTATATCCTAATAAATCTGGAAAAAAAGTAAAACAAAACATTTCCTCATAAATCTAAAAAAAAAGAGTAGATGGGAAACATACAGGATATATAAAGGCTTATTTCACCCTTCCTTCATAATCAAAGTCAATATCAGGACTAGCTCTGGGCATCTGCAAGAAGCTCCAAGGTGAGAAGGTTAGCTGGCAAGGATGTTGGTGGTGGACAAGGCTGTTGATGCTTGGGAAGTGTCCTGCAAAATCCCAGGTACTCAGGTATGGTCCTGATTAAGGAGAAGAGAGCATCTGCCAGCTTTTGGATTCTCTCTAGCACAAGGTCAGTGATCTCTGACCTCACAGAACCGTGACCTCAAGTATAGTTGTTTGCAGCATCTGTTTTTTTGCTAAGGAGCTTCTGTGGGTGGAAAAGTGAATGATACTCCTCTGTAGGAATCCTATCTATAACCATTGGTTCCAGGTCCATGAAGAGTGCTTTGGGTGCCCACTTCCTAGTTCTTGTCTCACAAAAGAAGGTATAAAAGGATGCAATCATGTGGCCTAATTTAGCATTTTCCAGCTGATCCTTTTTACCGTCAAGAACAATACCATCTGGGGCGCCTGGGTGGCTCACTCAGTTAAGCGTCTGCCTTCGGCTCAGGTCATGATCTCAGGGTCCTGGGATCAAACTCTGCATCAGGCTTCCTGCTCAGCGGGGAGCCTGCTTCTTTCACCCTCTGCCTCTCCCCCTGCTTGTGCTCTTTCTCAAATAAATAAAAAAAATCATAAAAAAAAAAAGAACAATACCGTCTGTCTGGCTTTCATGTTCTAGACAACGGTTTGAAATGAATCCCCAGTCTGGATGCCAGCTTGGCCCAAGTGAATGGAAAGGCACTCCTTCATGCTGACCTTAAGTCATCCCCACTGTCCTGTGGTTATCGCCATTGAAATCATTATCTATAGGGTTTAATTATCTTTCCTACTAAACTTCCCTTATCTAATAGATTAAATCATTTTGTATGTATCACATTATAGTCAACACATCTTTAACTTTTTAATTTCAGGTCATATTGTCCTCTTGTTTTTAAATTTCTTAGAAATTGGGCTGATCACATGTCTGAACAGTGAATGATCTATGCAAATTTAAAATTAAATTCCAATAATAAAGACAGCTTATTATCACAATTATTAGATCATGCACGTTGTATTAGTTTGCTAGGAATGTCATAACAAAGTATTACAAACCAGGTGGTTTAAACGACATAAATTGATTATAATCAATGGCTCACATGATTATGGGGTTTGGCAGTCCAAGTTCAAGTTCTTGGTTCCTTCTGAGGGTTTTGAGGGAGATATCTGTTCTGGGCTCTCTCTTTAGCTTATAGGTGTCCACCTTCATGTTCACACAGCTTTCTTCTTGTATACATATCTCTATGTCCAAATTTCCTCTATTTTTAGGACACCAGCCATATCGGATCAGGACCCACCCTAAATGACCTCATTTTAACTAGAATGTCTCTGTAAAAACCCCATATACAAATAAGTTTTGAGGTTCTGGGGGTAAGGAGTTCAACACATGAATTTGGAGGGGACACAAGTAAATCCATAATACATGTGTATATAAATTATGCATATAATATAGTTTATGCATTATTATGCTATATATCAGTCAGGGATATTTAAAGATTATAAGACAGGAAAAGAAATACAAAACTGATTTACGCCACGGTCCTCATGCTGAAGGAGCTTAAAGAGTTAAGATTAAATTTACTCAAATAAATGAGGGCGCCTGGGTGGCTCAGTTGGTTAAGCGACTGCCTCCGGCTCAGGTCATGATCCTGGAGTCCCGGGATCGAGTCCCGCATCGGGCTCCCTGCTTGGCGAGGAGCCTGCTTCTCCCTCTGACCCTCCCCCCTCTCGTGCTCTCTCTCTCTCTCTCTCTCTCTCTCTCGCAAATAAAAAAAATAAAAAATAAAATAAATAAATTTACTCAAATAAATGAGACAGAATAGTATTTATTTTTTTTTATTTTTTTTATTTTTTTTTTAAGATTTTATTTATTTATTTGAGACAGAGAGAATGAGAGAGAGAGCACATGAGAGGGGGGAGGGTCAGAGGGAGAAGCAGGCTCCCTGCCGAGCAGGGAGCCCGATGCGGGACTCGATCCAGGGACTCCAGGATCATGACCTGAGCCGAAGGCAGTCGCTTAACCAACTGAGCCACCCAGGCGCCCCAGAATAGTATTTATAATATAGCATGACTGGTATATCCTGAAAAGAAAGAAATGCCTTTGTTACAAAGTATGTTCTTCTCACCACAGCTCTTTTGAACACAGCATCCTACATACAGAGTCTTCCAGAAGGCTATCTTCTATTTCTGGCTAGGGCTTTAGACCCCCAGCACTCCTACTCTGAAGAAAAATGAGCAGGAACACTTGTGAATCTCAGGCCATCATGGCCCCCATCCTAAGCACATTGGACCAGTCAGTGGGAAACTGCCTGGCATATTCCAGCTGTGTTTTTCCCAAAGGATTAGAAATCCATTGAGACAAGGAAATATGCCTACCCACAGCTATCTTTGGCTTCCTTATAGATCACAATCCACCTACTCAGGATTGTGGAATTCCCTGCCCAAATGTCCAGAGTCCATTTGCGCGATATTTACTAGTTTATTTTCAATCTGTTTTCATAAGGGCAGACCATGCAGCACATATGCATGTCCTTAGATCCAAACATGACTAAGGATTGGATGTTTGTATGATATGGGTTCAGAGCTTGGAGGTATGTATTGAGTTGTCCATATATATGTGCACAAGGCCTTGTGATAAAGGATGAATCCAAGGTGGGAAGAGAACTGAGGGCTGTTGATCTGAGAACTGAGAACTGAGATCTGAGAACTGAGGCCATTTTGCCATTTCTCTATCTTCTCCATTTCACCATAACAGCTCCTAAATATTGGAAACAAGTTTCTGTTTTATTGTGGATGAAAACGAGAATTTTTATCCATAAGTATTTCATAATATAAGGTGACTTTGAATGACATTATTTTTCTTTCAGTTGTGATTGTTTCTAGTTAGTATACTAGAAATGCATTTAATTTTTGTAAATTGATTTTGCAATTTTCAATTTTGCTAAACACACTTAGTGTTCTTGGAGTGTTCTTATATATAGATGATCACTTATCTATTAATAAGGAGAGCTTTACATGTTCATTTCCAATCTAGATGACACTTACGTCAATTTCTTGACTTACTGCATTAGCATAAACTTCAGTTACAATGTTAAATAGAAGTGGAAACAATTGATATCTTCACCTTGGAGGAAAAATATTCAGTTTTTGAGATGAAGTATAATGTTAGCTGTGGGTGCTTTGTAGATGTTCTTTACCAGTTTGAGAGTCACCTCCTATTTCTAGTTTGATGAGAATTTTATCAGGAAGAGATGTTGCCTTTTACCAAAGCTTTTTAGTATCTGTTGCAAAGCTTATATATTTGTTCTTGTGTATTTTCCTACTATGGCAAACTGCATTGATTTTAAAATGTTAAACCAAACAGGGGCGCCTGAGTGGGTCAGTCGTTAAGCGTCTGCCTTAGGCTCAGGCCATGGTCTCAGGGTCCTGGGATGGAGCCCCGCATCGGGCTCCCTGCTCGGCGGGAAGCCTGCTTTTCCCTCTCCCACTTCCCATGCCTGTGTTCCCTCTCTTGCTGTCTCTCTCTCTGTCAAATAAATAAATAAATAAATAAATAAAATCTTAAAAAAAAAAAATGTTAAACCAAACATATTCCTTGGATAAACCTCACTTATGCATGTGGTTTACATACACACACATACACACACAATATGATTCGCTACAATTTTATAAGAATTTTTCCAACTATGTTCATGAGTGATTTTGGTCAGAAGTTTTATTTATCCTCATTTGGTTTTGAAATGAAGGTAATGTTGATTTCTAGATGGAATTGTGAATTATTCCTTCTTTTTTTCAATTTTCTAGAAAAGTTTGTTTAAAATTGGAATTACTGGGGCTCCTGGGTGGTTCAGTCGTTAAGCGTCTGCCTTCGGCTCAGGTCAGGATCTCAAGGTCCTGGGATTGAGCCCCACATCAGGCTCCCTGCTCCACGGGAAGCCTGCTTCTCCCTCTCCCACTCCCCCTGCTTGTGTTCCCTCTCTCGCTGTGTCTCTCTCTGTCAAATAAATAAATAAAATCTTTAAAAAAAAATTAAAAAAAATAAAATAAATAAAATAAAATTGGAATTACTGCCCATTTAAATCTCATTCTGGATTTGTATCCTTTAATAGAATTTATCCGTTTTACCTAAGCTGTTGAATTTACTGCCCTAACGTTATTCATAATATTTCCTTACTACACTTTTATAATATAGAGAGAATATAGTAAAGTCACCTCTATCATACCTAGCGTTAGTAAATTTTATCTCTTCCCCTTTTTCCCTGCTCAGTTTGGCTAAATGTATAACATTTTTGGTAATTTTCTCAAGACACAAGGTTTTATTTCTTTTTTACATTTTATTGATTTTTTCTGTGATATTTATTATTCCTTTTATTACACTTACTTTATTTTCCTTTTCTTTTTCTATTTTCTTAAAAGGGAAGCTGAGGCAATTTTTTGAGACCCTTCTTCTGTTCTAATACTGAAGTTTAATATTATAAAATTTACTCTAAGTACTGTAATATTTTCATGTAAAAATTTTGATATGCTGTCTTTTCATCTCCATCCAATTCAAAATATTTTTTCATTTTTTCTTGATATTTTGGCTAATTGTTATTTAGAAATGCATTACTTTGTCTCCAAATATATTAGTGTCATTTCCCTGTATTATCACTGTCTCTGATTTCAGAAAATGTCTATTATTACATCTTAAAGTTACTATTTTTTTCTTCTGCAGTTTCTAATCTGCTATTAATTCCATCAAGTGAGCTTCATCTCAGATATTGTATTTCTCATTTATAGAAGCCTGATTTGGGCCTTTTTATATGTATTTTCCGTATTTCCAGCTAGCTAACATGCTCAATCTTTCCTGTACCATCTTGACCATATAAAACATATTTAGTAATGTTTTTAAAAAATCTTTATCTTCTATCATCCTTGTCATTTGTTTCTCTTGATTGATGTTTTCTTAATTTTTAGTTCATATTTTTCTGCTTCTTAGCACATGCAATAACTTTTTATTGCATTCCAGATACTGCAAATTTCACCTTTGTTCTGGGACAAAATTTAAGTTACTTAAAATTATTTTTAAGTTTTGTTAGGTAGGACCAAAGCAGCTGTTAGTGTAGGGCTAATTTTGTCCCACTAATGAGGAAAAAACATCCAAATATCTTGAATTATGAGATTTTTCTAGTATGGCTTGTTGAAATACAAACTATTCCTGGCATTGTGTCAGCTCCAGTAATTATTCCCTCTGCTTATTCCATGTGGTTCATTCCCCTGTCTCTGTTTTTGTTTCGTTTTAAGATTTGTTTATTTGAGAGAGACAGAGAGCACGCATATCAGTGTGTGCATGAGTGGGGGGAGGGGAGGGGCAGAACGAAAGGGAGGGAGGGAGAGAAGCAGATTCCCTGCTGAGCACAGAGCTGGATGCAGGCTCTATCTCAACACCCTGAGATCATGACCTGAGTGGAAATCAAGAGTCGGATGCTTAACCAACTGAGCCACCCCACCACACCCCTCCCCCAGTCTCAGTTTTGTTACATACACACAGTGATCTTTAGTTGGCTGAATGCTCCCGGTGTACTCTGCAGATCTCCACAGTGCCCTCCAGCTCTGGCTCTCTGTCTTTCTCGGTCTCTCTGTTCTCCGGTAGTCTGATTTGCGTATTCTAAAATCATTGTCCTCCTCAGACTCATAACTCCACGTCTTCGACTTAGGGATACACTGTATGTCCCCTCTTTCCCTAGCCTCAAAACTTCCCTTAGGCAGTAAGGTGGGGTTTTTATGAGGTTTGACTCATTCATTTGCTTTCTCTCAGGAATCAGAGTACTGAGCTACCTGATATGCAATATCAGAATACCATTTAAGATGTATTTTGACCCTTTTTCTAGTTGCTTCAGAAGGTAAGTCTGGTCCTTGTTATTCTGTCGTGACCAGAATCAAAACTCCGTGAAATTCTTTATTCCTGAAAAACAACTACAACAAAAAACTTTTTTTCTATTACCTGAACAACTTTTAAATATACCACCACACATTACTCTAGAAGAAATACCTTTAAATTTATCTGTACTTAGAACAAATTCTCTCATATATATAAATACAGTAATATTTTGTAGAAGCTTAATAAACAATGTTTTTTAGAAAAGCAATGATTGTATATATTAAGGAAGACTGTAATTATGCTATATACCAAGATTTGCTCACCATCAGAGAAAATAGCTTCTCCAATGGCAGAGATTCTTATGTATTATTATTATTATTATTATTGTCAATATAAAACACTCATATCAGCCACTATTTGTGGTTGTAACATTCATGGAATTTAAACATATACACAGAAAAAAAAAAAAAAACACTCGCTTAATTTTCAATAAAAAAGCCAACTGGAAATAAAAGTAAGGACAATATTTCAACTGATAGTTCCAAATAGGTTTCAAAATTTTACTAACAAATGCACAGTTACCAGCATGCCTCCACTTCTTTTTTTCGGATTGTGGGAGGGTGGGAATCAAGATTAAACATTTTGCATGGAAATTTTCTTAAAAAGTTGAAAAGGCATAAAATACTTCTAAGACTTGAAGGCTAAAAATATAGTTTCCTTCACAGTAGTAGAAAATATGAAAAAAAGAAGTGGACAATCTTACATTATGTGAAAAATTCTTTTCCCAGCGGCACAAGGATATTTTTGGATGAATATCTAATGAAATAATTAATTTTATCCCATTAAGCAAAGACAGTGTTTAAAAAAGAATGTGTAAGGGAGTGAATGATCTCAGATGAGTGTCAAATCGTGTCAGCTATGCCAGCTTTGTGTCAAATACGTGTCAGCTGTATAATAAGCTGCAGTCGAGCAGATTTTCATTACCCGCTGATGAAAGGATCCTGCTTGAAAAATGACGCTTTACTGCCAGAATTTGTAATGTCCGTAAGGAAGTAAAAGGTCTCAGAAGGAAGATTATTTTCAATACTTGAAACACTAAAATATATTTCAGAAATATGGAAACAAATTTCCAACGACAGTTTTGTGCAGAGAATCACCATTATTTGGATTGGTCAGAAACACTGCCCTATTCATGTATGACACTAATAACCAAGAATTTAGCGAAAGACTTCATAAACCAAAAAATATTATCCATGCTATTAATAACATTAAGAGCATTCCTTTGAATAATTGATAATTTTATAATCAGTGCAAAAGACTTTTAATGGTTTTTCTACACAGAATAGTCTTTTACCCTACTACATTTTTAAAGAATTTTTAATTATTAAAGGTTAGTATAATAATTTTATTCAACCAATAATAAATATCTAAATGTAATTTAAATTGAAATACTAAAGATAATGTAACATATATTTCAGATATATGCAAAAAGTTTAATCAGATTCTTCTGAAGCTTCAAGGAAAATGAAACATTGTTTTCATAGATATGTTACTTAAAAACAATATTAATATTTAAGAATAGCTCTACTGCTATTCTATAAGGATGCACTTACATATACTGATTTAGAACTAAATTATTCCTATTTGGATGCTATTGAAATTATGCTTTGTTGATTTTAAGTTCTTATAACTTTCTGATAAAAAGTCATGGTATAGGATGTTTTGGCACTCTTTATAGAAGGAATTGGAATAACTTTGAGGTGAAAGCAAATTATTTAATCTGTCTAATTGCAAAAGATTTTATGCTCAGGATAAGACTAAGAAAATATTCAAAACTCCTCTGAACAGACTTTAAAGAAATATTAAATTTGCAAAGACATACGCATTGAAACAATATTATTCAACCTCATTAATAAAGGTAATTTTCACAATATTTCCCATATTTGTTACCTCTGCATATTCAAAAATTACCTGTAGCACAATGATTAAATAGTAATGTGAACATTGCATATTAACTCTTTTTATATATTTTTGCATTGCCTACTTTTCCCCAATCCTACTCTGATACTCTCCTCAGTTTTCCATAAAAACAATCTGTAGCCTTTCATCCCGCTGCTTCTTTTCCTAGTTAATCTTCTATTCCTTATCACTTATCAAACGACGTGGTCTCCAAAGTATTTTTTAACTACTGGAGGTTGAAATATATATCTTAGTATATTGGGGGATTTCAAAACAGAAGATAGGTTATCTGTGTTAATTCCTCATTTTACCATTGTATAACATACTACAGAGAATTATTTTGTCTCTGCCCTTATAAATAGGTCCAAGTCATCTATAAGAACTGCATACTTCATTTTCCTTTTCCGGCTTGACTTCTCAGGTGTTTTTTATCATGTCTTAAGTTAAGCTTATACTCTTTTTCTTCTCACATACAAATAAATTATGTGTTTTATTAGTTTTCCAAGTAACTATTTTTTTTTTTTTAAAGATTTTATTTATTTGACAGAGAGGGACACAGCGAGAGAGGGAACACAAGCAGGGGGAGTGGGAGAGGGAGAAGCAGGCTTCCCGCCGAGCAGGGAGCCCGATGCGGGGCTCGATCCCAGGACCCTGGGATCATGACCTGAGCCGAAGGCAGACGCTTAACGACTGAGCCACCCAGGCGCCCCTCCAAGTAACTATTTTTACTCTAATGTCCACTTATACATCTGCTTTTAAACTTTCCTGTACTGCTTGTACAAAATGACTTTTTAAACCAATTTCACTTACAAATTGATGTATTTACTCGTAGATGACTATTATGTGTATCAGTTTAGTCGTATATGAGAATTTATACATGGTTATGCTATAAATTATTTTTCTTTTAACTCTCTCTTACATCATTACATAATCTGTATTTTATATTTTAAATAATGTGTATAGAAAATTTTTTATTAGCAATGAATTTTAATATTAAAATAGTGAAAGTCACATTAATAATTATTTTATCAAAAGGAGTAACTGCATCTATTATATTTAAGAAACTTGGACTAGAATTATTCTCATTTTACTATCAGAAAATTGTTATGTTCTCCTCAAGTTGATACTATTTACAAAGGCTTCCTTATCAGAGGGCATAAGAAGAAATAGGATGGGGACCTCACTGGTCATATGTCTGCTTCCATGCTGCGTGCTAACTTTTTATTGGCAGTAGGATTCCGTTGGAGAATTTATTTTGTTGTACTATATAAACTATTAGAGATATAATAGGGACAAGAAACACAGTTCCTGTCTTAATCCATTTAGACTACTATAACAAAATACCATAGATTGAGCTCCTTATAAAAAACCAGAAATTTATTTTTCACAGTTCTAAAGAGTGGAAGTCCAAGATCGGAGTGCCAGGACGGTCGGGTGAGGGCTCTTTTCTGGTGGTAGACTTTTCCTTGTATCTTAACATGGCAGGAAAGGTTAGGGATCTCTCTGGGGTCTCATTCATGAGGGCTCCATCTTCATGACTAAGCACCTCTCAAAGGTCCCTCATCTTGGTACCATCACACTGGGCATTAGGATTTCAACCTATGAATTCTGGGGAAATACAAATGTTCAGATCATTCAGTTCCTTTCAATTTCTGATAATATAAGGCCACTTATTAATAGAACATGACACTGAAAAAAATGACTGAAGCCAGTTTGAAACTAGTAGCAGCTCTAATGGGTGGTGGGCAGCGTATAAGCTAAATCTTTTTTTTTTTTTTAATATTTTATTTATTTATTTATTTGACAGAAAGAGGCACAGCGAGAGCAGGAACACAAGCAGGGGGAGTGGGAGAGGGAGAAGCAGGCTTCCCGCTGAGCAGGGAGCCCGATGTGGGGCTCGATCCCAGGACCCTGGGATCATGACCTGAGCCGAAGGCAGACGCCCAACGACTGAGCCACCCAGGCACCCTGTATCAGCTAAATCTTCTGTTACACAGTTCCTTGTTCACACTGGCTTCTTCTAATTCAAAGACCAATTTAATAACTGCATATGTCATTAGGCTTTATTACACTATTCTTCCTTTCCACTGGTCTTGTCCTTTTCTCAGGGTATAAAAATGTATAAATACATAAGTTGATAGGGCTTACATTTATCCTAAAGTACTGTGAAAATAACATGAGGAACAACAACAACAATAAAAACTATGAGTATAAAGCTAAACTGCATTGATGATTTTAGTCCCTGAGTAGATATATAAATAAATATATTGATGAGATACAGTGTGTGAAATGCCCTGGCCAATTCAGGAAGCCACACCTACACTGTAGATGGGTGTTTTCCTTCTTTTAGTAAGCAACCACCTAGAACCTCTGAAGTTAAAATTGTACATATACAAAGGGGGTGAATAGAAATCTACAGACTTCCTTCTTGACTTCACTCTTTTGACTCAGGGTCCTATCATATATACCCCCTTAGTGGATAACTTTCTAGAGTATTCATTGATTCAGTAATCTTCTACTTTATATCTATGTTCCATGAATATTTCAACTTGTAAGGGAGAGTGAATCATGGATAGCTATCACTAACATACATTCTGAAAACATATGTTATACCAGACTTCCCCATTTCCTTAAATCGTACTAAGTCATCATTTCATTATAATAATAATAGCAGTCATTTATATTTAATTCTCATGAGTGATGAGGTGATATTATTATCCCACTTTTATAGATAAAGAAACTGAGGTACACAAAGTTTAAGTAACTTCCTCAAGATCACAGCCCCGGTAAGAATGTTAGTCAGGATCTAGTATTTGCTCTAAATTATTATACTATTCTGAATTCTATCTTCTTTAACCAATGATTCTGAATTCTATCTTCTTTAGCCAATGAAAAACAAATTGCTAGGTACCTTAATTAAAATTAACAAGGAATGCTGGATTTTCCTAGCCAAAGGTATGTTTTGCACTTACCTTGGACATCTCAAATCACTGGACAATATTTTCCAACCTTTATACCTTAAGAGTCTTTCTCTAGAATAGTGTCTGCCACGTTACAATCCTTTCTTGGCTTTCTCCTCATTCTGATTATTCCATCTCATCTTTCTTCTCAAATTCCTCCTAAACATTTGCTTCTTAAAAATTTTCAATCTCTACTAAGGTTTTGCCCTTGATTCTCTTTACTTCTTCCTTGGCATTTTCTCCTTGGCTGAACTCGCTTAGTTTCATGACTTCATCCATCATTTATAATCAATGACTCCCAAGTATATGTATCTCCAACTCACATATTTTTCCTCAGTTAAGCAGTTTCTGTCTAATAGACATATTTAGCTCTATGTTTTACAGGGACTTCAATATATCAAAATAATTATATATTATTTGTTTTCTCCAAGTGCCTTCAGTGGTATTCCTCATCTGTGCTCATCTATGCAATCAACCTAATCTTCCAAGGTATAAACCCCAGAATTATTCTCAATTTCCAAATTTCCTTCATTCTTATTATCACATTGGTCACAGTTATGGGTTGAAATGCATCATTTCAAAAATACGTTGAAGTCCTAACACCCTGTACCTCCTAATGTGACCATATTTGGAAATAGGATTGTTTGCAAATATTGTTATTTAAGATGAGGTCATCCTAGAGTAGGCTGGGCTTTAAATCCAATATGTACTTATAGGAAGAAAAGAAGAGGGAGAGACACAAAGGGAAAACATGTCATTTCCTTAAAGGTGGAGGCAAAGATCGGAGTCACACAATTGCAAGCAAAGGAAAGCCAAGGTTTGCCAGCAGACCCCAGAAGCCTAAAGAAGGACATGAAAATTATTCTTGCCTAGATGTTTCAGAGACTATAGCTCAGCTGTTCCCTTGATTTTGGATTTCTAGCCTCCAGAACTATAGACAATAAATTTCTATTGTTTTAAGCCACCCAGTTTGTGCTACTTTGTTATGGCAACCCTAGGAATCTAATACAGTCTCTATGTCTTGACTTTTATTTTTAATGCCCATTTCTTCCTTCCTGCACAGTTTAAGGTCTCCTGGTTTTGTTTTGTTTTGTTTTGTTTTGTCTCAACTATTTATAAAGCTTCTGTCAATATTTCTCTCCCATCAACCTCAAATAATATAGCCAGATTGATCTTCCAAACATACAAATCTGATTCTGGCATCACTCTGCTTATATATTTGCTGGCCTTTCACTGCACATAGGACAAATCTCAAATTTCTTAATGTTGCTTATAACATATAAGCCAGCTTCATACATTACACAGGTGCTCCCATGTTATAAAGCCAGCCAATGCTAAACTTTTTTTTTTTTTTCAGTTTTCCTTGAACTTCCTATTCCTTCTCAAACTTCAAAACAACTGCATATGAAATTCTTATTTCCAAGAAAACTGCCCTTATTCTGCACCTGCATCTTATGCTCTCATCTTTCAAGACTCTGCTGAAAATTAACTTAGAAAGTAAAAAGAGCCTGAGTCCTGGGATCCTTAGGATGCTTGTTACAGATTTTTAAAAAACAGGATCATCTTCACATTTTATTGTCATTATTTATAAAAGTGTGTTTCCTTGCCAGACTTGGATCACTGGGAGGGTAGGAGCCATGCCTGGTTTGCTCAGTCTTAGCTTAACTCCTACCACCTAGTAGGTCCTGATAAATAGTATTTGTCAGGTACTGGGGACTGCCCTTCTTAAAGTCCAAATATAGTCAACCCTCCTCTGCATTGTTGCCAGAACTATCATCCTTAAAATTAATATGAGTTATTTTAAAATACATAAATCAAATCTTAATGTTGTATGAGCATTTGAATTATCCTCACTTAAAGTTTTAGTATATACCAGTGGTTTTAAAAAAATATGAAAACCAAATGAAGTTCTTGTAAACTATTATACATCAAGGTGTAAGAGAATGCATGTTTTAATATGTATGTCATTATGTGTATAATAATGTATTTTTTATTATTGTCTATGGTAATTCCAATAGGAAAATTTCTGGAAGGAACTGCTTTCTTTTCCTGTGATTTTTTAATTTAAAATAACATGCTTCTTGGAATAATAAAATAAAGAATACCTAAGTTGAGTAAAATAGTTATGTCCCAGCATTTACCTTGTTACCTGAAATGTTTTGAGATCTAATCTGTATTGTCATAGTTAAAACTTACTTTAGAAGAATAACTGCATAGGGACCAGGTAACATAATGTATTGTCCTGAGTAAAATTTAGCTCAGTTGTCATCAAGATTCAGGGAAAAGAGAAAAAAAAAAGTTATTAAAAGTTATTTCCTGCATGGAATCTTTATAATTGAGCCATTCTAAATTATTACTATTCCTTCAATAGGATCCCACACAAATAGTTAAATTATTCAATATATGAACTACAGTAAATAGTATAGACAGAAGCATAAGGCATCACTTGTATCTAATACGTACTTCTCTATGATGTAGAAGCCAGTTTCATCTATATTCTTTACAGAAAATAGGCGTATTTCTCCTTCTAATGCAACAATGCTTCTTAGCATATTTTAAAAGGATTTTTGGTGATGCTTCATTGCTACACATAGATAATAATTTTGTCTACTCTAAATAATAGTCATTCATTGAGGCATTATTTAACAGCCTAGAGGTCATTATATATCTGAAAAATAAAATAATGCCTTTCAAAAGGAGATCAACATATTTAATATTAAACGACTAGGATATGCTATTTAATCCTTTTTCATTACTACAGCTTAATTTGATTATTATTAACACAAAAGACGACCAAAAGAAGATCAATTAGGAATAAAAATGAAAAACATGTCATCATGATTACAACATTTTTGTAATGTTAAGTTGAATCACAAATGGAACTTTGTGCTCAAGATGCTAATTTTCCTGACAATGAAGTTATGGATTCATCTCTATTTTTGAAGGAACTCCAAAGTTATGATTACAACCTCTTATTCCAGAACTTGTCTCCCTTATGACAAAGAACCTCTGTCCTTTCAATAATGCTCATCACCACAACACAGTGCTAAATAAACAAAACAGAAATGGACAAGATGTGTGTATATGAATGATTTATGAAGTGTGGAAATTTGAAATTGCTTACTCATACTAAGATAGAATTTTCCCAAATAAAATTTGTACAAAATGACCCCCACAAATATGTGCAGCCAAAACTCATACATATACATATATACATATATGTCCCTATGTATGTATACACACACAAACACACACACACACACACACACACACACACACACAGTAAAGTCCATAAAGCAATACACAATTATCTGTTGTTGGCATTGGTTTTGAAGTTGTTGTCACAGCTGGCTATTAAATGAAAAGCAGGTATTAATAAATAGGACCTGATGCCTAATATGACATTTTACAATGTCAGTGCTGTATGTATTACAGGAAGTTTATTTTTTAACTCCATGAGCTGTCACTGGGAGCTAGAATCAATTTTTTAAATGACCTTAATTTGCAATCATGTACAAAAACCATGTAATAACAAACCAATACTATGCAGAGCTAGTATAGTCATTTCTTAAATATACTGTAACAGGAAGTGCTCAAAGGAAAAGGTTTGAACTACAAGGATTTTTAAATCATTGTCATACTAGGTAACTAAGAAAAATTTTATTTTAAGCATAAATCTCCAAAGAGCGAAAATATTTTAAAGTGCAGGTCACAAAGCTCACAGTAAACGAGGCAAAGAAAGACAAATTGTAGGGACATTGTCTACAATATCATTTTTATGTGGCATGCTAAAATATTCATACAAAAACCTGTCTCTTCAGCATTCCCTTCTCTGCTTCACTAGACGTAGAGGTTAATACTTGTCTTCCGAGAGTTCCACTGAATTCTCTTATATCTATCACTTGTGTCCTCATCTCCAGAGCCACCTTGGTAAATATTTGACCACAGACTTGATAAGCCAGGTTCTCTGCATGCCACTCCAACATTCTTCTCTTAAAACCTCCACATAAAATCACCTTACTACTTAAAGTCACATTATCTTTCTGATATAACTCTCTTTAATAAAAAGTATTCAAGAAACAATTATTCTGATACATGTTCTGCAAAAATAAGAATAATTTTAAGTAAAATTTACTTAAAACCTCTCTGCCCTCTCCTGACAGGGCTCCCCTCCAGTCCTGAGAGTGCCCCTAATACAGAGGCTGCCTAATGTATAGCACCCAACTACTCTCTGAGGTCTACCCTCCTCAGGCAGTGCTCTTGAAATATAATTATCTGCCCACTCCTTTAATCAAAATGCCCATCCCATGCTCAGTGCTAGCTATGCGGGGAAAAATTTGGTAAGTCAATATATATGGACATCTGTTTACATGAGCACCTTAGGCCACATTTTTATAGTAGAATTTCAGATGCTTAGGAGAGGTGTTGCGTGACATATTTTGAGTATTAAGAGCTTTCACAGCATATCGTGGAAACCTACTCCAATTATATAAAAAGTCAACCTTTGACATAGATGTATGCTAAAGTGCCTTAGAGTATTAACCTATGTATACAGCAGGAAATGCAATTTAGAAAACAGTGACTCATGTGTTATTTATATTTTGATTACCAAAATTATTATTTAATATGCAATCACAACTCTTGATTATAGGTACTCTTACTTATTCCTAAAACTAAGAATTTTGTTTAGAAATGTATATGTTAGAATGAGTATGTTACTGTTGAAATCAGTAAGATATGATATTTTAATAGTGTTACCATGAGAGGAGTAAAATATGACTAAAAATATCCTATCATGTGTTACTGGTAGAAGTCTCAAAATAATGAAGAAGAGCAATTCTGGGAAGAAATAAAAAGATTAAACTATAAGTGATCCAATGGACACAGATTTGGAAGATTTATATGCCGCAGCATTCAAACAACAAAATCATCTGGCTCACTAAGATAAATTCCTCCATCATAATCCTCACATCCAAGGTTTGTTTTTATGGGTCATTTTGTCACTCTTCTTTTAAAATCATAAAGGTGATTATTTAGCTCATTTCCAATTATATCCAAGGACATAGGTTCTGAAAGAAGGAGCATCTAACTCCACAAATTTCTGGGTCACTCAACCTGAGTCCCAGTCTTCTGAGGTTTTAATTCAACAAATCAAAAACTAAGCATGGGGCACCTGGGTGGCTCAGTCATTAAGCGTCTGCCTTCGGCTCAGGTCATGATCCCAGGGTCCTGGGATTGAGCCCCTCATCGGGCTCCCTGCTCAGTGGGAAGCCTGCTTCTCCCTCTCCCACTCCCCCTGCTTGTGTTCCCTCTCTCGCTGTGTCTCTCTCTGTCAAATAAATAAATAAAATCTTTAAAAACAAAAAACAAACCAAAAAAAAGCATATTATTTTGACTTCCCTGTAACTCCAGCTACACTGATCTCTCTGCTTACTGTACATACCAGGTACTCTGCAATTCAAAGCTTTTTGTCCTCCCTTTAGCTAGAATGATCTTCTCCATCTCACCCTACCCCTATATCTCTATGATTCCACTTCATTAAATCCTCTACTCTTTACTCAACTGTTTCCCTCATGGATTCCCATGCTCAGAACAGTATCTGAGAAAGAACAGAAATGCCTAAGTACTTATTGAATGAATGAAAAAGTGAATTGCCGATGATAGAAAGGTGAGGGTATAAGAACGAAGTGGTTACCCGTATTACTATCCAGACAATAGGATAGATTACCACTTGTTCTATCCTAATTTATATTGACTTTCCCATATTTGGCAGCACAAATGTTTCAATATTTTTTCTCCTTCTTAGCCTTTTCTCGGTAAAGTATCCACAGATTGAATGTTCCTTCCATTGCAAAATTCTTACCATGACTAACAATGCTGGTCTTATTACAACCTGAGCCTTTGTATATGGGTTCTAATTTTCCCCAGATTTAACTGAACTGTGAGTACCAATAAAATTACAATAATTCCAGTAAAAAAAAAAAAAAAGGATTATCAAGCAACTGTTACATTTTAGATACTGTGCAAAGTTATAGGGACTAAAATTAATCTTACCCTCAAGGCTCATGATGACAATGTACACAGATGAAAAATTTTAAGGAAGAAATGGTGATATGGTCATTATGCGTTTGAGAAACATCAATCTAATAGCAGAGATTAAATTTTTGTGAAGTCCATAGAGAGGAAATCCTACAGAAGTCATGAATTAAAACAAAATTAATGGAATGAATGAAAGAACAGAAGCCATAAATATTTAAAAGGGGAAGTCAGACCTCATGACTAATGGAATGTGGGAAAAGTGAGAAAATAGTTTTATTGACACATAGTAATGACTTGAGAAATGGTAAGCTATAAAATATAGATAGAGGGAAAATGGTGGTTAGGTCGTTCAGTTATATTTGGATTAGGTTAAATTTTTTGTATTCATAGTACTGTCAACTGAAAATGTAGGTCAGACACTCAATAGTGAGGTCTGGGCTGAAGCTGTAGATCTGGAAGCACCAGTGTACAGAAATGGGAAGTATAAATGTGGAATCATGAATAAAGAATATAAGGAGGAAGAGGAGAGGGCCATGAAAAATTTTTCAGTAATTAAGATTTGAATGGAAAGAATAAAGTGAAGATTTTAAACATAAACCGATTCTCAAGATGTTTGTTGAGAGAGAGAAGATAGAAGATAAATGAATGTAGAAATATATGGTTAACAGAAGAGTGTATAATGAATGAACTTGTATTGATTTTACAAATTTTATATTTTACGCCATAGATGTTTTATACATTTCATTTTTAAGTGAAAATACATCTATTTTACTGATGACTGCCTAATTTAGCACTTATTTTAATTTTCTCACTTTTATGTTATGTATCACAGCACACAAAGATTAGTGACCAAATTATATTCACTTATTGCCACTTCCCAAAATTAAATGACCCTTTTTTTACTATTTGAAAATGTCTACTAAGATTAAACTATGTCAGATATTAGCATTACACTCTCATAATTCTTTTTTTTTCATGACTGCCTCATTTCATTAGCACCTTGGATACACATGCTAACTGTCATCTCTGCTTTAGATAGATGCTTTGCAGCCATTATTCACTCATCATGATTAAGTTCGTGAGAGGACTTAGCTAAAATTACTTTTTTTACTTTATTGGATACTAATCAAACTCAGTGAGAAAAAGCACTCCAGGGGCACCTGGGTGGCTCAGTCAGTTGAGCTTCTGACTCTTGATTTTAGCTCAGGTCATGATCTCAGGATCGTGAGATTGAGCCCCGTGTAGGACTCCACATTCACACGGAGTCTGCTAGAGATTTCTCCCTCTTCCCCTTTAGCCCCTCTCCCTGCTTGTGCTCTCTCTCTCTAAAAATAAATAAAATCTTAAAAAAAAAAAAAAGAAAAGAAAAAGCATTCCATGTGGATTTCCATTAACTGTGTGCAAAGGGGATGTTATTATTCCAGATTATACCTACAATTATGATAGTCCCTTTCACAAATTTATGTTGTTGATTACTACATGGAAAATATGAGGTATGTATACATAATTCATAACAAATTCATCACCTCCTTGTAAAAAATAATAAACTTAACAGAACAAATATACATTGAAGTCTAGTCAACAAGACCCTTCATATATGAATCATATTTTTTTTTACTTTAGAAGGACTGGAACAATGTAAGAAATTAGTTGAGTAAGATAAAAATCTTAACTCTCCAGAGGCTCAAAATAGTATATCAGATATAGCTCTTAATCTGGAATGCAAAGGAACACACAATATTGTGCAGAAAATTTCAAAGAATATATAGAGCACTGAAGCTTACTCAGTGGATCTACTGAGGTCATATGCAAAATTTTATATCTTTTGAAAAGAGGGTATCTTCCATTTTAGTTTTAAAAGAAATGTTGGGATGTGTGGTTTTCTCAGGACACGTGGAAGCCCCCAGGAAGACTGGCTAGGACTTCAAGTGGTAGAAGTGAAACAGCTGTAGGGGTAAAACCCTTGCTTCACCTGAAAGGACAGACACCAGCAACACACCCACTCCCCAGCCCCTGAGCAAGACCCTGACCTCCAGACTGTTCCTCCAGCCACTGCAGCTATCCCTGCAACCCCACACAACAGTGGCAGAGAGAAAGTCATCTTGCAGGGCCTCCCTGTTAAATGGTGTTAGGGGATTTGAGACAAATGACAGCAGAGGTTTTTAAAGCTCAGAAGACATAGATCTGTTGTGCCTTATCAGGCTAGAGGGTATGTTCTCACTGATTGTGTTCTCTCTAAACACCTTCTAGATAGTGGCAGATGGGAGTAAAAGTAATTCATTCCTCAATATCAGTGATACCCATACTCTAAAGTATACAAGAGAAGGAGTGCCTGGGTGACTCAGTCGGTTAAAAGTCTGCCTTCAGATCCTGGAGTCCTGGGATGGAGCCCTATGTCAGGCTCCCTGTTCAGTGGGGAGTCTGTTGGCCCCTCTCACTCCTCCCTTCTTTCTCACTCTCTCTCTCAAATAGATAAATAAAATCTTTTAAAAATAACAAAAAATAAAGTATATAAAAGAAATCACTAGGATAGCCTATTAAAAAAAATCCAAGCCCCACCTCAGGAAATGATAATTAAGCTGTTTTGTGCAGAGCGCAAGGATTTGAATTTAAAATACAGGTACACATACACACATATACTTGCATGAATCTGATGCAAGTGGTCAGTGAACCAATATCTGAGAAACAATCCTGCAGATATAAGAAGCCAAATCGTTGTTGTCTGCTAATAAATGTTTTGGTTTGGAAGTGAATCACAACCTCCTGACATTTCAATTTTAAAATTCACAAAGTTACTGAAGAAAATAATATATTATTTCATATATTTATTTTCGTCTGTGGAATAGCTATAATGAGGACATCATTGGAAAAGCCACTTTGGAAAAAAGCCCATATCCAAATTGATGAAACTGACACAGAGCCAATATTACTTAAGGAATGGCAAAGAAATTGTAAAATATATAGTTCAATGGAGAAAATTTTGTGGAGCATAATACCATACCTTGTAAAAATTACAAAAGCTTTCAGAACTTATTTGAATTTTCTCCTTCTGCACATTACTTTAGCTCATCTTTAGCAGTTTGCATATATTAATTTATTTCTGTGGAAATACCATCTTGACTTAAATGGTCAGAATTCTTGATGAGAGTCAGCATATAGATTATATATTTACCTATAAAGATGGAAGGTTATCATTTGGATATCCCAGAAGATCATGAAAAACAAATTTTTGAAAGGAAACTCTAGATGAAAAAGACCTATGATTTATCCAAGAATAATAAGAAATAAAAGAAACTTTGATCAATTGTGACCAAATAGGAAAGTCTCAATAGGAGAGATGGGGAAATGAATAAAGACTGAAGGTCTTGGTATATTACATTTTAGATATACCACAAGGGAAAAAGAGAAACACTATTCTCATGAAAGTGAAGATATATATTAGATGAAAGGGTTGCTTAAAGTATAAATTCATGGTAAGAGTAGGAGCAGGTTGAGAATTGGGAATAAGCTGTTGGCACAGACTTGTGAGCTTAAAAGAGAGCAGTTTTAGGAAACTGAAAGTGAGGAACTCATACTATACAAATACAAAAAGGGATGAAGATAGAAATTGATAACTGTTGGGTAGAAACTAACCTTTTCTTAAGTTTGTCTTTTTGAGAATATAATTTCAGACATTTATTACTGTCACATAAACAACAAATGTAGACTTAAGAGAGATTTTATCCAAAAAGACTATTGCAACAGGGAGAACAGTCGGAACATTCTAGAAATGTCTCAAAATTAAACAGAAAAAGTTCTTTCTTTTATAGGGTAGCATAAGCAGGGCTGGAAAGAACTTTGTGCTGGAGAAGCGTAAGCAGATAGAGGTGAGCAGATGGCAGGATCGGGGGGAGGGTAAATGGGAATTTTTCTCCCCTGCAGTCAGTCCATTCTTAGAATGAGTCTTTAAGGGCGAATGTTATGCTTGTTAGTGCTTGTCTAAGCTAAGGAGTGAGCTAAAGTTCAAGAGCCTATAGGGAGGAGAAAGCCTGACTAAAGTTAGATCAAGTTCAATCAAGTCAAATGAATGGGTAAGTGAATGGGCAAATGTGAGCACTTGGTCATTACAACCAGACTATGTATATGTGGAAGGTTGGGTAGGTAGATAGATAGATACAGAAAGAAAGAAAAATAGAAAACAAATTGAGCTAAGAGCATCTGGATGATAAACAGTTCCGTTTGACTGCAGGTCACCATTAAAAATAAATAGCTCAGTGTTGTATAGTGACGCTTCAGATGTTTTGTAGTTTTGGCCTAAGGACACAGCCTAAACAACTGACTTTTCTCTTCCTTCTCCCCCTCGGATGAGCCTTCCCCCCACCTCACACACCACCTGGAGCTCATTCAGTGTGGAGGCTGAGCCGCGGAAGAGCACTTCTTTTCAGATAAGGTGGATCTTAAGCCGCTAGAAACGAACCTGCACTCAAGGGGCCTCTGACCCTTTTTTTCTTCCCCGCCTGCCCCCACCCAGCCTCTTGACTTTTGCAGACACTTTTTGTGTTCCTTATTGCTGCCACAATCGGCATGACTGTATAGCGTTCAGTTAGATCATTTACATACCAAGAGTTATATTAAAGCAAAATGCCCAAATGAACATGTCATAATTTTTGTTATAATAAATATTAAATTTACAAGTTAAAAAAAAAAATAAATTCTATGACCCCTCTCCCCAAGGCTCTTGCCCTTTCTAAGCCTAATGTCTCTCAGGGGTATAATGAAGGCATAAAACCAGACGGTCTCTCCAGGGCTCCCTGCAGTCAATACATTATGATTCTCTGAACCCCTCTTATGACTAAACTATGAAGGACATCATATAATTAAGACAGCTAAATTCAGGGGTGCCTGGTGGCTCGGTCAGTTAAGTGTCTGCCTTAGGCTCAGGTCATGATCCCAGGGTCCTGGGATCGAGTCCCGCATCTCGGGGCTCCCTGCTCAGCGGGAAGTCTGCTTCTCCCTCTGCCTCTCCCCCAGCTTGTGCGCTCTCTCTCTCTCTCTTGCTCTCTCTCAAATAAATAAATAAAGTATTTTTTAAAAGACAGCTAAGTTCAGGAAAATGATTCGTAGCCTGGGGATGTAGAAGTAATGTTGGTAATGTGGAAACTTTGGGAAGGAAGTACAGGTAGGCTCTGACTCTCTCCTCATAGGCTCTTCATGCTGTTTGTTGTTGGGATCACTGCTGTAGGTGCAATTACTCTGAAATAGGGTTGTTTTCTTTCTCTGTCTTCCTCTCTCTTTCTTTTTTTTTTTTTTTTTCTCTCCAAAACGGAAATCAGAGTTTTAGCAATTTTTTCTCAAAGGTGGAGAAAAAAATGCCGGAAGAAGATAAAATGGGAGCCAAGTAATTTAACCCATTAACATACTAAAGTAAAATGTATAAAACTTTAGAAAACTAAATTACTTTTTACCTAGTCTGCAGAGAAAGAATTTGTGCCACAACTGTCAGTGGAAAGTACCCTATTTGCTAAATGATTTATTTCACTTTTTCCTATGAGAAATTAAGATAACATAATTCTTTTTACTTTGGCCATTGAAATCTGATCATATCAACATGAGTAACCATTTATTTATCATTATATCTAAGAAGGAATTAGTGAATACTAATACTAATACTGTTTTTGGAGCTCTTGTGGGAATGTGTTTTATTATTTTTGCCAAATATTTTATATTGCATACTCTTACTTCTTTCAAGTGCATTGATATTCTAATTAACTATGTTGGATGAGAGGGACAACTCTGCGAGAGAGTCTGCTAAAGGACAAGGCTCACAGCAGATTCATGATTAAGCAGAATTAAGGTACATGCAGTGAATAATGGTTTCTTAACATTTATTTTTAAAGAATCAAATGTATATAAGTTGCATATACAAGAAAACTTCCAAACATTATTTTGAAGCTTTTACAAGTTTTACTTTCTCTCTTCTGATGAAGTAAACAATTTCTAGCAAAGGCATGCATTCTGCTTTCTGTCTTATTGGTGATAGATTATGATGCATATGCAAACCCCTTTCCAGCCCTTTGGCCATTATTTTCAGTGTATTTGATCACCATCCAGCTTTGCATTGTCAGTTTACTGCCTGCTTCTCAGAAAGCTCAGAATGACTTTCATCACAGTGGGTACAAGGAGGTTGCTTATAATCTGTTTAGCAAGAAAAGTCTTGAGGATGCCTTGCTCTCTCTACTCTCAGGGTCAGGTGTTATCCTGTGTGGTGATCTGTCTTGGTTATGAAGGCCTGAGGGGGAGAACAGCAGTGACAGTCTGTTCTATTTTGTACTCTGACTGCAAGCAGCAGGGTGCTCTGCATATGGTACTTTTAAAGATTTAACGATTAGGATTTAGGTTCAGTCTGAGGGAAAGATTGATTTTAGCATATTGGTGAACCTTAGCTTCAGGCTAAGAATAAAAACCTTACTTCTCAAGTCTGATGTTATTACTTTTCATTTGTTTTTATTGATTAGCTGTCAGTGATAAGATCTTGCCTCTCAAAACGAGACAGGTGCTGGTAGCCATTTTTCCTTTTTTAAAAGCTTTTGTAGAAACAACTTATATAAAATAGAAATAAAGGAGATAGAAATGAAAACAAATACTCATGTCATTTTGGAAATAGTAGTTTGATGTAAAATACTGAAATATTAGAACTTTACTGACTCAGTGAGATAAATTTTAGAGAAAATAATGAAACATACTTTTCATGGGTAACCCACACATTTTTATCTTAAGTGATTGTATGTATATTTATATACATATATATATATATATTTACATAGGTGCAATTACTATGTATATTGCATAGCATAATTACTATGTATATCCCATATATATATGGGATAGAGAGAAAAGGAAAATATTTTTAAAATAAGATAAAATATTTTTCAAAAATTCTATTACCCACTCCATAGCTTGACTTCTTAGGGAAGAGGAGGAGGACATATTTGACACTTTTGTTAGTAGAACTTTTATTTTTTTATTTTAAAGATTTATTTATTTATTTTAAAGAACGAGAGAGAAGGAAAGAGCGTGAGTGTGCAGGGTTGGAGGAGGGCAGAGGGAGAAGGAGAGAGAAACCTAAACAGACTCCACACTGAGCTTGACATGGGGCTTGATCTCAAGACCCTGAGATCACCACCTGAGCTGAAACCAAGAGTCAGATGCTTACCAACTGTGCCATCCAGGCACCCCATTAGTAGATCATTTTAAACCAGCCTGTCTACTAATAATCATGTAAAAAGACAAATAATAACAATGGCCTGAAAAGAAAGGCAGGAAACATTTTCTTTTACATGAATAATCATTCGAGTAAAAATAAAATGAATACATAAATTAATAAATATATTTTTAAAAATTAAAAGTAAAGAAATCTTATTTTCCACTTATAAGAAGTGGGAAAAGTAAAGGGTTTTTATTATATTTATGTATTTTTTTTAAAAAAGGACATAAATACAAAATGAAAAACATTTCTAAAAAGTGCACTCTAGAAGTTCAAAGAAGGCCATGCACATACAGTAACTTCATTGAAGTAATGGGAGTTCTGTTTCTTTGTATTTACAGTAACTGTGTTATTGTTTTATACACAAATAACAAAATGGAATATGGAGTACCACAGGGCTGGGAAATAGAACTCTACCCTATGCAAGCTCAAATGAGTCTGAACATTATGAACTAACTCTCCTTGGGACCCATGTGGCAAAGCCCTGGTGTGTCGGGATCTCACTATACTATTGGGAGTTCTCCAAATTAATATCCCGAATACAACTTTTACCAAGGTGTAAGTAACTTGAATACACTAATTAAAAGCTTAGTAAAACATATAATATCAGCAATAACTGCAGCAGTTTTCTAGAACATAGACTGACAAAATATTTTTTTTCAGGGAAGATTAATCAGTGATAGTAATAAGATTGACAACACAAAATGATTTTTAAAACAAAGCAGGCCGACGGTTGAATTGATTTCATCCCATAGACAATGCACCCCTTTTTTTGTACCCCTGGACAAGGCACTCTCACTCTCCCATGGTTGGACCACCACTGGAGAGAATAATTAGTAAGTACTTCACATAGAATGTGGCATGAGATTTAAGTTTAAAAAGACTTAAATGACATTGATGTTAAAATTAATTAGAACCCTCTAAATTGTGTTTGGCAGAAATTTAAGTCAACTTAATATAAGAAGGCAATTATTATTAGTGTACTATAGTAACTATAGAATTGAAATAAAATTTTCAAGAATCAAGAGAGTTCCAGGTAACTCAGGCTCCAAAACAAAAAATTAAGTTATTGTGTTCCATTTCTTCCTCTCACACTTTTATACAGTATGGGAGAACGTGTAGAATCTTATTTGGAATTGACATTCTCTATTGTAATTTTGGCATGTTAACATAACTGTTATCTTTGGAGTTATATTCAAAACTTCTGACCAAGAAATAAACAGAGACTGTCCCTTACTACCTCCCAGTTAAAAACACTTATGAAAGGAATTTGATTGGTTTGGCTTGTTATGAGTATGCCTCTCATAAATTACTTCTGAGCAGATTTTTTAAAAATGGAATTGAATATTTTTGCCTGAATATTTATTTTTAAACTATACTGCATTATAATTTCTGTGCGTGTGTGTTTCCCAGTTACCATGGAAATCTAGAATATTTGAGGATAACAGCTTAGGTTCACAAAAGTCATGAGGAACTCGAAGATTAATTGGAAAATTCTGTGAAAATAACTAACAGTATAATATTAAGGCAGAGTGAGAAGTTATTAGTTACTATATTAAATATCTGTTTAACTGTATTAAACAAATGAAAACTCTGGTGAAAGAGTCTTAGATATATGAAATGAGCCTTCTCAGTACTCAGACCAAGACAAATATGTTAAATGCTGTGAATATAAGCTATGAAGTGTACAAAATATTGTAAGAGATATTTCCCATCTTTGCAGTATTTGGAAAGATAAGGGGCATGTTAAATTCTCTAGCAATATCCATTCATCTGTTGAAGGACATATCAGCTCTTTCCACAGTTTGGCTATTGTAGACATTGCTGCTATGAACATTGGGGTGCATATGGCCCTTCTTTTCACTACATCTGTGTCTTTGGGGTAAATGTGGTCCATATATACAATGGAATATTACTCAGCCATCAGAAAAGATGAATACCCAACTTTTACATCAACATGGATGGGACTGGAGGAGATTGTGCTAAGTGAAATAAGTCAAGCAGAGAAAGTCAATTATCTTATGGTTTCACTTATTTGTGGAACATAAGGAATAGCATGGAGGACATTAGGAGAAGGAGGGGAAAAATGGGTGGGGGGAATTGGAGGGAGAGATGAACCATGAGAGACTATGGACTCTGAGAAACAAACAGGGTTTTGGGGGGGGGGATTGGTTAGCCCGGTGATGGATATTAAGGAGGGCACGTACTGCATGGAGCACTGGGTGTTATACGAAAACAATGGATCGTGGATCACCACATCAAAAACCAATGATGTATTGTATGGTGACTAACAAACATAACATAATAAAATTTTAAAAAAATAAAAATAAAGTTTTCTAATTAAAAAAATTATCTAGCAATATAAAGTTGTATCTGATTGATTTAAAATGAGTATCACCATCAACAGGTATATTATATTGATTATATTATATTATATTATATTATATTATATTATATTGATTATATTATATTATATTATAAATTATATACAAAAATTTAGAGGAAGAAAATTCATAGTTCACTAGGGTGCTCAGCTCCATGGAAGATAAAGGCTTTGAGCAGGGAAATAATCAATGGGCAATATTTGGATCTAAGTACAAAGTGAGATATGGCATATGTCCATGTGCAAAGGCACAGAAAACAAATAATCTTGAACAGATTATTCTCACGGGAACAACTTATTTATATTGGAAAATGGAGGGAAGAAATGGAAATTTAAGATGCAAACTGAGAAGAGTCTTAAGTACTAAGGTGTGTATGACAATGCAGAGCTAATTAAGTATTTTTAACAGAACAATGAAGTGATGAACACAGATTAATTTGACAGTGGAGCTCAGGATTGTTGAAAATAAAACAAAATAAGAAACTGGAAACAAAAGAACGATGAGATGTCGGTCTAGGTGTGTGGTCATGATAGCATAGGCTAGAGGAAGAACAGGCACCCTGAAAAGGTAGAGCCTTGGCTAGAGGTTATTCACTGAAAACTGGTGATAAAAGAAGGGGACAATAAGCAAACATTTCTGAGGATTTTATTCTCAAAATCTCTGCCCTCTTTTTGAACAGCCTTTCTAGGGACGCCTGGGTGGCTCAGTCAGTTAAGCCTTCAGCTCAGATCATGGTCCCAGGGTCCTGGGATTGAGTCCTGCATCGGGCTCCTTGCTCAGCGGGGAGCCTGCTTCTCCCGCTGCCTGCCACTCCCCCTGCTTGTGTGCTCTCTTTCTCTGACAAATAAATAAATGAAATCTTAAAAAAAGAGCCTTTCTAGACTCTCATTATTTTTCCTAATTGCATGGAAAGGTGAGAAAATTATTGTAGCTTGACTGTGCTACATTGACATACTTTATATTGATATAACTGATACATTGATATAATTTATATATACAACTGATATAATTGACATATTGATACAATTAATACATCGATAGAATTGGAATTCTGTTATTGAAGGAGAGAAAAAAATGGTTAAACATGGATACAGGAAAGACAATATTGCATCTCTGCAAAAATATTACCAGCAGTCTGTTTTTAATTAATAGAAAACTGAACTTTAAGTTTTTTTTTTCTAAAAGACATAGCAAATTCTGGAACTGGAAGTAAATTGAGTTTCCAATTTGCAGTTAAAGGCCTGAGCAATTCTGATATTACTTGAAATATCTTCCATAATATTGAAAAAAAAAGTTTGATTTTAACCAAGCATATTCATCATGCAATCTCTATTTCATCATATATTTGAATGAGAAAGTAAATGGACATAAGATTCTATGATATTTTGAGCAAATATAGATGGTGTAAAATTAAAAAGTTTTATGTATTCCTACATCAGGATCAAGTCACGTATTTTGAAATGTTTAGAGAAAAAACAATCCAGGTGGGTGTGAAAGAGTTCCAGTTACATTAGCGTTCCATAAATATTAAAATTAAGATAGGTTAGGGTAGGAGTTGTGCAGAAAGGGATGAAGATTTTTCTCTTATTGTAATATACTATATTGTTAGATGCATTTTATAAATATGAATTAATGCAAATAACTATGATTGTACTTACAATAGCATGGCACATAAATAATAATGATTGCTATATATTCACTACTACAGTAACGTGCTTGTGCTGAAATATGATCACCCGTTAAGTAAAGGTCAAGGAAAGACTTTCTAATGTTCTTATCTGAGTGACTTAATTCTTGCTGCTGCAGTTTGTAAATCCTTACACCTGCTTAGTTGGGGCCTATTTATTACACTGTTACACTACTCTCCAGTTTATTGCAGCCACAGTACCCATTTCAATTTAAAATAACACATCTGCATTTGACATATGTAATCATTAGAGGCAGAAGGGATCCCCCTTCCTTAAGATTATCCCCCTACCTTACCATGGTACAAGAAGGCATAAATGGGAGTAATGGGATGGAATTAAGAGAATGGCAAATATCTGTCGTTTCCTGACTTGTTAATTTTAGCCATTCTGACGGGTGTGAGGTGGTATCTCATTGAGGTATTTGGATTTCCCTGATGCCGAGCAATGTTGAGCACTTTTTCATGTGTCTGTTGGCCATTTGGATGTCTTCTTTGGAAAAAAAAAAAGAGAGAGAGAGAGAATAGCAAATATCAAGAGAAATTGCCAAAGTCATTTTTTAAAGTCTGAACAGAGAACTTCTAAAAAACAAAAACAAAAACAATCAGGGCAGAAATATCTTTTGTGACACTGAACCAAGACTAAAGAAAAAAACATTGTGAAATAAAATAAGTAGGGTTTTACCTTGAGTGTGAAATTAAATAAATGAACTTTAATCTCTACTCCCTTCATCAGAGATCTGTTTTATTATCACCTAGGAAAGCACAGTAACTGAGTTTAAAAGTAGTCTACCCCCAAAGAACTCACAGTAAAAATAAATATAATGTATAATAGTATTGTATCTGTAAGTACAGAACAAAGAAAAAATTATTTATTGTTATGTTTTCTTCTATTCTCAAAAAATAATAGGTTTGATTTGTAGATTCAGTTCTAATCGGGGAAGATGAGTTTCTATTGTTTCCTTCCATCCAAGCTCTTTTGCAATTAAAGGAACCTGAAAAACTAGGTTAGCATTTTTCACAAATTACCTGTTAAACTTACAGAATCCTTTTTCCTTCCCTTTGGTGCCTATTTTTTTTAACTGAAACATAACTGGCATATAATAATACTTCAATTTAAAAAACAAAGAAATGACACCAAGAAAAAAAAATCTGTAATTTCTTTTCTTCACCACAGACTCACTAAACCAATATTTCTGAGAATGATTCTGTATACACTGTCATATACCCCAGGGAAATCCAAGAGACTCTAAAATTTGGAAAACACTGGACTATACTAATATAAACTTTACCCTGAGGGCTTCGCAAGAATGCTAGTAAGTTGAGTATCAAAGGGTAAAAGTAAAGTGTGAAAGATTAATAGTTATGTTGATGTATTATGTCCAGATTGCACATTTATATGTTATTAATGCTTACTAGAAACACTAATATATATTATGCATAGATATGTAATTTCTTAAATCTATATACGTACATGAAATGCAGTACAAATATTTATATATCAACCAAATATCATATAAAGGAATTTCTAAACATCTTATAAAAATAATTTCTAATTATTCAAACACATTTATTTGTCTACCTAATATTCCTTAAACTTAGCAATTACTTATATATTATATTCTATTTAGATGGTATCTTGTAAGCTAATTGACAACAATATTTCTGCCTGATAAAACTTTCATCATATCCCTGAACACTGTGCTTTACATTTAGTATTCTAGGTCCACAGGTTGAAAATGATGCTGTCCATACTTTATAGGAACATATACTCAGATGTAAGAAAAAAGATAGGCAATACATTCTAACATGTGGCTGGGATGATACTTAAATATGGGGCTGGAAAGCAGCAAGAGAATACTGTGTGAATACAGTTCTTCCATTATTATCATTTCTTCTGTTTCTCTGTGATCATCAGCTATTGAAACACAGACAACTCTGAAAGCTAAATTTAAGACAACTTAAAATCAGTCTAAATGGTCTAGTTTACTTTGAGTAGCATAAATTAGAATAATTTATTGGTTTTAAGGGTAAAGGGAGGTGATTCATGAACATGTAAACCTAAGCAGCAAGTGATCAGATATGAAAAGCATCTGTGACAATTATAACAGAAGTCATCTCCTGCAATTTAGAGAAGAAAATCACTTTAGAAAGAGCTAGCTCAACCATACAATTTAAATATTAGAAAACTCAAGCCAAGAACTGTTAAGTGATTAAGCTAAATTAACTTTAAAAGTTAATTGCACACTTGAGACCAGAATCTAGTTCTCCTGACTTCAACTTTGATGCTTTGTTTTGGTTTGTTTTTCTGTGCTCCCTTCATAGGCCCCATGATGTTTACTTAACCATTCTTTCTTGAGGCAGATCAAAATGCCTTTTCCCACCGTAAGTCTTCAGTCAATATGTGTAATTTAGCATCCTGAGTTCACTCAGTTGGCTGTCTGAATATGCAGTCTGAATGCCTATGTATGACTAGGAGTGTAAAAAATCCACTGGATTACTGTAGCTGAGGTAATGGTTATAAAATCGAATGAAAAGGGTTATAGCATCTTCCCAGTGGGACAGAATGTCCATATTTTTTATCGTTTCCCCAGCTACTTGTTGCAGCAGCTAAGCTCTGAGTGAGTGAGGTCAATTAGTGTGTGGCAGGTGGGGGGTTGGGTGGGGATACTGGGTACCATGAAGGACAGCAATGTACATGTAATGGAAGTGTCAGAAGGAAAGAAGAGAAAAATATTTAAAGAAATGATGTCTGGACACTTCCAAGATTTGGTGAGAATTAATCTACATATCTAAGAGGCTCACCAAAAGCTAAGTAGGATAAATACAAAATCATCTACAAACAGATTTGTTAAAGTAAAAAGGCTGAAAGCTAAAGACAAGGAGAAATCTGGAAAGCAGCAAGAGAAAAATGACTACTTATAAAGGACCTCAATAAGAATAGAGACTTCTCATTAGAAACAATCAAGGCCAGAAGGCAGTAGGATAACATATTCAAAATGTTAATAAAGAGGGGTGCCTGGATGGCTCAGTTCCCTTAAGCAGCTGCCTTCAGCTCAGGTCATGATCTCAGGGTCCTGGCATGGAGCCCCACATCGCATTGGGCTCCCTGCTTGGCAGAGAGTCTGCTTCTCCCTCTGCCTCTGCCCTTCCCTCCCCCTCATTGTCTTTCCCCCCACTCAAATAAATAAACAAAAAATCTTTAAAAAAATGTTAATAAAGAAAAAAAAGTTAACCAAAACCTCTGTATCTGGAAAAGCTACCTTAAAAAATAAAGGTGAAATGAAGACAATACACACACAAAACAAATGAACAAAAAGGACACTGAAAGAATTTGTAGTTAGCAGACCCAGTTTACAAGATATAGGAAAGGAAGATCCTCAAGCTTACTGTGATTCCAGACAGTAATGCAAATCCGTCTGAAAAAGCAAAAAACACTGGAAAGGACAACTATGCAATTATAAAAGACAGTGCAAATGCATATCTCATCTTCTTTCTTCTCTTAAGTGATTTAAAAACCAATTATATTATACAATATGTTTATAATTATATTACTGAGCATATAGTATATAAAAACATAATATATTTTTCAATACTAGCTCAAAAGAGGCAGGTGGAAGCAAGGCAGTATTAGGCTAAGTAAATGACTCCAGATTGTAACTGAATGAAACCCATAGGAAAAAATGAAGTTAAAGAGACACAGCAAATAGATGGTTAATATTACAAAAGCAATATGTGTGTGTGTGTGTGTGTATACTTGCTCTCCATTCTTGTCTTCTTTAAAAGATGTAAAATTATAAAGATAATAATTATAATTTTGAGTAAGTAGCATGTATAGATGAAATATGTATAATATTAATGCCATCCCCAAAAGGAAAAGGAAATAAAGCTAAATGGAAGTGATATTTTTATATCTCACTGAAATAAATCTGAAACAGATTCTGATAAGATTTGTGTGGTAGCCCTAGAGAAATCATTAATAACTGAAAACTAAGTAATGAAAAATGATAGAAGAAATTGAAGTGTTACATTAGGCAATATTTTCTTATTGCAAATAATGCAGTAGAATTAGAAACACACAAAACATGAGACATACAGAAAACAAAAGGTAAAATAATAGACTAAATTATATCAATAATAACTTTAAATGTAAATTATTTAAACAATCCTATCAAAAGGAAAGGAGTGAAAAAATTTTAAAAACAAGATACTGTCTACATTACACACACTTTAGATCCAAAGATACAAAGAGATGGAAAGTAAAAAAATAGAAAAAAAAGATAAATCATGCAAACAGCAACCAAAAGAAAGCTGTAGGAGCTATATGATTATCAGACACAATTGATTCAGAATGTTTCTAGAGATATACGGGTACATTTTATAATAATAAAAGGGTCAAACATCAGGAAGTTATAACAATTATAAAAATATTCACACCTAAACATAGTGTCCCTAAAGGCATGAAGCAAAAAACTGATAAAAATGAAGGCAGACATAGACACTTCAACAATAATAGTTGGAAACATCAATACTCCCACTTTTAATAATGTATATAAGCACTAGGCAGATGATCAACATGAAATAGAAGACTTGAAAAAACTTGTAAACTGATTAGATCTAACAATAGAGATAGAGCACACCATTCAACAACAAAATAATATGTATTCTTCTCATGCTAGTGACTTAAAGTATTGAACATAAAAAGAAAACATGAGATATTGTAAGGCCAACATATCAGGAGACATTGTATAGAAAAGATAGTTTATTACTCACAGTTCTCAAGAGTTGGGGACATACCACACTACACAGGGCCACAGGAGAAAACAGAGCTTGGCAGCAAACAGAAAGATGAGAACAGTGGGCAAAGCCTTTATTGTGGTTTTATGTGGGAAAGAATACATGATGCAAAGGAAACAGGCTTACAGTTGGATAGCTGGAGTAATTTCAGCAGCTTTGAGGCATTTGGGGTTGTCCCTAGTCATCTGATATCTCATCTGGGGTGATAAAAGTATATAGGGTGATAAAAGTAGATCTGGATTGTTTGGCATGTATATTCTAAAGCATATGAGTAAGCAAATAAATTGTTTACTATCTCTAGGAACTGGCTAATCCTGGGAGAGATAGTCTCTCCAGGTCAGCAAGACTCTAAGTCCTCAAAGCATCAGAAGACAGAAAATAGCAAAAACAAAAACAAACAAATAACAACAACAAACAGCAAATGACCTCAATAAATTTAAAAGTTTGAAATAATACAGACTAGGTTCTCTGACCACATGGAATGAAATTAGAAATCAGTAACAGAAATAAATTGGGAAACTCAGAAATGTGAGGAAATTAAACAGCATACATAAATAGCCAATGGGTCAAAGAAGAAATCACAAAGGAAATTAGAAATTACTTGAGATGAATACAAAATGAAGAGATAACAGAAAAACTGGGAGGCAATGGAAGTACTGCTTGGAGAGAAATTTATAGAAAACGCCTCTATTTAGAACAAGAAGAAGAATGATGTCAATGCAATAGATTAACTTTCTACCTTACAACACTGGAAAGGGAAGAGCAAACTAATCTTAAAACATGCAGAAGGATCCCCGCCAACATCTGGCGTTTCCTGACTTGTTAATTTTAGCCATTCTGACAGGGGTGGTGGTATCTCATTGAGGTTTTGATTTGGATTTTCCTGATGCCAAGGGATGTTGAGCACTTTTTCATGTGTCTGTTGGCCATTTGGATGTCTTCTTTGGAAAAATGTCTGTTCATGTCTTCTGCCCATTTCTTGATTGGATCATTTGTTCTTTGCGTGTTGAGTTTAAGAAGTTCTTTATAGATTTTGGATACTAGCCCTTTATCTGATATGTCATATGTCATTCTCCCATTCTGTCGGTTGTCTTTTGGTTTTGTTGACTGTTTCTTTTGCTGTGCAAAAGCTTTTTATCTTGATGAAGTCCCAATAGTTCATTTTTACCCTTGCTTCCCTTGCTTTGGCGATGTTTCTAGGTAGAAGTTGCTGCAGCTGATGTGGAAAAGGTTGCTACCTGTGTTCTCCTTTAGGCTTTTGATGGATTCCTGTCTCACATATAGGTCTTTCAACCATTTTGAGTCTATTTTTGCATGTGGTATAAGGAAATGGTCTAGTTTCTTTCTTCTGCATGTGGCTGTCCAATTTTCCCAACACCATTTGTTGAAGAGACTGTCTTTTTTCCATTGGACATTCTTTCCTGCTTTGTTGAAGATTAGTTGACCATAGAGTTGAGGGTCCATTTCCAGGCTCTCTATTCTGTTCCAAAGATACAAATGTAGAGATCCGAAGGGGTACGTGCACCCCGATGTTTATAACAGCAATGTCCACAATAGCCAAACTGTGGAAAGAGCCAAGATGTCCATCAACAGATGAATGGGTAAAGAAGATGTGGTATATATATATACAATGGAATATTATGCAGTCATCAAAAGGAATGAAATCTTGCCATTTGCTACGACATGGATGGAACTGGAGGGTATTATGCTGAGCGAAATAAGTCAATCAGAGAAAGACATGTATCATATGATTCCTCACTGATATGAGGAATTCTTAATCTCAGGAAATAAACTGAGGGTTGCTGGAGTGGTGGGGGGTGGGAGGGATGGGGTGGCTTGGTGATAGACATTGGGGAGGGTATGTGCTATGGTGAGCACTGTGAATTGTGTGAGACTGTTGAATCACAGACCTGTAGCTCTGAAACAAATAATATATTATATGTTAAAAAAAAAAAAAAGAAGATAGTAGGAAGGGAAAAATGAAGGGGGGGGAATCGGAGGGGGAGACGAACCATGAGAGACTATGGACTCTGAGAAACAAACTGAGGGTTTTAGAGGGGAGAGGGGTGGGGGAATGGGTCAGCCTGGTGATGGGTATTAAAGAGGGCACATACTGAGTGGAGCACTGGGTGTTATACACAAACAATGAATCATGGAACACTACATCAAAAACTAATGATGTAATGTATGATGTTTAACATAACATAATAAAAAAATAAAATAAAATAAAATAAAACTATTCTTAAACTAGAAAAAATGAAAAAAACATGCAGAAGGAAATAAATAATAAAAGAACAGAAAATAATGAAGCACAGAATGTAAAATAAGAACTCATTTTTTAAAACTCAAAAGTTGATTCTTTAAAAAGATCAATAAAATGGGCAAAACATTAGGAAAAAATAAAAGATAAAAATCAAATTGCTAGATTCAGAAATGAAAAAGTAGACATCACTACTGACTTTAATGAAACAATAGGTGAATTGCTTAACATGAAAAAGATAAATTCTTAGAAAGTCACAAACTACAAAAACTGACTCAAAAAATAGAAAAAGTTAAGAGATCTATAAAAAGTATAGGGATGGAATTTATCATTGAAAAAACTACACACAATATACTCATCTCCCTGCTAAAAAAAAAAAAAAAAAAAAAAAGCAGAGAAAGGAATATTTTTTAATACTGAGGTCAATATTCCTCAGATACCAAAACCAGCCACAAATATCCACAAATATCCATAGCAGCACTGTTCATGATGGCCAGGAAGTAAAAATAATCCAAATGCCCATTAATGCATATGGATAAATGGATCAACAAAATGTATATATACAATTGAGTATTATCCAGCCATAAAAATAAAGTACTGATACATGTTGTAATTATGGATAAACCTGAAAAAAAAAAAAAAACAGGCTAAATCAAAGTATCTATATACAAATGTCACATATTGTATCATTCCACTGACATGAAATATTCAGAATAGGTAAATCCACAAAGACAGACAGAAACCAGATTGGTGATTACTAGAGGCTACAAAAGGAAGGAATGGGGCATGAGAGTTAAGAAGTAGAGGTTTTCTGGGGCGCCTGGGTGGCTCAGTCGTTAAGCGTCTGCCTTCGGCTCAGGTCATGATCCCGGGGTCCTGGGATCGAGTCCCGCATCGGCCTCCCTGCTCAGCGGGAAGCCTGCTTCTCCCTCTCCCACTCCCCCTGCTTGTGTTCCCTCTCTCACTGTGTCTCTCTCTGTCAAATAAATAAATAAAATCTTTAAAAAAAAAAAAAAAAAAAAAGAAGTAGAGGTTTTCTTTTGGATCAATAAAAATATTTTGGAACTTCATGTCGGTGGTGGTTGCACATTATGAAGTTACTAAATACCACTGAATTGTATAGTTTATAATAGCTAATTTTATGTTATATGAATTTCCCCTCAATAAAACATTAAAAGAATCAGGTGGGCTTACTTCTAAATAGGGATCACTGAATTTAAACGTTTATATTCTGCTTTCTTTGATAATTTTACCCTTGTTCATCTTAAATTAATGAAATAGTGTTAATTTTCAATGCTTTCACCCACTTTGGAGAGGCTAGAAGTTCAAATTTGGGGGAGATATTATTGGTGGATTGCAGTTTTGCTTAAGATACTAATTAACGTGTATTATTAAATCTCTTCTGGGGCGCCTGGGTGGCTCAGTTGGCTAAGCGACTGCCTTCGGCTCAGGTCATGATCCTGGAGTCCCGGGATCGAGTCCCGCATCGGGCTCCCTGCTCAGCAGGGGGTCTGCTTCTCTCTCTGACCCTCCTCTCTCTCATGCTCTCTCTCTCTCTCTCTCTCTCAATAAATAAATAAAAATCTTTAAAAAAAAAAAAATCTCTTCAAATCATCCAAAAATTGGGCAAAGGGTCCTAGTAGGCATTTCTCCAAAGAAGATATACAAATGGTCAATAAACATATGAAAATATGCTCAACATATTAGCCATCAGAGAAATGCAAACCAAAACCATAATGAGATACCAGTTCATACCCTAAGATGGCTATAAGAAAAAGTCAGATAAAACCAAACGTCGGCAAACCAAATGTGGATAAACTGGAACCCTTATATACTGCTCGTGGGAATGTAAAATTATGCAGACACTTTGGAAAACAGTTTGACAGTTCAACCAAAAGTTAAGCATAGCATTACTATTTGACCCAACTACTCTACCCCTAGGTGCATATCCAAGAGAAATGAAAATATTTATGTCCACGTAAAAACTTGCACATAAATAATTATAGAATAATTTTTCTTTTTTTTTTTTTTTAAAGATTTTATTTATTTATTTGAGAGAGAGAGCACATGAGAGGAGGGAGGGTCAGAGGGAGAAGCAGACTCCCTGCTGAGCAGGGAGCCCGATGCGGGACTCGATCCCGGGACTCCAGGATCATGACCTGAGCCGAAGGCAGTCGCTTAACCAACTGAGCCACCCAGGCGCCCTAGAATAATTTTTCTTAATAGCTAAAAGGTGGAAACAATCCAAATGTTCATCAACTGATGAATGCATAAATAAAATGTGATTTGTGTATATGAAGGAATATTATTCAGCCATAAAAAATGAATATCTGATACATACTTCAACATGGAGGAATCCTGAAAACTTTATGCAATTTGAAAAGTCACAAAGCACATTTTATGTGATACAATTTATGCGAAATGTCTAGAATAGGCACATCTATAGAGGCAGAAAGGAGATTAGTACCTGCTTAGGGCTATGGGGTATAGGCTAATTTACCGGTAGTAACTAAACAGTACAGGTTCTGTTTTTGAGGTAATGAAGATGTCTTAAAAAATGGATTATACTGATGACTGCACAACTCTGTAAATATATTAAGAAACACTGAATTGCAAACGTTCAATGGGTGAATTATATGGTAAGTGAATTACATTTTTATAAAGCCATCACCAAAAAAAAAAAAAAAAAAGGCCCTCAATAAATGGCAGATAGTCAATACGGGAATCAATTTCAGAATAACAAATAAAAAAGAATTGTTTCTGTTTTAAATTTGTAAAGGTCAGTCTGTTATGTATATTTAGCAAAGTAATATATGCTTGATTTTGATTTATGCTTAAAATTATGTGAATTTTAGAATACCTTTTAGGAATCCATATTGCAGTGCAAGCATATTGTTTTCCTTATCCTTCTTGTTTTCCTAGTTTTCTGTGACGTGAGACTTATATAAGGTCAAATGATTTGATGAAGTATTAAATATCTTATTTACACCAAAAATATATTTATAAATTCCATCCTTATAAAAACAGGCATATGCTAGATACAGACAAGGTTTTATGATCTTGAATCTCTAATTTAGTTTCCAGCCTTCTCAGACAGATGTGTAAAATAATGATTATAAATGCTTTAAGTATAAGGCTGATTTCATGATCCCCTTCAGGAAACTTTTCCATGTATTTTAGCAACAACTTTAAATTTAATGTAAATTAGATCCAATCAAACTAATTGTGACTAGTACTATCTATACGGTTTCACTATAAGATGGCAAGTTTCAAGATGTTGATACAATTTTGATAATACAAAACGTAGTAATAATAAAAAGATAGATTTAAAGGAAAGCACTTCCTGATACATGGAACTCCTATAAAACAAGAAAGGAACCTCTTTACTTAGACTGACATAATTAGTTAGACTTATCTTGTTATGCACTGTAATTTTTATCTACCTTACTATGCTGCTTAGTGATGAGTACTTTGATCTCAATTGAGAACAAGAAGCTTTGGATAATATTTGTGTTTTGTGAAGATTTCTACTTCCCAAATAATCCCTTTCACTACTTCACTCAAATCTTGACATTAGACCCTCAATAAACATTAGTTAAATGAACAAACCAATGGTTACAAAATGTGGTAAATATTAAATACTTGCTATATAGATTAGACCTGGTAAGATTAAAAAAAAAAAAAAAAAAAAAAAAAACCTTTATTAAAGTAAATCAGACAGTAGGATTTTGAGGTTCAAAGATGACTTAGTGGGAATGGAGACAAAAATGAAGTGGAAAGAAAAAAGAAAGATAAGGAGCAAACAAAAGAAAACTACTCTAGCTATTTTAATAGCCATACATTTAAAGGTAAGAGATATTCTGAGACATAAAAGAACACATTTCACAACAATAAAAAGTTCAATTCCCCAGGGTTTTTATAATTATAAATTATTGTTCTCATACTAATCTAAAACTGACTATAAACCAAAACTAAATGAGTATACAATAAATAGTTTAATATAGGAAAATACATAAAAATACATTTCATATGGTGAAATAAATATACAATCCTTGTATACACAAGGATTCAAAGACCATGTCATCTGCATATCAATATGAGGAAAATTATAGAACTATTCAGAAATAGCCATCAAGAAAAGAAGCTGTAGCACCTCAAAATAGAATAAAGTAGTTTTAAGTTGTTTGTAATAAAAAAAGACTTTATCTAAGTGATTATATACATTTGAAATGATTGAAATGATTATATTCAATTGTACGATAATTAGTTATAAGTGGTTATTAAAGATTCTTGAAACAGGAAAAACTTAGAAGGAAGTGTGTGTGTGTGTGTGTGTGTGGCATGGAAATGCAAGTATTTCGATAATTTCTGCAAAACTTTGGTGCTGAAGTGCACATACTTATTATATTACAGAAGGTTAAAAATAAAAGGGCAATCCAAGAGATAATAAGGAACAACAAAGTAAAATAGCAGTACTGCTCTTAAATTGAGACATAAAAATCAAACACATAATTGGTGTTTCCTAAAGATATTTTCAGAAAAAAAAGTTGATAGTCAATTACAAAGAAAGCCTTTAAAATGTTTAAAATCAGACATTTAAAAATCTGCATTCTATAAATCAATACAATTAGAAATGAATAATAAAATAATTACAAATTATAAATACTTAGAAATTAAGAAACACTGTTAGATAATTCTTTTACCAAATAAACTCAAAATGAAATTATAATCTCCCCCCACACCAATGAAAAGAGGAACATTTCATGGAAAGGCTGTGGGAAAATACGCTCAGAGAAAAAAATTAGTATTTAAGGACATTACTAAAGAATAAAAAGCAATTGGACTTTGTACTAATCTTTAAAAATATTAGGAAAATAACAAGTTATTCTTAAAAACTTTCTAGAAATGTTAATTACTAAATCTCAAAGCTGAAAATAATGAAATGTTAAAGAAGAACTAAAAATAAAAAGATAGAAATGAAAAAAATAAAAAATTGGGTTGTTTTAAAATATACAAAACTAGAGATAAGCTTATTATAAATTTGTTCATAAATAAAATAAAAATAGATTGCAGAAGTTAAAGATGGAAAGAGAAGTTAACTGAATTAGGTAAATTTAGGAATAAGTAAAAAAGATATAACCATGGGTATAGAAAGAATAAATTATGATTTTGTCAAAAAACCTTAAATTCAATTATAAGGCAAATCAAATGCAACGTTAAAGGATATCAATGTTTTTCTGGAAAAATGCAATGGCTAAAATTGATCAAAGAAGTAATTTTGGTGTTAGTTTTAACATTGTCTTTGTCACAAGCCTTATTTTTGAAACTATTAATTTGTAAATCCTCGGTTTTAGAAGTTATCTATTTATTAATGCATATTTTATAGGAATTTTTTTCAAAGATTATGATCTGTAAAATCTCCTTAGAGAAGAACATGACTAAGTGTTAGAGACTGTGTTTTGAAGCAAGACTTCTTTCAAATCCCAGCAGCATGTGGTCAAAAGACATGAGAATAATGAGTTTAGATCACTTCAGTTTGGGAAAGCCACGATCTCTGAAGTCATTTTACCTTTTATGTCTTTCTAGTCTGGTAACTTAATCTGGTTCTGAGTAAATTTGTTCTGGATTTATATTTACTCTGGAGCCACTACAGGTAAACTTCTCTAAATTTCTTGAATTATCGTTTTGTGGAAAAGTGTGAAAAACTAGATGGAAAGCCATAGAATTAGATGTCTACAACACCAGGAACTCTGGCTGTTCAGAACTCGACATCAGCTACTTTGAAGGGACAGTTAGACTCTTATTAGCTACTCACAAACGGATACAAAAAGAAAATATTTGATGAAAAATCAATTATCACACTTTGTTATATCTTTAAAAGGTACTAATAAAGTCAAGTACAGGGACAGAATAGTTTCATAACGAAGACAGCATTTCATTAATAATGTATGCCAAGAAACTGGAAAATATAATAGAACTACCAATACTACTACAGCACGTTAGATAATAGATAAACCATTCAGAGGAAAATGGATATAAAATGCATGTTTCAGGAAGGGAAAATAAACAACTAAGAAACAAAACCAAATTGCTCAATGACAGCTGCATCAGAGGAAGATCAGCTTGGATTAGTATAACTAAAAAAATATTACTAGCAATTGGAGAATTATTTTACACAAAGTGTTTTCTATTGGTTATTAGTAGTTATACTCAGGAAGAATGCGTTTTGTGTCACCAAGATTGGGTTTCGAGGTCCACACACTTTACTAAGAGGATGGATGGGCTGTACACGTAGATAGTGCGTAAATGTGCGCCCTAACCTCTTAGTGGTAGGGCTCCAGAAACTTGGTAGAAAAGTGAACTTGAAATAATATATCTGATCGGATATAAGTCAAAAGAGAAACAAAATGGTTCTCAAGCAAGCAAAGTTTGACTAGAATATGAATGAGTAAATTTATACATCCAAAAAATAAATGTATGATGAGGTTTGAAAGTGGTAGAATTCAAGAATTGTAACAGGAAACAAAGAAGCAAGGGCGGTATCCAAGAGACACAAGGCAGTTGAAAATATCAGAACTTAAATATTTAGGGATTGTCTCTAGAGAAGAAACAACTTTATGTAGCATAAAATCAGAAATTCCTTCAGTACTATAAATGTTCCTATTGTGGGTTAATACATCTATCAGAATTTGTAGATGTTTAATATTTGGATCCTGCCATCGCTCCTGTTCTCATACCATCCAAGGAATCGCAGCAATTTTTAGTAGCGATTTATAGGCATAGCATGATTCTCCGAATGCTAACTTGGTACCAGGTACCAAAATCAACCCGTTACATGTATTAGCTCATTTTGTTCTCACAACAACCCTGATGAGATTCTATTGCTGTCCCTTTTTTGCTGATGGGAAAATTAAGACAAAGAAAGAGTGATTGCCTTGCTGAAGAGCGGTGGAGCCAAGATACAAACAAAGGCTTTCCGATTATGTAGCTTTCACTTCTGCAAACTACTGCCTGGTTCTTTTAAATAGATCTTACTCATGAGGAAAACTTCAAAAATCATCTAAAATTTTGATTGTTTTGTTTCATTTTAAGGTGATTTCTAATGATGGGTTAATAAAGTAAGTTCTAATTATGACTTGTTTTCTTCCACAGTTGCATAAAAAAATAGTTCCTTTGACATATTTTCATTGTACGCTAATAGGAGACTCTCTTGGGGTCAATTTAAAATAAGAATATATAGCAAAATTTGTTGATATGAAAAGATTTCCTTGCAGTGCCTGGGTGGCTCAGATGGTTAAGCATCTGCCTTCGGCTCAGATCATGATCTGCAGGTCCTGGGATCAAGCCCCGGGTTGGGCTCCGAGCACAGCCGGGAGTCTGCTTCTCCCTCTCCCTCTCCCTGTGTTCCTCCCCCTGCCTTTGCTCTCTCTGACTCTCTCTCTCAAATGAATAAATAAAATGTTAATAAAAAAGAGATTTCCTGAGTTATTGGTGAATGACAAAAATAGTAGCAGAAAAGAGTGTATAATACTTTATCCATCAATTTAATATAAAAATCTTGCATGTGTAAGTGCTCATAGAGTGAGAATATATATATATATGGCATTCTTTTGATCATGGAGAAAATCATGAGTAATCAGTAGACTCTTAAAGTGAGTTTATAAATAAATGACAAATATTACATGTAAATTGGAGAAGATGGAGTTTAGTGTATTAATGATTTACAGTTATGCTCTGGAAAAAAATCTGAAACAGAAAGCATAAGAATTATCTTAAAATTAGACTATGTTTAAGAAAAAAATATAGATATGTGACAATGAAGTGGGGTTAATCAATACATATTATGTACAATGCACATATAATACAATGCATTTATATTAATTATATAAATACCATATTTTATATATATGAATGAAGTAGTAAGCAAAAACACCCATGAAACCAAGTCAAGATTATTAAATATAATCATTTACAAGTCTTCAAAGGAAGCAACATTCAAATTTATGAGTTAATATTTTACACTCTGAATTTTCTTCCAGATAATGAAGTATAGTTAGATGTAGAAAATTTCACAGACAAGCCATCAAGTTCATGAAAATCAAAAGAAAAAAAACTGTAGTGGACTTATTTTAGTAAAATGCTGGCAAAACTTATGAATCTGGAAAATTTTCAAACAAGAACAGAGAAGAGAAACTCATGCCAGCTAATTTTCAGAACAAGATTTTCAGGCACAAGATGACTCTTATAATGGTTGGCAAGAATACAGCTATTACATAACTGCAGAAGATGCCATAAATCAAATCAGCTTAAAATCATTGGCAAGGGCCATATTTTGGGATGAACAGTAATAGCCAGATAAGGAAGACAAAAATGATGACATCAACAAAGTAGAACATGATTTATTTTCCCTTATTAATATTAACCTTCATTATAAATCACTATTTTGGAAAAAAAATATAAAATTATCTCATCAATTAAAAAACATTTACACCTAATATAATTTAAAAACAAATACAAAAACAATGTATGATCAGTTTTGCAATTCATTTTTATACCAGTAATTCTCAACTACCAACCTTTCAACAAGTGATGCAATAATGTTTATCATCAGCTCCAAATCACTGTCTCACATTCCTAAAAACTGCAGTTTGATTTTTCTATTCTCACTTCTCCCGTTCTTCCCAATACAAAGGTCAGTCTATGCTAGAGACTTTAGAAAGATGGCCAGTCTCTTGGTTTTGGATGGAATCAACCTTAACAGACAAGAGTAGTGAAGGTGAAGAAAAACAGCAATCCTAACAAGGCGTGAGTGAATTTATATGCTACATGTTAACTTCCAGATATTTTATCCTTTAATCCCCATAGAATACAACCATAACTTAGAGTAACAAAAAGGGATTTGACATTTTTACACTTTTCAAAATTTCTGAATATTTTTTAAATATTGGCACTTATTACATCTAAAAACTTAAAAATAACTTTAAAGTTATCATGCTAAATTGATGCTTTTCCTAAAACTGTATTTCAGTTCATACACTCTGTTTGCCAAATTTTTTTAATGTCAACAATAGTAATAACAACCTATGGTATTTATGCCCAGAGATTCTTTGAAAGGATTTAGGCTTATTATTGATTTATTCCTAGCTTTTGAGGTAGCTATAATTATATTTTTCAAACATTATTTGTTAATACATGGACTTCTCAAATGTTTACAAGGATTATCTATGACTATCCCCATTTTACAGGTAGAGAAAGAGAGCCTCTTTTATGGATTTAATAGGATCTGTGAACTCTATGAAACACTGTACAATATTTTTTGAGGCTCTGTTTCTTTTCTTCAGAGACTGACCTATCATTCAATTCTCACTGGTGTCTACAACATAAAGCAAGTAAAAGCAACTACTCTAAGGTACAGATTTAAAGATGCCCAAGTTGTTTCAAAGTTTCTCTTATTTTTTGTTAGGAGACCAAGTAATTAGTAGTCCATAGGTTTATGTCAGATAAATGTTTTTAAAACCCTCTGGCATGATTCAAGGTATATATTTTTGCCTTGAATGCAAAAACTGCCCAACATTGATTAAATTAACTTGCTCATAACCAGATGTGAAGCTATAGTCTTTTTTAAAAATATATTTTATTTATTTATTCAAGAAAGAGAGAGAGAGAGAGAGCATAAGGCAGGGGGGAAGAGCAGAGGAAGAGGAAGAGAGAGAATCCCAAGCAGACTGCCCCCATGACCCCAAGATCACAACCCAAGCCAAAACCAAGAGTTGGACACTCAGCTGACTAAGCCATCCAGGCATCTCTGAAACTATAGTCTTAATTTTAATCACTGATTTATGTAGAGCAACTCAAGAGAAATATGGGTGGTGAAGGTCTTAAACCTCAAATGTAGCATTTTTATAATATATATAGTCCTTTGGTCACTAATCTGATCAGTTTGACCAAATTTTTAAAATTTTTCAAAGACCTCTTGGTGTGCAAAAAGAAATTGGTAAACTTTAAATAAATTCCAAAGTCTAACTCCTTAATTGAAAAAAACAGCCATTGTAGAAAAGAAGAGACTCTAGAATTTAGTAGTATTAGCATATCCCTACTTCGAGCTCACCTGTCCAATATTTTTCTGTTCAGCTATAAAAAAAGGAGGAGGAAGGCACCTTCAGAGTAATCTTGGTGTATCTTTCCTTACAGACTAAAAGAAAGTAATAAATACCCAGAAATAGGTCTAAATATCCATGGGTTTTTAGTGTATGATAAATAGAGTTTAGTGTTCTAGCTTGTTAATAACTTCCAAACACCAGTGGTTTATGTCTTACTTTCATTACATGGGCATGGATGGCTGAGACTCTTACTCAGATGCTCAGATTGATGGAAGCTCAGCCACCTTAGAACTGAAACCTGGAACATGGGGCACTTGAAGTTAACATGAAAGGAGAAAGGAGGGATGGGTGAAGTAAACCAGCTTTCAACTACCTCCTACTCAAAAATAATACCTATTACAACTGCTTTGTTTATTTAGATGCAAAAATACAAATGGCCTTGGCCAGATAGAAAGGCAGACAGAAATACATAAGAAAACATTTGAAATATCTAGTGAGCATCAACTGTCTTTGCTGGTGTTAACATCAAATCAGAACAGAGGGACAACTGATTAAATACTACTGACAAAATAGGTAGTAATTAGGAAAAAACACTGGATACATAATTCAAACTATATAACAAGAGTAATTCTAAATGGACAAAAAAATCTAAACAGAAACAATGAAAAAATGCTAGAGGAAAAGAAAAAATTATTTTTTAATTAAAGAAAGCTTTGCATTGAAACAATGATACAACCTAGGTGCAGAAATAAAAAATTAAAAAAACAGACCACATTAACTAAAAATTGAAAACTTTGGACTAGCCAATACACCACCAAAAAATACAAATAGCAAAAGACAAAAAATATGGGCAACTCATAACACACACACACACACACACACACACACACACACACACACACACATATTACTCTTCCTAACATGGTAGAAGCTTCTAGAGAATTGGAAAAGACCAATAACCTCGTAAAAAAATATACAAAAATATGTGTATTGTACCAAAAATATATTTAAAGTATGATTTACTAAGAGGGAAATTTCATAGTATTTAAATGCTCCCCAAACAGTGACCCAGCAATTCCACATAAAATATCCTACATGATTACATGACCTCTTGTGAAAAAAAAACATTTACAGTATTTTCAATGAAGTGTCATTTTCTATTCCAAAGTAACAGAAACAACTAAAATGTTTGATAGGGTACCAGATAAAATTCAATCCTTCCAACCAATGGAATATTATGCAGCAATAAGAATAATGAAGACTGTATGTACTAAGATAGGCATATTTCTAAAATACATTTTTTTTAAAGATTTTATTTATTTATTTGAGAGAGAGAATGAGAGAGAGAGCACATGAGAGGGGGGAGGGTCAGAGGGAGAAGCAGACTCCCCGCTGAGCAGGGAGCCCGATGCGGGACTCGATCCCAGGACTCCAGGATCATGACCTGAGCCGAAGGCAGTCACTTAACCAACTGAGCCACCCAGGCGCCCCTAAAATACATTTTTAATTAAAAGCAAGCAATATATAAATGCTGTGTATATACATACTCTTATGTAAACAAAAGGGAGGAGCTGATAATCTATAATAACATTTTCTTCTATAGCCATAAGGAAACTTAAGAGTTTGGGAGAGGTGGAAATAGAGAAGATGAGGAACTATGATTCAGGCAATCTCACTGTGAACATCCTTATGCTTTGTGATGCTTATACTAAATAAATGCAATACCAATTCAAAAAATCAAATAAAATGTTCAAAAACAATTAGATGTAATCTGGCCAAAGTATAATATTTTAATGAATTAGACACAATTTTTATGGACATTTTTTTAAAACACTAATAATACAATTGCAATATCCACTTCACACAGTAAAACTCTGGTGAGATTAAAATCACTTAAATCTTCTACTTTTTCATAAGCACTACCATTAAGGAATATATTTCCAATTCCATTTTTGTGCTTTTGGTGTTTTATGCATATATGTATATGGATTTAAACTGTTTATATTTCATTTTGTCCTGATATATTGGGACTTTGCTGAGTGAGAATCTGGAATTATTACCCAACAAACATCATGCAAACATACAAAGGCATGTTATTTCCATTTAGCCCACCCTTGTTTAGTGACTAGAAAGAAAAAAATTCCCAAGGTGGTTCAGTCAGCTCCTATTTGCCTAATAGTTGTGTCAGAGAGGCAGGGTGTTTCTCTTTCTGTTTGCTTCATCAGAAATCCTCAATTCTAGTCATGCTAGTGTTTCACTTCTCTTGTGATTCTATCAAAAAATAATGTTATTGTTATGACTATTATCATTTCCTGATAATTACTTTTTTTTTTCTTTTTTAAGATTCAAGATTCTAATTACATTTTTAAGATGCAAAATTTATCCCTTTTAGCAATGCACTTGATAATCTTTTCTAGGATAGACTGTTTTATAAACTATGCTTTTCACCATTGTGGAGTCAGACCTTCATTTACTTCCTATTAACTTGTGGTACTTCTGGTTTAATAACTACTTTCCTATCTCTCAAAAGGTTATCAGACTCAACTTCAAGTACTTTTAGTATCCTAAGATATAATTCACAGAGATCAAGAGATTTAGAATCATTTAGAGCAGCTACCTACTTTTCAAAAATCTCATTTATTCTGAGCCTCAATTTTCTATTTCAAATATTTGTTCTAGTCTATAGGACATTTCCAAACAAATGTATTATCAACACCTCAAACTCAGCATAACCAAAAATAAACTTGTCATCTTCATGTTCTTCCCCAATACACAGACACATAAACTGCTATTTCCTACCTTTAATGAATTGCTTTTTTATGTAATTATGAAATAATTATATTTTTTCTTTAGTCTATGTATGTATTTACAACAAAATCACAACTATTCTATTATCAAGCTAAACAGGCAACTAAAGTCTGATGTTAATATCTCATAAAAATCATTGAATTGGATTATCTTCCTAGAAAAGCATAATGGCAAGTATTAAATATTTCTAACATTTCCAAATAACAACAAATCATCCTTTAATGTATGCTAAAAGAAATACTTATGAAATGTAATAAAGGCAAGAAAAAATAGTTTAATAATGGCTTGCAACATTTATTCCTTCCAAGCACACCTGAGTAATATCATACTGTCTTTTCTCAAAGAACCTGAAGAAAGAAGATTCTGATTTCCCTGCCTAATTTCTAGAGACAGCACTACGTAGAAGGAGGCATATTGTACAGTATGAATGTATATTCTTTTACTGTAGTCACACAATCCCAGTTTTTGGCTGAATAAAATGTCAATAACCCTGACCAGGCACAAGACGCTGTTTTCCAATCTCCTTGCTACATGAGATCATGTACCCAAGCTTTTAACAATGTGGGTAATTTAGAAGAAGAGTGGAACTCTCAGAATGTATACTTTTTTTGAAAGATTTTATTTATTTATTTGAGAGAGAGAGTGAGAGAGAGCACAAGAGTAGGGTGACGGGAAAAGAGAGAAGCAGACTCCCCACTGAGCAGGGAGCCTGACACAGGACTCCATCCCAGGACTCCACCCCAGGACTTGATCCCAGGACTCCGGGATCATGACCTGAGCCGAAGACAGATACTTAACCAACCGAACCACCCAGGTGCCCTCTCAGAATGTATCCCTAAAGTAGGAAGCTGTAACTTCCATCTTTCTATTCTTTCATCATGTTTCTTAGGGTTGGGAAACACCCCATATTTATAGAGCAGAGGACTTATTGCTAAAATCTCACTATTATCCAAATTGATCTACAGATTTGATCTTATAAAATCATCACCCTTACTTCCTTCCTTCTTTCCTCCCTCCCTCCTTCCCTCCCTTCCTTCCTTCCTGCCTCCTTCTCTCTTTCCCTCCCTCCCTCCCTTCCTTCCTTATTTTATTTAAAAAATTTTTTTTTGCAGATATCAACAAGCTCACCCTTAACTTTATTTTGAAACACTAGAGATCCAGATTATTCAAAACAACCTTGGGAAAAAAAAAAAGTTGGAGGGCTCATACTTCTTGATTTGGCAAGAAAATGGAGAAATTGGAACCCTAACACATTGCTGTTGGGATTGTAAAATGGAGCAACTACTTAGGAACAGTTTGGCAGTTTCACAAAATGATAAACCTAGAGTTACCATATGGCCCAGCAATTATACTTCTAGCCATATACCTATGAGAATAAACATATGTGTCTGCCCAAAACTTGTATATAAATGAAGCTTTATTTATAAAAACTCAAAAGTGGAAACAGCTAAAATGACTCTCAATTGAGTGAATACAAAAGATGCAGTATATCCATACCATATTTTTTTGTCATTAAAAAAGAATGAGGTACTGATACATGCTACATGGATGAACATTAAAAGTTTCTAAATGAAAGAAACCAAGTGCAAAATGCTACATATTCTATTATTCTGTTCATATGAAACGTTCAGTATAGTCAAATTAGTAGATATAAAAACTAGATTATTGGGGGGGGTGGGGAGTGATTTCTAACAGGAATAAAGTTTAGTTTTGGAGTGATGAAAATGTACTAAAATTAGATTATGGTGATGTTTGCATAACTCTGCAAATACACTAAAACTATTGAATTGTGTAATTTACATGGGTAAATTTTACAATATGTGAATTATGTCTTAATAAGGCTGCTTAAAAATAAAAACTCAAGCTATGGGTAGGGGGCCATCCATTGCTTTCAACTGGAGATAGGACATCAATTTCTTATCCTAATAACTAATAATTTAAGGGAAAGCTGTAAGTATTTTGGACATCTCATTTTATCTAGTGTACCACATGTTTTCATCTCTGACCTCCAAGTCTTTACCAGCAGCCTCCTCAAGTATTTTTGTAATGTTTATCAACCACCCAATTTCAAAGCCAGTGCACGTAATTTATATTTCTGTTATATCAGAGTCCTACTTCCAGATATAAGGTTTCTGTTCAGTTAGCTATTGGTGCATGATAAATCACCTCAAAATTTAGTGACTTAAAACAAAACAATTATTTTGTTATCTTTCAAGATTTTTGTGGATCATTGTTTCAGGAAATGTTCACCTGGGGGTTCTGTCTTGGGGTGTTTATATAAATACAGTCAAACAGCGGCTGAGCCTGGAGTATTGGTGGCATCTGGGTGCTGGATGAGCTGGTGGTTAGTCTAGCCTCTCTCTCTGAATGGAAGACTAGTTTGGTCTTCTTGACAGCATGATGCCATCATGGCAATTGGAATATTTAGCCTGACACCTGATGGCTTCAAAATATGAGTATCTCAGTATTCCAGCTAAAAAAGCAGAAGCTGCATTGTCTTTTATGACCTACGCTTGGAAGTTATATAGCATAATTTCTGACACATTCTGACAGTTACAAGTGATTTAAAAACCCATTCAGATTTAAGGGAAGGAGAATTATACCATACTTTGTGATGGGAAATGACAAGATCTAGAAAGGCATTTCGGTAAGAGATGATATTGTGGTCATCTTTGGAAAATAAAATTTGCCAAAGTATTATTTTAAAAATTAAATAAATCCATACTAAAAGATATGCCAAGCAAAAGTAAAAAGAAATTAAAAAAAAAAAAGGTGCAAAGTAATTTTGGCAAAATAACATACTTTGAGTTAATTCAAAGAAAACAAATGATTGATATGTGACAAAAGTAATTAATTTGAAATACTGCATCACAATTACACATGCCATAAAAATCACAGAAATGTGGGATCATGCTGTATTTATCCTTCTGTGACTGATTTATTTTACTTAGTGTATCTTCCAGGTCCATCCATATTGTTGCTAATCGTTGGTTTTCTTTCTTTTTTTTTAAGGGGGTGCATGAGCAGGGGGAGGGGCAGAGGGAGAAAAAGGCTCCCCACTGAACAGGGAGCCCCAACATGGGGCTCGATCCCAGGACGCTGGGATCATGACCTGGGCTGAAGGCAGATACTCACCTGAATGAGCCACCCAGGTGCTCCTTGTCTTTTTGATTATAGCCATTCTAACAGGTATGAGGTGATAGTCAAACTTCTAGAAGCATAAAATAGAATGGTGGTTGCCAGATTAAGGGAGGGAGAAATGGGAAGTTTTTGTTCAATGGTAAAGATACAGTTAAACAAGATGAATAAGTTCTAGACATCTGCTTATAACATAATGCCTATAGTTAGCAATACAGTATTGTGCACTTAAAGATTTGTTACAATGGTAGCTCTCATGTTAAGTGTTCCTACAATAAAAACAAAAAGGAACAAATGGAACTTTGGGAGGTGACAGATATGTTCATATTACCATGACTTTGTTGATGGTATCATGAGTGTATGTATATGTCCAAACTCATCTGGTTGTATGCATTAAATATGTGCAATTTTTTTGCATGTCAATTAACCTCAAAAAAGCTTTAAAAATTATGGAACTGTGATATCGGTATTCAAGTGAATATATGGAAGGAAAGAATAGATAGAAATATTTGGAGAAATGGACAGTGGTATGCAATGTCAATAATACTGATGTGTATTCAGTATTTAATAATTCTATGATTTTTGTAATACATATTATATACATGCATATAAACAGTAGATTTTCAATATACCATACATGACTGTATTATAAGTTGTGGAAAAACAAGAATATTAAACTGGACTATGTCCTATATCATAAACAGAAAAAAATCAATATGGTTTGATCATAAAATATAAACCATATAACCATGAAAGCACTAAAACTTAAAAGATAAATCTTTACATAATATCAAAGGAGGAAGGTCCTAAAGTTGTCCCAAAGGCAAAGACAATTAAATATGTTTTGATATGTAATACTACCTGAAAATATAAACTTATGCCCACAATATAGATGTGATAAAAAACAAATAACCAACTAAGTATGATAATTTTATTATACAAAATTTAAAAATTTTTAAAAACTCAATAACTCATATTTAAAAATAATTCCAAATCAAATTTTGAAAACCAAAGTCCAAAATAATTGAATTAATTCTACCAAATATCGTGTCTATGCAAGTTAGCCTTTAATTATTATTCTCCCTGAATATTTGTTCTAACCTTTTTTAAATTCTTTTTTGAGTATAGTTGGCAGTCAATGTTACATTAGTTTCCGGTGTACAACATAGTGATTCAACTTCTCTGTATGTTACCTATGCTCACCACAGTGTAGCTATCATCTGTCACCATACAACTCTACTACAGTATCATTGACTGTCTTTTAGCCCCATGACTTATTCATTCCATAACTGGAAGCCACTCTCCTTCACCCATTTTTACCATACCCCGACTCCTTCCCCTCTGGCAACCATCTGGTTATTCTCTGTATTTACAGGTCTGATTCTGCTTTTTGTTTCTTTGTTTACTCATTTTTGTTGTTGTTGTTTTTAGATTTCACATATGAGTGAAATCATGTGGTATTTGTCTTTCTCAGTCTGACTTATTTCACTTAACATAATACCCTCTAGTTCCATCCAAATGGCATGGTCTCATCTGTTCTAACTTACTAACTTTCAATTTTTTGGTATTCTTAATTTTTAGATATGTCAATTAAAATAACGTATCATTTCACTTTCGCCCAACTTTGTAAATGTTAAAGTGCTTATTTTTCAGGTCAAAATATTCTTTGCAAGTTATAAAAATTTACATAATAATCTTCAGCAATTAGATCATTTATATTTAATATGATTATTGACATGACAAGGTTTATTGCTATTATTAATGGCTCCTTTCACTTAACAAGTAAGTTGCATCAAATAGAAGACAGTAAAGTATTATTAAGTTCTTACATAATACTTAAACTCAGATATAAAAACAAGTGAAATGAAACTTACTCTCCAAGATATATAAATTCAAATTGATGAGAATTTTAGTTCTCTGCCAATAACAATCAAGTTTTAAAGCCACATATATGTATATAAAGTATACATAGCTATATAAAATGTATACATATCTATGCTTATTCATATCAAGATGTCAGAGAGCGCCGATGAATGTCAATAAAATGCACATAAACCTTCTAGTACAGTTGATTAGAAGTTCATTAGCCATCAAGATACATAATTGACCATTTTCATTAGTATTAAAATCCTTCCACTTGACATCCTGTCACTCATGAAGATGAACAGAAAATGCAGTTGCATTGGCAATCAAGTAATGAGCAATAAAGTATAAAGACCATTTAAGAAAAAAGAAATCTAAACATTTATAGTTGATATAAACAGAAGACAAACAGAACCACCAAGTCATGTACAAAATTCCAAGTGTTTAAATAAACCTCACATATTTTAAAAAGTATATACTATGGGGGCGCCTGGGTGGCTCAGTCAATTAAGCGTCTGCCTTCAGCTCAGGTCATGATCCCGGGGTCCTGGGATCGAGCCCCACATTGGGCTCCCTGCTCAGTGGGGAGCCTGCTTCTCCCTCTCCCACTCCCCCTGCCTGTGTTCCCTCTCTCGCTATGTCTTTCTCTGTCAAATAAATAAAATCTTTAAAAAAAAAAATAAAAATAAAAAAATAAAAAGTATATACTATGTGTCTTTGTCACTGGCAGGAGGTAATAATCTGGAGGAATCATTTAATATAAAATTTATTAGTTATTATTGTATTCCTAAAGTTATTCTAAGTGCTTTATACATATTAAGTATTTTAAATCTCATGACTCCCCTATGAGGGCCATATGATTATTTGTATTTTATTGCTGAGGCACAGAAATGTTAAGTAGTTTGCACAATGTCACACAGTACATGAGGAGTGTAACCATTATTCCAACCAAAATAGTCTCGTTGCATAAACTGTGCCCTTAGGCATCATGCTACACTGAGTGTCCTTATGTCCTGCAAGGCAGTGCTATTGCAGCAGCAGAAGAAGGAAGCATAATCTTGAGGGGGAGACCTGGTACACATAGACAAGCAGCCTCAAGGCAATATTAGAAAATACAAACTAAGAACCTCTGAAAAGCAAGTTAAGTTCATATTCCACATAACAGACAAGCAAAAACTAAAAGTCCATGGAATCTAAATTCAAAATTTGATTACTAATATGTAACAAAAAATAATAATGATAGGTAACAGTAGGGCAGCGCCAGGCAGAATAAACAGCATGTTCCACATTTCGGTTTCTGTTATGATCTACAGTTGTGTAAATCAGGTGAGGAAGTAAATAAATGTTTGCACATGGTTAATCAGAGAGAAAACATGACACTAGAAAAAAGACGCCATAAATACTGAAAATCTTTGATATTAATAAATGGAAAAACACTGTACCTACAAGGGTTTTCTTTTATGTGTGTCTTAAAAAAAGAAAAAAGAAAAAGAAAAGAAGGAAAGAAAAATAAAAGGGAGAAAGGAAGGAAAGAATTAATAGAAAGAACTAAAAGAAAGAAATGAAGGAGAAAAAAGAAAGCAAGAAAAGAAAAACAAGAAGAAGGAAATAAAAGAAAAGAAAAGACAAGCTCCAAAGATATTCATCACATTAGACCTCATCTGTCAATCCCAGTGCACGTTTCAGGCCAGATCGCTATTATCACCATCTCTCAAATGGGTTAGTCTCTATACTCTTTACTTTTTCCTTGTGTCTGTTCCTTTTTACATGATGTTGCTTTAATCAAAAGCTTCTTTCGGGCGCCTGGGTGGCTCAGTTGGTTAAGCGACTGCCTTCCGCTCAGGTCATGATCCCGGAGTCCTGGGATCGAGTCCCGCATTGGGCTCCCTGCTCGCCAGGGAGTCTGCTTCTCCCTCTCACCCTACCCCTCTTGTGCTCTCTCTCTCTGTTTCAAATAAATAAAATAAAATCTTTAAAAAAAAAAAAAAAGCTTCTTTCTTCAACACCAACTCAAACAGCATATGTACTTCATGCCAAGTCTATTCCACTCTTGCATGAAACTTTGACTAATTTTAGACCACATATCAGGAATATAGTTATTCTATAGATGACCCTATTCAGTATCTTTTGTGGTCCAGAAAGTGTGATAGGACTTAAAAATATAAATAAAGCTCAAGTTCCTAAAGCTTGAATATACTCAACACACTCATGATTCAGACTATAAAATAATCAAAGAAATCAAAGTGCAATGTTTAAGTGATTTTATAGATGCACAGAATGCAAAAGGAATCATGTCAGAGATTTCTCTAATTCATCAAGATGGGTTCAGAGAAAACTTTCTAAAGTAAACCCTGTTTGACCTGAGAAAAATAAAATGAATAAATACACAAAAGTGAGAAACTGCACTATCCAATTTGCATGTAGAATATACACTTGTATATAAGTAGAAGATTAATCTAAAGAGAAAAAAACAAGACAAAGCTTTACACACTAAGCTGTTTGAACTTTATCCTGAAAGCTTTGGGAAGGCACCGAAGGCTTTGCAGGGAAGTGTCCTGATCAAATTTGTTTTTTTTATTTTAGAAAGGTCATTCTGGAATTAGTATGGAAAATACATTACCTAGGAGCCACCTGAGAGGTAGCAAAAATAGATATGAGTCTTTTCCTGATAAATTCACATGAGAAATGGTAAGAGTCTGAACTACAGCTGTGAGAGAGGGAAGGGAGAAAAAAGATTTGTGAGATAATGACTGATAGAACCTGCAACATTTATTGACATGAGAGAATGTGTAAATTAAGCGATATGATGACCAAGAGTCTAACTGAAGAAAATGAACGAAAGGCAAATTAGTCACTGAGATAGAGAATATCGGAGAAAAATATTTTCTGAGGAAGTGGCAGAGTCTGATTGGAGACGTAATGAATTTGAGGTATCAGTGAGATATCCAAACTACTTGAGAACAGGCTCTTGGCTCTGGGTTTCCAAAGCCAAAAACTATGCCTGCCACACAATAATACCCCCATTACAATTTATTACATGAATGAGTGTTGAATGAGATAATTTTGAATGAATATGAAATAGAAATGTGTTACAGCTTGCTAAAGACAAGAGTCATCAGACAAGGCCAGGAAAATAGATGTGTTTGACCAGGAATTGGTTATCTGTGGCAGAGGTATCTGATCAAGGGGAGAGCTTCAAGAATAATATCATAAAGTTTAGTAGCAAAAATTAAATAAAAGAGAGGTCCCAGAAAGTGGGAGAAAATCTAGCAGGCAGTGGTGTCCCAAAAGCTGAGGGAAAAGTGATTCGAGAAGGAGGAGATTCCATGAGTAACAGTGTTTCAGAATAGTTATTTAATAATATAATATCAGGACAAAAACACAAAAACAAAACAAAGTGGCCTTTCTGTTTGCTAATACGGATGAAGTTTAGGAATTCATCAAGAGCTGAATTTTTCTTTTATTTTGCTTTGTATCTTACAACTCAACACAATATTCTACAATGTAGCTACTTAAGAAATACACACTTGGTCTTAAAAATAATCTCTAAGATCCAGTAGGGCAGAGGCAATACTCAAATCTGATTCGTTGTATGTGCAAGTGCATGCGTGTGCACACACATTTTAAAGATAGGGCTTTGGATTTAGAGAAACTTCAATTGCCATTCCAGCTGTGTACACTTGGATCTCTGAGTAGTTTCCTATTTGATATAATTGGCAAAGTAATACATGCTCCCAGGGAAGTTTTAATCACTAAACAAAATAACAAATACAAAGCACTCAAAACAATGTTTGAAACTTAGTAGATGCTGAATAATGGGCAGCTGTTTTGAATGTCAGAGTTTAGAATCTTCTCAGTTAAATGCATTCATTCATTGAGATTTAAGTCTGAATGCAAATCTATTCTTTCACAGATTCTGAGTACCTGATTTAATATTCTGAGAAAGACATGAAGGAGGAAAATGAGAAGCACTAGTTTGTACTATGGATTCTCTAAAGTATAGTACTGCCTGGCAATGTTAGCTAGAGCCTTACCTAAAACATGCGTAAAGAATTCATTACCAGAAAGAACATAAACTTTTTAATAAACAATTTTGAACATATTCAGAATCCAGCATCCAGTCATGAATGAGTACATGAAAGTTCCTTCTTCCCTGATCTTTTTCCTTCTTTCATTAATCCCTCTTTCCTCCCACCTCTCTGATAAATCTACTAGCATCAACTGTCCCACCTTCTTACCTCTTGTGGTCAGATTCCAAAAGACCATTCTTTCTCGCTTTTTCCAAAAAGTGATGAATCATGGCATTCCCCCATATAAATTAGCTTGTGCCATCTCTTTTCTTCAGACTGTAGCTTCTGTAAGACAAATCCAAAATTAATTTGTTCTTATATACATTTCAAGTATTATTCAAGTATCATTTCAAATATTCAAGTATTATTATGTTAAAAGACCCTACCACAACAGGGTTAGATGGAAATCAACACCATGGACAAAGATTATCGTTGCATCACACCAATTAATAGAATAAAAAATCTTACAAAGGTCATAGAAATGACTACTTTAGAAAATCTCAGTCTTTACTACTACATAAAACTAAATAAATGTATTATACAGTTAAATATAATACAATATAATATACTAAAACTATAATGGGTCTCTTTTTTTAAGATTTTTTATTTTTTTTTTATTTTTAAGTAATCTCTACACCCAACATGGGGCTCAAACTCACAACCCTGAGATCAAGAGTTGCATTCTCTATCAACTAAGCCAGCCAGGCACCCCTATAATGGGTCTCTTAATCAATTTTCCTTCTCTAAAGACCGGGTTCTATTTTTTTTCAATCTTGATTGCCTCTTGCTAATCCTCATCTGAATATTACTGACTTACTTTAACCCTGGTACTTGGATGTGCTATTCCTAAACTGGAATCCTTATTTCTATTTGTAAAAAGGGTTTTCATCTGTTATGAGGTAGATCAAAATTCATTTTAAATGTAGTCTTTTTCAATTGCCTTCCTAAAGCATTTTGTTCCTATATATTCTGCAAAAGCCCTGCAGCTCATTACACTATAACCTGGAAATGGCTCTCTTCATAGAATAACAGCTCTGTTTTCTGACCTAAATATTGTGCTTTCATGAACTGTATATATGGTTGTTGTTGGTTTAATGAACTTGGCATTTGGGCAGAAATATGGAAACAAGATCTCTATTGCATGGTACCTCAAAGTGCCTCCTTAGAGTTCCTGTGATGAATGTGTTCCTACCAGGTTATCTTTAACACAATATTGGTACATAGAAAACAACTGACAAATTATTTTTAACACAGGCCAGCCTAGAACAATTTAAAATGCATAAAGTATGGAAAGTAACCTAAGACTTTAAAAGTATAGAATGGGGGGGAGGAGCAAGATGGCAGAGGAGTAGGGGACCTAAATTTCATCTGGTCCCAGAAATTCAGCTAGATAGGGATCAAACCATTCTGAACACCTACGAACTCAACAGGAGATTGAAGAAAAGAATAGCAGCAACTCTCTGAACAGAAAAGCGACCACTTTCTGGAAGCAGGGACCCAACAAGCGGCAGATCCAGGGAGACTCCCCTTCCTCCCCCCGGGAGTAGAGGCACGGGAGTGCACCGCAGGGATCTGCAGGGTTTGGAGACTCCACAGGGGGTCGGGTGCCAGAGATAGAAACACGGGGTCACAGGCCGGGTGAGCACGGAGTGCGGCAGGAGACCAGGGAGATGGGAGTGATTGACTGCTTTTCTCTGGGGGCTCACTGAGGAGTGGGGCCCCACGTTCTCGGCTCCTCCAGGACTGAGATTGGGAGGCTCCCATTTTCACTCTCAAGGAAAGCTTGCAGGGAACAAAAGCTCCCGAGAGGAAACCCAAGCAGATTACTTAGCCCGGAGCCGGCAAGGGCGGGGCAATTCTGCCTCTGGCAAAGACATCTGGGAACCATGGCAATAGGCCCCTCCCCCAGAAGTACAGCAAGAACAGCCAGCCAAGACCAAGTTTATCAATCAATGAGAACGGCAGAACTCCAGCGCTAGGGAAATACAGCACACAGAATTCATGGCTTTTTTCCCATGATTCCTTAGTCTTTCAAAGTTAATTTTTTTAATTTTCTTTTTTTTTTCAATTTTTCTTTTTCCCTTTTTCAACCAACATCGTATCAATCCCTTTTTAAAAAATCTTTTTTATTTTCATTTTTAGAGTCATATTCTATCCCTTCATAGTAGTTAACCTAATTTTTGGTATATATAAGTTGTTCTCTCTTTAAAATTTTGGGATATAGTTTCTTCTAACAGACCAAAATATACCCTAAATCTCTAGTGTATGGCTTTGTTCTAGTCTCCTGCCTGATCACATTCTCTCCCCCACACTTTTTTTTTAATTTCTCTTCTTTCTTTTTTCAACCAGCTTCTTGTCTTATTAATTCCTCTTATAAAATCTTTTATAATTTTCATCTTTACAGTCATATTTCATCCCTTCGTCATATTTACCCTTATTTTTGTACATATATAAGTTTTTCTTTCTTTAAAACTTTGGGAGGCACTTTCTTCTAACAGACCAAAATATGCCCAAAATCTAGTGAGTGGCACTGTTCTATGCACCAGCCCTGATCATATCTGATTATATTCTTTTTTTTAATCTTTTTTCTTTTTCTTTTTCTTTTTTCTTCCTTTCCCTTTCTTTTTCCTGGTTTCAGGTCTCTTTTATTTGTTTAGTGTATATTTTTCTAGGTTCATTGTTACCCTGTTAGCATTTTGTTCTCTCATTCATCTATTCTCCTCTGGACAAAATGACAGGATGGAAAAAATCACCTCAAAAAAAAAAGAACAAGAGGCAGTACCGACTGCCAGGGACCTAATCAATACAGACATTAGTAAGATGTCAGAACTAGAGTTCAAAATGATAATTTTAAAGATACTAGCTGGGCTTGAAAAAAGCATGGAAGGTATTAGAGAAACCCTTTCTGGAGAAATAAAATAACTAAAATCTAACCAAGTCGAAATCAAAAAGGCTATTAATGAGGTGCAATCAAAAATGGAGGCTCTAACTGCTAGGACAAGAGAAGAGAAAATTAGGGATATAGAAGACCAAATGATGGAAAATAAAGAAGCAGAGAAAAAGTGAGATAAACAACTACTGGATCATAGGGCAGAATTCAAGAGCTAAGTGATACCATAAGACAAAACAATATTAGAGTAATTAGGATCCCAGAAGAAAAAGAAAGAGAGAGAAGGACAGAAGGTATATTGGAGCAAATTATAGCAGAGAACTTCCCTAATTTGGGGAAAGAAACAGGCATCAAAATCCAGGAGGCACAGAGAACCCCCCTCAAAATCAATAAAAATAGGTCAACACCCCGACATCTAATAGTAAAACTTAATGACTCTCAGAGACAAAAGGAAAAACCTGAAAGCAGCTCAGGACAAGAGATCCTTAAACTATAATGGTAGAAACATTAGATTGGCAACAGACCTATCCACAGAGACCTGGCAGATTGGAAAGGACTGGCATGATATATTCAGAGCACTAACAGAAAAATATGCAGCCAAGAATACTATATCCAGCTAGGCTGTCATTGAAAATAGAAGGAGAGAAAAAAGCTTCCAGGACAAACAAAAACTAAAGGAATTTGCAAACACAAAACCAGCCCTACAAGAAATATTGAAAGGGGTCCTCTAAGCAAAGAGAGAGCCCATAAGTAACATAGACCAGAAAGGAATACAGACAATATACAGTAACAGTCACCTTATAAGCAATAAAATGGCACTAAATTCATATCTTTCAATAGTTACCCTGAATGTAAATGGGCTAAATGCTCCAATCAAAAGACACAGGGTATCAGATTGGATAAAAAAACAAGCCCCATCAATATGCTGTCTGCAAGGGACTCATTTTAGACCGAAAAACACCCCCAGATTGAAAGTGAGGGGGTGGAAAACAATTTACCATGCTAATGGACGCCAAAAGAAAGCTGTGGTGGCAATCCTTATATCAGACAAATTAGATTTTAAACCAAAGACTTTAATAAGAGATGAGGAAGGACACTATATCCTACTTAAAGGGTCTATCCAACAAGAAGATCTAACAATTGTAAATATCTATGTCACTAACATGGGAGCAGCCAATTATATAAGGCAATTAATAACAAAAGCAAAGAAACACATCAACAATAATACAATAATAGTGGAGGACTGTAACACCCCCCTCACTGAAATGGACAGATCATCTAAGCAAAAGATCAACAAGGAAATAAAGACTTTAAATGACACACTGGACCAGATGGATTTTACAGATATATTCAGAATATTCCATCCCAAAGCAACAGAATACACATTCTTCTCTAGTGCCCATGGAACATTCTCCAGAATAGATCACATCCTAGGTCACAAGTCAGGTCTCATCAGGTACCAAAAGACTGGGATCATTCCCTGCCTATTTTCAGACCACAGTGTTTTGAAACTAGAACTCAATCACAAGAGGAAAATCGGAAAGAACTCAAATACATGGAGGCTAAAGAGCATCCTACTAAAGAATGAATGGGTCAACAGGAAATTAAAGGAAATTAAAGAAGAATTAAAAAAATTCATGGAAACAAAAGAAAATGAAAACACAACTGTTCAAAATCTTTGGGAAGCAGCAAAGGCAGTCCTAAGAGGAAAGTATATAGCAATACAAGCCTTTCTCAAGAAACAAGAAAGGTCTCAAATACACAACCTAACCCTACACCTAAAGGAGCTGAAGAGAGAACAACAAATAAAGCCTAAACCCAGCAGGAGAAGAGAAATAATAAAGATCAGAGCAGAAATCAATGAAATAGAAACCAAAAGAACTGTAGAACAGATCAACATAACTAGAAGCTGGTTCTTTGAAAGATTTAATAAGATGGATGAACCCCTGGCCAGACTTATCAAAAAGAAAAGAGAAATGACCCAAATAAATAAAATTATGAATGAAAGGGGAGAGATCACAACCAACACCAAAGAAATACAAACAATTATAAGAACATATTATGAGCAACTCTATGCCAGCAAATTAGATAATCTGGAAGAAATGGATGCATTCCTAGAGATGTATCAACTACCAAAACTGAACCAGGAAGAAATAGAAACCCTGAACAGACCTATAACCACTAAGGAAATTGAAGCAGTCATCAAAAATCTCCCAAAAAACAAGAACCCATGGCCAGATGGCTTCCCAGGGGAATTCTACCAAACATTTAAAGAATTAATATCTATTCTTCTGAAACTGTTCCAAAAAATAGAAATGGAATGAAAACTTCCAAACTCGTTTTATGAGGCCACCATTACCTTGATCCCAAACCCAGACAGAATTACAGACCAATATCCTTGATGAACATGGATGCAAAAATTCTCACAAAAATATTAGTCAATAGGATACAACAGTACATTAAAAGGATTATTCACCACTTCCAAGTGGGATTTATCCCTGGGCTGCAAGGTTAGTTCAACATCTGCATTTCAATCAATATGATACAATACATTTATAAAAGAAAGAACAAGAACCATATGATCCTCTTAATAAATGCAGAAAAAGCATTTGACAAAGTACAGCATCCTTTCTTGATCAAAACTCTTCAGAGCATAGGCATAGAGGGTACATTCCTCAATATCATAAAAGCCATCTATGAAAAACCCACAGCGAATATCATTTTCAATGGGGAAAAGTTGAGAGCTTTCCCCCTAAGGTCAGGAACACGGCAGGGATGTCCACTATCACCACTGCTATTCAACATAGTACTAGAAGTCCTAGCCACAGTGATCAGACAACAAAAAGAAATAAAAGGCATCCAAATTGGCAAAGAAGAAGTCAAACTCTCACTCTTTGCAGATGATAAGATACTTTATGTGGAAAACCCAAAAGACTCCACCCCAAAACTGCTAGAACTCATACAGGAATTCAGTCAAGTGGCAGGATATAAAATCAATGCACAGAAATCAGTGGCATTCCTATACACCAACAACAAGACAGAAGAAAGAGAAATTACGAAGTCGATTCCATTTATAATTGCACCCAAAACCATAAGATACCTAGGAATACATCTAACCAATGAGGCAAAGAATCTGTCTTAGAAAACTATAAAATACTCATGAAAGAAATTGAGGAAGACACAAAGAAATGGAAAAATGTTCCATGCTCATGGATTGGAAGAACAAATATTGTGAAGATGTCAATGCTACCTAGAGCAATCTACACATTCAAATCAATCCCCATCAAAATGCCATCCACTTTTTTCAAAGAAATGGAACAAATAATCCTAAAATTTGTATGGAACCAGAAAAGACCCCGAATAGCCAGAGGAATGTTGAAAAAGAAAAGCAAAGCTGGCGGCATCACAATTCCGGACTTCCAGCTCTATTACAAAGCTGTCATCATCAAGACAGTATGGTAATGGCACAAAAACAGACACATAGATCAATGGAACAGAATAGAGAGCCCAGAAATGGACCCTCAAATCTATGGTCAACTAATCTTCGACAAAGCAGGAAAGAATGTCCAATGGAAAAAAAGACAGTCTCTTCAACAAATGGAGTTGGGAAAATTGGACAGCCACATGCAGAAGAATGAAACTGGACCATTTCCTTACACCACACACAAAAATAGACTCCAAATGGTTGAAAGACCTCAATGTGAGACAGGAGTCCCTCAAAATCCTACAGGAGAACACAGGCAGCAACCTCTTTGACCTCAGCCGCAGCAACTTCTTCTTAGAAACATCGCCAAAGGCAAGGGAAGCAAGGGCAAAAATGAACTATTGGGACTTCATCAAGATAAAAAGCTTTTGCACAGCAAAAAAAACAGTCAACAAAACCAAAAGACAACCGACAGAATGGGAGAAGATATTTGCAAATGACATATCAGATAAAGAGCTAGTATCCAAAATCTATAAAGAACTTCTTAAACTTAACACCCAAAGAACAAATGATCCAATCAAGAAATGGTCAGAAGACATGAACAGACATTTTTCCAGAGAAGACATCCAAATGGCCAACAGACACATGAAAAAGTGTTCAACATCACTCAGCATCAGGGAAATCCAAATCAAAACCTCAATGAGATACCACCTCCCACCAGTCAGAATGGCTAAAATTAACAAGTCAGGAAACGACAGATGTTGGCGGGGATGCGGAGAGAGGGGAACCCTCCTACACTGTTGGTGGGAATGCAAGCTGGTGCAGCCACTCCGGAAAACCGAATGGAGGTTCCTCAAAAAGTTGAAAATAGAGCTACCATACGACCCAGCAATTGCACTACTGGGTATTTACCCCAAAGATACAAATGTACTGATCTGAAGGGGTATGTGCACCCCGATGTTTACAGCAGCAATGTCCACAATAGCCAAACTGTGGAAAGAGCCAAGATGTCTATCGACAGATGAATGGATAAAGAAGAGGTGGTATATATACACAATGGAATATTATGCATCCATCAAAAGGAATGAGATCTTGCCATTTGCAATGACGTGGATGGAACTGGAGGGTATTATGCTGAGCGAAATAAGTCAATCAGAGAAAGACATGTATCATATGATCTCACTGATATGAGGAATTCTTAATCTCAGGAAACAAACTGAGGATTGCTGGAGTGGTGGGGGTGGGAGGGATGGGGTGGCTGGGTGATAGACATTGGGGAGGGTATGTGCTATGGTGAATGCTGTGAATTGTGTAAGACTGTTGAATCACAGACCTGTACCTCTGAAACAAATAATACATTATATGTTAAAAAAAAAAAAAAAAGAAGATAGTAGGAAGGGAAAAATGAAGGGGGGGAAATCGGAGGGGGAGACGAACCATGAGAGACTATGGACTCTAAGAAACAAACTGAAGGTTCTAGAGGGGAGGGGGGTGCGGGGATGGGTTAGCCTGGTGATGGGTATTAAAGAGGGCACGTACTAAACAGAGCACAGGTGTTATACGCAAACAATGAATCATGGAACACTACATCAAAAACTAATGATGTAATGTATGGTGATTAATATAACATAATAAAATTTTAAAAATTAACCATTAGAAAATAAATAAATAAATAAATAAATAAATAAATAATAAAACGTATAGAATATATTTTAGGTGTTTTATGGTTAAAAAATGTGTGATTTTTCTTGCTGTTTTAAGAAAGATGCTTCGAAATTGATTTCTATCCTAAGTTACTACACAATGAAAAGTGCATCATTTAACTCTTTTAAAATAACAGGAAAAATATTTTTGATGTTAATGAATTACCATCAAGAGATGGAAGTAATACACAGCAACACCATGGTGTAACTCTCATAAGTATTCTGACAATTCAGCTTGAAATTTTAACACTGAACTTTGATGATTCTTCGTTCCTTCCATCTGTTTTCCTGGTTGGCTTATATTGTTTATTTCTTCTGTTTTGTTTACAGTTGCTTTCTGAAAGATTTTAATAGCATACTTAGGTTCCGTCTCCCCCCCTACTAACAGTTTGTAAGCTATTTAATTGAAATAAAATCCAACTTCCATTTATAATGAAACTACTAAAAATGGACTTTTTAGGTGATGTAAAATCTGATTTAAAACAAAGAAACCTTGGGGGCGCCTGGGTGGCTCAGTCGTTAAGCGTCTGCCTTTGGCTCAGGTCGTGATCCCAGGGTCCTGGGATCGAGCCCTACGTCGGGCTCCCTGCTCGGCGGGAAGCCTGCTTCTCCTCTCCCACTCCCCCTGCTTGTGTTCCCTCTCTCGCTGTCTCTCTCTCTGTCAAATAAATAAATAAAATCTTATAAATAAATAAATAAATAAATAAATAAATAAAACAAAGAAACCTTGTTGGCAGTCACAGCAATCTGGCACTCAAAGATCTCTGCAAGTTGCACATTTAATTAGAGGGGAAACTCATTAAAGTATCTGGGAATATTGAGATGATGCTATGATTCTAAATAGCTGCGTCCAGCCCTTTGAAGAGCAGTTGGCTGGGACTGTCAGCACCTGCCTTGATTGTCTCTATCTTACCCACAGACACAAATATTCAGAAACATCCTTGCGTGATACAGAATCTTTAGAAGGTAGCATGGGTAGTAGAATTATAATTAAATAAATTTATTATTTTAAAGTAAAATAAAACAACTCAAATATAAATAAAATGTGCTTACAATTATTTAATAAAACATGTTTTGCAATTATTTGATGAAGTATTTTTCCTTCTAAAATGGCAAAATGAATCACAAAGAAGGTCCAAAAATTCGTGTGGAGAGCGTAATAAAATACATTTTTATTTAAAAGCACCATCTCCTATAAGTTTAGACTCTACTATTCTGAAATACATTGAGAGAAATAACACTATCAAATATTGCCTAAAAAAGTAATATATTCATTCACACCCAATTTTATACAATTAAAGAACCTGTATTTTTCTGTTATACAAATTTGGATACGAGAGATTTTAAGGAGATCTTAAGGAGAAGGTTGGCAAAAAACATAATGTGTCCTTCAAATACAATTTTATTTTTTAGAACAAAAATTAAAAAAAAACAGCTGCTGAATAATATCACCACTCATTTTGAATATATTTCAGTGAATGAAATTTTTACTATAACAATCACAGACATACCACACTATATAATATGATGCATGTAAAGCATTCAACCTAGTGATGCTCCCATAATCTCTAAACTCCAATGTGTCTTATTGCTATTAAGAAATTTACTATACCGACATTTCTCCATAAAAGTCCAAAATTGACTTGCATAATACTAAGTAATACATAGAATGAAATATTTTTTTCTAATAGCAAAAGAGCACTGAACTAGGAATAAGAAATGCCTACACTAAATTCTTAATTCTACTATTTACCCATTATGACTTAGATAAATCATTTAACTTTATAACTTTTCACTTTTTCTCTGTAAAATATAGATAAAAACAATTTTTAAAAATATTTAACAAAGATTCTGTTAATTATGGGTATAACATTCCCCTGTAAACTGTATACTGCTATACAACCTAACAGCTCTTTTCTAAAAAATCATCCTTATTATTTTATTCTCTGGAATGCACGTACCATAAATGGAAGAATAAAACTTTTATTTATAGTATCTTCAATTTCTACATGCCAGAAACTTAATATGCATTATATTTTTTATCTTTATATCATTAAAAATCATATTTTGAAACATATTTTTGCTTCCCATCTTTTGTATTAAGAAAAAAATAACTAAAGCTCAGAAATATTAAACTGCATGTTCAATCTCTTAAGCTAAAAAGAGCCAATCACATGCAAACTCATGTCGATCTCCTTCGGAACAAATGAAATTTTCTCAAATAGATACCAAATCCCTAATCATTATTGATTTTTTAAAAAATGGGGCAATATATTAGAATGAATGCTATATTCACCTTGTGCTCTAGTCACTCAGTGTGCCTGGGTCTCCATTGTCAAGTGTGTCAAGTGTTGTGCTGATCACTCTGGGAATGACAATAATGACAATGTATCATGTTGCTCCCAATTGTCCTAGATGCCAGTATTTGAGAAATGCCAGTCCTTGAGGAAATTCTCTTGGAGGCATCTTGAGATTTTAAAAACTCACTCAAACAAAAAGAAACTGATTTATTTACCCTATCCCCAGCTTTGTGTGCTTTAGAAGTAAATGTAGAGAGAGTTACTTTTGAATTTCATAGAACTTTTAGATCACATCTGGGTGACGTGGTTGTGTGAACTTAGCGACCAATAAAGAGCTTAACAAGATTCATTGGAAGAAAGCTCAGCTGCAACTGTCAGATTCAAGACACTTGGGGATTTAGGACACTATGTTTATATACTACTGCCTAGCCACTACTGCCTAGTAATCTGAAATACAGTCTAAAAAGAATTTTGCCACAAGGATAAAAAAGACTTGTTCTCTAGACTCCAACAAATGTACATAGTTATGACCCTACAGAAAGAGGTATATGTAAGTTCTCTTTCTTTACCAGAATAAAGTTATCCCTGATAAAAATTCATTGTGCAGAAGATATAATGAATATCTATTAATTTATTCCAAGAGAGTCTGTTCTCTTTCTCTTTTCTCTAACTTTGGTCTTTTCTCTACTTTCTAACCTTTACCCGTTTGGCTTAATTTCAAAGAGTTTCTACTTGTTTCTGGTTTTTTAAATGATTCACCTATTTTACATCACCTTACCTAAATTGTAAACTTTAATGTCTTATGTACTGGGAATATATCCAGAGTAGTGTAAAGCTAATGGTAATTATTCTAATTTTAGATAATAAACAAATAAATTACTATTGTTAAGGGAGGGCTGTAGGCAGGGATATGATTTTGCAAGGTAAATTTGTCTAGATCCCAGTTCCAATTTGTCGGGGAGAAAGAGCTTCCCTACCACCAAAAAGCAATTCTCGGACACCAGCAGGATGTCTAAGAATTCAACTAAATTCTGATACTATCTACCCAGAGATAGTCAGATCCCACAGGCTAAGAGCTCAGTCATACAAGACTGCCTCCCTACCCATACAACTTCAGATACCAGTCACAAGCCCAGGTTATGACCTGTACTTCTGACCCACTGGTTATAAATTAGAGGTTCCCATGACTTCTTCCTCAACTTTAATTAATTTGCTAGAGCAGCTCACAGAACTCAGAGAAAGATGTAACTTACTGGATCACCAGTTTATATAAAGGGATATATCTCAGGAACAGCCAGATGGAAAACATTCATAGGACATGGTAAGGTGAAAGGGCACGGAGCTTCCATGTTCTCTCTGTGTGCACCACTGTCCCAGCACCTCCACGGGTTCATCTATCCATAAGCTCTTTGAACCCAATCCTTTTCAGTTTTAAGATTTTATTACATAGGCATGGTTGATTAAATAATTGGCTGTTGGCAATTGATTCAACCTCCAGTCCCTTTTCCTTCCCCAGAGGTGAAGGGATAACATGGAAAGTTCCAACCCTCAACACATGGTTGATTCTCCTGGCAATCAGCCTCCATCCTTAAGTGCTTTCCAAGGGTCACCTCGTTAACATTAAAAAAAAAAAAAAAAAACACCTATATTGCTCTCATTACTTAGGAAATTCCAAGGGTTTTAGCAGCTCTGTGCCAGCAATGGGGAGAAAGATAAAATATATATTTCCTATTATAAATCACAGTATCACAAAAGTTAGAGAATAAACCAGAGAACATAACTGATGGGATGATGAAGTACCAAAATATGAATAATTCTTTGAAAATGCTTTATTCATGTTAAAAAATCAGAGAGAAAATCAGCACATTTATCTGGGATTGGAATGACATCTGGCCAGTACTCCTCACTGTAGTGTCACTTAACCTACCACGGGAAAAGAACAACAACAAAAAATGTTGAAACCCTAAATAACATACACAATGAAAAAACTTGAAGAAAATATGACCTAGTGTAAGGCCAATATAGCATGATTTTAAAAAATAGGCAAGTAGTAGCTCCTTTTGTCTCACCATTTGAAAGTTAGAACTGGAAATTTGTAAATTCTGCACTTCCATTATTTCTTCTGTTTCAAAATACAAAACTTGTGAAAATCAAAATAATGTCAATAATGCTACTAGTAATGTACTTGATTCCCACTGTAGCCTCAAATATTCACATCTATTTCTTCATTCATTTATTTATAGACTATACATCTTAGAAAACAACTTGGCTTGAATTATCTTTAAATGTGATAGTCTTAAGCAAAGCAAAATCAGTGAGTGTAAAGACAAGAAAAGCTCTGCTAAAAGTGAAATTTACGGGTTAAATAATTTCACCTCTAAGAATTTAAAGGTAACAGCAATCAAAATCAGATGTGAAGGTAAAAAAGAGTAATATTTCCTCAATATAATTACCCACATAGCATTATAAAAATGTTTGAATCAATTGTTGGATATCCACAGAATAAAATGGTATCAACATTTAAATTGTGTTTTTATAAAATATATCATGATTTTAGAAAATATCCATGAGATAGAATCATAAAAAATATGAAGCTATGTGCTAATAAAACTTACGTGTAATTGTGTTTCTAGAAAAATATATGGAAATGCATCAAAATTATTATAACAGATGTTTTTGATGTGGGACCATTAGTACGTATTCATTTTTAATAACTTCTTGGTGTTTCACAAATTTTATTTCATAATCCTGTGTTTTATAATCGAATAACAGCATTGTTGAATGCCATTGTTAGTCCACAAAATTTTAAAAAAAGCAAGCACGTTAGTATGCAGTTTCATGTGAGACAAATTATTGTAAAATGTAAGAAATTAGTGGAATAATTTCAAAAAGTTTTCCCTGACACATTAGTCCTTTGACTATAAGAAAAAATATAGGGTAATATTGTTGAATAAAGTGAAAGCAATCATAGTTAAAGTAGGCACAGTATCTTTTGAGAGATAGAAAATTTAGAAAGAAAATAAGCAAAGAAGAAAAAAACATAAAACAAGATGTCAGTTTAAAATCACTCAAATTTGTGATGATGATAAAGTTAAAGTTATTAAATTCTCCAATTAAAAGAAAATGAGTCTTTTAAACCAAAGTAACAGCTGGGTAAAAAATAAATGAAAGTAATGATAAAGATTTATCAGATACATGCAAACCTAACAAAACCTGGAATACAATAATTTGACTCATTATGTCAAAATATACAATTTAAAAGTTAAAAGAAGTAAAATTTTATTAAAGCTATGAACAAGGAAGCAGTAAGATGGTGAAATAAATTTAAAGAGCATAGAAATTGTCAAAAATGCTAAGTTAGGTCCAAAACCAGTTAATTTTCTATGACACAATTAAAATATATATATATGTATGTATGTATACATAGACACACTATATAAGCTTTATATATAATATATATTAATATATAAATATATAATATAAAATATATTTTATATATAGTTTTTTTTTTATTTTTTCTTTACAACCTACCAATTAACCAAGCATTTCTCATGCTTAGTATCCAATGTAAGAGTAAAGTTAAAAATAGTTTTGTGGGTTTTTTTCAAAGGGCACATGCACCGCGATGTTTATAGCAGCACTATCAGCAGTAGCCAAATCATGGAAAGAACCCAAATGTCCATCGACTGCTGAATGGATAAAGAAGAGGTGACTATATGTCTATATATATATATACTCAGCCACCAAATAATGAAATCTTGATATTAGCAACATGGATGGAAGTAGAGTGTATTATGTTAAGTGAAATAAGTCAGTCAGAAAAAGACAAATATCATATGATTTCACTCGTATGTGGAATTTAAGAAACAAAACAGATGAACAGAGGGGAAGGGAAGGAAAAGCAAAATAAGATAAAAACAGAGTAGGAGGCAAACCAGCAGAGACTCTTAACTATGGAGAGGGTTTCTGAGGGTTGCTGGAGGGGAGAAGGGTGGGGGGATGGGGTAATTGGGTGATGGGCATTAAGGAGGGCACTTGCTGGGATGAACACCTGCTGTTGAATGTAAGTGATGAATCACTAAATTCTACTCCTGAAACCAATACTATAGCATATGTTAACTAACTTGAATTTAAATAAATTTAAAAAAGACCTACTCTATTAGCAACTTTCAAATATGCAATACAGTGTTATTAATTATAGTCACCATGCTATACCCTACATGCCTATGACATTTATTTTATAACTGAAAGTTTGTACCTTTTGACCCTTTTACCCATTTTGCCATTCCATCCACCCCCACCCGCAACCTTTGGCAACCACAAATCTGTTCTCTGCAACTATGAGCTTGTTTTGTTTTGTTTTGTCTAATAGTTATATTCTAATAAAAAATTAAATAGTCATTGGCAGGTCTGTTAAACAACATCTGGGCTTGACCTCTAATAAATATGCTCCCCCACTTCACCTTATTTTCAAGTCTGGGAAAATTCTTAATTACAAAGTAAAGACCATGAAATAAATTCAATAGAGCAAAATCTATTAGAACTATGAAAATGGGTAAATACAGTTTTAGTAGGCTACATATTTGAGTTGTCCTCAAGAAATTAAGTAGATAATTAGACTAAGATAATTTTAAAAGTTCAATAAATACTATTTTATGTATATGTATAAATTTACACATATATAAATTGAAATATATGTATATATCAATAGTATTAATCATTCAATAGTATCAATAGTATTAATACATTATGTATGCACCTATATACATATATAAACCCCACACATATATTAATACATGATTTTTATCCTAGAGTGAAAAATAATCATCTTGTAAAATAATATTTGATTTTCTTTTAAAGAGTTTCCTGGAAGTAAAGCATGGGTAGCTCATGATTGTTCTTTTCAATCGTGCTGCTTACTTAAGAATTAAGGAATATTTATTACATTTCTGGCAATATTTCTTTGAAGTTTTAATTTTCTACTATTGTTATAATTTGCTATTTCCAATTTTAGTTTTTAAATTATATACATGCTCATGGTTACAAATCTGAGTCATGAGGAAATGATTTTAATGAAAGCAGTTGCTTTTTATTTCACTGCTCCTTATGTACGATCAGGCTTCCCAGAACAATATCATTTTACTAATTTTGTTTTAATTCATTTGGGCATCAATTCATAAAATAAATGCATATATTTTGTGATTTATCCACCACATTAGAATTCTCACTCTGATCAATGTGGATTTAGCTCATATAATCACTCATCACCACAAGGACTTCTCTCCATCTCTATGTTCCTTACCTCTACTGTTACATTCATAACTTTAAATTTCATTCTCTATCATTGTGTTGTGGTGGTTTTCTATTATCTATAAAGAGAATCCTTTAGCTTGATTACTAGAGGTGTTAAGGATTTTTCTTAGAATGTCTCAATTTTTTTTATCCTTAGATTATTGGACTTTAGTGAATGTGGGATGCTGTTTGTTGTATATTCCCATAATCCTGCCTTTGATTGTTGTGGTGAGGACTCTGGGCAGTGAATAGGATCTTACTGATCTCTTCAATGGTCATTTTGAAAATAACAAGACAGTTAATTTTTCATTTGGTGAGATTTTTATACTGATTTTACACTACCCAAAGGTGCTGACAATTTGCAGCACATGCTGTCAGCAACAAAGACAAACGATTCAGGAATGGCACAAATACAGCATAATCCCTCAAGGTAAATGCTCATAAAATTCTAGGGGCATTTTTGTAAACTGCCTTGTATATTGCTAAAGTTGTGGCTATTATGCCTCTCTTCTGTAACTCTTATCTTTGATGCTTCACGTATAGGTTGATTGGATAAGTTGAAATCCATCAAAAATATGTATATATTTTTAAATTATGTAAATATAATTCACTGCAGAGACACAATGTGGCAGACAAATTCTAGGATGGCTTCTCATGATGCCTGATTCCTGATGTCAACTACAATCCCCTCCCCTTGAGCGTAGGCAAAATCTGTGACTTGTATCAAACTAGTAGAACATAGCAAAGTTCATGGGATGTCTTCCCATGATTGTGTTTTATTACGTAACTTCATCTTGCTAGTAGAGTCTTCTAAGGACTCACTTTTGCTGGCTTGCTGAAGTGACCATGGCCAGAAACTGTGGGCAGCCTTTCTGAGCCAAAAATGTCCATAGGAACTGAGAGTAACCTTCAGCCACTAGCTAGCAAGAATCCAGGAACCTCAGTCCTACAACTGCAAGTTGCATTGCACATTCTGTATAAAGTGAATTTTTTCATTCATTCATCTTGATCAGCACTGAACAGAACCATTCAATTTGGAAGTTTCACATTTCACAAAATCCCTTCTGTTATTTCCATGGTAATAGAACAAAATGGACCCCCAAAATATATCCACATCCTTGGATATAATCCTTGGAATAACTTTATACTGTGTATCAGGTAATGTCTTAAGAAGGGGGTAGTTCTTGGCCTCATGGAGTTTATATCTTAGTGCCAGCAACAGATTAACAGATATTTGGTGAATATTTAAATAAATATTTATTGGGCAGTTAATAAAAATGACAAAAGAAAAGCAGATGAAAGGGTAGAAAAGTGTTTATTTTAGACAGGTGTTAAGAGAGGCCTCTATGAGTATCAGACTTGAAGCAAAGACTTGAACATAGGGAGAGAGGAAATTTTAATGATATCTGGTATAAGATTGTTCCAAATTGAAAGATCACCAATGGAACATCTGTAGGAGCCTACCTTGTTTTGTATATTATGCAAACGAAAGAAGCCAATTTGAGACAAAATAAGTAGGGAAGACAGTTGTAGGAAAGATGGAGAGACAGGTGTGGTTTTTATTTTAGATGTCTTGAGAAGCCATCACACTTAGAGTAGGTTTCCGAGCAGAGGTGTGACAAAAAATTACTTTTGCTTAGAAGGGATGACTGTTACGGACAGTAATTGTGTTCCCCCCAGTTCATATGTTGAGGTCTTGAACCTCAGTACCCCAGAATGTGACTGTATAGGAGAGCCTTTAAAGAGATAATCAAGGTAAAATGAGGTCATATGCATGGTCCTTAATACAACATGACTGGTGTCCTTATAAGAAGAGGAAATTTGGACATACTGAGAGACACCTAGGATGCATACACACACAGGAAAGACCATGTGAGGATGTAGAGAGAAGGTGGCCGTCTGCAAGCCAAAGAGAGAAGCCTCAGGTGAATGTAATCCTGCTGACACCTTGATCTGGGGCCTCTAGCTTCCAGAATTGTGACATTTGTGAGATAATAAATTTCTGTTGTGTAAGCCACCTAGCACATGGTATTTTGTTATGGAAGTGGTAGCAAACTAATACAATGCCTCTGGTTAATATGTGGAAAACATATACTAGCATGGTAAGTTCCGAAGTAGTACAGGAGTGAGATATTGGTGACATGGGCTAGAGAGTGAGTGAAAAATGTGAGAGGTTTTAGAGCCATCAGGATTCCTTGACAAAGCGGATGTGGGATATGAGATAAATTAAGGCTTTAAGGAAAGGATACTCCAAGGGTTTTGCCCATTGCTATGTTTCATTATTATTTCATGTTGAAATTAAGATTATTTTTCTGGTCTAAAATATGTTTTAACAAGCAGTAGCCTTGTTCATTTGTTTGTTTTTTAAGAAATATCTTTCACTAATGGAAATTTGCCTTACACGTTATACATTAAAATAGGAGCCAAATAACTTAATAATAGATTTAATTAATCTCACCTCTTCATGGTGAAGTTATTAGACAGCCTAGTTGGAAATATATTCACTGAGTGACAGTATGGCAAGGCTCTTTTCAGTTTTGAAAAGTTTGGATGAATTCCAGAGATCAATGTAGAAATTAATTGCTTACAGTTTCTGGCACAAGTCTTCTCATCAGCACTGATTTTTTGAACAGCCATCATAACAGGGCACTGCTTGCCAAGGTAAGGAGCCTGACAGTTTTGCAATTAGAAAGGACTAGGGGTTGATCTGTTGGTCTTAGGAAGAGATATGCACAGTGTACAAATTGCATGCAAAGGCAAATTAACCAGACTGTTTTAAAAAGAATTGTTTAACATTCTATCATTTAATTTCTCTATCATTCATTTCATCTCTCCCACTAGGGACAGACTTGAAAATAATTAGACATAAATATTTCTGAGCTTAGCTATTTTTTGTATGTGTTCTCACAATATTGTACTTCGAATTTAATCATTCTAGAAATTATGGAAAATTGATTTTTATGAAAATAAAGCAGCTGGTGACATAAATCATGTTTACAAAATTGAGTCATTTATAACACCTAGGGCATTGCATGTGGTGAACTTTAACTCAAAGTGATAATAGAAGACATCACCCTACCCTCTGCAGGTTTTAAGAAAAATGTTCTGTGCTATGAAGGAATACAGAAAGATGGTTTGTGTATTATAAATTAGATTTAAATTATTTATGAAATGTTAACTTTACTACCTCATTATTTATTGCATATGAACTTTCAATGTATTCACCACTAATCCTGATTATACAGCTAAATAACTTTTGTGATATATAAATATTATTTCCCAAATAGCTGTATTTATTTAATTGTCACACACATTCTCATACACACAAGCACACTCCAAATTTCAGTCTTTACTCTGATATGTTCATCTTTATTTTTCTGTCACTCGGGTTAATTTTTATTTTGAAACACCTATCAATTAGGAGAAAGTTAATTTTAGTTAATCTGCTACTTACCTCCTTTTGTGAGGGTTAAGTGAAAATTCTGGGAGGACATTATACTACCAAGTAGTAGGAAGCATATGCAGTCCTCACATCATTTGTCTATATACACATCAACCAATTCATTGACATGTATCGTTTATGTTTGTCTCTACTTTGTCAGTGTTGTGGGCATGTTCTTTACCATTGTCTGTAAAGGCACTTGGGTCCAGTAGCTCTCTCTGCTCATCTCATGCTATAGTTAAGAGTCAGTCTGATACTTTTAAGTCCCACTGAGATAAGAAAATCTGTGAAGCTTTTTGCAGCTTAAAGTGACTAGGTTCATGATTGCTATTTTTTTTTTTTTTTTTAAGTCTTGCTGAATGCCTATAGAAAGGAGGGCACAAAGCTCCCTTCCTTCAATTCACAGGATACAGGCCCTTCTTTGGAACAGGTTGCTCTATTTCCTCCTTCTTTTGCCTTTACCCAGGAGACTATTTTGTAGTCTTCAAAGGAAGTCTACATACTATGGATCCCTTATTATAACCTCTGAATATCTATCACATATTCTGCCTATGAACAGAGTCTTTCAAAATTGCTTGAGTTCTTAGAAACCAAAATATATTTAAAAACTTTTTATTTTTAAAATTGTTTTTGGTTACATCCCTCCCCTGGGAAAATGAGCACTTAAAAGTCCTAAGTGCCTGGATGAAAATTGGGCAGAAACGTATGAAAAGTAAAATGAAAAAAAAAAAAAAAGACCATAAATTACTATCACTGAAAAAATTATAAACATATGTTTGCAATGCAGATTATGCTCATCTTGTAAAACTTTCAATGGTGTTTTGGTTAACATTATTTTTAATATATTCAGAATATATAATATGTAAAGGAGATTCTGTTTTCTTGATTTTAGGTGTGGATCCTTAGCTGAAAACAATCAATAACCGGTGTCAAGTTGTTCTGCAACCTGAAGCGAGGGAAAGAATCACCTCTGAAGAATAAGCTAAACAGATATTGAAGGGAACTCTCAGAAATAGCCTATCACTACTTCCATGCTTTTTTTTTCTTAAAGATTTTATTCATTTATTTGACAGAGAGAGAGAGAGCACAAGCAGTGGGGAGAGGCAGAAGGAAAAGGAGAAGGAGGCTCCCCCACTGAGCAGGGAGCCTGACACGGGGCTCGATCCCAGGACCCTGGGATCATGACGTGAGCCAAAGGCAGCCACTTAACAGACTGAGCCACCCAGGCGCCCCTACTTCCATGCTTTATAAGTAAATCTATGCCTGAAGAGATTAAACAAGGTTGTTTGTAAATATGCATAAATGTATATACTTATATTCATGTAGATTTAGATAGAGATGAATTCTTTGTATAGCCAAGGAAGGTTTTGATTGTGTGTGCTCTGTATTTTCTCTCCCTTCTCATACCAAACCCAAGAGGTATGAGAGGAAGTGCTTCTGTCCATATCAAGTCAATTGAGAGACTTCAAAATAATCACTGGGAGAGCTGGCCATGTGTCCACTGAAGTCCAAAGGACATCTGACTCTATTGGTCAACTCTAAGGTAAGCAATGGTTACCAGAGTTGCTACTATTTAGCAGCAGAGCATGGATAGCTGGCATTTCCAGAAACAGACTGGGTAAGGATGCCTGTAGTTCTCCTGTGAACCTTGCATAAGGACTCAGACAGGGCCATCTCTAATAGATATACTGGAGGGGCTAGGATACACAGATGTTGGTACCATTATCCAAGGGGCTGTAGAAAAAATGCCCAGAGAAGACATTACTCACTTGATAAAGTGAACTAGTGAGAGATGCCCAATAATGGAATTCTCTAGAGAACCCACCATCTAGAGAAAATAGCCAGAAATTCTGAATCTATAATATATAGCTTGCTACATTTTCCAATTACATGTAAAATTCCCAGTCATATGAAATCCTTCCTTGTGTCTTCATTGCACTCTTGCAATCGCCCTTAATTTACTGAAGGGACAAAACAGCAAATAAGAAGGAAAGATGTACAGCAAAAAAGTGAGAGAACAACCATATGTATATGGGATTTAATCCAGAGGGAGCTATTAAAAGGACAATAGATGAAATGAAAATGTTTACCTTATATTATGGAGTCTAGTTTATTTGAAATACTTTAAATATAAATATATATATATATTTATTTAAATACTTTTTGTATATATAAATGCTGTAATACTTCATGGACTCTTATAGAGTCTGATTTATTCAAAACCCTTCAAAAATATGTATTATAAATGCATGATACTATTTGCTTCTACTATTAAACATATGTTCCCTGGGACACCTGGGTAGCACAGTCAGTTAAGCATCTGACTCTTGGTTTTAGCTCAGGTCGTGAGATCGAGCCCCATGTTGGGCTCTGCGCTCAGCCCAGAGTCTGCTTAGGACTCTCTGCCCCTCCCCTCCCCTCCCCTCTCTCTCTCTCAATAAATAAATAAATCTTTAACACAAACACATGTTACCTTTATACAACTTTATATTATAGACTTAAATTTAAAAAAAATTAAAGTTACCTGTGTATCTGTCTCCTCTTTTCTCTAGATTATTTGGGCAAAAGGGGAATTAATAATTTCACAGGGCAGTTCTAGGATACAACTGCTCTTTTGTGTCATATGTGTCTCTACTGCATTCACTCTACTATTATCATGGCCGGAAAGATCAGATTGTATTATCCTTCCCAGTGCCGGCCTTACCACCACAACTTAAGCAGAGGATTGATGACGATAGGTTGGTCACTGCTTTGTGCTATTGTTCTCCCAATACCATCATTCAAGGCTTTCTTGGGTATACCAGATTTTACTGAATAATTAAGGCAACGGATCAGTTTTATTATACAAGAGGACAAAGGACCTAAAGTAAACATAACATATTTCTTTTCTTTAAGATTTTTTTTATTTGACAGAGAGAGACACAGCGAGAGAGGGAACACAAGCAGGGGGAGTGGAGAAGGAGAAGCAGGCTTCCCGCGGAGCAGGGAGCGGGATGCGGGGCTCGATCCCAGGACCCTGAGATCATGATCTGAGCCAAAGGCAGACGCTTAATGACTGAGCGACCCAGGTGCCCCAAACATAACATATTTCTAATATTAATGAAAAGTTAGCTGACAACCTCTCTCAAAGAAATTTCATAATTTCTAGCTTGCTAGTCATAGCCTAGTCTCTCTCTCCTTTTGATTTGCATCTATTCTCTATTCTTTGTGTATTTGTACTCCAAAAACATTGTTCATGTATACAGAAATTTATCTTTGTCCTTTTGTCCCCCCCCCCCCATACCCTTTGTCAAATTGCATCCTCAGGTCTGTATTCCCAGGCAGCTTAATTTCATTTTCATGAATCAAAAAAAAAAAAAAAAAAAAAAAAAGTCCTAGGTATATACACATGCATTTCTATATTTATAACTTTAATAAAGATACAAGTATCAAGTAGACAATCATTTTTCATTTCTTTTATATCAAAGCATTTCTCTTTTTTATATTGTATTAAATCTCACCTTCTTTTACTTTTACCAGCAGCAGTTATCTTATATACAGCAGAAATTAAAATTAATGTAGATAAATATTTTTAAACGATCTCTAGCAATCCTAACAGTATAAAGTGTCCATTATAGTATTGGTTAGAATGCTCACATGAAACAGATGGTGATCTCAAATGGTACAAATGAAGAGAGTTTAATGAAACACTATCTACAGAGGTGAAGACAAGGTTAAGGAAAACAGCAAGGGATGGTGAATCGCTACAGCCCTAGCAATAGCAATCCACCACTCGCACCCTTAGGGCTGGTAGGGAATGCGGAACTAGTGGTTATCACATCTGATTGCTGCAGCTATTAAAAAAAAAAAAAAAGTGGTGAGCAACCACTGCCAAAGTGCAGCCAAACAGATTAAAGTGAGCCGGTATAATAAATGACCTTACTTCTTTCTCCAACTGTCCTTGAACCCCTTCTAGGGCTGCCCATTGGGCAATTATCCTGGATGATGAAGATCAAAAGGCTTTGTCAGTTGTTAGCACTTAGAAGACAGTTGGTCAATGTTTGTAGCAGGATAGAGTACATGGAAGAATGGACCTGGAGGTAAAAATGGAAAATAATTTGAACAACCTACCTCTTTTTCCCATTAACATCAACTCAGATGCTTTGACTGGATGAAAGACTCAGGTAAGTTAACAGAGCAAAAGAAATGATGAAACCAAATAAAAAATGGTTGTTTTTATGTAGCTGACCATTATCCCTTACACCATTTATTCCATGTTCCCCTTACCTTCTATAGGCATATGCACTGGTTGGGAAATTTTTATGTAGAGAGTTAACTTGACACAAATCTTCATCCCATGGGACACAAGTTCTCCATGCTTCCGTCCTTACCAGGCTGACCACCATTACTGAGTACGGGGGAAGTAGGAGGAACTTAAGAGCAATTTAGTTTGTAATATAGTGATATAGTTGTTCTTGACACTATTGGGGAGAAGCCACTTAATTTTCCCTTAACAATCAGGATGAATCACCTCGGTCAGCACATTAATGCCTCTCTGTTAGTTCAGTAGCAGAAACATCAAGTAAGAAGTAGACATTCTTAATTTTCAGTTTAAAAGATACATAACTATATTTCCCAGCGAAAGCATTCCTTCTATAGAGCGTGTTAGGAGACCTAAACATAATGAGCCCAAGATCACAGAAATAGAACGCAAAAATTTTTAAGTGGGTTAACAGAGTAATAAGGGGGGTGGGTTAGTGGCATTCTTGACCACTCCCAACCGTGGATCCCAGGGCTTTGCTCTCTTTCTGTGGAGGACATCACACTGAATATCGGGTCATGGATTTAAAGCCAGAGTGATTATATTTCCCAGTTTACACCAGGCAGTACCAGTTCAAAACTTTTGTCTCATCATCATATTGCGTAGTTTCCCCTTTCCCTCTGAAAAATGTTCTGGTTTACACAGTAAGTTAAACAGTTACATTTTACAGGCACATGATGCACAGCTCCCTATACTTGTAGGGAATTCTTTTTGTCTACGGGCATCACAGCAAATTCTGCAATAAGCCATTTAAAAATTTTACCAGGTCAGCTGCTCCTGGATGATAGAGTACATTAAGACAAATGAATTCTTGTCTTTTCCCACAGCCCCACTTTTTAGTGTTTATATTAATTCCCTGGTTGAGGGCTATGCTTTCAAGACACCAAGGCAATGACTAAAACATTACTACCAAAAGTGCACCTTGTACCTTAGTGCTAATTGCCAAACTACCCATTACCAGACCAGGACTAGATTTAATTCAGAAAGTGAGAAAAAAGATTAGAATATTTTATAGAATTTTGGCATGGCTGCTTTATGCGAGCACATTATTGATGGGCACATCTCCGAAAATATTATATGTCCATTAGAATTCTACAAACTTATGCAGTGAATCAAATGTCAAACCAGCGGGGTACTTACTGTACATGGTAAGCCCCCTTGTGCCATTTAATATTTTAAGATTAGTTTGTCAACTATAACCCAAAATTATGTAAAACTCTGAGAATATGTAAGCATTTATAAATATTTAACATTATCTTACAATAATTTTAATTTTTATTCAAACCCTGCTTTGTGTATTTTAACTTTATTAGCTACATTTGGGAAGTAAAACCTCTATTATTTTTTTTTCAAACTGAATTTAAAATTGTCAAAAGAAGCTTCACTGGACATTTTTGTCAAGAAAAGGCACATATATTCTAATAGTAGTAGTAAAGAAAATGAAAGCAATGGAGTGATTCTGAAGTAAATGAAGACTGAAGAGTTCATCCTAGTTTTATTTATCTGGCTTATTTTTACAGCTGTAATTTTTGGTGAGATGCCAAAACTAAAGTGTATCCTTTGAGGAGATGTACTGGCTAATGAAGTAATGAAGACATCAAAACTTATCTATCTATGGTTAACATTTTGGTGTCACCTGCCTATAGACTATAGGCATATCCCACTGTGGCCACATTTTTGGCTGGCATAATTGTTTCTTTATAAAGAGAAATCAGAATTTTTTTTTAAATTTTATTTATTTATTTGAGAGAGAGAGAGCAGAAACAGGGGAAGCAGCAGAGGGAGAGGGAGAGGCAGGCTCCACACTGAGCAGGGAGCCCCACGCGGGGCTCAATCCTAGGACCCTGGGATCATGACCTGAGCCAAAGGCAGATGCTTAACTGGGCATCTGTTGACTTGGCAATCTGGCATCTGGCAACTTGACTGAGCCACGCAGGCACCCCAAGAAATCTGAATTTTTTAATGGAGACATTTGTAAAATCAGATGAATTTGGAACATAAATATTTATGCTCCAAAAGGAAGAAACAAAAATTGTATCTGGTAGAGACTTCAATTGTAGGTTGAATATGTCTTTAAGAACACCTCTGGTAGGGGAACCTGGGTGGCTCAAACAGTTGAGCATCTGACTCTTGATTTCGGCTCAGTTATTGGTCTCAGGGTCCTGAGATTGAGCCCCCCGCATGGAGCCCTGCATTGAGCCCTGCATTGAGCCTGGCATCCGGCTCTGCATTCAGCGGAGAGTCTGCTGGAGATTCTCTCCCTCTCCCTCTCCCCCACCTCTCTCTCAAATAAATAAATAAATCTTAAAAAAAAAAAAGAAGGGGCGCCTGGGTGACTCAGTTGGTTAAGCGTCTGCCTTTGGCTCAGGTCATGATCCCAGGGTCCTAGGATCCAGCCCCCAGTCATTGGGCTCCCTGCTCAGCAGGGAGTCTGCTTCTTTCTCTGCCCTTCACCCCACTTGTGCTCTCTCTCTCACTCTTGCTCTCTCTCAAAAAATACATAAAACCTTAAAAAAAAAAAAAAAAAAGAATGTCTCTGGTAACTGCGTGACTCAAAATATTAAGGTGAATTGTAGTCTAATTTAAAGAAAGCTATGTATCTAAGAATCTCATTGTAAAGGTAATGGGGGCCTAAATAGGTTATACAGTTCTGCAAAATAATAGAATACAAAAATAAAAAGAGCCAAAAAAAGAAATCATAAAATAAAGGACAAAACCAAATGTAATAGTCATGAATCTAAACTAAAAAGGATATGTTTACTTTTAAAGAAAGGGGACATTTAAAAAATCTAGCTTCAGGACAAGAAATAAACCCCAATTTTTGTTTGATACTGATAATGATTCAAGAAATATTGAAAACTACATGACATAAAAGAAATTAAAACAAAAAAGTGGCCATTAAATAAAAATAAATAAATGAATAAAACTCAGTATATAAATAACATGCAAAATTGAATCCCTAGTGAAAAATTAAATATTTATTTAAACAAATCACTAGTGGAAAAGTTTTTATAAAAATGCAGTTAATGGTTATTATAACTTAAAAAAAAAGAAAAGAACTGTACTGAGCAAGCATGTTGGAAGTCCTTGGGATGCCATGGTAACATACATTAGAGTCAATGATTTAGGTATAAAAGCAGGACAAAGCTTTCCCTGTAGTAGACTAGTCTTATTTGAATTAGTTTAAACACATTTGGTTTTAGAAAAATTTAAAAATACAAATAATAATATGTCTATGGTTTGAGGAATGTTTGTGTTTTTTATATCTTTCATTGTCTATTTTTAAGATTTTTATTTATTTGAGAGAGAGTGAGAGAGAGCGCGTGCGCACGCACTCATGAGTGGGGGGAGGGGCAGAGGGAGAAGCAGACTCCTCCCTGACAGTCCAATTCAGGGTGGGGCTTGATCTCAAGACCTGGAGATCATGACCTGAGCTGAAGGTAGACGTTTAACCGACTGAGCCACCCAGGTGCCCCTATTAATTGTCCTATACTAAAACATTAAATTAGAGCTTAGAGATCCTTAAAGATTAAAGAAAAAACTGCCACATTGTAGAGATTAGTAAAATGTGGCCCAAAAGATTAAGAAGGCTGTTCAAAGAGGGCTGTCTTAGGACTAAATGCAGAAATCATGATTTCCTGCCAAACACACCTCCTATTCTTATTTTTTTCCCTCCTTACATGCATGTAATACATAACTTTTCAAAATGCATGAATGAGATCACATGACATTTAAATTGTTATAATTATGATACAAGTAAGAATTCCATATTAAAAATATAACTACTGATTGTTCTAAATTTTCTCAGTAACCACAGGATTTGACAAATTTTTGCAAATATGTATGTTAGATGGGTCAGTTTGCTGACAGAGCCTTACATATGATTAAGATTTCCTTTAGGAGGAACTATAAGAGCAACTCATAGAATATAGATAATGATCTTTTTAAACTAGCTACATGTTTTCCAATTATTGGTCAAGAAATTTTAAATTATAATTCCTTAAGAGATAATTAGTTTTAATAGAAATTATGGATTGACTTATAACTGATGTCAGGCAAATGGTGATTACTCATCTATTTTCAAAAGACTGCTGTGCAAATTTTTACAAAAAAAGGAGAGTCCCAAATGATACTTGGATTGCATAAAGTCAATTGAATCAATTTGACATAAAAGAAGTTATTATGTCAAAATGAAAATAACCTTTAAAGTAGGACAATGGGGAGCCATCCATTTCATTTATTCTTTCATTTTTCTTCTTTTATTTAACCTTATGCTAGTTTATCTTTGTATTTCAGATAGTAATACCTTTAGTGGAGAAATAGACTTATCCCTTATTTTGTCTGGTGTTTCTGTTGCTCCCATTCTGTTGCTTTCCCAAGTAACCCAATAAGGATTTATTAAATGCCATTACCTTTTATTTTCCAGGAAAACATTTTTTGAAGTTTAAATATTTCATTAGACCCTAAAGCTATAATAATGTGGTTTACTATCACAGGAGGATTTTATTTATATCAAACTTTAAGAAAAAACAAAACAAAGCAAAAAAACAGCTTTTGTACTTTTATACTTTAGAGACAAAAATTACAAATTACAAAACAGATGTTTGAACAGAAACTATTAAACCAAGTCAACATCTACAATCTTACCTTTACACTTTTTTTTTTTTTTTTTGGCTGACAGAACACCGTGAATACTGTGAGTTTCCAAGTATTTGAATATGGGATTTAGACAAGATATGTTACAGTATTGATTTGGCTTTCAGCAGCTTTTCCTTCTTACAAACACAGATAGTAAAAGGAAGTTGTGTTTCATGAAATAAGAATAGCTCTTTTATTTGATTATAAAACCAGATCCCAAAATGATAAATGGTTCTGGGAATTTTGGGTTTCATCTCTTTCAATAAGAGGAAGACCCTTTCATGCTAAGGTCATCATGTGTTATATTAAATACTAAAAGAGACTCATTGATTTCCCAGCTCTCTGATTCATGTGTTCTGAGATTTGAAAGTTCACAACAAAGATAGCCAACAGTAAGCCTATAAAATATAAAATACATTCCAAAAATATGTTTAGCTTTTGGTTAAAGTTCCATTTTAGTTTTTGGCTTTTTTTTTTTTGTAAACGAATCTAGTTATAGAGCATGGTGATTAATGGCATATGTGAATAAAAATACCTGTAAAAAAATTTGTATAATTGCAGTACTACTTTTGGTTAGGATTTGTTTTTGAAGTTCATCATCTTGGAACAGTTGCATCAAAATTTTAAAAATGTACCATTTAAAAAATAAAATGTATAAGGAATCTTTAAGCCATTAAAAAATGACTGTAGACCGTATGACTTATTATGGCCTCATCAGTGTTTCACAAAATGGAAATTTTGACTGATGCTATATTTTTTTATTTAAACAGATCAAGGATTAGTTAGAGAGATTATTATTTATAAAGATAATAATAGAGAGTGGCAATTTATCACTTTTCATGTTATGTTAAGTTTTTTTGAGTAATACTGTCAAAGTGCCAAATTAAAAAAAAAAAAAGCTTTCATAGTAATGAAACTGCTTAATACTTTGACCCTATTGAATAACTTGGCATAAGCATATATATTTATATCTCTACTTATCTCTATTTCTCATATTTAATGTTACTCTGTTAGCAATAAGATTTTTTTCTGAAAAATTATTTTTATAGAAAATAACAAAAAAATTGTTTAATTGTTATCATAAGAAGGAAATACTTTAATACTAAGTTTTATACAATATAATTATTAACTGGTTACTTCATTCTTTTTGAAGCTAAAAATGAGCCAATTTCCTTATGACTGTTTTTCCTATTAAAAAAAAAAAAAGAAAAGAAATCCTGCCAGACACTTAATATTTTGAAGGTTAAATCTACTACAACCATGGCATAGATGACTATGTCTATAGACCTAAGGAAAATCTGCCCTGGACAAGTAAATCCCTTGAATTTTTGGCTCTGCTTTCCTCATACATGAAGCAGGGAATTAGACTAGATCACTCCAAGACAACCTCCCCACACACATTCTATGAGAGGTACTCAGACAGCACTAACCAAAGTAATCCTGGCCTGAAAGAATTCAGTGAGGTCACAAACCAGCTCAGGCTTGGACTGGCATCCTGGAATAGGAAAGTCTTGTAATTATATCCATTTCTCTCAGGCCCTTTAATGTAGACCTGGTCCAGTTCAGTTCTCAATCCTCAGTAGAATTATTATAAATGGTGGTAAGGAATCCCTAGGAGCAAGATGTGCCTGCCCCTAATTCTGGGCATGCTCTGGGACCTTGATCCCAGAATTCCCTGAATATGCAAACCTGCATGGACCTCTTTCCTGAGTCAGTGATGCAAGGAGGTCAGGTGTGCATCCCTAAAACCAAGTGCCCCTTGGCTCTAAATAATGCTCAGTATTTTAGGCTTGAATAGATGTATCATCAGTTGAGAGCATCTACATCTACTTAGATGCTCTAAATATATGTTCATGAGAAAGGGGACGGGAATATGGGAGTAAATAAGAGTTTAGATTTGAAAATGTTCATTAAGAGATTCCCAGGAGGAATCAAGTGTACCTATAAAAGAGGTACCTAAAGGTATGTGTTGAAGTTAATATTAAATCCTGAGCTGAAAGCAGACACTTAACCAACTGAGCCCACCCAGGCGTCCCTACAAGAAGGTATTTTTAAAAGTCAGTGAACAATACAATGTTTTAAAAAACATTTAATTAGAACAGGACTATGATGAGAAAATGAATAAGAATGACCTAATGAGTAGTAAAAACACTATCCGCCTGTGCATTTTTTAACCCCATATACTTTAGAGTTTAAAAAATAAAGTAAAACTTGTATCACATTAAAAGATATTAGAAGCATAGAAATTTAGCATATCACTTATGTACAGAAATTTAGCATGTCATTTATGTATGTTATTTAAGGAAAATAATGTCTTAGGAGTAAAAACCATAAAATGAAAAATATGTGAAAATAAATAATATTTAAGGCATATATGATAAGATATGATAAAAGCATCAAATAAATATTTAAATTATATATAAGACAAATAAAGCACTCCTTCCTCTGGCTATTGAGAGTGTTGATTCAGCTTGCAGTTGAACTACTCTTTCGAGAGTACCCTTGGCCAAAGATAATCTCTCAATGTATGCTCTCCTTCTGGAGTAGTATACATTCAATTAGTAGTCACCACTGGTGTAAGGAGCTTAGCCTCATTAGCCCAATTTGGGACAACTCAGAATGGTCATTCAAACTCCAGAGATCCCCTCGGATCAGCTGAATCTTCTCCTGTAATGCATTGCAGACCAACTTCCCCATCTACTAATACTGTCTTCTTAATTTATAGATATTGAAACCAAAGACATGCCATAATAAACCTCTTACACACAATATGTTTCCTATAGAATTGACCTCTGATAGTTGCCATAAGAAGTGGCAAAACATTTTAAATTTGGATTGTGTGGTTGTATCAGCCACTAGTCATGTAGAGTCCCATCATTGATGGGTAAATGGAGCTCAGAAAGATCTTAACATGTAATAGCAATACAATCATTAAACTTAATTAGTGATGACATGGGATGAGCTCATTCTGAAAGGGAATACAACGTATCAGGAGTTTGAGGAATATGGGAGAAATAGTAATTCTAATGACAATGGTATCAGATGGCTGCTCCCTGGGGGCAAAGTACGGTTGCCAAAGTAAGAAGAAAGTCTGAGTGTAATTAATCACCAAGTGGAATTTGTGTGTAAAAAGCCAGAGAGCCTCTCTTACAACATATAAAGAGATTCTTATGTCCTGTAGAACAAGCTGAGGGCAGAAAACTGAAGGTCGTGCCCAGGACTTAATTATATTATAGTAGCAGAACTTCAGAGAATGTTGAAATTTCACCTATAGCAGGTCTACTATACCAGAGTCATGGGACACTGAAATGTGTGATGATGCCATCTGTGGAGTCAATCCAGTTGCCCTGCAAAAGTAGCACCCTTCCCATTGTTCAGGAATACTGTTTTCAGCCTCTTCCTTGATCATGATGATGCAGAAACCTGCAGTTGTGAGGCAACACATATCCACCATCAGGATCTGCCCGCAAGTCCCCTCCCGTCAAGAAACCAATAACTAGTATTTAATCTTTACATAACTTCACTAGGGAAATGAGAGTCTGCTCAGGGAGAAAAGAATCTATACCCCAAGAAGCTACAGAACCTACCAGCAGTAACTGGAACACGATATGACATGAGATCCAAGAGGATTAAGATATAAAAAGAGAGTTTATTGATATGGGAATGTGTCCCTGTTGCATAGAATGTAACACCTTGACAACTGTTAACACACTCTTAGGCTGGCTCTTGGAAGCTTTGAGAAAAGTAAAGTTGATACTAATTAAAGTAGCATGACCACATTGTGAGGAAGATAACAAAGGGCTCAAATGGTTGGCATGCTATGATACATAAACTGTGGATGGAAAGCCCAAGAATTGTGCACCACTCTAGGGTCTAGCAAATACCCCATTTAACAAAATGCAAAAAGTAATGTGTTTGGTGAGAGGAATACCCTCATCTTTGAAAGACTCAGTGATGACTGTTGTCTTCACGCCAAAGCTGTCAGTAGGAAGATACTGTTATAAAATTTGCCGTCCTGAGAATAATCCACTTAAATGGCCCTTAATTAATCAAAACCAGATCTTGATGTTTAACTATCAGAAGCTAGGTGAGCAAAGTTACTGTGATGAATAAGAGTACTGAACTCAGAAGCTATGGCGATAATAACAGAATATGGGGCTCCTAGGGACAAGATAGACGAGCATCCAGCAAGGGTAAATGTATACAACTAAAAGTAATTGATGATGGATTATCCAAAGGCTGAGATGGCCACCCCAATAAAATTCATGATTCTTTGCCTAGTTGCCAGATCTAAGCCTGTATTTACACCTAGAACACATTGACTTCCCAGGACCCACTGCCTGAAAGAGAGGCCAGGCCTCAGGAATCAAGAACATTGGGTAAGGATTACCCTATCTTGGGCGCCTGGGTGGCTCAGATGGTTAAGCGTCTGCCTTCGGCTCAGGTCATGATCCCAGGGTCCTGGGATCAAGTCCCGCATCGGGCTCTCTGCTCCTTAGGAACCTGCTTCTCCCTCTGCATCTCTCTCTGTCTCTCATGAATAAATAAATTTAAAAAATAAATAAAATCTTTAAAAAAAAAAAAAAGGATTACCCTATCTTTCCCTCAATAAGAATTATAATCTTTTACTTATGTGACATACTGAGGAAAGGGAAATGTCCAATTTATTCAGGTTCAATGATGATATTGGTATTCAAATATGTGACATATTATAATTACTACACTTAGAATCAGAGCCTATGTGGGCTAGGTATTCAGTGGTTTTCTCTTTTAAGTTCAGCTCCCAGTGGGCCCACTAGAGTCAAGATCCATGTACTGGTCTTCTCCCCAATCCATGAATGTATAATTGGAATGGCCTTACCTGGTAGTTGGCAGTACTCTGATCCCTCTGCTTTCGATAAATTATTTAATGTAGTGATTATCTTTTTTAGAAAGATTTGGCCAAACATGGGCCTAAAATATTTTGCATTTTTTTTGTTGTTTTTAGGTAAGGATAATTACTCTTCTTTCAATTTCTGTTGACTTGTGCTTCTATTTTGGTTAATTATGTTTTCTCTAGAAAATCATCATTTTACCACTATATTTTTAAATATAGTGGTAAAATATAACATTTTGTTAAATTTTTATTTGAGCTTTTAAAATGTAAATTATACATAAATATTTTTTAAAAATTTATATTTCCGTTTATTCTGTAGTTTCCATGGTAGTATCTATAATTGCTTATGTACTACTCTTAAATGTCCAATTCATTTGTTGCATACAGAAAGAAATCTGTGATGTGTACAACTATAAGGCTAGATAGACCTCACCCTTAAGTCAAACTTCACACACTCCCTTTCCTTCCTATCATAAATTATATCCATCTATATTGTCTAAAATGCTCAGAAAAAGGTATATAGTAAACCTAAATTCAAAAAATTTGAATACCATCACATTACTACAATACCTGAGATAAAGATCACAACAATATTTATTTTTTTCATGGTAAGTTAAAATAAAAAAAACAACAACAAAAAAGTCAAACATCACTCTCCCCAATATCTCGTGCACCACTATTTCAACCAGAGGGGATTAATTCAAGATTGATTTGGTCTGAATTTTTATGGTGGTAGTGTTAAGGGCAGCACCATGACATGGTTTTCTATGCTACATTTATCTATCTGCCTATCTTGCCATATATGTATATCTATTTCAGTACTTTCAAAATTGAATTAAATTATAATATGCAGGTGTATTTTCCAAAGTCTCAATGGCAAAGAAGAATAAACAATTTCAGTTAAATTTAAGACAAAAGTACTCAGTTATGTGGTCAGTAGAGTTATTATCTGTATTCTTCTTCTACTGCTGCTGTAACAAATTGCCACAAACTTAGTGGTTTACAACAAAACCATTTTATTATCTTAATTACTATATGTCAGAAGTCTGACATGGGTCTCACTGGGCTAAAATCAAACTGTCAGTAGAGCTGCATCCCTTCTTCTATCGGAGAATATATTTCCTTGCCTTTTCCACCTTCTAAAGGCTGCCTTCAGGTCCTGGATCTTAGAATCTTCCACTTTCTTCAAAGCCAGTAATGTTACATCTCCTTCTGATTCTTTGCTATGGTCTGAACGTCGGTGTCTTGTCAAATTCATGCTGAAATTCTAATGCCCGTTGTGATGGTATTAGGAGATGGGGCTTTTGTGAGGTGATTAGGTCAAGAGAGGGAGGCCCTCATGAATGAAATTAGTGCCATTATAAAAGAGATCTGACTGAGCTCCCCCTTCCCTTCCGCTGCATGAGAATACCATAAGTATGCAATCCAGAAGGGCATCCTCATTCAATCATGATGGCAGCCTGATTTCAGACTGCCCGCCTCCGGACTGTGAGAAATAAATTCCTGTTGTTTCTAAGCTACCCATTGTGTGATATTTTACTATAATAGCTAGCCTGAATGGACTAACACATTCCTGGTTCTCTTTTTCACTTTTAAAACAACCCTTTAATTGCACTGGGCCCACAAAAATAGTCTAAATTAATCTCCCTGATTTAAAATCAGCAGACTAGAAAATTTAGTAGCATCTATAGCCTTCAATTTTCTTTGCCCTAAAAGATAATAAATCCACAGTATGCTGTACATCATTGAGAGGACCCTATTCTGCCTACCACACTAAGCAGCAAGCATTCATTCCCTTTTCCTCTGACCACTTGGAGGAAGTACATTCCCCTATCCCTTTGATGTTGGGTTTGTCATGTGACTCGCTTTGGCCAATGGAATCTAAACAAAAGTGACAGATTGCCAACCCCAGGTTTATCTTTGTCTCTCTGATGTGTCTGAACTCCATTATGAAACCCACTGTCTACACCTTGAAGTAGAGCCATCTCATCCTATCCAGAGACCTGAAAATGCTTGGTTTCAGGTTAGTTTATGATGCAGCAAAGGATAACTACGTTAGTATTAATTGCATCTCCAAAGCATGATGCCTGCTTATAGCCATTGCCGGACAGGGGCAATAGCAGGGATGAGATTTGCACAACTCTGTGGGTAAAGGGTCATTTGTACCCTATTCTGTGAGATTTCCAAAGTTGTGCACTTGGTGGCCCTGGACTATGACAGTAATTTGATGTTCAGGGAGAAGGTGAATAAACACTGAAACCTGAGAGAAATGAACATGTCTTGGAGTTCAGTTGTCCAAAATGTAAATTCATCACTCTCAGCTCTCTGAGATCCACAATCTATAGACTATCTCATTTGTAGAAACCTATCATCAGGGCGCCTGGGTGGCTCAGTTGTTAAGCGTTTGCCTTTGGCTCAGATCATGATCCCAGGGTCCTGGGATCGAGTCCCACATTGGGCTCCCTGCTCCACGGGAAGCCTGCTTCTCCTTCTCCCGCTCCCCCTGCTCGTGTTCCCTCTCTTACTGTCTCTCTCTCTGTCAAATAAATAAATAAATAAATCTTAAAAAAAAAGAAACCTATCATCATAAATTCTACTGAGATATTTTGCTCCTTATTTGATCTTTATGCATCTTACCTCCTCTCCAAGTAATATTTGAAGCAAACCTAACTTCTTGCAAAATTCTAAAAGTTTAAATAAAAGTACTTTAATTTAAATGTACATTTTATTTTTGTTGATTATTAGTTTCTTTGTATTTTGTTAGTCTCTCCTCTCTCCTGAACATCTCTGTTCATATAAACACTCTTCACTCAAGTGTGTGATTATTTGCGTTCTCCCCTGAACACGATTCTTGCTATTCCCTACATATTTCCTTATCTCTTTGAGGATTCTAAGACTTCTTCATACCAATGCCATAATGGATGCTTCAGCTGTTTATGAATCTTACTTCCTAGGAGTGCATCCTTACAATTATCAAGAATCAACTTTAGCAGATATTAAACTGCTGTTGTAAATATTTCCAAGCCCTGTGCCTGTATTGCCACTAAAGACATGTGAACCCTAAGCTATGGCCTAGTCTCTACTTCTTCCATTCCTCAATTGAATTTTCTAGGCCTGAACTGACTTTTAAGTTTGCTTCTAAATGTTCCATTTCTATTATTTCCTATTCCTTTAAAGCAGATCCAGTGAGGGGCACCTGGGTGGCTCAGTTTGTTAAGTGTCTGCCTTCAGCTCAGGTCATGATCCCAGGGTCCTGGGATCGAGACCCACATTGGGCTCCCTGCTCAAGAGGGAGCCTGCTTCTCCCTCTCCCACTCCCCCTGCTTGTGTTTCCTCTCTCTGTGTGTCTCTCTCTGTCAAATAAAAAAAAATAATAATAAAATTTTTTTAAAAAGCGTCTGCCTTTGGCTCAGGTCATGATCCCAGGGTCCTGGGATCGAGCCCTTTATCGGACTCCCTGCTCAGCGGGGAGCCTGCTTCTCCCTCTCCCTCTGCCTGCCACTGCCCCTGCTTGTGCTCTCTCTCTCTCTCTCTGTCAAATAAATAAATAAAATATTTTTTTAAAAAAGCAGATCCAGTGAAATTTGCAAAGTTCTATTCAGTTTCTTAAATTGATTTGTTATCTTTTCCAACAGAGGGGATCTGCATGTTTTCTGTATCTAAGTGCCATTATTCCCTGATGTTTCTCTTTCCTGAGACCACACCTCTATTGTTTTTATCCCTGATATGCTCCATTGTATTTTTTCTTGCAAATGCCACTCTTACTGTAAGATATAGAAAGCCAGTAGTTCTGAACCTTCCAATACATTTATTGTTTAAACAAATCCTTTTGACTTTTACTTTCTTATTTGTGGTTATCCATCCAGTAGATATCTTCCTAATGTCTAGTCAAGGTCTGGGAGGAATGTCTGTGAGGTTGCATCAGGTAGCTCTTTGCTGTACAAAACTAATACTTTCCTCCCATCTCCCACCTTCCCCCCTCCCCCCCCACACACACCCCTAGATCAAACACTATAATTCCGAATCTTCCCTGGCCATACATACTTTCTCCTAAATACAGAAACTTTGTCACTCTCTCTGAACTTGCAGGACTTTTCCATCAAATTGTTTAAAATAACGTATAATCACCTAACTACAGCTGACCAAATGATATAGGAAAGTTTCCTCAATTGCTCTGATAATTAACTTCCTCTCTCTACCAGTTTAAGAGCACGTCTCTTAATTATTTTTTCTCAATTCAGCTTTCCTCTGGGTAAGTAATTCCAGGTTGATCACTAAGATCTTGACTTTGTTAAACCATGTTGGGTCCCACTGGCCTCTTTGACCTAGTAATAACTGCACTGTTCAGTGCTTCCTAGCTCCATCTTTAGTAACACTTAGGTACATATTCTTTTAACTTTTATGTATATCTAGCTACTAAATTTTTAACATTTTTTTCCTGAAAAAGTGTCTTTTCTTTCCTCTAGTGTTTTCTCCTTAATCTCTGTGTGTATATGTATGTGTTTCTTATTCTTTCAATTTCTAACAATATGCATTTTACATGGCTTTTGAGAAAAATGTTTTCTGAGTCTCCAGTCAAAGTCTCCAATCAAACCTGCTGCTTAGGACAGTTTCAAGGTACAAAACTTTATAACGGTCTTCTTTGCCTTTGAGCTTTTATATATATAATCTCATATATATATATATATATATATATATATATATATATGTATGTGTGTATATATATAATCTCATATATATTATATACACATATTATATATACATATATATTATATGTATAGACACATATATAGATATAATGTATGTGTCTGTAGGTGTATGCATATACACATTACATATATACACATTGTGTACAAATATACATAACATATATACATGTGTGTATGTATGTATGTATATGCTATATAAATATACACACACATCATGCATAATTAAGCTTCTTTCTGCAATTTAAAATTCCAATAATATAATAGTAACTGTGACTATTTCCCTGGTGTCAGACCTAAAGCAAAATGAAGCATCCATAGAATATGGACTTGGGGAAATACTCATGGTCAGACTAACTGACATCCCACTGAAGCAAAAATCAAATCTTTCTCTTTTTCTTATGCTTTTCCTCTCTATTCTCCTTTCCCTAAATAACATAGAGTTGGCTAAGTCCCAGCATTCAAAATTGATGTGAAAGCTTCACTTCTCCTTTCAAGAAATGCTTTTGGTGGATATCATGTTTTGTTCTCTCTTGGGCCTATATATATATATATATATATATATATATATATATACACACACACACACACATAATGACTATTTAAAATTTTGAAATAGGCAGGTAGGATCATTTCAATGGAAGTAATAAAGAAGATACTCCCATCTGAATTAATTTTAGGCTTCCAATACTGCTATTGTGTGAACATATAAAGTCACTCATTTGAAAACTCCTCTAGCTAAGTCAGAACAAAATAGTAAATTGGAAAGGGAAGAATTTTGCAGTTTAATTTTCTATGATTTTAATTAATAAGAGGTGATGTATTTTTCATTTGGCACTCTAATTATTTCATGTAATTTAATAATGAGATTAACCTAGAAAAAATTTTATTGAATTAAATGGGATTATTATGTAACATTTCCTGGTGAGCTATATAGGGCAGTAAGGCATAATTTGAGATTGAAAATAGAACAAAAAGTACATGTGTCCTCAAAGAACACACCACAGCTTGAAATTAACTTATGTCTTGATTTGATCCATTTTGATCAACACTGAATTATTTATCTGAGTCCTGTAGAATACTGCCCCTCAAACTTCACTAATTATCAGTGGCTGTTTTAAAAAATGCAGATTCAGATTCAATATATCTGAGTGGGGTCTGAGTTTCTACATTTTTAACAAACTACTAGGTGATGCCAGTGGATAGTGGTAGTGGTTACCCTTTGAGTAGCAAGGCCACAGAATGCATAAGGATAGTAGCAGGAACAGGTAGTAAGCTAACATGATGGAGAATAGGAATTAATTGATATGCTAATATTTTCTTCCAGAAAGAGCAGCTTCACCCTGATTATTAAACTCCATGGGGGAAAAAAAAAAAAAGGAAAAAGAACAAAATACTTGGGAATAAAAGGGGATCTTGTCCAGTTCGTATGGTGAAGTGGTTATGTCCGTGGAAAATTCCCTCTATCCTCTCCACATAAGTGGATCTTGGAGAAAGTTTCAACTTCTCTAACCATTTCTTCTTACCTCTTGAGTTGCTTGAGCTCCACTGTCCAGGGCTCCCTGCTCAGTCGGGAGCCTGCTTCTCCCTCCTCCCCTTCCCCCACCCCACTTGTGTGCTTGCGCTTGCTCTCTCTCTCTTTTCCGCACACGCATACGCACGCTGTCAAATAAATAAAATTAAAGATTTTAGATTTGAGAGAGAGTGTATGCACGTGCGAGAGAGAGAGAGAGAGAGCACACAAGCAGGGGGAGAAGCAGGCTCTCTGCCGAGCAGGGAGCCCGGTGCAGGGCTCAATCCCAGGACGCTGGGATCATGACCTGAGCTGAAGGCAGATGCTTAACTGACTGAGCCACCCAGGTACCCCTAAATAAAATCTTAAAAAAAAATAAAAAATAAATTATAAACATCAACATGGCCAGCCTCCAGTCAGCTCAGGATCATGAGAAGTGATTCCCCAAGAAAAAATAAGTGGGAATATAAAATGGCCAGAAAAGAAATAAGATGAACAAGAATTCAACCCCTTTTCTGCCTAGTATCTATGTGCATCTTTCTTCTCCATTGACGGATTTCAAAAAATTGCATCGCTAATGTACAGTTGTATCATTTTGAACCAAATATGCATTCACCCTATACAAAGAAAAAGACAGTGCAGAGACTTATCTATTTATTATATCCTGTTATAAGTTCAGGGCATTTGCATGACAGAAGTGTCTCAGTGACAATATTTAATATGACTTTTGCTAGTACAGAAATAAAAGGCTATAAAATAAATATACTTAGTTCAAAACACCCATTATAAAATAAAGACATGAAAATAGGATAAACCAAAATTAATTTCCTATTTGCAAATTAAAGAATAGGAAACAACTATTAAAAAGCTAAAAATGGGCATAAAATACTTAGTTTGCAAGTGATATTTTATCTTAAAAATTAAACCAACATCATACTCTAGCAACATTTGATACCATTAATTACTTCTTGGTCACTTTTGCCCTTCATCTGCCACATCCTCATCTTAAAAGTGAAGTTCCTCAAAGCTCAGTCCTTTCTCCCCTTCTTTTCTCTATGTTTATATTGACTCCATGGTGTCTTAGAGATTTTGTTCTGAATAAGGTATTTAGATATCAGTTGTAGAAGGACAACTTCCAAATCTCTGTCTCCAGCCCTGACTTGCCCCTTAAATTCCAAACTCCTGTATCTGACTGCTTCCTCAACATCTGTACTTGAGTGTCCAATAGTTTTTTCAAACATGACATGTCACAGACTTGTGTTCTGTTCTTACCCTACAAGGTTTTTCCTCCCATATTCTTTCCTATCTCAGTAAAGAACATCCTTCCTTTCTCAGTCCAATTATTTGGGTTCCTCTATTTCTTTCCTGTATCATAGACAACACCTCAACATGTCATAACAGTCCTAACTTCATAATTTATCTCAAATCTGAGCGTTTCTCACCAATAACATCACTAACAGCCTGGTATAAATTATGCCACCTCCATCTTTACTCACATATGTTTAATAATGCATAGAGCAGATAATATGATTTTTATAGAATAATTTAGGCCACATTCCTACTTTGTTCCAAATCTGCCTGTGGCATCGTGTATCAGCGAGAATAAATGCCAAAGTCCCTTTCATGTCACAGAAAGACTGTTTTTTGTCTGGCCTCCATCTCCTTTTCTGATCCTCTCTTCTACCACTAGTTTATTCCACTTCTGCCTCGCTGACCTTCTTATTATTTCTGAGAAAGATCGCCTATTGCCCTTTGACACTGCTTAGGATACTCTTTCCTCCAGATGTCCCCATTGACTCACTCCTATATTTGGTTCTGGTTCACATCTCTCAAACTCAGATGTCACCTTATCAGAGAGGCCTTTCCTGACTTCCCTAAATAAAATAGCAGTTCCTGCTACCTCAACCCCATGATTCCCTACTTCCATTACCCTGATTAATTTTACTTGATAGTAGTTGTCACCATCTGCAATATATTATTTGTCTATAATAGTTATACTTTTATCAGAATATAAGTTCCTCAAATGTAAGCACTCTATTTGTGTTTTGATCATTGATGTATCTTCAGCATATAGAATATGTATCTATATGTAATAAGTACTCCTAAATGTGTCAAATCAATGAATGAATGGTGACTCTTTGAAAGCAATTGAAATAAAGCCAGAATTCAGAACAAAGGAGATAAGCTATTATTCAACATTGTATCAAGAAAGCAATTGAAATAAAGCCAGAATTTAGAACAAAGGAGATAAGCTATTATTCAACATTGTATCAACATTGTATCAATGTATCAACATTGTATACATATAGTAACTATATGTATTGTGAAATTAAAATGAAGTATAAATATCAGGTGCTATGATTTTGAGTTCTCATTATGTGCAGATTTTTTTTGTCTACTGAAAAAATACAAAACCACACACTAAAACATTATTTGAAATAATGAATAAGCTAAAAAATACAGACGTGTTATATATTGGATTAATGGCTTTAAATTTTATCATCCCTATATCCACACTTTTTGCCATGTAGTTTTGCAGTTCTTATAACTAGAAAGATAGAGTATGTTATTCCATCATTAACTTTGGTTTTAATTATGTGACTTTCCACCAGTGGAGTGTTATCAGACCTGACTCAAGCAGGGGCTTCAAAAGCATTTGTAATGGGACATCTGGGTGACTCCGTCGGTTAAGCATCTGCCTTCAGCTCAGGTCATGATCCCAGGGTCCTGGGATTGAGTCCTGCATCCGGCTCCCTGTTCAGTGGGGAGTCTGCTTCTCCCTCTCCCACTCCCCCTGCTTGTGTTCCCTCTCTCGCTGTCTCTCTCTCTGTCAAATAAATAAAATCTTTAAAAAAAAAAAAAGCATTTGTAATATTGGGCTTGTTCTCCTGCATCCACCTCTGCCATATCCATGAGAAGAAACGTCAGTTCTAGCTTGTTTGTGGCAAGCTGAAAATGAGAGAAATCTAGAGCTTGAGGCATCCCCAGCCAAGTGAATTCTAGATCAGCTGACTGCCCACCAGCCTCAGATATGTGAGTGAGCCTAGACAAGACCAACATATTATAATGGTGATAGTAAACCTAAGCTTGGTATAATCTCAATTTATTATTATATATATTATATATATAATATATACTTATTATAAGATATATTATTATGTATCTCAATTAATGCTGCATTCTACATGAGCAATAACAATACTAAAATGTAATAGAATAAAACTCTTACAAAAGCAATGTGAATAATGAATTGCCTCAAAATAATCCAAAAATATTCAATATGTTTGTGTAGAATGTAACAAAATTTGTAAAAGACATAAGGATGAAGAAAAACTTGTTCATGGCTAGAGAAGGTCAATAATATAATAACTTCGATTCTTCTCTCATTAATGTACCTATCCAAAAACAAAATTCCTATCACAACGGCCAATTATTATTCAAGAAAGCAGATTCTAAAATGAATATTAAAAATAAATATACAAAATACAGCAAGTCAATTTGGGAAGAGTCCGATTCAAGGAAAGTCATCAGAATATATTGCATAGGACTAGATAATATGTCAATTGTATCAAATAGATAATCTAGGAATTCCTTTAGGTACATAAGGACTTTATATAGTAATGACTTTACAGGTAAGTGAGGAATGAAGAGATAATACAAACAACAATGCTGAGACAATTTTGGGAAATTAGATATCTTAGAACATTCATAAAAATAAGTACTATTTAAATTATCTAAAGTATTACTATAAAATATAAGATAATATGTCTATGATTTCAAGTAAATTTTTTTAAATGAGATATGGACAGTATGGGCATCAAAAGTACAAAGACAAATGTGTATGTAATTTATACTTCTTCTTCTTATTATTTTTTTTAATAAATAGGCTCCACACCCAGCATGGAGCCCAACATGGATCCTGAACTCAGAACCCTGAGATCAAGACCTGAGTTGCTTAGTGGACTCTCCCCACCCAGGTGCCCCTGTAATTCATGCTTCTTAATTAAATATTTATGAATAGCAAAAATATTATAATCAAATTTCACAAGTGACTAACCCATGACACTATATGCAATATATACAACAAAGGACTAATATTCACAATAAGAACTCCAAGAAATTTATACAAAAAAGTCAAATAATTCAATACAAATTTTTGCAGTTATATAAAAATCAATGACAGAAGTAGAAATGTGAGGGGTCAATAAAGGCCAAAATATTTTTATTCTCACCAGTAATAATAGAAAAACAAAATAAAACAATTTAATAGCATTCTTTAATCATCTTCCTGAGAAGACAAAAATGAAGCTATTTCACATTAATCTTTTCTCTAGGCATCCTTAGAAAAAAAAAGTTGTAGTTGAGAAACAGAAAAGTTTGGCTGTTATGATGAGCAATAACAACCTTTCTGGTAACAACCTTTTCAGATACTCAATAATGTGAAGTGAATGATCTATATGATTTCTATGGTTTCTTCTTCCCTATAATGTCACTAAGAGAAAATTCAAAACCATCTTCAGGGAAAATAAAATATATGTTGTAGCAAAGTAAAAGAATAACTATAACATGTAAAAAGTGCAGAAATGAAAATTCTTATTCTGTCAATTACGAAAAGATAAATCACTAAATAAATAAAAAATAAGCAAAAATAATATATTTCAATATCATTATTTTGTATTATAAAATTAGTTTACATTTAATTTAAAATCGATGAGAACCAAATTAACCACATAAAAACAAATATTTAGAAATGAAATATTCTGTTATCACAGAAGGAGATGATCTATTTTATCCAGCTAGAGAATATTTTGTTTTTGTGAAATAAATATCAAATGAAAGTATATTTCTTAAAGCTCAGATCAATGATAATGCAAGGCATATTGAGAATCTTAAAAACTTCTATGAAAACAATGGATCGTGGATCACCACATCAAAAACTAATGATGTATTGTATGGTGACTAACATAATAAAATTTTAAAAATAAATAAATAAATAAATAAATAAATAATAAAAAATAGTAAATTAAAACATAAAAAAAAACTGTTTCAAAAATTATTTGAAGCATCAGTGCTATTTAGAGATGCAATTACCATTACCTTAAAAATTGTTTTTCAGCTTTTATGATAAGTCAAAATAAATTGGCTAGTCTTTTAGAATCATAGTCTTAAGTACTCTAAAAAACAAGATACTGAAAGTGTTCTTTCCTGAGGATATTCACTTACCCGGAACTGTTATTATTCCAAAGTAAGAAAAATTGTTCCTGAAATAAAACAAAAATACATGAAAAATCTAATAATAAAAAGACTGGCAAAATATGTGTTTGGCAATTACAAACTATAAGAAAATAAGTGATGCAACACTGATCAGGTATTTTTAAGGAAATTATAGGTATAAACTTCAACATGGACAATTTGAAAACCTATTCTCTTGAGTTAATATAAAATAGTGTAGATCATACATTCATCATGAAGGTAATTAAATGTTCTAAAGGAAATTGCTAGAAATATATATATAAACATATATATGTGTGTGTGTGTATATATATATAAATGAAGGAAAATTCAACAGTGATCAGTAGGTAAAATACAGTCAAATTTATGTTTTTAAACAAGTTTATAATTGTCGAGTGTCTTCATTATTATTAATCAAGAAAACTTTACATGAATGAACACAGAATTCAATACAAAAAGGCTCACAAAATAATACAAGGAGGAAAGGAAAAGAAAGGGAAAGGAAAAGGAAAAATGAATTTAAATATAAAGAAGGTGGAAATACTGGATTATAGCTTATGTGTATATGATCCACTGGGCTATATATAGTCATCCAGTTTTTCCAAATAGTTGTTATTCATTTACATTCCCACTAACAGTGTATATGAGTTCAAATTGCTTCACAGCCTCAATAACACCTGTATGATTTGCTTCTTTGTTGTTGTTTTTAAGTTTAGCAATTCAGTTAATATGTAATGGTGCACCATAGTGATTTTTAAGTTGCGTTGCCCTGGAATCTAGTGAAATTGGGCAACTTTTCTAAAATTTGGTCATCTGAATCTCTTCTGTTTCTGTCATACATTTTGCACATTTTTCTTTTTTTTTTTTTTATTGTGGAAGAAAAATTTAACCTGATAGCTACCCTCCTATGACATTTTAAAATGTGATACTTTATGTGGAAAAGATTCCACCCCCAAATTACTACAACTCATACAGCAATCCAGTAATGTGGCAAGATACAAAATCAAGGCACAGAAATCAGTTTCTTTCTTATACACTAACAATGCAACTGTAAGAAAGAAAAATTAGAGAAATGATTCCATTTACAATAGCACCAAAAACCATAAGATACCTCGGAATAAACTTAACCAAAGAGGTAAAGGATCTATACTCTAGGAACTACAGAACACTCATGAAAGAAATTGAAGACACAGAAAGATGGAAAAATATTCCATGCTCATGGATCAGAAGAATAAACATTGTTAAAATGTCTATGCTACCCAGAGCAATCTATACCTTCAATGCCATCCCGATCAAAATTCCAATGACATTTTTCAAAGTGTTGGAACAAACAGTCCTAAAATTTGTATGGAATCAGAAAAGATCCCAAATCGCCAAGGAAATGTTGAAAAGGAAAAACAAAGCTGGGGACATCATGTTGCCTGATTTCAAGCTATATTACAAAGCAGTGATCACCAAGACAGCGTGGTACTGGCACAAAAACAGACATATAGACCAATGGAACAGAATAGAGAGCCCAGATATGGACCCTCAACTCTATGGTCAAATAATCTTTGACAAAGCAGGAAAAAATATGCAATGGAACAAAAACAGTCTCTTCAATAAATGGTTCTGGGAAAATTGGACAGCTATATACAGAAGAATGAAACTCGACCATTCTCTAACACCATTCACAAAGATAAACTCAAAATGGATGAAAGACCTCAATGTGAGACAGGAATCCATCAAAATCCTAAAGGAGAACATAGGCAGTAACCTCTTTGACATCGGCCACAGCAACTTCTTTCAAGATACATCTCCAAAGGCTAGTGAAACAAAAGCAAAAATGAACTTTTGGGACTTCATCAAGTTAAAAAGCTTCTGCACAACAAAGGAAACAGTCAACAAAACTAAGAGGAAACCCACAGAATGGGAGAAGATATTTGCAAATGACACTACAGAGAAAGGGCTGGTATCCAAGATCTACAAAGAACTTCTCAAATTCAACACCCAAAAAACAAACAATCAAGTCAAAAAATGGGCAGACGACATGAAAAGACACTTCTCCAAAGAAGACATACAAATGGCTAACAGACACATGAAAAAATGTTCATCATCATTAGCCATCAGGGAAATCCAAATCAAAACCACATTGAGATACCACCTTACACCAGTTATAATGGCAAAAATTGACATGGCAAGAAACAACAAATGTTGGAGAGGTTGTGGAGAAAGGGGAACCTTCTTACACTGTTAGTGGGAATGCAAGTTGGTACAGCCACTTTGAGAAACTGTGTGGAAGTGCCTCAAAAAATTAAAAATAGAGTTATCCTATGACCCAGCAATTGCACTACTGGATATTTACCCCAAAGACACAGATGTAGTGAAAAGAAGGGCCATATGCACCCCAATGTTCATAGCAGAAATGTCCACAGTAACCAAACTGTAGAAAGAGCCAAGATGCCATTCAACAGATGAATGGATAAAGAAGATGTGGTCCATTGTAATATGGAGAGGATGAATACCCAACTTTTACACCAACATGGATGGGACTGGAGGAGATTATGCTAAGTGAAATAAGTCAAGCAGAGAAAGTCAATTATCATATGGTTTCACTTACTTGTGGAACATAAGGAATAGCATGGAGGACATTAGGAGAAGGAAGGGAAAACTGAAGGGGGGTACATCGGAGGGAGAGATGAACCATGAGAGACTATGGACTCTGAGAAACAAACTGAGGGTTTTAGAAGGGAGGGGGGTGGGGGGATGGGTTAGTCCAGTGATGGGTATTAAGGAGGGCATGTACTGCATGGAGCACTGGGTGTTATATGAAAACAATGAATCGTGGATCACTACATCAAAAACTACTGATGTATTGTATGGTGACTAACATAACATAATAAAATAAAATTAAAAATAAAATAAATAAAATGTGCAGCACAGTATTGTTAACCATAGGCACAATTCTTTACAGCAGATCTCTAGAACGTATTCATCTTGCATAACTAAAACTTTATACCTGTTAATGGTAACTCTCCATTTCCCCTTCCCTCCAGCCCCATATGTTTTCCTATTGGGTTGTCTGGTTTATTTTCATTTATTTGCAGGAATAGATAGATAGATAGACAGATGATAGATGATAGATAGATGATAGATAGGTAGATAGATGATAGATAGATGATAGATAGAGAGTAGAGTCTTTTCTCTCATATCTCTTGCAAATATTTTCCCCAATATTTTCCCCAATTTTATCCTCATTCTCCTAAGATTTTTTTTCTGATTATCAGAAATTCTTAACTTTAATGTAATCCAAATTATTTTTTTCTTTCATAGTGTCTTTGTGTCCTGTTTAATAAATTTGTGCCTGCCCAAATAGGTTTTCATCTAAAGCCCTTATTGTTTATTCTTGTTTCCTTTTCAGATCTATAATCCATTTGGAATTAATTTTTGTGTAGAATGTGAGATGTGGCTTAAAATTTAGGTATTTTTTTTCAATATAGATATCCAATTGAACCAGCACCATTTATTGAAAACATCATCATTTCCCCACCAAGACAAAGTCCCTTTACCCATAAATCATATCTGTATGAACATGTTTTCTATTACTGCCATAACAGAGTAACACGAACTTAGTGGATCTCACAGTTCTGGAAGTTTTTGGTCCAGGTGGGCTCCTTTGGTTCCCTGTTCCAGGACTCACAAAACTAACCTTAAGATGTCAGCTGGCCTGAGCTCTTTCAGGAAGTGCTAGAGAAGAATCTGCCTCCAAGATCATTCAGTTTGTTGGTAGTATGCAGTTCATTTTGGTTGTCATTTGGTTCCCTTTTCCTTGCAGGCTGTCAGTGGGAGCCTCTCAGCTTCTTAAGACCACTTGCATTCCTTGTCATGTTCCCATCTCCAGCTTCAAACCCTCCAAGATCATCAAGTCCTTCTTACACCTCATCTCTTCTCGAGCTGGAGAAAGTTCTCTGCTTTCAGGGCTCATGGGATTAGATTGGGCTCACCTGGATAATCTAAATTAACCTCTCTATTTTAAGGTCTTTAATTTTAATCATATCTGCAAAGCCTCATTTGCCATGTAACATAACATAATTGCAGCTTCTTAGGATAAGATGTGGGTGACATCTTGTGGGGGAGGGGTGGTCTTATTCTGCCTTCCATAGTGCTGCTTCTAATAGCATTTTTGCAGATAGCTTTGTGAATACATATTTGCATTTTATTAGCATCTACTTGGGATAATATGTTTTGCCATAGAGTGTCAAATTTAGTAGATACTGATAGTTTTCCAGAAAGTCTGTACTATCTAGCAATCTACAAGATCTCCAGTTGTTCTAGATTCTCATTAACACTAGATGTGCTATGACTATTCCATCTAGCCATTCTAGCATTGTACAATATTTCACATTGTGGTTTCAATATGGATTTTAATGATAATTAAAAGATTGATAAGGGGGGTGCCTGGGTGGCTCAGTTGGTTAAGCGACTGCCTTCGGCTCAGGTCATGATCCTGGAGTCCCTGGATCGAGTCCCGCATCAGGCTCCCTGCTCGGCAGGGAGTCTGCTTCTCCCTCTGACCCTCCCCACTCTCGTGTGCTCTCTCATTCTCTCTCTCTCAAATAAATAAATAAAATCTTTAAAAAATAAATAAATAAATAAATAAAAGATTGATAAGGTTTTCAGGTTTCTTACCTTCGGATATCCTCGTGTGTGTGTGTGTGTGTGTGTAGTCTCCGTTTAGGTCTCTTGCTCATTTTTTGTTGTCTTCCTTCTATTTCATTGACTTGGAAGAGTAATTTATGTATTCTTTATATTAATACTTTGTTGAATATACATACTGGAAGTAGGTTTCCACTCAATAACTTCCTTTTGCACTTTCTTAATGATATCTTTTAATGAATAATATTTTATTTTAAAATAAGATATTACTTTATTGTATTATGGCTTATCACGTTTTTATTCATGAAACTTTTGATAAAGTGTATGTTCATGAAACAACTCCTCTATATCGTATTCTAATATTTTTATTATTCTACCTTTCTTAGAGATAAATGAATTTGAAGATGTTGTGTAAATGGCATATAATACAGATCAATACTCACTTTCTCTCCCATAAATATCCAATTGACCCAGCATAATTTCTTTTGAAGAATATCCTTACTCTAGTTATTACAGCATTTACTTATGTCAATTGTCAAGCAAGTGTACATGTGTGGGACTTTCCAAACACCTTTTTCTGTCCATTGTTCAGTTTGTCAATTAGTATACCAAATCTACACAGTCAAGGTTACTAGAGTTTTTTGGTGAATCCTAGTATCTATTGGTTTAAGCCCTCAACTTTGTTTTCCTCTTCAAGTTTACTTTGTTTATTACTAATTGTCTATCTACAGATGATATTTTTTGCTTATTTTTCTTAAGTAAGATGCATGTTTAGTCAATATCCTCCCCTCTAAACATTACTTTATCTATCTCTTAAAAATGCAATAGACACAATCATAGAAATTAAAGAAGTAAAGCTGCTTTTATTTCCAGATTAATTAGAATGTATACACAGAAATTATAAGAAAACTTCAAAAAAGCTTCTAAGACTAATAAATGAATTTAATAGCATCAGAAAATATAAGATGAATATATATATATATATACATATATATGTGATTTGAAAGAATCTATATTGTTAAGGTATAATTCTGCCTACATTAATCTATAGATTCAGTGAGAGCCCATATGAAATTACAAACAAAATTGCCAAATGATTCTAAAATATATATATTGAAATACAAAGAACTTAAAATAACTAGAATAATATATTTTAAAAAGAAGACAAAAGTTAAAAGATCGAATCTCCTATAGTTAAAACCTTCTAAGAAGCTACTATGTTCAAAAGAACAAAATTAGTGCCAGGATAAGCATTTATATCAAGGGATTTTCAAAAACAGTACCAATGCAAATCAAAAAGGAAAAAAAAATATCTACAACAAATAGCACTAGAAAAATGGATCTTTACATAGGAAAAAACACATCAACACCTCCCTCAAAGTATATATGACAATAATTTAAGGTAGATCACTCACCTAAACATAAAACTAAAATTATAAAGTACTACAAGAAAACATAGAACATCTCTGTGATACTTCTCAAATAACTCATGGAAAGTACTAACCATAACAAAAATTGTTAAATTGGACTTTATTAAATTTAAAATCTTCTTGTCATCAAAAACCAGTTAAGAAAATTTATCTATAAACCAAAGATGGAGGAGTATGTTTGCAACACATATACCTTCCCTTTCTAGAATCTGTTCTATTCAAATTCTCCCTAAATTTCAATGCTAGTGAGTAAAATTTAGATTTCAAACTCATTGAATTTCTCTGCTACCTTTCAACAACAAAAAGTGAACCATTAAGTAGCCAAAGTTTGAGTGGGCTACAGACTGCAGATCTTAGTAGTTTTGTAAACAGGAAAAAAATTAAAATTTTACTCTTTCTTTTCTCCCTTCCGCATCAAAATCTCTGAGGAGATAAGAGAGTTTTAAAACTTTCTATCTCCATTCACAAAAATTAGACTTCTGACCATAAAACATAGAAATAACCTACATCAGTCTTTGTTTTCACTAACATTTTCCCCATCACATATATTTTCAAAATTAGTAAATATATAAAATGAAGTAAGATACTTTAAATTAAAAACAATCTAATATAATTTTTATCTGTTAAACTAACAAAAATGAAAATTATATGAATACTCTTTTGATGAGTGAGTGGTAACTTCCTCAATTATTGCTGTGGGAATAAAAATTGTACCAAGTGTCAACATTGCAATACACACCTATATAACACAAAATATAACTTTTCATAGAGTTTGTCTCATTAAGGCCATTATATGAATAATTAATTCCAGAAAATGGAAGTTCTCTCCAAAATTACGTACAGAAGTGTTTCTTTGTTGTTATTGCTATTGCTATTATTATTATTTTTATTTAGAGAAACTAGAAGTTTGGAGAAAACACAAATGCCCAGCAATAAAGTAAAAATAATAATAGCTGGTATTTATTGAGCATAAACCACATGGCAGTCACTCACTAAGCATTTTAACAGAATTAACTCATTGTATATTTATATAAAGCCTGTAAAGAAGTTACCTTTATTAAGGGTTACTCATTTTACATATGAAGATTACCTTTATTACACTCATTTTACATATGAGGAATACTTAATATATTTGATTATGACCAGATAGAATGCTTGGTGGATCAGAAATGATGGCAAAGGTTTTAGAGAACGTTATTGTTCTGGGTTTCTTCCCTTTATCGATCCAGCTTTATTTGTGCCTCTCCTCCATGCCCTGACCTATATGGGAGGCTGACTTACATGAATTATGTCAGTGGGCTCTCTTGGTCTTTGGCTTCACATTGCTTCTCCACTGTAAACACTAGCAAGAAATTAGAGGCAGGGAGGAGAATGAGGCTAAGGTCTTACATTTCTGGACTCCTTTGTTTTGGAGTTCCCATGGGCTGACTACATCTCAAGACTAAGTTTTCAGCTCCTGACAGGTTCTTGTCCCTGTGAAGTCCACTTGGTCCCTGGCTCTAGAAATCAGTAACAATTCTTGCTGTTTCAGGTCTAAGGCTCTTGTATGGTTTCTTGATGTTGCCCAGACCATGAGTGGAAGAAATATTTAAAGTAAAAAAAAAAAAGGGGGGGGAGACGGGAGGGGTGGATGGGTGCAGACTAGTGATACTTATATATTCTACAAATACTTACTAGAACCTAATACTTGACACCAATTTATCAAGACATCAACATACAGTAGTGAATCAAGTGGACAGAGTCTTACAGAGATTAAAATGTAGACATACAGTAAATAAAATAAATAATATATCAAGTGTTGAAAAAAAAGCAATATTAAAGCAAGAAAGCATAGGGATACCTAGGTGGCTCAGTTGGTTAAGCATCTGCCTTCAGCTCAGGTAATGATCCCAGGGTCCTGGGATCAAGTCCTGCATTGGGCTCCTTGCTCAGTGGGGAGCCTGCTTTTCCCTCCACTTGTGCTCTCTCTCTCTCTCTCTCTGACAAATAAATAAAATCTTTAAAAAAAAATAAAGCAAGAAAGCATAGTATATAGTGATGGGGGTATAAGAGAGCTTCCATTTTAATAGCAAGTAGTCAGGAAAGAACAATGTGTTAAAAAGAATTTGAGCCAATGTGATGTAAAGTATGGGGATGAATTCTGTAACTCTCTCTTCAAGTATAATGGATATACTCTTGGAGTATAAGGGATATCAACAACTACAACCCAGGCCAGCAGCCTCCTTGGAGGGTTTAAGAAATAGCCAGGAGGCCAGTAATGGTTAAGTGAATTATGGGAGACATTCCTCATAGGGTTTTAACAATTTATATTCTTTGTAATTAGTATTAATTATATATATATTATGTGAAATTAAAATTAAGTTGTACATGCAAAATATTGGATGTTAAGCAATGTTTCCCCTGGTGTATTTTTGCTGCTATCTACTGAAAACCAGTCATTCACATTTCTAGGGCTTATATTTATCTTCTATTCAGGAATGGGACCACACCATTTCCTCAGAACTTTCTATGAATATGTGAATAAACAAAATTATTGTGTAACATCTTTCTGTATATCCAAAAAACACTCAGTCTCTAAACCTTATCAATATTTCAGTAGATCATTTCTTTTTTATCTTTGTACATTTTAAGTTTGTTAAAACTTCCCATTCCTTTTTGGAGACTTAGTTCAAAAATATATAAAAATATATATATATATATATATATATATATATATATATATATATATATATATACTTATATATACACAGTAATTTTTTCTTCACAATGTAAATTAATATGGCAGCTTAAAAATTAAATGAGAGTAATAGTAAATTTATGAAAACTGTAATGCATATGTGAAATCAGTATATTCTAAGCAAGTCAGAATCCTGAATGACATGCATTTTATTTTACATTTTTGTATCTATTTTATATCATATTCTTTGGTCAATGCACATAGGCCACCAATAAATGAAATTTTCTAACAGGATTTTCTAACATCAAAAGGTATTCTTTCCTTAGTGCAGATAACAAAAATATTGTTTCTCACCTGATGTTCTATGTTTGCTACACTTTTTATAGAAAGTGAAATAAATGTACTAAATATTATATATCTTATAGTGATATAAGAAAATAATGTATAACTTCTTTAAAAAATATTCCAGGAAAATAAAAATCTTTTATTAAATTTTAGATTTTTTTACTTTTTCAGGGATAATATATATTTTAGGCTTAATTTTTTTAAAGTTATCTTTTAATTGTATTTATTCTGGAATACTATTTATTCTATAATTAATATTTATAAATTCTCATTTGATACCCACCTCTGATAAAGCTTTGGATGGTATGTATAGAATGTGGGTTTTTTCACCATAAATTTTAAGGTTAAGTGTAGAATTCAGACACAGTAAGCTTTTACCCAATTTTCCAACCTAAGTAAATCTTTTAAAACTCAGTGAAGACCCAAATAGAGCTATTTGCCCTCTCAAAAACTAATTTGAGCTAGCATTTTCAGCTCTGCTTAGCACAGAGATTTGATAGCTAAAGACACATTTTATAGCAGGTTTCAAACTAGAAAGGCGTGACTGCTCTTGGTGAGATTGATGAAAAGTCATTCTTGTTTAGTATTCTTGATTGATAAAAATAAGTATTCCTATAGAGATAAGTGCCATACTCTATAGTAGATGATTGAATATATTAGTTGCAGTAATAGTATGGTTTTGATGTATATTTTCATTCTTTCTTAAGGCAGTAAGACCATATATTTTAGTGCCTATCCAGAGGCTAAACTAATTGATAAAGTCTAATTCTTTTTTTCTTCTTCTTCTTCTTTTTTTTTTTTTCTTTTAGAGATTAGGTTTCATATATGTTGGGAATCCCTGGGGAACTATTTTTCACGTATAATCTAAGAAGTTGTTTTGAATGACAGTACTATGAATTAATAATATATAACTTCTGCTAAAATATACCATTTATCAAAAAATATGAACTTTATAATAACATCAGAGTAAACAATAATGCAAGGCAAAATATTATTTTTTGAAATGAAATGAATAAATATGATTGAAGTAAATCCTGAAAAATATATGACTTTCCTAGATAGGTCTCACCATTTATATTTTATAAGTGAAACTAGAATAGTTAATTTTAATATTCATATTAGATTAAATCAACATTTAATAAGCTGGAATGTGCCATTCACTGAACATTTAAGAAATATAATGTTTCATGCTTATACAAATGCACACAATATATAACATGTTACAAGTCTTGCCAAATTCTTATTTAAGTAATTAAATGGTGTGTGGTATTCTTCTTTTTTTTTTTTTTTAAAGATTTTATTTATTCATTTGACAGAGAGAGAGACACAGCTAGAGAAGGAACAAAAGCAGGGGGAGTAGGAGAGGGAGAAGCAGGCTCCCCGCTGAGCCAGGAGCCCGATGCGGGGCTCGATTCGAGGACCCTGGGATCATGACCTGAGCCGAAGGCAGACGCTTAACGACTGAGCCACCCAGGCGCCCCAAGGTATTATTCTTGATAATCAACATTTCTGAGTATGCTTTGTAGTAGTAATCAGCAAAAATAATAATAATATATTACTGCTTATATGTCAGAAAATAGTGTTTATAAATAAGCCATTGATCCTTTGATAAAATGAACTCATTCAACAAATAATTATTAAGTATTATTTTTTAACATTTCAATAGTTATTAGGGATAATTGGACAAGTTATAAATGGATATTTATAAACTACAATATGGCCACCCTGTTTTTTATGGAACTTATATTTATTGGGAAGAGACAAATAGGGAATGAAGCAATTATGTCATTATAATTGTATAAGTAATAACAGAGTATAACAGTTTTTAACAGAAACCTTAACTGATTAGGGGATAAGGAGGCATCTTTTCTTAGGAAGGAACATTAAAGTTGAGGTATAAATTAGCTCCGTGAAGAGGGAAGGGGAAATGATAAGAGAAATGCTGGGGCTCCAGATATAATTTTGTGCACTCAATTGGTTTAAGAACTTAAAATTATGAGTGCTACTCTCAACCAAGCTATCTCTACATGTAATTGAAAGCAAATGAATCACAAAATAGTTACATAAGAAAGTGATGATTAATAACCATTGACAAGATCAGGATTGCCTGGAAAAAGAAAACACTTGCATTACTGGTACACTTGAAAAAGATACTTGAGGGGCATCAGGCTAGCTCAGTTGGGAGAGCATGCAACCCTTGATCTGGGGGTCATGAGTGAGCCCCACGTTGGATGTAGAGATTACTTAAATAAATAAAACTTAAAAAAATTGAAAGATTACTTGATCTGCTCAATTGAATATTTATTTCATTAATACAGCAAATATGTATTGGCCACCCACTATGTGACAGGCACCTCATCCTTATCTTTCTTCAACCTTATATTCCAAAGGGAGGGAACAGTTAATAAATAACAAATGTAATATACTAAGTGCATATATACATATAATTTTAATATATTAATATTAATATATTAAATAAATAAAGAGAAGGGTATGGAGGATTAACAATAGTAAGAGAGCAGATTTGTGCAGTTTATACAGGGTAGTAAGTCGCTGAGAATACAACAACTACGAAAAGACTTAAAGAAAATTGGTCTGCATCTAACAGGAAAGAAGAGCGTGCCAGGCAAACGAAAAATCCTTTGCAAAAGCCTAAGGCAGGTATATGCTTGGTGCTTTCATGGATTGGCAAAGCAGGCAGTGTAGCTAGAGGAAAACGAGGGAAGCGAGAATGGAAATGAAGTCAGAGAGATACCAGGGGGCCAGGAAATTCAAAGGAATTATAAGGCATTTTACAGACTTTGCTTTTAGACTGAGTGAAATGGGAGCCATTTAAGAATTTTAATAAGAAAATTATCATAGCCTAGGGCGCCTGGGTGGCTCAGTCATTAAGTGTCTGCCTTTGGCTCAGGTCAGGATCCCAGGGTCCTGGGATCGAGCCCTGCATTCCGGCTCTCTGCTCAGCAGGAAGCCTGCTTCTCCTTCTCCCACTCCCCCTGCTTGAGTTACCTCTTTCCTGTGTCTCTCTCATCAAATGAATAAATACAATCTTTAAAAAAAATTATCATAGCCTGAAATATGTCTGTAAAGTATTTCTGTAGCTGGACTGAAGGAGATGGACTTTCAATGGGGCAAGGATAGAATAAAGAAAACATATTGGTGGCTATTGCTATAATCTGAGTGAGAGGATGGAAACTCAGACCAGACCTACAACAGCTGAAATGGTGAGACATGGTAAGACTCTGAATCTGGTTTGATTGTAGAGCTAGAAATATATATGGTATGTGAAATAAAGGAAAATTAAAGATATCTCATGAGTTTTTGCCTTAGTAATTGAATGAAAGCAGTTGTTGTAAAGGGGAAGGCCGTAAGTAGAGCAGGTTTGGTGTGAATATTAAGAGATCAGTTTTGAACATGCAGACCTTGAGAGGTTTGTAGCTACTCAGGAGAATTATTTAAGAGTTTAGAACTGTTGTCTGAGCTAAAGATGTAAACGATATAAATGTGGGATTTTAAGCAAAATATAGATGTTGTTTCAAGCTATGAGACTGGCAGCATCCCAAAGAGAGGGCACCATGCCAAAGAAAGGCATTGAACACTGAGCATCCCAATGGTCATATCTGGGAGGAGGAACCAGAAAAGGAATCATATGCAATGATACAAAGACACGATGAAGGGGCACCTGGGTGGCTCAGTTGGTTAAGTGGCTGCCTTTGGCTCAGGTCATGATCCTAGGGTCCTGGGAAGGACCCCCACATCAGGCTCCCTGCTCAGCGGGGAGCCCGCTTCTCCCTCACTCTCTGCCTGCTGTTCTGCCTCTCTGCCTATCAAATAAATAAATAAAATCTTTAAAATAAAAAAAAATTTAAAAAGACATGATAAAAACCAAGAGAGTTGCAATTATTAGTAGTAACCAGATCTAGGGTATGATCATAAGAATGGGTAGCTAAGATTATCAGAGGAGAAGAGTTCAAGGACTTGAGCCAGGATGTTGAAAATATCAGTCCCATAATTATTAGAATTTCAAACATTAAAATGTGCTTACTGTTGGAGAAAATCATAAAGAGCCAGGAGTTAAATTTATAAAGAAATTAGGGGGAGTATGCTAGGGGCGCCTGGGTGGCTCAGTCGTTAAGCATCTGCCTTCGGCTCAGGTCATGATCCCAGGGTCCTGGGATCGAGCCCCACATCGGGCTCTCTGCTCAGCGGGGAGCCTGCTTCTCCCTCTCCCACTCCCCCTGCTTGTGTTCCCTCTCTCGCTGTGTTTCTCTCTGTCAAATAAATAAATAAAATCTTTAAAAAAAAAAAAAAGAAAAAAAGAAATTAGGGGGAGTATGCTAAAGGATTGCTTGATAGACTATTAACAAGCAGTAACGAATGATATAATCTGATGGCATGTGTTTCAAAACTGAGGGTTTAAAGGAGGAAGAAAGGAGAATGGTTTGAAATTAATAGTGAGGAACAAGAAAAATGCCTACCAATCTCCATTCCCAGAGGTTTGAGAACTCAGGGAGGGAAAAAAAATGAGTCATGACTTGAGAGGGCTGCTGGTGATACAATGTCTTCAGATGAGCTACAGTTTTCTGTTGGTATGAGAATGTGAAGAGACAATTCAGAAAAGAGGCTGATGATATAAGTGACTTGGCTGATGATGGACTGTGAATTCAAGAGAGTAAAGCAAGAGTGGGGAGGACATTTGGGCATGTGTACAATAAAATGTTATTTGTTGTTTAAATAAAATTCAGATTTAACTAGATGCACTTGTATCTTATCTGGTGACCCCGTATATACTGCACGGAAATGCACGCACACGCACATGAGGAGACACGTACGAGAATGTTTCTAGCATTATTAGTAATAATAATAATAATTAAAACTTGGAAATAGTCCAATATCCATCAATAGTAGAATTGAAATGATATTTAGTGGCTGCACAGAGCTCTCTGGAGTTTAGAGTATAGTAGTAAAAAATGACCTGGGAATTTGGGGCTTTCTCATGGTGAATAATAAAAACAGAAAAGGTAGAATGAATGTAGTAATAGCAGATTCAAGATAGATAGTGGGTGAAAAAGTCAAGGTGTCAGTGGAGCCAAGGAGTTTAGGAAAGCTGTGATTTAAACAGTGAGAACCTCTCTGGCATCTGATGGCAGTAATAAAGCCTAGAGGTAGTTACGTCTTATGTCAGTGAATTTGCCCTAATATATATTAAGGGAGAAGTGAGTCTACCACCTGGTCCCTGGCCCTAATTGGAAATTTTAGATGGGTCCAGACTTCCGCAGATCCACTTGTTAAACTAAGGGCTCAGACTTCCTCTTTATCTCTAAAGAAGAAGATGGAAAGCTCAAATACAGCATGGGGACTTTAAACCTAGGTCAAAAGTTAACTCTTGACCTATGTTGAAAGGAAACTAAACTTACTGTTAAAATGTTGTTTTACCTTTGACCACTTATAACAAGTTTAAGGGCATCTGGGAATTCTTTATTAATCCTTCATACTGGAAATAAAGTGATTTTTATGACCCCTTTCCTTTTTGCAACAGTAGGAAGAGCTTGAATCCTCATGCTTCTTCCTTTCTCTGAGTAACTAAGAATAACATAGTCTCACATATTAATCACATCTCCTAACTTCAGGAGAGAACTCTGTATGATTACTACCTGCAGAACTATAGAAGTATTTCTTTCAGTTAAGTAGTCCATTTAGTCCGGATGATTTTTTTTAAGTTTGGTCCCACTTAAGCAACTGAAAATTACCCAAATTATTTTATATTTAAATTTGATTAAGAGGGGAAGTGAATCAGGTTGTTCCATGCCCAGTGAAGATATTTCTTTGACTTGAGTCAATTATTGGTCATGATATGTAGTCAGAAAAATTTTAACCAACTAAAATTACCAACCTTAAGACCCAAGAATCCCCATGAGTAATCTAAAAGCATATTTATTTATATATATTTTAAGGTTATGTCATCAAGATGATCCATCATTTGCTAAACTGACATTTTAAACAATTGTACTCTAAATATTTTCTTTCACTTAGTCTTAAAACATATGGCCAAAGCATTTGCTTTTTGAGGGTAAAGACTTTATTTCTTATTGCTATAGTCATTTTAATATTATAATGATCTCTTTGAGTGTTCCAATTATATATTTTTATTAAACTACTTTAAATGTCATTAAAATATTATTCATTCATTTAGTCACTCCATGGTATATTCAATATTTAGCACTTTCTATATATCAAACTCTGTTTGATCTATTAGGGATAGGAGGAATATGTCTGTTCTTATAATCCTCACAATCTAGGGAGGTGAAACAGATGATAAAGCAGAAGAGGGGTTAAAGAGTTCAGGAAGAAGAGTGGTGATTTGCAAGTTCATTTATTTTTTTAATATTTTTTAAAATTTATTTGAGAAAGAGAATGAACAGGGGAGGGGGTAGCGGGAGGGGGTGTAGAGAAGAAGAAGCAGACTCCCTGCTGTGCAGGGAGCTCAGTGACTGGGGGCTGGATCCTCGGACCCTGGGATCATGACCTGAGCCAAAGGCAGACGCTTAACCAGCTGAGCCACCCAGGTCCCCCTGCAAGTTCATTTAGATGGTAAATGAAAACTTAATGGAAGAGATGACATTTCAGGGGGGAAAATGGATGGAGTTCAGGCAACTAGATATTTGGAGATCTGGGAGGAAAAACCAAATGCAAAAATCCTAAAATGGAGACATTTTGATATGGATGAGGAAAGCACGGAGGTAGCTGAAGCAACATAATAAAGGAGAAGAGTAGAAAGAAATGAGGTCCGAAAGGTAAGCTATTTGGTATTGATGTAATTGATTTGATGCAATTTGCAATTTGAGTGGTTTGAGCAGAAGATGACAGGATAGGATTTAGAGCATCACAGAACAGCTCTATTTAGCTGTATTCAATAAACTATAAGGGACAAGAGTAGAAACAGACATATAATAATAAAGTCTAGAGATAACAGTAGTCTGGACTACTGATAGAGCAATGCAGGGAGACAGTGGCAAATTGTAGAAGCAAAAGGATTTCCTGATGGACTGAATGGTCTAAGAGAAAGATAAATGTCAAAGATGATTCCAATATATTTTATTTGTGTGACCAAATGGAAGAGGTTGGCAATAACAGATGAAAAAGATTCTTGATGGAGCAAGTTTGAAGAAAAAATATTTGGAGTTCAGTTTTGGACATTTTAAGCTTGAGTTGTTTATTGGGCATCCAAGTGGAGGTGTTAAATATAGAATCGGATTTATAGTTCAAAGTTCATGGGAAAAGTCTAGGCTGAAGACAAACATTTGGGAGTTGTAACTTTGAGATGTTCTTTGAAGTCTCATGATAAACTCTTCTGGAGGGAGTATATGTAGAGGACAGCATTAGTCCAAAGAGATGTTCTGTTTACAGTAGCAGACTTTTCTGAAGTAAAATGAGAAAGTGTTTTCATTTGAAAATTAAGAGAAGTTATGTAGAAAACTTCTACAAAATTTCACTATCAAAAAAGATAAACATACAGTTTCTCCACCATATTTTATTCCCCAATAAAAGATAATTTGTATTTATCTTTGCTAAAACATTGTCCTGTGTTGAATGTTACATGATTTCTTCCTAGGTAAAACTGGCCTATGAACAAGTTGTTCCACAGGGTCTTTTTAATGCAATCTTAGATGGAGTCTAATACTTATCAGCTATAAATGGGATATTGAAGTATTGTGATTTTCATTGGTGTTATTTACTGTTACATAAAGGCTAATAATAAATTATTTATTATTTATTACATTTTAGTGCCACTGAAAATGTATACCTTTCCAGGAAATTAATAAAAAAATTAATTACCATTGTTAAAACTGTAGTACCCTATGCTTTCATCGAAGCATCCTGAAAAATGTTACCTACTTCCCGGTATCTCATTTAAGCAACAGATATGTTTTAGTTATTTGTTTAAATTCATATGTAAGTAGTGTGATCCATATATACTAGAACAGAGTCAGCTTTTCCAGTGAATATATATTCTATTCAATCAACACATTTTTAATGAAGTCATAAAAGATGCACTGATGCAAATGAGGTGTTGAGAACACGGTTTTTCTTTACTATTTTCAATAACACACAAGTAATATTTCAAACACTTTTAATTTATTCTAAAGTGATCATAGAGCACACAGCACGTTTTCAAAGGGTTTGCTTTAAAAAAAAAAATCTCTTTACCACATAATTTGCTCTTATACTGAAGCTGATTTTACAGTATTAAATGTTAAAAGTGCCATACTTTACATCCATAGACAGGTTTTGATTATATGAGGCATTCTTGTTAGTGTCTACAAGATTAAACACCTCATAAAATACAAAACATAAAGTACAAATATATGATATGTATATACATTCAATTCTACTTCATCAAAAATATTGTCTTCCGGGGCGCCTGGGTGGCTCAGTTGTTAAGCATCTGCCTTTGGCTCAGGTCATTATCCCAGGGTCCTGGGATCGAGCCCCGCATCGGGCTCCCTGCTCAGTGGAAAGCCTGCTTCTCCCTCTCCCACTCCCCCTTCTTGTGTTCCCTCTCTCGCTGTGTCTCTATCAAATAAATAAATAAATAAAATCTTTAAAAAAATATTGTCTTCAATTAAAAATGTTTTGGTAGAAGTTGTACATATTTTTATATAAAAATTTCCAATTTGTTTTTATAAGATCTATTTTGTGGAATTTGATACTTATAATGAATTTTAGATAAATAAAGATAGTATTTTAATATATGAATTTATTAGTTTTTAGGTGGATTTAAAAAATTAATTAAGTACTCTCTATGCTCAAAGTGAGGTGTGAACTCATGACCCTGATATCAAGAGTCACATGCTTCACTGACTGAGCCAGCCAGGTTCCCCTAGGTTAATTTTTTGAAACGTCAAAAAATCTTCAACCACTGCTTTAGAGGCACATATATTGTATAAATTATCATGTATTCCTGATTTAGTAAAGCCATATAAAATTACAAAAAAGAAAGACAACATAGGGCTAATTTTTGAGGAACTTGTGGTCCAAAACAAATCAACAACATTGCAGGTACACCACTTCTCCCCCATACCCTCCTCATTCATGGGTGCTGGCAGTGAAATCCCTCCTTCTACAGGGCAATTGGGGCTTGCTTTGATTGGGTGATTATTGGTGGAGATACTGATTGCTTAAATGGAATACAAACTTTTGTTACTTTTTAACAGCAGTTGATGAGAAGTTTAGGATGGAGGGCTAAATTTGTTTTCTCATTTGAAACACTAGCAAAGTTAAAATAGTGGTTAAAAAAAAAACAAGTACAATAAGTTGAAGAAAAGGATGTTCTTCAAGAAACATAATTTAATACATTGCAAGTGGCAGCATGTAAAAAGGGTGAAAACCAATAATAGAAACCAAGGGAGAAGGCTGCAACCTGGACAGGTGCGGGGTCCTGTCCGCCCCATGAAAACCAGCAGCATTTGTTGTCTCCAAAGAGCAGGTAAGACGGCAGGAGGAAAAAAGAAGCCAAAAAAGGGAGATAATAAATGTTTTTCTTAAAATGCCCCAGGTCCTTTTTTTCGTATCTGTGCAGAAAGCCCAATATTTTACATGAGGGAAAAAATCTTCAGTACTTTTCTTTTTAAAAAGAAGCGGAATCAAATTCTGGGAGAAAACTCAGTATGCCAAAATAGATTTTGAAGTGAGAGTAAGTATCTTGGTTTTGACTCTTTTCAGCTCTCCACTTACTCATTTGCCTAAAAAGTAAGAGCACTAATGTCTAAGCATATACTCATTTAACCCCTCTGGAATTTCATGGTCTATGATGTGAGTTGAGTATACAACTTCATTTTTTCCCAAAAATTATCTAAATTTCCAAAGGCTATCTAAATGAATACTGCTTTCTGATATTTTCCTTAGTAGATATACTAAGGACAGAATATATATACAATTTTTTAGGTTATCCATTTTTATAGAAGTGCCATACATTAAAAGTTTAGAAAAATGTTTTGAAATAGTGTTTTACAATCTATTTTTCTATATTATCTACTAAAGAGACTTTTAGATTTTTTTTTTTTTTTTCCTAATCACCATCCCTATCCATGTTTGTGTTGTCCAGTAGAGTTGAGCTTGGGAGGGTCAAACTATTTTAATCATAATATTAATACTAATACAAACTATTTAATATCTAGGAAGTTTTCAGTCCCAAAAACCAATATTCATCCCCTTAGGGATGCTCATTGGTAATGCATGATTTAAATCGAATTAGTGTAAGACAATATGAAGCCTTAAATGTGCAAATGAATGAGGTAGAAAATATAATACAAAATATTTTCCAAATGTATTTGAATACAAATTCTGGCTTTCTCAGATTTCAAGGAAATAGTGTTACAATACAGTAAATTTTGGAAGCAGAATACCTATAGACCTTGAAGACCTATGAAATTCTTAAGTTCTTTGATACTTTGTTCATATGTGTACTCAGGTCATGTGGTTTGGCATTAAATCACTGACCTAGAATTGTGCTTGATCTGTTTTCCTCTACCTTTTCCCTACCTGTAGGGAGAAGGTAATTGAAGTTTGAGAAAAATCTATAAATGATGAACATTGACTGAATGAGATTAGCCAAGTATGTTTTTTTCAGTCATCTTATTTGAAAGGTTTTCTCTCTCTGAGAGATTTTTCTTTTACTTGAAATGTAGTGAAACTTCTTTAAAAAAATCTAGCTTTTCTAGCAAAGTATTTTTTTAGCAAAGTATTTTTAATAAAAATTATAAAGTGATCAAAATTCAGAGAAAGTAAAATATTATTCTAAATCTAAATGTCAGTAATTGAATCAAATATTTAATATTTCTCCTCAACCAAAACTGGTTCTGAGTATTCTCAAACTATATTTTTTAAACTCAGTTGGGAAACCCTTTTAATAGAATGAGATATGATTACCATATTACTATCATGGCCTCTATTTTGCAAAATGTCATTCACAAATCATTGTGCATATAAAGAAAAAATCTAATTCAATTTTTTAGTAAGTTACATCAATGAAATGAAAAACAACCCCAGATAATTGCAAAGATCAGAAATATATGTAATATCTATATGAAATGTTTTGATAAAGAGTGATAGTTGCTTTTCACTTTCTTTGAACAATTTTTTTTTCTCATTTTTAAAATTTAAATTTACTCATGATGATCTGTTAGCATTAGATTGCTTGGAAGCAACTAAATAACAATGATTTTACATGATAAATATCTATTTCTAGCTCATAGAAAACAAAAACATATGTAGGCAATTCAGAACTCGTACAGCAATTTCACAAAGTTGTAAGGGACTCAGGTACTTCCTTTTTACTGTCCTCCCTTCTACAGTATCTAATCTAATGTCCTGAGATTTTTGAGAGAGCTGCAGATTTCATATACTCATTGCAGCCAGCAACAATAGGAACAGACTGGGGAAAAAAAAAAGTGTTCCCTCCTTCTAAGGTTACTTCTTATATGTAGGGTACACAATTTCTCCTTCCCTCCCACAGGGGAGAGGGTATGTCCTTACTAAGGAATAAGGGGTACATGTGTAATAGAGAATTAGAAGTCACTACTAAATTATACAATCTAATATTATCTATATTCATTATACAATACAATTTCTATGGAACAATTTGACATTCAATTTTTTCCTATGTCTTAAGAATTAGGTATTATTTACCTATTTTATTTACATTTCACTGATTTTTACTTCCTAATATATGTTAGTTTATTAATCATACATAGTTACCAGGGTTTTTTGAGATTTACTTACAGCATTGTTCATATCATTGTGTTTTCAGTGTATGCTTGGAAATAAGAACACAATACATTCACTAGGGAACCACCACCAATACTCTGCAGAAACTCATATACTTATATTCCAGAAACTTTAACAGTCCAATAAAGCACAGTATATTGCATTCAGTTCAATTTTGTTTACCTCGCTAAACTGACCCATTCAACTTCATGTGCAATCAAAAAGATACTGAATATACAATCTTCCATCCTGTTTCACAGGAAACATAATGTTGACAAAACTGCTAAAGTTATATTAAATAAAGGAATTCTATAATATAAAGGATGGATTATCTTTTTTTCTAATAATATCTCTCTCTGTCTCTCTCTCAATATTATACTTCAGCAAACATACTAAGAATGATGAATGATATAAGGTAGAAAGGAAATGCCAAATTTTAAAATATAATTTCTGTAGTTGAAGAACACATCATAAATTTAAATGTATTTTGCTATTCTTTTCCATTTCCTAACTCAACAAAAGAGATTCAATCTCTTTAAAAGTTTCAAACACATATCATCAGCAAAAAAACTGTTTAGTATATCATTGAACTAGAACGCGGAGTGGGAGCAGGAGTTCTATGATAATGTGCTTTACACAAAAACACAATGCACATCTGCTCATGATGAAATATTTAAAATGCTAGCATTAACTGAAATAATATATGTTAGAGTGTATCATTGATTGGTCCTTTTAGGGTCAGGCATTTTAGGCAAAGAGGTCATGTATGTTATTATACCTTTACATGAGTTGCAAAATATGAGTTTAAAAGTTAACTTAGCGTTTTAAGTGAAATTTATTAGGTACATATAGCAACTTTGCTGAATAAAAATAAAATATATAAAGATCTACTTTATACATGATATTATTTAAAGTAGCCACAAAATATAATATGCTCAACCTCTTTACATAAAAAACTACAAAGAACTATTAAAGAAACGCTATATAAATGGAACATACACCATTTTCACCCATAAAATGTCAAAATTAAAAAGATATCAATTATCTTCAAACTGCTTTATTGATTCAATTTCATCTCAAAGTTAATTCCAGCACATTTTTGGCAAACTGAATTGACCATGCAAATGGAAAAACAAAGGGTCAAAAATATTCAAGAAAAACTGAAGCAAAAAATGAATCTGTAGACCTCAAAGTATCATATATCTAGTTTAATCATAAAACTCAGTAACTGAGATAGTATCATTTTGGCCCCTTAACATTTCATGTATATTTTTGAAATAAAGAATAGAGAATAATGGGCGCCTGGGTGGCTCAGTTGGTTAAGCGACTGCCTTCGGCTCGGGTCATGATCCCGGAGTCCCGGGATCGAGTCCCACATCGGGCTCCCTGCTCGGCGGGGAGTCTGCTTCTCCCTCTAACCCTACCCCCTCTTGCGCTCTCTCTCTCTCTCTCTCAAATAAATAAATAAAATCTTTAAAAAAAAAAAAAAAAAAGAATAGAGAATAATATTATGCATTATGTATAGGTATCTATGTAGATATACATATAGACAAATAGGTATAGATTGAGAGATATTCGTGTCTCTTCCTCTTTTTACAAGGACACTAGTCCAACAGGATTAGGGCCCCCACCTTTATGATCTCATTTAATTTGAATGACCTCCTTAAAGGCCTTATCTCTAAATTCAGTTACGTTGGGGAATAAGGCTGCTAAATATGAATTTGTTGTTGAGGAATACAATTCAGTATGCAGCAATCTTAAAAAAAAAAAAATCTTTCTCCTTCTGTAGGAGTATGGTACTTGAGACCTTACCTAGAACATACAACTTAAGAAACAGACTCTCACTTTTTCTATAGCAAATTATTATGGTTGCAATTCCTTTTACTCTGACTGCTTATGATCTCTATGAGCATTTAAAGTCAAGCAGATCTACTCCTCTATACCAGCATTGGGCAGGGAAATTTTTAAAAATTATTTTCCCTGAATTTTCATTAGTAAATATATCAACTCTCTCCTACCCTCTCTCTCCGTCTCTCAAGCACACACACACACACACACACACACACACACACACACACACACACACACTCCATTAACCTGCCACGGGTCCTGCAATTGAAGAGGTTCCTGCCAATCATGGAACCCACCCCAAACCTCAAATCTCATTATCTTGGGGACACTCTCATTAAACAAAATGTATCAACACATACTCCCTCCTCTTCTATATCCCTGATGAATTCCTATAAATGGGTCAGGACTCCCACGTAAAAGCTTGGATAAGGATAATCTCCAGGGTGCCCTTAACTTCTCTTTGAGACTCTGAAACAATATCCATTAGTATAACCTTGAGACAAATGAGGACCATAAAATACACAAATGTTTGTCCATTCTAGTTATTTATTTATCCTAAGATTCTCCTCCAGCTGCAAAAACAAAATAAATTAATACAATAAAGTGCCCCATTACATTCATATTCCTCCGGCTGGCAGAAACATATGCTCAGAGAATTTCAGAGCTGATAAGATAAAATTGAAAGGGTTATTGACTCCAAACCCCTTATTTCACACATGAAGAAATAAAGCCTTAGAGAAGCTTAAAAGCTTCTCAAGATCACACAAGAAGTTAGTTCCAGAAACTTTCTCTCAATGAAATGCCTTTCTTGTATTAATTCATTCATTTATGTTTATAGCATATTGTTAATGATTTATTCAAAACAACTTGCCAGTATATGATTAAATAATTAAGTTATTAGAAGAAGTCAAACCAGGGTGAAGTCTTAATAATATTAAAAAGAGCTTCTGTGTTTAAATGGCCTGTTATTGGAAAAACAAAACAAAACTATGCTATTGTGTGTGGCACATCAAAATTCATTTCCAGGGCTCACTGAGTTTATAAAGAGCTAAATTCCAAAATAATTTACAGAAATTTGGTAAACATGCTATGTTTGTTCATTTGTTTTACTAGATTTAAAGTGGAGTAGAACAGGATGTGAGGGTGATCTGCCTACATCTGTCACCCTATTGATCGTCAGAGTTGATTCCGTTGCTCTGCTTGACTAGGCATGTGTCTCTGTCCTCCATCCCTGCTCCATGTCCTTCCTTCCTGAGGCTGTGTGCTCCAAGAGGACGACATTCCCCGCTAGAGGAGGACCATTCTTCGGTCAAGGGTTTAATTTAAAATAATTAAATAGATGATAGATAGATAGATAGATGATAGATAGATAGATAAAAATTTCACTTCTGTTCAATCTGCATCCATGACATTAACATTTCAGGAACATTCAAATCGCACCTGGCAACACTGAAACTGAGCTTGTTTATCATGTGGTCACATTTTTGGCTTTAATAACATGTGGTTGTCATTTTTAAGAAAGATGAAAAATACTTAGTTGTAATATAAGTGAACCAATGTTGAAAAAAGCAAAGAGTAAATAATATTTTTGTGGGGGTTTTATATGGAATTATAAATTGAAAAGTTTTAGATAAGGTATTTTATCTAGAGATATATCATAGTATCTTAAAAAGGAATTGACCGGGCGCCTGGGTGGCTCAGTTGGTTAAGCAACTGCCTTCGGCTCAGGTCATGATCCTGGAGTCCCGGGATCGAGTCCCGCATTGGGCTCCCTGGTTGGCAGGGAGTCTGCTTCTCCCTCTGACCCTCCTCCCTCTCATGCTGTCTCTCATTCTCTCTCAAATAAATGAATAAAATCTTTAAAAAAAAAAAAAAAGGAATTGACCACTTGGCTATATTCAGTTAAATGTCTAATTTTGTGCAAAAGAGGTCCTTGTTCAACCTTGGTACTCAAAAAAAATTTTTTTTTGCTTTTTCAGAAAACAACAACAATATTGTAATGTATAACTTTTATATTTCAGAGTTTTGAGCTAAAAAGTCCATTTTAATGTTGACTAACATTCAACAACAACACTTAACCCAAATTAAAAAAAAGAAAGAAAAATGATGACAACATAATATGGAAGTACAAAATATTTAAATGAGGTTAAGAGACATTTTGACATTAAATCTGAAGATGATAAAAATAATATTTCAGATTAATTATGAAAACTATCTGTGCTAATACATATAGAAATGTTCAAATTTTCCTGTACATATGAAACATTAATAATATTAATTAACCTGTTACTTACTATGAGTTAAGAATTAGGTTAAATGTTTTAGATGCACTATCTCCCATCCAAGTACTAACCAGGCCCAACCCTATCTCTTAGGGTAGTATGATCAGTTAACTTTTCTTTCCAAATGCAAAGATGAAGAAACTGATTTAAATAACTAAAGAACTTGGCAATTTTCACAAAGATAAAAATCAGTAGAAGTGTGTGATTGAAATCCTGGTTGTTTGACTCCAGAACTCCACACTATAACTAATGTGCAATGTTACATATTCATACAATACATACAGGATAAATTTAAACATTTGTTTCTCCTCTTTTTGTAATCGAATAACCATATCTAATTATATAAATCTTAATAACACATTATTGACAAAATACTGACTAAAAAACAATGTATTGAAATTATTTGATCAATTTGGAAATACCGTAAGTCAAAAGCAGATAGATGATAGATTCTGTAGATAGATGCATCTAGATGCACTGATAGATAGTTGAGCTCTACTGTGAGATCATTGGACCAAATTTTTTGGATGATGCTTCCTAAGAAAATGAAAGGAAATTTAAGTATATATAAAAAAAGTCTAAACCTTAAACCACAATGAGAGAGAGAGAGAAAGTGAGAGAGAGAAAGGAAGGAAGGGAGAAAGAGAAAGAGAAAGAAAAAGGAAGGAAGGAAGGAAGGAAGGAAGGAAGGAAGGAAGGAAGGAAGGAAGGAAGGAAGGAAGGAAGGAAGGAAGGAAGGAGATTGTCAACAGTTCTGAAATATCACCTGAGAGGAATTAGATTAATAAATTATAGATTAATAAATATTTTGATAAACCTCATTTACTATTCAAAACTCATTATTTCTCTTCTAGAAATGTTCTTATGGAGAATTGAACCTCTTCCTGCCCTTCTTTCCCATGTTAAATATATATATTTGGTAATTTGGTAATTTTATATTGTCTGAACTATCCTCTAGAATCTTGCAGTAAGTACATTCTAATGAGATTCTGTAATTTTTTAACAAAACTAAATATGAAGAAAATGAACGAACTCTAGATTGGGGAAAATAACTGGCAAAAAACTTTGTAAAGCATATACAGGGAATTAGGAATACATGGTATCCCAAATTTTCAAAGGGATAAAGGCTTCCTTTTCAAATTTAGAAAACTGGAGTATTTGAAGAGGTGTACTAATACTACTATTGCTAATAACAATAATGACAAGAGTTAATAATAAGCTAAAAATTGCTTGTGCTCAAATTTTCCATTTTGGTTTTCTAGGAATGGTTAAATTTGCTGTAAAATTTGCATAATGATAAGATCAGCATGATCTAAGTGTGCATTTATTGTAGTCCACTAATTGTTTTTTAAATATTTTTTTTATTTATTTGAGAGAGAGAGACACAGCGAGAGAGGGAACACAAGCAGGGGGAGAGGGAGAGGGAGAAGCAGGCTTCCCGTGGAGCAGGAAGCCAGATGTGCGGCTGGATCCCAGGACCCTGGGATCATGACCTGAGCTGAAGGCAGACGCTTAACGACTGAGCCATCCAGGCATCCCTAATTTTGTTCTTAAATTCTAGCTGTAATAGCTCTAGATGCTAATAGTTTCCAGGAAAAATAAGTTACCATCATTAGATAAAATTTTCTCACCTCACCTTTCCCTCCAGAAATTCTTCTTCTGTTTTTTTTATCACAGGAATGCATGGCAAATAAAGACAGCATAATATTAAGCTTTGTGCAATAAATGACATACTAATCAGAAACCATGAGAGACACTGAGTAGAGTGTCATGAAGGAGTTTGTAAACATTATAGCATCAGATCAAATGCAATTAATTCGAAGAACAATTAAAGGTATCGAGTCCTATATTTAGTTGCTCAGAAAAAAATAACATTTTTAAATTTATTGACAAAATTTAGTTAATAGAATAGAAGAATCCTAATTTTTTAATGCCACACTACTTTTCCTAATAGTTTTTTTCTTTCTATGTACAGTAATTATATACTAAATATTATAATGGAATTTGAATATTGCCTTTATATAATTCAAGACCCTCTCCATATTGACCTTAGTGAAAGCAAGCTCAAAGCAGAAATTTATATACTGAACAAACATGAAGCCAGCTAATTTAACTTATTTAATCATTAGAAATTTGTTAGAATTTGAAATATTTTATACAGTAATTCATGCCAGAAGGTGGCACCAAAAGACTCAACTTCAAAATCCCTTTATTAATAACTTCCTAAGATTTTTTTTACATTTGGAGTCTAAGTGTGGGAAAATAGCAATGCAAATGTGGATTAAAATTATAAAAGTAATACATACATTTTAAGATTGTATGTAATGCTGAAACAAATAGTCTGTGTTTGACTTCAGATATGGCACTGCAGAAATCTAACAGTGTATGTTCATTTCTACAAATTTGTATGTATTTCTGATCTCTTTAAAAATAGTTACTTGTAAATTGTCAAATGGTAGTCCAAATGCCAAGGGGAAGTATCACATCTTCTTATCAATGAAGTATCTTTCATGCCATGTGATTTAATTTTGTTATGAAACTTTGGCCATTCCAGTTAGTTTTATCACTTTAAAGATATATCCGATGCCACATAAGGGAAAAAAATGTCCAGGCTCCATCAATGTTATCAGTAATATATCATTCCTTTTCATTTGTTTTTTCTCTTGGGAGGCAGTTAAGGTCAGTGATCAGGTACTCAAGTGTTAGTGTCAGAATATGTAAGTTTGAATTCTTGTTCTGCCATTTAGTAGCTATGTGATCTTGAGGAACTTAAATTCCTTTGACATCTCTCCTCTCTCTCATTTCTTAAGCTTACTTTTTGCTTGAGTTACAATGGAACTTGAATAAAATACACACTTAAAATGCTTAAGAGAGTTCTCAGGACTTTGTAAGCATTCAATGAATAGTAGGTGTCGACAATATTTCAAATAGACCCGTACCTCTGAAACAAATAATACATTATATGTTAAAAAAAAGAAGATAGTAGGAAGGGAAAAATGAAGGGGGGGAATCAGAGGGGTAGACGAACCATGAGAGACTGTGGACTCTGAGAAACAAACTGAGGGTTCTAGAGGGGAGGGGGGTGGGAGGATGGGTTAGCCTGGTGATGGGTATTAAAGAGGGCACGTTCTGCATGGAGCACTGGGTGTTATGCACAAACAATGAATCATGGAACAGTACATCAAGAACTAATGATGCAATGTATGGTGATAAACATAGCATAATAAAATAAAGAAAGAAAAAGAAGTGTTCCCTTCTGAAAGTTATCTCCAAAGATGCTTTAATCTTAAATTCCCCCCAAAATGAAACTTCTTGATTAGAAATCACACAAGTAAACATTATCTGATTAGCTTCTCAGCAGAGAAAACTACACTGATTTTTAACTTTTTCCCCAAATTGCCACAAATATAAGCATATATTTTAACCCACCACTACAAAGAACTTTCTGAAAACATTTATGCCTGAGCACTTACCTCTCTATAAAATAGACAAACAGAAAAAATATGGAAGAATAAAATTTAAGCAGTCACAATGTTGATGAAATCAAAAACGATGTTAATTTAGGCAGAGAAAGAGAAAATTTAGTAAGCCATTTTTAATAATGAATTTCATTTCAAGATAAGTAATGTTTTTACTGAATTTTATATATATTTTTAACTTATGCGTGGCTGCTATGAATATATAGCACATTTATCTTTGGAGCATGGACATCAAAAATTGAAACTAAGAAACTCTAATACATTAAGTAAATAGGTTGTAGGGAGATACAAAATTCTTCCATTTTGCATGTAAAGTCATAGCTCTGTATAAAATGAAAAGAACAAGTGTACACTGTTTACAAAACATATACTTGCAAAACAAAGGCCTACTGAAGTAGCTAAAACTTCTTTTAAAAAAGGGTCTAATCTTCTAGTCTGTCACTCTCAAAAGGACACAACTGTTCATTTTGTCCCCATAAAAAGATATCTCAATAATATAAAAATACAGAGAAGAGACAGGAGACAAACATACGATCACTACAAAGAACTGAAGAACTATTTCTATAGCAAGAACATGATTTATAATCCTGGCATATTATCACCTCATCAACTTTTCTCTGTTCTAGAAGCTTCTAAGTTCAACACACCTTTATTACCATGGCATAGAAAACCAAAGTTCATAGTTGATTATTACATCACTTATAAATCAAGTTTATAGTCTATTTACTTTTACCAGTAAGACAATAGGACTTGAATTAGTGTTAGGCTAATCTCAAGAGGTGTAAAGATCCACCTCAAATAAATATTCCTGGTTCAAATTGGCTTTTGAAAGCTTCTTGAAAGAGTCACCTTATTCTGCCATGTTTCTTGTTAATAATTACGGAAATTTGCACATGTGTACATATAAATGTTTAGAATACACTTTCATATATACCCCACACTTTTTTTATATATATCCCTCATACATTCCAATAAAAATCCTACTAACCAAGACTTCCTCCATTCCTTTAACACCACTCTACACTATAAAATTAAACTTTTCAGGATTTTATCTTAACCGCTGCCATTTCAACCTACCATGCCTGTACCTCACTTTTAAAATAGCTGAAGATGGCTTTGATAATATGCTGGGGTTTTTGTTAAAAGTTAAACTTCTTTGGGGCGCCTGGGTGGCTCAGTCATTCAGCGTCTGCCTTCGGCTCAGGTCCTGATCCTGGGGTGCTGGGATCAAGCCCCACATCAGGGCCTGCATCTCCCTCTCCCGCTCCCCCTGCTTGAGTTCCCTCTCTCGCGTGTCTCTCTCTGTCAAATAAATAAATAAAATCTTTAAAAAAAATAGTTAAGCTTCTTTGACTTTTCAAAATTCTGTCTTCCTTCAGCTATAAAATGAACAAGCTCTAGGGATCTAATAAACAACATAGTGACTGTACTTAATAATATTGTGTTGCATACCTGAAATTTGCTGAGGGTAGGCCGTAGGCATTCTCAACACACACACACACACACACACGACTATGAGAGATGATGGGTGTGTTAATTAACCTGATTATGGTAATCCTATCCCAAAGTATACACATTCAAATGATCACATTGTACTATTTAAATATACATAATTTCATTTTTGAATTATACCTCAACAAAGCTGAAAAGAAGAGTTAAACTTCATTTCAGAGCAAATTTTGTCTTGCCTTTCTGGTAAACTTGCAGTGTTTATCTTTGGTGGTAGATTCTTGGATTGCTGGTAGGATGTTCATTTACTGTGCTTTTGTTTTGTTTTTAATTTACTCCAAATGAAATGCCAATCACGTTAATAAAATTTCCGGTTATCTTTAAACATTTCCCAGGTGCAGAGATATGATGAGTTTTAGGTAAGGCATCTAATTGATGCCAGTCTGCAAATTGTTATGTGATATAGAAATGTTTTATTCCCACTTGACAGATTAAAAAGTCTAAAACACAGAGGGTGTATATGGCTTAAGGTCATAAAGTTAATAAGACAAAGACAAAGAATTTGTGAATGGAAGTGTCTGATATCAAGGCTTATATTCAGATACCATAGTATCATATCTTGACCTGAAAGATATTCTCATACCTTCTTTTCCAAATAAATTTGTTCTTAAGGATCTGCTTCATAAGTAATATATTAGAATCATGGCTCTTTATCCTATTCTCCATTTAATATGGGGGTTGGAATAGTCATAGACACTTTCCATACATTGCTATATGCAAAACGGAAAGGAGGAAAATGAAGAAAAAGTGCATTAAATCATTTAAGTTGGATAATCTAACATAATACCCAACAGAATTAGTTATAAGTCAAACTTAGAGTTGCTTTAATGATACAGATTTTTTTCCTTTCAGTATATGTTAAAATAACTTCTTTGCTAAGCTCAAGATAATCTACTTCTATGTTTCCTTGTAAGAATTCTATAATTTTAGTTACTACATTTGGGTCTTTGATACATTCTGAGTTAATTTTTATATAAGGTGAGGTAAGGTCTGATTTCATTTTTTGGCATGTGACTATTCATTGTCTTAACACCATTTGTTGAAAGGTTATTCTTTTCTCATGAGTCTCATAGTCTCATGGCCTTAAAACACTTGTTTGGGTGCCTGGGTGGCTCGGTCTGTTAAGCGTCTGCCTTCAGCTCAGGTCATGATTCCAGGGGCCTGGGATCAAGTCCCACATCAGGCTCACTGCTCTGCAGGGAGACTGCTTCTCCCTCTGCCTGCTACTCCCCCTGCTCGTGCGCTCGCTCTCTCTCGTGCACTCTCTCTCTCAAATAAATAAATAAAATCTTAAAAAAAAAAAACCACTTGTTGAAAAACAATTGATCAAAGATGTATGGGTTCGTTTCTGGACTCCCAATTCTATTCCATTGATGTGTGTGTTTATCCTTGTATCACACTCTCTTGATAACCCTTGCTTTGTAGTAAAATTTGAAATCTGGAAATGTGAGTTTTTCTACTTCATTCTTTTTCAGGATTGTTTTGGCTATTTAGGTTTCCTTGCATTTCCATATGAATTTTTGAACAAGCTTGTCAACTTGAGTTAGAGATTATGTTGACCCTATAGATTAGTTTGGCGAGTACTGCCATTTTAACAATGTTAAGTCTTCCAATCCATAGAAATGGGATGTTTTCCATTATTTGGATCCCCTTAATTTCTTTCAATAGTCTTTTGTAGTTTTCAGAATATAAATTTTACACCTCTTTTATTAAACTTATTCCTAAGAATTGTATTATTTTTGATGATCTTATGAATGTCATTTTCTTAATTTCATTTTCAAATTGTTCATTGCCAGTATATAGAAATACAATGGATTTTATGTTAATCTTGTATCTTGCAACCTTGCTAAACTCAGTGACTAGTTATAATAATTTTCTAGTGGATGTCTTAGGATACTCTATATATGAGATCATATCATGTGTGAATAGAGATTCTTCTCTCCAATCTGAATGCCTTTTTTAAAAGTTAATTTTTATTATACTCAAGTCTATAAGCCCTTCTGACATTTATTAACTTTTATTATAATTTATCTACTATTATTTTTTATTTCATTTTTATATCCTATTCAGCACCTTCTCAACAAAAGTTTATTTTATTTTTTTGTTGTTATTTTGTTTTGTTTTAGATATTTTTCTCCATTTTGATAGTTAGGCCAGGGCTAGAGTGCTGATTATTATTATTTTTTTCTTTTTTTTTTTTTTCTATTTATAAATCTCTCACCTGTGATATATCTTGCTGACAGCAAGTAAACTTTTCCTAGAACTTCTGGAGCCTCTAGATATTTATAATATTTTAAAATTGCCTATGATATTTTACCAATTTATGGCTATTCTATTTAAGAATAAAAATACAGCCACTGATTTTAGCATTACTTATTCTACTTACTTTAAAATTATTTCTAAAATGTTTTTCCATCAAAAACCTTTAGGCATCTACAGAAATGTTTGTGTTTTTCTTTTCCTCGTGTCTTATCTTGAGGGCCAACAATTGTGTGGTAGATGGAACATGATATAATTTAAAAATGTACTCTAAATGGAGTACCAAAGGCATACTAAGTTCAGTGAGACATTCAGCATCCCATCATTCAAAGTGAATTGCTAGTACATGTTATGTATTTAAAATTAATTGTGAACACTGTGTTTTATGCGCTCTTCTTGACTTATTACTGAACTCCTAAAATCAACTTTTTAAAAGCAGTAAATTCTCAAATAAATTTGTACAATGTTTCAGGAATTTTTTTAAAGCCTAGAAATCATTACTGACCGAAATTATTGTCTCTCAAGTTTTCTAATTAGTAACTATAGCACAAATATATTTACCAAGTTATACTTAATAAAAAGAAAGGGGTTTGGTCAAAATGAGAAGGTAGTTATTTTCCTATTCCCTTCTAAATAGTTGGTCTTCAAATAATATGAAACTTCCTCATTCTACAATAGCTTATACTAGACTAATGAACTCACATCAGGAGTACACAGTTTCACTAATAGGTATTTTAATTCCGATCCACTGTTCTGGTTCTTGACAAGGAATAGATTCTGAATATTATAGATCTTTTTAATCTGAGTTTCTACATATTCTAATAGAATACCAATTGCGAGCTAAAAGAGTAGCCTCATAAGTTGTTTTTTTTTTTTTTTTAAGATTTTAGTTATTTATTTGACAGAGAGACACAGCAAGAGAAGGAACATAAGCAGAGGGAGTGGGAGACGGAGAAGCAGGCTTCCCGCTGAGCAGGGAGTCTGATGTAGAGCTCGATCCCAGGACCCTGGGATCATGACCTGAGTCAAGGCAGACACTTAACGACTGAGCCACCCAGGCGCCCCTTGAGTATTGACTTTTGAGTGGCAAACAGACAAACTTGGGTTTCAGTAACATCTCAACGATGTCACTAATAGGTACCAAAATCCTTCCATATTCAGTTCTCATCTTTAGTACTTCAAGTAATCATCTGTCAACAAGATTAATACTAGAGCACCAACCAGTAATTCCTAGTCATACTCAGGAAAAAGAAAAGACAGAGAAAAGGGAGGAATCTTCCAGCTTTTCCTCAAAGACCTAACTGATGTTTTATTTTTTATTTCTTTTAAAAATTTTATTTATTTATTTATTTATTTATTTATCTGAGAGTGAGAGACAGCATGAGCAGGGGTAGGAGCAAAGGGGGAGGGAGAGGGGCAAGCAGACAGAGGAGTGCTGTCGTGGGGCTGGATCTCATGATCCTGAGATCGTGACCTGAGCCCAAACCAAGAGTCAGACACTTAACCCACTGAGCCACATGATGACTTCTATTTTTTATTTTATTTTATTATTATGTTATGTTAATCACCATACATTACATCATTAGTTTTTGATGTAGTGTTCCATGATTCATTGTTTGCATATAACACCCAGTGTTCCATGCAGAACATGCCCTCCTTAATACCCATCACCAGGCTAACCCAAACCCCAGCCCTCCCCAGAGCCCTCAGTTTGTTTTTCAGAGTGCATAACCTCTCATGATTCGTCTCCCTCTCCTATTCCCCCCCCTTCATTGTTCCCCTCCTGCTATCTTCTTCTTTTTTTTTTTTTTTTAACATATAATGTATTATTTGTTTCAGAGGTACAGGTCTGCGATTCAACAGTCTTACACAATTCACAGCGCTCACCATAGCACATACCCTCCCAATGTCTTCTAATATGTTCTGAGAACTTAATTTTGCAAAGGGAAGCCAAGACATGAGGGTTCTTTTTATAGCTGAATATCTTCCTCCCTCTATCAATATATTCTTTTTATTGCTAAAGTAAAAGGAGAGAATGGATTTTCAATAGGTAATTAGCAATCTCTGCCACATTTCCCAAATAAGAAAGTTTCAAATGCCCACAGATAAAAATTACTTGAAAACTTTGGGAAGAAAGATTTCAATTCATTAATATATCTGAAAAATTCTTTTCAAATGTATTCATATTTTTCCATATTTCTTGAATGCAAAAATGGAGATTTTAATAATACATAATGTATCATTCTATATATGCCATAATAAGAAATGTTCATTTCAGTTCAAATCAGAATAATAGGCCCTTGAATAATGAGCATGACCAATCTGAAATAACCTTTTATAAAATGATTTTATGTAATCAATAGTAATTTTAGGAAAATAATTGCATTTATGCCCCTTACAAGGAAATGTTAAATTTAGCCTTTAATATTTGGGTGTAATGTTGTTACCAAGGAAATAATATGAAAAGAGTGTATTTTCTTCTAAAATCGGGTATAATTATTTAAATTACTATAATGGTATTTATTTTCATATTTTTATATTTCATATCTAAGATTGGCAAGCTGAACCAAAGAAACATAATTACATTGCTTACATCTGGCACAGGTATGCTAACCTAGTTGTGTTAGACTTTTTATAAAACTTATTTTATTAATGAAAGCTTTCATTATCATAAAGCTTTTATGTATGTTCTATCGTCTTTAATTTTATTAGAACTTTCTCAATGTAAACACTAAACACTCTTTTGAAAGCATGTGAATATTCAAATCATCACTTTCAGCATGTATAATGTTTCTAGTTGTGAGGAACATGCACAGAGCAAGCTTAGCCAACTATCACTGACTCTCCCACTTCCCTGCCCATCCCCTGGCCCACATCCAAGTGCCAGTCCTGTTCTCTGTGATCACACTCACCCTCACCAAGAGGATTTGAGATGTTTGAGCAGGCATTGATAAAGAAAGAATGAGTGATGAGGGAAGAATAGTAGAAGAGTAAAAGGAAGAGAGGAAGAAAGAGAAAGGGAAAAATGAAGTTTTAAGTAAAACATATTAATTTTGCCTCTATTTCTGTTCTCATTAATCTATTAAATTATTTTATTAAGTTTTTATGATATCCTCAAGATTAACTGAACCTGGTAACGAACAACAACTCAGCTTTCCTTGCTGGAAAATGAAATCCAAACAAGAATGACAATTTCAGAATATTTTTCTTTTTTCTTTTCAGAATAATACCACAGCCACTATTATCCATAAGTAAGTCAAGCACCTGGTGAGGTGAGTTATAGAGGATTAAACAATGAACAAGGCAGTCTGAAATGCTGCTCCAAGTAGCTTGCTTATTACTTAAAGAGGCAATGGGAGAAAAGCAACAACTGAATAAATAAGAGGCTGAGTATTCATTCATTTGGCTGGATTCCTCTCTATGGTGTGTTTGTGAAGTCAACATCAATTCCCAATGACACGTACAGAGCAGTTGCTCGAAGGCATTGACTGGTTTCTGAACCTGCTGAGTTAATCTCAAAAATGTCCATTTTGCTTCCACTTTGCTATAGCAATGAAGTTTTCTACTATCTTGATAAATGGTTAGTCATACACCCAAATATACAGTTCTAATTTTTTCTCTCACTGTTCCTCACTTTTTAGTCATGGCTATTGCCATTTGATTTCAACTTTTAGCTGGTAATTTCAAGCATATTCTCATTTCTGCTTTTTCAGTATAGATGTTATGTGTAAAAGTCTGCTGCTTAAAGTCAGTCATTTACAGAAAATTAAATTTAAAAGTTCACAGAGAATCTATGCTTTTAAAAGCCCTGAAATTTCTCATGCTGTTGCCCTGCCTCGCTTTGGTCTTCATTTTGAATGAAATTTTTCTTCATGGTTTTTGATTATGCATTCAACTCTAATTCCCCTTCAACACAGACCCATTCATTGACGTTAAGGATCACTCATCTGAGGCATACAGAAAGAACATGCAGACTAATAAGGATTCTCAATATAATAGGAAAAGCAAATATATAAAAATCAAAAAGAACAAAAATATTTCTTAAGCAAATCACAAGTTTAAGTAATGTTTCACTCTTAATTTTTATCAGAGAGTAGAAACATAGAAATTTATACTTAATTGAGAGCTATTTGTTATTTTATATGGTAGTTATAAATATAAATGCTGACCAGATTCAGATGTTCAATGATATTCCATGAGGAGTTTATGATTAATTTTTTATATAGCCTTCAGTCTACTCTATTTAATAAAGCAGTCATTTTGTTTGTTTGTTTTTTGTTTTTGGGTTTTTTTTTCCCCCCTAAGTTGTTATGCTCATTGATTGGCTGGGGAGAGAACGATTACATTAGCATTTATAATAAATAAAATATAATAACTTTAAATAAATTTAGATTGTATTCTGTCACTCCGTGTATCCGACTTTACAAGAGAATGAATATTATCTTTAAAAAGCAATAGAAAGTGAAAACAGCTCATATTCACCACACCTTACTTACAGGGATTTTAGAAGAAGCATTCTCTCTCAGAGAAAAAAGTGACACAAGCAAAACGACCTCCCAAGATGTTTTAGGTAATGTCTGTCCTCAGTTGTTCAGATTTCTACACCAATATCCCATCTGTGATTTTAAATGAAATTACTACTGTTATGACAAGCATATGGAAAAACTTCTACCCAGAAAAAACAAAAGGAACTATCACTTCTGAGAATGTTATGCAGATAAAAATTTTGAAGTAAATCATACCTTATTTTCAGGGCATAAACAATGTCATTTTAGTTACATAAACCCAATAATTTATATTCTCTAGGAATGTGAAAATATATATAATTTTTAAAGACTCAATTATTAGACATTTAAAGAAATAAGTTATTTATGTGTATTATATCCAGATATTAGATCGAAGACACTACAATGTTTCTTATTAATTAAATATTCTTACTTCAAAAAAGCACAGTGTAAAATAACCATTAATTTGTTAAGTCTAAGCATTTCTTTGCCTGGTTGCAGATCCTAGCATTCATTAAGTATTCTCACGTACACATATACTATGGCAGTAGTCCTCAACCTTGACTAAACATTGGAATCACTTGAGGAACTTTTAAAGATTTTGGTGCCAATTAAATCTCTATTTTGATAGGAGTTCCCCTTGGGGAAATATTTGTAAAGCTTTCCAGGTGATTATAATGTGCAGCCAGCATGGAGAACCACTGTACTAGAAAATATCCTAAATGTGTCATAACCAAAGTTTCTGTTCTATCTCAGGATACTTGACATAGGCAAATTCACCTGCCAGTTAGATCATCAGAGAGAACCTAAAATGAGAGTGGTGGGGTAAAATGCATGAACTTTTTATTCTTGTGTTATTCCACCTCCTTGAAGATGTTGAAGAAGACTCCAACTTTTAGTGCCTTTTTAACTTCTCTGAAATCTTAAAGAACTTTTCTTCAACAAGTATTCAATAAATCTTAATGGAAACATACTATGTAGCAAGTACTCTGTTATTTCTTGCATACTGTAATTTTTTATACCCTGATGTTTGTTCTTTAAATTAAATATCTAACATCTCCAATAAGATTGTAATGACTTTTAAGGCATGGACCAACATTATTCATCTCTGTAAAGCAGTTTAGTATCGTGAAACAGATAGACTTTGCTATGGAACAATATGGAATATGGAATCAGACATCTATGAATAGGTATCCCAGTTTTGCTACTGTGGAGTCTCAAATAAAGTAATTTCTATGAACCAGAGTTATCTTGGCTATAAAATATAAGTGATAAACTCATTGGAAAGCTGTGAGGATTAAATGAGACCTCATATTTACTTACCATAGATCTGAGCACAAAAAGGGTGCATTTCTACATCCATCCATTTATATAACAAATATTTGAGTGCTTGTTCTATAACAATCACTGTTTTAGATACTAGGAACACTGAGAGAATCAAAACATTTTAATCTCTGCCCTAATGGTGCTTAACTTTTCATGAGGGACTCAGACAATAATAAAAAAACATATTTTTTAAAGAAAGTAAGGCAGGGTAAGGAAATGATAGTGACAGAGAATATTATAATCAATAGGTTGGTTAGTGAAGGACTTTTTGGAAACAGGACATTTGAGTAACTAAAAGGAAGCAAAGGAGACATTGATGCATGTGTCTTTGAAAAGACTTTCTGTTCAAGAAAGAAGGAAAAGATGGTATAATATCCCTGCCATTTGAATGAAATCCATGTTTTATTTTTTATTCTTTTATTTATTTTTTAAGATTTTATTTATTTTTTTGAGAGAGAATGAGGGAGAGCACAAGCAGGGTGAAGAACAGAGGGAAAAGCAGACTCCCTGCTGAGCAGGAAGCCAGATGCAATGCGGGACTTGATCCCAGGACTCTGGGGTCATGACCTGAGCTGAAGGCGGACGCTTAACTGACTGAGCCACCCAGGTGCCCCTAAATCCATGTTATAAAAAGACAACAAAGAGTTCACCATGGCTTAGATGCATTTAAGGAGGCACAGAATCGTAAGAAATGAAAGTGAAAAGATCACCAAGAGAAAATTATATGAAATTATAATAAAAATATGTGGTAGGCAGAATGGTCCTTGAAGATGTCCAAATCCTAATCCCCAGAACCTATGAATATTTTATGCTACATGGTATGGGAGAATGGGAGAATTAATATTTTAAATGGGATTAAGTTTGCTAACCAGATGCCTTTAAAATAAGATTATCTTGGTTTTTCTGAGTGGACCCAATATAATGACATGGTCTTTAAATATGGGAGAGGAAGGCAGGAACAGTTAGTGTAAGAGTGATGAAGCATGGAAAAGATTCGACTGTCCATTGCTGGCTTTGGAGAGGAAAGGAGGCCATGAGCCAAAGAATATGAATAGACTTTGGAAGCTGCAAAAGTCAAAGAAACAGATTCACCCCTAGAGCCTCCACAGGAAGCACAGTTCTTCTGAAACCTTGATTTTAGCACAGTGAAACTCATCTCAGACTTATGAACTCTAAAACTTAACAATAAATATGTGCTATTTCAGGCTACTAAATTTGTGGTAATTTGTTGCACCATCAACAGAAAACTAATGCAATATGATCATGATGATTTTGGTGAGTCCCCAGAAAAGAGTCACCTTATCTGATTAACACTTTAAGAAAGGCATTCATTCAGCTGTTCTATGGAGAATAATGTGTAGAGAACAAGAGTGGAAGCAGAGAAGTCAGTTGAGTAGGGTAGGTATTTTAGAAGTTCAGGTAAGAGTTGATGGGTGCTTGAGCTTTACCTTTAGCTAATAGATTTGATGCAAGGTAAGATAGCAATAAGGAAAGTAAAATATACCCAAACTGTTTGCTTTGATCAGTAGGATGAATTGTAAAGCTATTTATAATTGAAATGAATTTGAAGTGGGACTTCCCCTATTATACATATAATACCTAATACCTTAACAACAACACAGTAAGCACTCAATAAACAGTTAATGAAAACAATAAGAATACTGATGAAGATGATAATAATGGCAATGTAAATAGTAATGATCCAAAATGATATTGATGATGAAAAACGTAAGAGGAAAAACAGAACCTTAATGGGCCTCTATTGAATATTACAAATAAGAATATTAAATACCACTGTTTAATTTTTCCCCCAAATTCTTTTGCTGGAATTCTAGTGAGTTAGTTGCAGTGAGACAAAAACAGAATGTACCACGAGCTACATATGGAAATACTGATGCTTAGGATTTTCTCTTAATTGTCTTTATTTTCAACTTTATTATCATGTTATCTTTAGTCAACTAACTAAAAATTAAATTCTATGATCCTTTTTATATGGCTGTGATGCCTCCATATCACACAGAAAAACCCTAGCAAGCCCTGTACATTTAAACCTTTTCAACATTTTATTACTGAAGGGATTGTTCATTAGGGTAGAACTTTGCTTTGTTTACTGCTGTATCCCTATCACCAAGAATAGCAAATTGCATATAAAGTTCTCAATAAACCTTGTTGATAAAATGAACAAGTGGATATGTCTTGTCTAATATTTGCTTTGTCAGCATTGCCTGGATGATGCAGATCCTAGTGACTCAATTTACCAAAATGTTCAATAAATTAAGTTTGGTTTACATTCTACGTGTGTAATACCAGGCATGTTTATGAGAACAACATAGATCAAATTCAGGCCCGGAGGCGCCTGGGTGGTTCAGTCATTAAGTGTCTGCCTTCGGCTCAGGTCATGAGCCCAGGGTCCTGGGATCGAGCCCCGCATTGGGCTCCCTGCTCAGCGGGAAGCCTGCTTCTCCCTCTCCCACTCCCCCTGCTTGTGTTCCCTCTCTCGCTGTGTCTCTCTGTCAAATAAATAAATAAAATCTTTAAGAAATCCAGGCCCAAAATTCAGACATTATTAAAAAAAATACTTTTGTGTGAGATGATACATTCATTTAGGCATACCTTGCAAACATAATAAAATAAAATTTAATATTGTGCTTGTTAATATACTACTAATTTTATCTCTAATCTCATAATAAATTAACATATTATGAAGCAAACACTTCATTACTTTCTCTTGAAGAATTACAGAGAAAAATGATCAGATATGTAGGTTTGTAGAATATAGATAATATTCTGTTAGGTAATCTTTGAATGTATGATGCTCATTTGTCTTCAACATTTCCAATTTCCACATTCATAACTGGGGAAGTAGACCAAACCAAAACCACCAAATATTTAAAAATATTTTTCAAAACATGACATTTTGGATATTAAAAGGAATTCTATCAACAGACATACCATATTGAAAATAAAAATGAGAACAACACACTGAACAAGTTGAATAACTGACTTTAATTTTGATTCACAGTTGAATTTAAGTACCTAAATTTAACATTTTTAGTTACTTAGATTTACAACTATCCAGAGGTCACTTGTTACTGGAAATATTTATTTATTTTCCAACTATTAGTTATATCTAAAAATTAATGTACAACTAACCTCAAACTGCATATGATTGAAATAAATTTAAACTATAACAAACTATCATTTATATATAAAGTAAGGCAAGCAAAACTGCCCCAGCTTCTAAATGAGTTGGCATTTCTATTACTGAATAGTTTTATCCTGCTAAGCTATTACAAAACTCAATTAAGAAATCTTTAAAATGCTAAAAATAATTTGAATTCAAAACAAAATACTATATTAATTTGAAAATCTTACTGAACTATCTTTAGAAATTCAGAATCCAAATTATTGCATGTGATTACATTTGCTCTTCATGCATACATGTAAGAATATATAACAATTATGATCCTGAAAAAATCGTGGAATATAATGTGATTATAATAGGTAGTCTATAGAAAACCATGTGTTTTTTGTTTGTTTTTTATTGATAATGTAGGATTAGGAGTTGTCCATGAGTGTACTTAGGCATCATACTTTTTCTAATGAAACACTCATCACAAAGTATGGGATCAAATCAAAGCTAGAACCTAAACAGTATGGGAATATCAAAAAACAGTCTTGAGAAATTTATTACTATCTTTAGTGTATTTGTCTGCTTCGAAGGTCATTTAAAACACACACACACACACACACACACAGACTATGTATAGGCTTAAACAACAGAAATTAGTTTTTTCACAGTGCTGGTGGCGAAAGTCCAAGCCAAGGTTTTCAGCAAGGTTTGGTTCCTGGTGAGACCTCTCTTCCTGACTTGCAGACAACAATTTAAATTAATTATCGATATGGTTAAACTAAATCTACCACCTGGTTAGATGTTTTTCACATCCTCCAGTTTTCCTTTGTTTCTTTCATTCTCCCTGTGTTTTAGTCTTCTGTCAGTTTGAGCATTTTTATGATTCTGTTTATCTCATCTATTGATTTACTACGTGTATCTCTTCCTTAATTTTTCATGGTTTCCCCAGTTTATAATACATATATTTAAAATAATCTGAGTATTCTATCCTAAATATTATAATCTATCCTGTGTAGTATAAAAACCTTATAATTATTTTCAATTCCTATCTTCCATTTCTTGTGCCACTGTATTCATATATTTTACTTTTATATATGCTATAAACACACACTACATTGTTCCTCATATTGCTTTAAACAGTCAGTTACTTTTTAGAAGAATAAAAAATAAGGGGGAACAAGATGTTTAACCTTAATTTATTCCATACTTGGTACTCTTCATTTCTTTCTATAGACCTATCTTTCTGGTTGCCTTGTATTCTTTCTATCTGTAGAAATTCTTTTAATATTTCTTGTAGAGCAGGTCTTCAAAAGACCCATTTCTGAGGAATATTTCTATTGAGTATAGAACACTTAGTTGTTTCTTTTCTTTCTTTTTCAGTGTTTTAAAGGTGTCACTCGTCTTTTTGTTTACACAGTTTCTGTTAAGAGGTTTGCTGTAGCTGTTATCCTTTTCCCTTTTTTAAATAATATGTACTTTTCTCTGCCTACCTTCAAGATTTTCTGTCTTGCATTTTTATCAGTTAGAATGATGCACATTTGTTTAGTTTTTTGCCTCTTTTTTTTTTTTTGTATTTATACTGTTTGACGTTCTCTGAGCTTCTTGGTTCCATAAATTGGTGTCCGTCACTAAAAAAACTGTCAGCCATTACTTCTTAAAATATACTCTTCTCATTTTTTCTTTTCTTTTTTCCTTTTTTCTTTTCTCTTTTCCTTTTTTTCCTCCCTTCCTTTTTCTTACATTTGTATGCTTATTCCCCTCCCTCCAGCTGCAGTGGTTTTCCACAGTTATCCCAAATACCTACAATTTACCATTTTGTTGCCATTCTCTCTGCAAAGTAAGGCTTTTGTTCTACAAGGAAAATAGGAGAGATAGATACTGATTTTCAGTGGTGGCTGCTTCTCTGCTCTCTAACTCCAGCAGGTATCCATTAGGGCCCCCAGGCTACTGTGTTTTTCCCTCGGCCTTCTTCCTATAAACACAGGTTACTGTTCCATATGGAAGAGAAGGAAGATGGATCTAGGCTCATTTTGGAAGTGTCTATTATTTTTCCCCTCAGCACCACAAAGTAAACTTTTTTAGAATTCTCACCAGTATTTCCTGTCAGTCTCTTGAGGTTCTTGAAGAAAACCTTCCAAGATGCTATGAACTCCCCTATACTCAGCTAGCCCACACTCATTCTTTGACAATTAAAAAAAAAAAATCTAGCTAAATCTTCCGTATACAACATCCAGTAGAATCTGTCCTAGGTAGGCAAATTCTCAGGTCCTTTTTCTCCCCAAAAGTGCATGTATACCTCCAGATTTAAAGTTAGTTTTTGGCTAATGACTTCAGAGAGAGTTTATACATCTTTCTCCTTATGGTGTGGCACAACACTCTTTCTAGCGCTCTTTTTACCTGCAAGCTAAAACTGGATAGCCCTTATGACACTTTTAATTTTTTTTGGTCCAATCAGTACATTAAAAATTAATTTTAATAGTATTCAGCATAACTTCTTCATGTCAAAAGACAACATTTGTTAAAAACATATTCTTAAGTCATATATAGATTATAGGCTAAGGTTGTGGAGCTATCCATCTACAAAGACATGAGCTCAGAATGTTTTCTACAATTAGAAAAACCTAAAGATAAAGCCTGCTCTACCATTTCTAAGTTGTTTGACATGCAGAAAATGAAAGAACTTAGGTCATATTGATATGAGTGTTAAAAAAGCTAATATATATGAAGAACTGAGGATAATGCCTACCATACAGTAGATATTCAATAAACATTAGAAGTCATTATTGTTGCCAACCCAAATGTCATAGAAGTCTTCTGCAAAGGTTTTAAATGAAAACATCTACAAAAACCATCTTAAATAATAAATTCTAAGGCTACAAGATAGTTACATTTTATCTGAAGTCAGGCCAATAACCATTTTGAGAAGCTTATAACAGCAATCTACATGTGGCTATGTAGTAACTGTTTAATAAGTATGTCTATGGAAAAGAAATAAATATATCTATGGGGGTCCGCATCACTGTGCTGGAGCTTTCTGAAACACAAATACACACACACACACACACACACACACACACACACACACACACACAACTTGTATGGTTCTTAAATTAGTTTCCATATTGTACGATGAAATAAAAACAACAAAATTAGAGAAAATGAATATTTTTTCTACTGATGCAGGTATTAAATTAGGAACTCGCAGAAAAGTTATATACGGTCAATCCTCATCATTAGCGGATTCCCACTAGATACAATTTATCTGTAACACCAAAATTAATACTCATGGTACTTTCATGGACATTTGCAGATATACGAACAAAGCAACAAAAAATTTGAGTCACCTTAATCTCATGTTCCCAGCTGAGGTCAAACAAAGCAATGCTCTGCCTTCTTGCTTCAGTTCTCATAAAAAATGACCAGAAAGTGGAAATGATAGGGGGCAGTGCAGTATAGTGCAACAAGCTCTCTTCTCTGGGGCCAGTGGATCCGGTTTGTAATCCCAACTCTGGTACTTGTTTATGAGGTGGCATCAGGCAAATCACTTAACACATGGAAATCTCATTTTCTCTCTTGTAAAATAAATAGAATCTACCAGGATGAGTTATTTTTAAGATTTAGTATTATAATCTATGTGAACTATGTGTGTGTATGCATATATAGATATAGATACAGATACACATTTAGATAGATATATTATTTCCCCCAGGAATAAGGGTTCAATATTTGGTAATTCAGTGTTCACAGCAACTTTATAGAACAAAACTCCTGCAAATAAGGAGAAGTGACTGTATATCACTGTAAAAACAAAAATGTGTAGCTTAAATACAGTGAGAGGACACATCTCTCTTAAGACTTCACAGTCAAGAAAGGACTATAGATTTAGATATACAAGCATGCATGAGAAGTGAGATCTGGGGGACAGGGACTGTGAGAGAAGTTCACTTTATGGAAAGCCTTAGATGCCAAATTGAGCCATTTGGGTAGGATATGCTAGTTAACTCAGAACTAGCAAAAGGTTTTGACCGAGGGAATAAGTCTGACAGCAATCTTTGAAGAATATTAATCCTGAAACAACATAGAAGTTATCTGTCTGATAAATTCAAAAGAAAGAGATTGGAGAATCGTGTGACAGACTAAATAGAAGAGATGAATCTGGAGGTCGTTAACATGGAAAAACTGATAAACGATATGAGTGGGATGAAGCAGTGATAGGAGTCAAATTAACGCTAAAATTGTGACCCAGAGTAACTGGAAAGAAGAGTAATGATCATGATAGAATTGTGAATTTAGAAAGCAGAGCAGGATGAGGAGACAGATGTAAACCATGACATCTGAACAGCTGGTGTTTTTCATTTGAAATGAAGGCAAAAGAAATACTATCAGGATGTACCAACACACAGCTGAATTCACCGAGGCATAGATGTGGAAAACAGAGAAACAACAGTGGCAACAAACCAAAATGATGCACTACCCAGCAAAGATGAATTGCTCTTTTTCAGCAATGACTTAGTTAGCAGAGGTTGCTAACCCTGCCAAATTACTGCTAGAGAAACTGAAATGTTCAAAAATAATGTTAGACAGCCAAGAAACTTCTGAGTAGCATATGGATATAATAGGAAAGAGATTTTTTTTTTCTCCTGATAAAGTCACAAGATGAGTAGTGTTGATTCATTGTAATGAGGCATCTGGATGTCAAATCAACTATTTCATCTTGCCTCTTCAGGCATGATTCTCATTCTTCCTGGGGAACTACATTAAGTGGATCTGATTAGACTGGAGAGGCTCTTCTTTCCTCTAAGAAGAATAACCGTTGCAGAGGGCATGCACTGCCTATGTTCATGAGAAATTCCTCCCCGGGTGCCTGGATGGCTCAGTTGGTTAAGCAACTGCCTTCAGTTCAGGTCATGATCCTGGAGTCCCAGGATCAAGTCCCACATGAGGCTCCCTGCTCAGCAGGGAGTCTGCTTCTCCCTCTGACCCTCCTCCCTCTCATGCTATCATCCTCTCTCAAATAAATAAATAAAAATCTTTAAAAAAAAAAAAAAAAAAAAAAAAGAAATTCCTCCCCTTTTTCTGTTGAGTTCCTCCCTGGTCAGTGGATAAGGTTTTCCCTTTAGGCCACTACCTTACACAGGGTGTGCAAAACCACTGTCTTCTATTGGTTTGGGACAGGGGAGGGAATACGCTAATGAATGTCTTACACCATTACAGGGCAGTTGGCACATAGGTAAAAGCAAGAGGGGTAAGCATGCCAAATGTTAGTTTATCCTCACTGCTCTTAGTCCTTTCTCCCTAGTTCCAAGGCCCTCGGTAGTGGCCTTTTCCCTTATACTGAATATTTCTCTTCCACCAATATATGCAAGCATGTTGCTTCTCTCCTTCCCCTCCCTTTCCAGGCACTCAAAGTTAAAATGTGGTCTACAACATTCTACAAGCCAGAATTTCTGTTACACTAAGATATGTGTTTTGTTTGAAGCACTGTTTTTAATTTACATGGTTGGGGAAAGAATATGCCCTAAAAAAGCAAGGTAGAGGGGGTGGGGGGTGACAGGGATAAGCAGAGGAAAGCAAAATTTCTTTGATTATTATTGTTCTGTTATAGCACAACAGTCTGTTACTACCACAGTTGCAGTGAACACTGTTTTTCACTCTTTTATTTAAAATCAGTAAACCATGTATCTTAGTACAATCACAAAGCAAAAAGTCAAAAAGACAAATTACAAGAAACTATTGATAAATTACATAATAGATTTCACATATTTTCTCTGTGTGAAATAAAACTTATTTGATCTCAAATATATTTAGAATTCAAAAGTCCACAAAAGTATATACACAGATAGTAAATTAAGTGTAGATATTTTATGTAGACAGTCAATAATACAACTCATGCCATTTTTTAATTCTTCAGCTAACAAATATTGATTATCTCTTATGTGCCTGGTACAATGGGGGATTCATCTTTAAATTAGATTTATTTCTACAGACCAATATCCTTGATGAACATGGATGCAAAAATTCTCACCAAAATACTAGCCAATAGGATCCAACAGTACATTAAAAGGATTATTCATCACGACCAAGTAGGATTTATCCCTGGGCTGCAAGGTTGGTTCAACATCCACAAATCAATCAATGTGATACAATACATTTATAAAAGAAAGAACAAGAACCATATGATCCTCTCAATAGATGCAGAAAAAGCATTTGACAAAGTACAGCATCCTATCTTGATCAAAACTCTTCAGAGTATAGGGATAGAGGTTACATACCTCAGTATCATAAAAGCCATCTATGAAAAACCCACAGCAAATATCATTCTCAATGGGGAAAAGTTGAGAGCTTTCCCCCTAAGGTCAGGAACACGACAGGGATGTCCACTATCACCACTGCTATTCAACATAGTATTAGAAGTCCTAGCCACAGAGATCAGACAACAAAAAGAAATAAAAGGCATCCAAATCGGCAAAGAAGAAGTCAAACTCTCACACTTTGCAGATGATATGATACTTTATGTGGAAAACCCAAAAGACTCCACCCCAAAACTGCTAGAACTTATACAGGAATTCAGTAAAGTGGCAGGATATAAAATCAATGCACAGAAATCAATGGCATTCTTATACACCAACAACAAAACGGAAGAAGGAGAAATTAAGAAGTCGATTCCATTTACAATTGCACCCCAAACCGTAAGATACCTAGGAATGAAAATAACCAAACAGGCAAAGAATCTGTACTCAGAAAACTATAAAATACTCATGAAAGAAATTGAGGAAGACACAAAGAAACGGAAAAACATTCCATGCTCATGGATTGCAAGAACAAATATTGTGAAGATGTCAATGCTACCTAGAGCAATCTACACATTCAATGCAATCCCTATCAAAATACCATCACTTTTTTCAAAGAAATGGAGCAAATAATCCTAAAATTTGTATGGAACCAGAAAAGACCCCGAATAGCCAGAGGAATGTTGAAAAAGAAAAGAAAAGCTGGCGGCATCATAATTCCGGACTTCCAACTCTATTACAAAGCTGTCATCAGCAAGACAGTATGATATTGGCACAAAAACAGACACACAGATCAATGGAACAGAATAGAGAGCCCAGAAATGGACCCTCAACTCTATGGTCAACTAATCTTTGACAAAGCAGGAAAGAATGTCCAAGGGAAAAAAGACAGTCTCTTCAACAAATGGTGTTGGGAAAATTGGACAGCCACATGCAGAAGAATGAAACTGGACCATTTCCTTACACCACACACAAAAATAGACTCCAAATGGTTGAAAGACCTCAGTGTGAGACAGGAGTCCATCAAAATCCTACAGGAGAACACAGGCAGCAACCTCTTCGACCTCAGCCGCAGCAACTTCTTAGAAACATCGCCAAAGGCAAGGGAAGCAAGGGCAAAAATGAACTATTGGGACTTCATCAAGATAAAAGGCTTTTGCACAGCAAAAGAAACAGTCAACAAAACCAAAGGACAACCGACAGAATGGGAGAAGATATTTGCAAATGACATATCAGATAAAGGGCTAGTATCCAAAATCTATAAAGAACTTATCAAACTCAACACCCAAAGAACAAATGATCCAATCAAGAAATGGGCAGAAGACATGAACAGACATTTTTCCAAAGAAGACATCCAAATGGCCAACAGACACAAGAAAAAGTGCTCAACATCCCTCGGCATCAGGGAAATCCAAATCAAAACCTCAATGAGATACCACCTCACACCAGTCAGAATGGCTAAAATTAACAAGTCAGGAAACGACAGATGTTGGGGGGAATGTGGAGAAAGCGGAACCCTCCTACACTGTTGGTGGGAATGCAAGATGATGCAGCCACTCTGGAAAACAGTATGGAGGTTCCTCAAAAAGTTGAAAATAGAGCTACCATATGATCCAGCAATTGCACTACTGGGTATTTACCCCAAAGATACAAATGTAGTGATCCGAAGGGGTACGTGCACCCCGATGTTTATAGCAACAATGTCCACAATAGCCAAACTGTGGAAAGAGCCAAGATGTCCATCGACAGATGAATGGATAAAGAAGAGGTGGTATATATATATATGGAATATATTGCAGCCATCAAAAGGAATGAAATCTTGCCATTTGCAACGATGTGGATGGAACTGGAGGGTATTATGCTGAGCGAAATAAGTCAAACAGAGAAAGACATGTATCATATGACCTCACTGATATGAGGAATTCTTAATCTCAGGAAACAAACTGAGGGTTGCTGGAGTGGTGGGGGGTGAGAGGGATGGGGTGGCTGGGTGATAGACATTGGGGAGGGTATGTGCTATGGTGAGCGCTGTGAATTGTGTAAGACTGTTGAATCACAGACCTGTACCTCTGAAGCAAATAATACATTGTATGTTTAAAAAAAAAAAAAAGAAGAAGAAGAAGAAGAAGATAGCAGGAAGGGAAAAATGAGGGGGGGAAATCGGAGGGGTAGATGAACCATGAAAGACTATGGATTCTGAGAAACAGACTGAGGGTTTTAGAGGGGAGGGGGGTGGGGGGATGGGTTAGCCTGGTGATGGGTATTAAAGAGGGCACATACTGCATGGAGCACTGGGTGTTATACACAAACAATGAATCATGGAACACTACATCAAAAACTAATGATGTAATGTATGGTGATTAACATAACATAATAATAAATAAATAAATAAATAAATTAGATATATTTCTTGCCTGCTTTGTGCTTACATTATGGAGAAGGAGCTAGCTGTAGTTCCCTCAGGTTTATTGATGTATAATTTTCATAAAATACATATTATTTATTTTAAATATATGATTTGATTAATTTTGGGATTTATATAGTAATGTAACCACCATTACAATAAAAATATAGAACATTTCCATCAACTTAAAAAGTACCCACATGTGCTTTTTGAGTTGAGCTGTGCTCCCAATTTCCCACTCTGGCAATCATTAACCTGTTTTCTTTCTTTCTTTTTTCTTTCTTTCTTTCCTACAGATCTGTTTTCTATCACTAATTTTCCTTTTCTAGAATTCATATGCATCAAATTGTACAATATATATTTTTGTGTTTCACTTAACATAATGTTTTTGTAATTTTCCACGTTGTGTTCGTTAAGACTGTACTCTTAAATTGCTAAGCATGATAGCATAGTATGGATATAACACTTTTTTAACTCACCAGCTCATGGGCATTTGAGTTCTATCAAATTTTAATTATTAAAAACAATAGTGTAATAAAATTTTTCTTGTTTACAAATCATTTTTGGAGACATGTTTTTATTTCATTTCAGTGAATTCTGAAGAATGAGATTGTTGGGTCACATGATAAGTGCATATTTAATCTTATAAAACACTGCCATACTGTTTTCCAAAATGGCTTCCATTTTGCATTCCACCAGCTGTCTAAGAGTTCCATTTGGTCCATATTTTTGCCCACACTTCATGTTTTGGTCTTTTTACTTTTAGCCATTCTAGTGAGATTGTAGTAAAATCTTACTGTGGTTTTAATTTGTATCTTGAATCTCTACATGTATGTCTTCCATCAATTTCAGAAATTTCAATTATTATTTCTTCAAATATTTTTCAGCTACATTTTTTTATCTCCTTTCTCACTGGGATCTAATTCATTGATATTTTCATCCTTCTTCAACTTCACTTTTTCCTCCATTATCTCCATTTGGCTGGTAAGACTGTTCATTGATTTGCTTATATAAGAATTTAATCTTCAGTTCCAAAATTACCACTTCTTTTTCTTATTCAATTTCTCTGCTAAGATTCATTATCTTTTTTTTTTGTTGTTGCAAGCATATTTTGTTTTATATCATTAAAATTATTTTAAAGGAAGCACTTTTTAAACTTTTTAGTTTTTATTTAAATTCTAGTTAGTTAACCTATAGTGTAATATTGCTTTCAGGAGTAGAATTTAGTGATTCATCACTTACATATAACACCCAGTGCTAGTCACAACAAGTGCCCTTAACCTTAATACCACCACCCATTTAGCCCATTCCCCCCATCCCCCACCCATCTCCCCTTCAGGAACCCTCTGTTTGTTTTCTATAATTAAGAGTCTCTTATGGTTTGCCTCCCTTTATCTCTCCCTTTTTTTTCCCTTCCCCTAAGTTCATCTGTTTCATTTGTTCATTTGTTTTTTAAATTCCACACAAGCGAAATCATGTGGTATTTGTCTTTGCTGACTAATTTATTTTGCTTAGCATAATACCCTCTAGATCCATCCACGTCATTGCAAGTGGCAAGATTTCATTCTTTTTGATGGCTGAGTAATATTCCATTATATATGCATACGCCATTTCTTCTCCATTCATCAGTTGATGGACATTTGGGCTCTTTCTATAATTTGGCTATTGTTGATAATGCTGCTATAAACATCGGAGGGTGTGTTCCCCTTCAAATCAGTACTTTTGTATCCTTTGGGTAAATACCTAACAGTGCAGTTGCTGGGTTGTTGGACAGTTCTATTTTTAACTTTTTGAGGAACCTCCATACAATACAGTATTAGTAACTATAGTTACCATGCTGTACATTAGATCCCCTGAACTTTTCATCTCATATAACTGCAACTCTATACCCTTTGGCCAACATTTCCCCATCCTCCTCCCACCCCATCCCCCAGGTAACCATTCTAGTCTCTGCTTCCAAGAGTTTGAGTATTTTAGATTCCCATGTAAAAATAGGATCATGCCATACTTGTCTTTCTGATTCTGGCTTATTTCACTCAGCATAAAGTCCTGTAGCTTCATTTATGTTGTTGCAAATGACAAGATTTCCTTATTTTTTTAAAGTTGAATAGTAATCCATTGTTTATATACTGCAATTTCTTCATCCATTCATCTGTCAACAAACAGGTTGTTTCAATATCTTGCCTAATGTAAATAATGTCGCAATAAAATGGAAGTGCAGACAAATACTGACTGCATTTCCTTTAGATATATACCCAGAAGTAGGTTGATGTATCATATTTTTAATTTTTTGAGGAATTTTCTTTTGTTTTCCATAACGGCTGCACCAATTTACATTCCCACCAACAGTGTACAAGGGTTCCCTTTTCTCTTCTTCCTCACCAGCAGTTGTTAATTTTGTCTATTTGATAATAGCCATTCCTAAAATGTGAGGAGATATCTCATTGTAGTCTTAAATTGTATTTCCCTGATGATTAGTGATGTTGAGTACATTTTCACAAACCTGGTTGTCATTTCTATGTCTGCTTTTTAGAAATGTCTATCCATGTCCTTTGTCCATTTTTTAAATTGGGTTATCTGTTTTCTTGCTATTGAGTTCAGTTCCATATATTTTGGATGCTCTCCATTTGTTTATTTTTGCTATTGTTGCCTGTGTTTTTGGTGACATGACCAAAAAAATCGTTGCCAAGACCAATGTCAAGAACATTTTTTCCTATATTTTTCACTAATAGTTTTATAGTTACAGGTCTTATATTTAACTGAACCTATTTTGAGCTAACTTTGTATATGGTATGAGATGAGGGTCCATTTTATTCTTCTGTACATAATATCTAGTTTTCCCCCAACAAAATTTATCAAAGAGACAATCCTTTCCCTGTTGTGTGTTCTTGGAAATTTTGTTGAAAAGCAATTTGACCATAAATATGTAGATTTATTTCAGGGTTCTCTAATCTGTTCCATTGATCTATACATCTGCGTTTATGCCCTACCATACTATTCTGATGATTATGCCTTTGTAATATATTTTGGAATCAGGAAGTCTGATAACTGCACACTTGTTCTTCTTGCTCAAGATTGATAGAGTATTTGGGGTCTTTGTGGCTCTGTATGAATTTTAGGATTGTTTTTTTGTATTTATGTGAAAAAATGTCATTGGAATTTTGATACGGATAACACTGAATCTATAGATCACTTTGGGTAATATGAACATTTTAACAACATGAATTCTCCCAATCCATAAACACAGGGTATCTTTCCATTTGTTTGTGTCTTCTTTAGTTTATTTCATCAGGGTCTTACAGTTCTCAGTGTACACATCTTTAGCCTCATTGATTAAATTTATTTCTAAGTATTTCATTATTTTTGATGCTGTTGTAAATGAGATTGCTTATTTTAACTTCTTTTTCAGACAGTTCATTGTTAGTATACAGAAACATGATTGATAGTGTATCCTGCAATTTTACTGAATTTATTAGTTTTAACAGCTTTTTGGTGGATTCTTTAGGTTTCCTACATATTAGATTGTATTATCAGCAAACAGAGATAATTTTACTTCTTCTTTTCTGATTTGATCCTATTATTTCCTTGTCATGCCTAATTTCTCTGGCTAGGATTTCCAATACTATGCTGAATGAAGGTGATGAGATTAGGCATCCTTCTTTTGTTTCTGATCTTAGAGGAAAAGTTTTCTATTTTTTACTGTTGAATACAGTGGGCTGGTCATATTTGGCTTTTATTATGTTGTGATACATTCCTTCTATATGTAATTTGTTGAGAGTCTTTATCATTCAAGGATGTTGTATTTTGCCCAGTGCTTTTTCTGCATCTATTGAGATGAACGTATGTTTTTCATTCTTCATTCTGTTAATGTGGTGTATCACATTTATTGATTTGAGTATGTGGAACCATCTCTGAATCCCAGGAATAAATCCCACTTGATTATGGGGTATGGTTATTTTAATGTGCTATTGAATTTGCTTTGCTAGAATTTTGTGGAAGATTATTGCATCTATGTTTATAAGGCATATTGGCTTGTAATTTTTTTTTCTTGTAGTGTCCTTATCTGGCTTTGGTATCAAGGTAATACTGGCCATGTAAATGAGTTTAGAAGTATTCCTTCATCTTCCTTTTTTTTTTTTTTTTTAAGAGTCTGAGAAAGATTGGTGACAATTCTTCCTCAAATGTTTCATAACATTCACCAGTGAAGATATCTGGTCTTGGCTTTTATTTTCTGGGAGGTTTTTGACTACTGACTCTATCATCTTCCCCATTATTGGTCTGTTCAGATTTTCTATTTCATCATGATTCAGTTGTATGTTTCTAAGAATTTTCCATTTCTTCTAGGTTATCTAATTTGTTCATAGTAATCCCTCATGATCCTTTGCATTTCTGTGGTATCAGTTGTACTATCTCCTCTTCCAATTCTGATTTTATTTATTTGTATCAACTTTTTTCCTCTTACAGTCTAGTGGAAGATTTGTCAATTTTGTTTATCTTTCAAAACACCAGTTATTAGTTTCATTGACCACATCTATTGTCTTTTTAGTCTCTATTTCATTTATTTCTGGTGCAATCTTTATTATGTCCTTCCTTCTGCTAATTTTAGACTTAATTCATTCTTTATCTAGTTTCTTGAGGTGTAAAGTTAGGTTGATTTTTTGAGATTTTTCTTTTTTCTGGAGGTAGGCATTTCTGTAAATTATAAACTTCCCTCTCAGAACTGCTTTTGTTCATCCTATACATTTTGATATGCTGTGTTTCTATTTTAATTTGTCTCAAGATATTTTTTTATTTCCTTTTTGGAGGACAAAAGTCAGTTCTTTGCTTTTTCCCAACCACACAAAGGAGTGTGTGATGTAAGAGGATGCCTGTCCCTTTTCTTTACTGCTAACTATAGGTTGTTTAGTTCTTGAAATGAAGTATTATAGAAACTGGTTCTAAAATGCTGGGGATAGGACCCCTTTTGCTCCCTTTTCTCCCTAATAGAGGAAAATAAAACAAAACAAAATAACATAGCTCTTTTCTGTGCCTATTCCCAATCTCACAGGGCAATGCTGGCTGTAAGGAAATGCCTTTCCTTTTCTTTTTTTTTTTAAGATTTTATTTATTTATTTGAGAGGGAGAGACACAGCGAGAGGGGGAACACAAGCAGCGGGGAGTGGGAGAGGGAGAAGCAGGCTTCCCACTGAGCAGGGAGCCCAATGCGGGGCTTGATCCCAGGACCCTGGGATCATGACCAGAGCCGAAGGCAGACGCTTTAATGACTGAGCCACTCAGGCACCCTGCCTTTCCTTTTCTTTCGTTCCTACCTGTCCCAGGGCAGCAGGTTCTGCAGTTCTGCACTTGTATAAGGCAAAATAGAAACTGGTCCAGTGGAGAATGCCCTGAGAGGAAAAGAGCACACTCCAAAATCTCATTTTCCCCCACCACAGGAGAAATCACAGGCAATCTTCTCCCTTGGAGCAGAGAAGTTTGGAGAAGGGATAGTTGAGGGTAAAGTGAAATTGCTTTTCTTACCCACTTAAATGTGACTGTTCTCAGGTTTGTGCTCCTCTAGAACTTGTACTTCTTAACTGTATGCTGAATTTCTCTTCAAGATATTTTGGTACCAATATTATTGTTAGATCATTGCTTTTGTGGAGGAATGAGAGGTAGGGATTCCTATTACCCCATCTTTCTAATGTCATTCCCTCAAAGTCTATTTCTTGGACAAATATTTCAGTCTGATTTCAGATATTTTGAATTGAGCTGCTTTGACTATTTGGCATATGCTTTCTTCATACTGGCCAAACATGTGAATAGACAGATTTGGGGAATCTTCTGCAGGTTTCTTTTCTCCTGAGATTGCCCATCTACTATCCAGCAGTTTCCCCAGATTTAGATTTCTGGTTCTTTAGGCAAGAATGACTGCATATGTTCCACTAATATCAACATCCCAGGTGCCATACTGGAATGTGGCTGGCAACAAACTAAATGTTGTGAAAACAAGAACTCGTGCATATGACTTTGTTCTTCCAAGTATATGTGCTCAAAAAGAATTTGCCTGCTTTGTTTCGCTCTCTAGTTCTTCCAGGTAATTCCTTAATACTTCTAGATTTTATAGCTGGGTTCTGCAGAGGAATCAGTCCTATAGGAACTCAGTACAAATGAAAGCTTGTTGTTGTATTTTGACCGTATGGAGAGTTTACTTTCTTTCTCAACCATACTAACTTCAATATATTGATTTTTCAGTTCTGAGAAAATTTTAAAGAGCTTTAAGTATTTAAGAAGAATATTAGTAAAAGCAGTAAACTCTTTAGGAAAGAGAGTACATGCTAATTAGTTTTGAATCCGTCTAAGTACAGTGTCTGATAAATTGTATTTTTGTAGAGCCTTTAATTAATGGATAAACTTTTTAATCAATCATTTTAATCAGTTTAATAATATTGCAGCACTAATTTACTGTGACAATATATAAGCTGTAGATGTTTTCTCTCACACAGTATAATGCATAAGGATGACTTTGATGACATATCTAATGTGTGTTCTAGGACACACCGGTTAAAAGTTCTTCCAAGGAGAAGATACAAAACACTCACGATGAAATGCTACCATTATTATATATTTTTTTCTCTTTGAGAATTACAGAATAACTAAAATATTTCATTAAAATTATTTGATATATTAAGGAAATTTATCTCTTCTCACTGACTTTCCCTTTACACAGCTTTGATTTGTATTATAGTATTAATCTCCCAGTGATATATAATGTGAAATTTGCTTTGTTGTCTATATCTTTAAGAGTATAAACGCCATGACAGGAAAATTCCATTTTTTTTTTTTTTTAACTGCTTTATCCCAAGCTCTAGAAAAGTACTTGGCACTAAGGAGAAATAAATGAATGGCAGTATCCCATATGCATTCATTCAGAAAACTCGTATTAAATACTAATTAGATGTGAGACTTCATTGTAAGCTCTGGAATAGAGAAAAGAATAAAATGCTGTATCTCCCATTATGAAGTTTATATTTTAATCATTTCTGAAGAAATAAGGAGAGTAATTATAAAAATATATTATAAAAGAATATAAAATTACTATAAATTATTGTCATATGTGGCTGTATTGAAAACAGAATTGAACACAGAGTAGTTCAATTGGCAGTAATTTAAATATACTCAGAAAATCAGAGAAACATTTACCTTCTAAATAAAATAAACAGTTCATTTTTCATGTCTCAAGATATTTTACTACTTTCTCTTACAGTCCATTAATTATATAAAATATTAAAAGGCAGTGCTTTTCTGCAAAATAAAATCAATTAAGAGACATTATATTTCAAGTTTTAAAACTTGACTTTTATTTATTTTAATATAAATCTGTATAGGCAAGATAACCTTGTAATTATTGCCATAAAGGAAAAAAAAAAAAAAAAGAATGGGGATGTGGTCACATGACTGTTTTAATGCATAAACTACTATGTGAAATTTATACTTTTTTTTTTTTGATCCACAGCAGTTATCTTTTCATGGATTTCATTGTCAAATGTGCTCTATAATACAGACAGAGTTAAATTATTATAATTACTTTCATGAGAGAAACAATACTTAGAGAAAATTGTTTTTTGTTTTGTTTTTTTATTTAAAAAAATGAAGAGAAAAATTCTTGAGTCTCCTCATTTGTTGCTAATTTAGCAAAGAGTCACCACATATGAATTTAATTAAGAGCTACCCATGCCTCATTTACCACTCAATGAGCTATAACAGGTTTGGAAGAGCTACTGCCAGTTTTCTGAGTTAATGCAATATTTAAATTAATGACATTCATGGATAATATATGAAACTTCTAAATTGAGTTTATATGAAAAAATGTTACGTAGTATATGATTTTGTATTCAACAAGGAAATTTATCACTACATTGTCTTCTCTGAAGAAATGCAAACTGAGATGCATAGAAAGTAATGCAAATTCTATAATCTTATTGATTCATATGTTCCTGTTTCTCATAAATGTCAAATATTGATTGTTTTAAGTGTCTTTCTGATAGCATGCTTCAACGATCTTCCTTCTCCTAATGAATTTTCCATTAAACATATATTTAAAATTATGCTGCTCTATAATCCTTACTCCTTTGCTATAATAAACATGTGTAATCTATCTACACCTATCTCATTCTAAGCAAATTTTGTAACTCATTTGCATTACTTTTTCACCTATAATAAGATGAAAAAATATATTTTAGAATATGTGATAATTAATATAGCAATACTTTAAATCACATTCAGATGTATAACTTTCATAGTCCTCTAGAGTTCAACAATGTATCTTTTGTCTACCTAATAATCCTCAAATAATTTGAAACATGTGGGCCCCTGGGTGGCACAGTCAGTTAAACGTCTGACTCTTGGTTTTAGCTGGGGTCCTGATCTCATGGTCGTGGGACCAAGCCCCGTGTGGGGGTCTGCGCTAAGTACAGCGTCTGCCTAAGACTCATTTTCCCTTTAACTCTGCTTCTCCCCCTTCTCCGACCCCACCCCACTGCCGCCGCACACACTGTCTCTCTGAAATAAATAAAGTCTTTAAAAAATAATTTGAAACATGAAATAAAATGCAGAATAAATAATTTTGACAATAATTCTGTACCAATAATATATTTTATCTAACGAGGATGGAATAAATTGAACAGGCTTGCCCTATAAAAAGAATATGATTGATGGTATCTTCAACTTTATGAACTTTTGAGTAAAATGCCACATTTTTTTCTGAAAAGGAAAACATGTTCAGAGAGTCAATAAGTTTTTGAGATGTATATCAGCACATAAAACACTTTTCTGTATTTATTAAAAACCTATTGTTTAATTTATAAATCCAATATTCACTTTCTTCCATATAAAGTAACTACATAATAATTATATTTGATTTTAAATATAATAAGTAATAAACCAACATAGTGCTATTTCCTTGAGGTGAAACCTAATGTAAATATATTGAAAATTATTCATTGATTATGTATTTAAAATAAAAAAATAAAATATAAAATCATATGGTCGTTATTTAAACTATTTTAAAGTATGTAAGTTCAAATGAATTAAAAACAAAATATAAAATATTCATATTCATTAAATTCACCAGATTAATTAGTAAAACATAATAGTAGTTTTTGAGTGCTAGTTACTCTTCAGGGTACCTGGATTCTAGCCCTTGCTATATACAACTCTGTTATTAAAGTTTGTAATGTTTGGATTCTACAACACTATTATTAAGATAATAATCAGTGATAACACTGTATTCCTTCATTTTAAATAGTTTTACTGTCCTGTTTAATAATATAATCATTCTAAAAGGAAAGAATCACGTTTCATTATTTTGTTTTATTTTTCAGTTTTTATAAGCAGATTTGCATATAACCAGAAACCTCATAAGTGCATTACATTAGAAAACATATCAGAGGAGATTTCTGTCTTATTAAAATGAATTTTCACGTAATACTCAAATTTTGGAATTTGCTTTTTCTATTTTTTCAAGGAAAAATATTATTCCAACTGAAATTTGTCCCAATTATTCATCCAATGAAAGCTTGATTCTCTGAGGAGTACAAAATTTCTCTGAGGAAGAGACTATAACACTGCCACAGAAGAAAAAATGATATTGCAAAGTTTCTCTGTTTTCCCATATTTCTGGATGAAACAAGCATTATATTTATGATTTGTTAATATTAAAAAATAATTCTAGTAAAAAATGAGAATCATCTAAGAAGTTTTGAAAGTAAGGCAATTTTAATAATCTAGGTAAAGTGAAATTTATTTTGAGTTGAATATAATACCGGAATTTTTGATGCTATGATATTAAGCTTAATTATGTAAAAAATAGTATGCATATATATGAAGTAAAATGACAGCTGACAAAATGTGATGCTTTTTAAAAATTGGTGATGAATGTGACCAATTTGCTGTGTGATGTACAAGAATCTTTTTTTTTTTTTTTTTAAGATTTTATTTACTTGACAGAGAGAGAGACAGCGAGAGCAGGAACACAAGCAGGGGGAGTGGGAGAGGAAGAAGCAGGCTTCCCGCCAAACAGGAAGCCCAATGTGGGGCTAGATGCAGGGCTCGATGCGGGGTTCAACCCAGGACCTGAGCCAAAGGCAGACGCTTAACGACTGAGCCACCCAGGCGCCCCTATTTCCCAATACTCTTTAATGATTAAGTAAAGCATTTGGAGGTATGCTAGAGATGGTTTTGCAGTTATATATGCTTTACAATCTGTGATAATTGTATTATTTTGAAATTAACTTCACACAGATAATAACACAAGTTTGTATTTCTACTTAGATAAAAATTTCATGCAAAAAAAGTCCTCAATTTGTGATTTTTAGCATGATTTGGAATTAGAAAATATAGGCCTGAAGTGCTAAGCTATTCTTTTCAGTTTTTGTTTTCTCTCTTTTTTTTTTTTAGTTTTACAAGTGTACATTTACCTCTGTTCTTTTATCTATTGATTTTCTCAAAACATTTAAACCAAGCAAAACTGAATATTAAAAATCTTGATAAAATAACAGATTTTAGCTAGCATCTTACTTTTTTTCCACCTTAACGTTTGTTAGTAGACATAAACAATCTGAAATAATGATAAAATATTACATGGTAATCACATTACCATAAATATTAAGAATTGAAAAGAACAAAAAAGACCCTATTAATTCAACAGGTCTTTTCATCTTGATATTATGTCATTTCTGAATTAATATATTTATTTTATTACAAATCAATAAACCATTTGTTTTTCTGCTCAGATATGGAAATCAACTGTGCTAAAATGCCATTAAATCTTTATTTTAGAAATATGTCCTCAGCAGATACATATTTATTTTAGAAAAATATTATTTGTGCCTTAATTCTCAACATGATCCTTCTATTTAACCAATACATCATTTGAAGATATGAAATATAAATTTCTGTTTGTATACTGGTTTTTCTAATACCATCTTTTCTTCCTAATACATTCTTTTCAAATGTATCTTTCATGACATGTCTAATATATATTTTTTTCTGTCCAGGGTTTTTGCATTTTATATTTACCTCCCAATGCAATTACTATGATAAACTAATATAACTTCTAAAATGTATTTTAACAATTATTACAGTATTAATTATTAATTAAAAGGATTTCTTAATTATGCCACATAGGATTTTAGCACATTTTATTCCTTTTATTGGCAGAGGCATACGTGGACAAAGGAGGGGATTGTGAAAAGAGGAATGCACCTATTTTTATACCATTTAGCTTTCTCCTGTGATTTAAAATGGTTTTCTCAAGTACTTTAAAATATGAGACAAAATTATAATTATTTCTTTTAAATCGCTGTCATTATTTTTTTTTTTTAAAAGACTACATAGACAGACCCACATGGAATTATAATATGTCAAGGACAAAACATAATCAACAATATCCAAGAGTAAACCATTTATTTGAAAAAGCTTTCAGGTAGAAGGAATATATATAATATATATATAATATATATATTATATATATATTATATAATAAATATTAATATATATTATATAATAAATATAATACATAATAAATATATATAATAATACATATATTATTCCATATATATATATATATTACTCCACTCATCTGTCTACTGTAATGGACATTTAGAGATTCTCTTTATCACTTATTGCCTCCCTTCTTCTATCAAAAATACCTTTCTTTCATTGGCAAGATATGCCTCCCTCCCTATTGTGTTGTAGCAGTCACTCTGTTAGAGAAATTCCACTTGACTCTAGGTTCTAGGAGGACTCAATGTCTCTAATAGGGTATATCATCACCCTACTCACAGTGATTGTTCTATGGATGGGCATGTGAATCCTTTTGAGCTAAAGAAACAAGAAGTTCTGAAGAAGGCTTAATATTAAAACAATGTGATTTTCCTCATCCATAGGAGATGTAGTACAGGCATTCTATAATTCTCTAAATGAGGTAAGATGTCTGTTCTTACCGAGAAAGATGACTCAGAGTTGAAGCACACAGATTGAGTTTACTGCCAGGAAATGGAGCAGGAATGCTGATGATATCATTAACTTCTTGATCAAATGGCCCTTGAAGTGAGAAGTATTCCAAACTCCTTTTCAAAGCAGCAGTCTAAACCAAAAGTCTCACTTTAGCCAACTAATGCCTCCATTATTTTTCTTTAACTAATGTGTGTCTTTCTAATTGAAAATAGCAAACATGTACAATAAGTGAAAGATGATATTATCATTAGACTTATCATAATAGACACTGGAATATAGTAAAAATAAGTGGTGGGGAGAAGTAAAAAAGAATTATAATCAAAGGACCCTTTATAGCTATGATGACCTTCATCTAATAAGAACAAAGAATAAGATTTTCAGAATGCAAGGGTTCAATTTGTATACTTCCTATGTATTCTGTGCGAGGTCAATATCTGATGAATTATTCTGACAAACGATTGAACTAGAAAAGATATCAACACAGGATAAATTACAGCAGAAAAGATGAATCTTGATATTTATATAGTTAAACTTTAATGAATTATTATAATGTTTCTGGAGATTCATATAAGAGAGGTATTATGTCAGAAACTGTAAAATGTCTTATTACAAACTGTCTTGTGCAAGATGCTTGCGATAATTTATATATATGTATGTTTGGACAGAACACAAAACTCTGGGTCAGATCTGCAGACACAAAAGAGCAGCCAGAGCAACACCTAGTATCAGTTCTCCATGCCCCAATTCCCACACAGTGACATGATGAGGGCCAGGCATACCTGTGCATACCGCGGGTTGTCCCACAGGAGAGAAACAGCAAAATTGTGAGATTCAGAACTTCAGTGGGATAGCTAACACATCTGTTCACCCTCCCTTCCAGAAAGAGTCTAGCAAATCTTTGGGGAAGTGTGGAGAAGTTGTCTCCCTTAATATATATATATATATATATATATATATACACACATATATATATAAGTATAGTGGACATACAATATTATACTAGTTTCAGGTGTAAAACATAGTGATTTGTCACTTCTATACACAGTGCTCACCACAGTAAGTACCATCTGTCACCATACATTATTACATCATTGACTATATTCCTTGTTGTACTTTTCATCCCTGGGACTTACTTATTTTGGAAATTTGTATTTCTTAGTCCCCTTCACCTATTTCACTCACCTCCCCAAATTCCCAAGGTGTCTCTTTTTAATACCATCAGGTGTAAGCAAATATCTCTGAGGGAGAGGAAAAAGACTTTCCTATTTTGGAATGTCTCTGGGAGTCTCTATCTTTTAGGAGATGCTATGTCTGGCTTCAAGGCACATTTGCCATTCAAACTTTCCCTTTGCTTGGAAACTCCAGAGTGTTCAGGAATGCAAGAAATCCATGGGGACAAAAAAAAAAAAGTCTCCTAACAGACATAATATAGGATAAAATATACATAGTTTAAATTATCTCAGCAAACACAGGAGTTGAGGGTAGGAAGGAAGATAAGGGAATAGGAGACAAAAACTGTTGTAAATGATTCATCTTGGAGAAGGAGGGGAAGAAAAATAAAAATCTGTCTCTAGGAAAATACACATTTTTTCACTTTTATATTTTATATTATAACATGTGACTCTAAGTTTATGATTGTTAGGAATGGGAAAATAATGATACAAACTATTGAACAGCTTAGTGGAACGTCCAAAATGAGAATGGGAAGAAAGATCAAAAACTTGCCACACTCAGGAGACATGAAAATAGAAAAAGACAATACTAACATGATACTGTGTTAGCATATGATTAAAAGTGAACCCTTGACATTTGCAACGATGTGGATGGAACTAGAGGGTATTATGCTAAGCAAAATAAGTCAATCAGAGAAAGACAATTATCATATGATCTCACTCATATGTGGAATTTCAGAAACAAAACAGAGTACCGTAGGGGAAGAGAGGAAAAAATAAAACAAGACGAAACCAGAGAGGGAGACAAACCATAAGAGACTCTTAATCATAGGAAACAAACTGAGGGTTGCAGGAGGGGAGAGGGTGGAGGGAGGAGTAACTGGGTGATGGACATTAAGGAAGGCATGTGAATCACTGACCTGTACCTCTGAAACCAGTAATACATTATATGTTAATTAATTGAATTAAAACAAAACAATAAAATAAATAATTAAAAAATAAAATAAAATAAAAACAAATAAAATAAATAAAAGTGAACGGATAAAACTTCATTTCCATAAGACAGAGTCAGTCAATGTCATTTAAATATGAACAAAATCCTGCCAAGTCGTGTGTTCTTTGTATTCTAATAAAATAAAATGTATTCCAGTACAATAAAAAGATATAACAAATTGTGCCTGAAAACATTAATATCAAAGTAGAAATTAAGACTAAAAGGGTCACAAAGTAAAGAAAAACATAAAATTAAAATGATTATATAAAAACAAATGAACAAACAAAATAGAGAAACCAAAATTCATTTAAGAATAAAATATGATGAAAACAAGTTTAGTAGGGAAACAAATGAAGTAGAACAAATTGATATATCTTTATCCTTATATTCAACCAACATGGTGCTGCTTTTTATATGTCTTTGAAATAGTATCTAAAATTTGTACTAGAGACTAAAAGCCAAATTTTATAATTATACATTGATAACATAACATTACATATAAATAATAAAGATACTCCAGATCCTTGACTACTTATAAATTAAGAATATTTTTGAGAAAATACAAACTGAAATTATATATTATCTAAGAATAATAAGAATGAGAACATCTATTCCTGATATATATGTATACATATATATATAGTTAAAATATATGCAGATAATTGTCTTTATTTAAAAAAATGCCTAAGTGTTAATATAAGTTCAATTTAATAAATTAGAAATATAAAACTAAACAATAGCATATAAAAAGAACTTAATGGGGTTCTTGGGTGGCTTAGTAGGATAAGTGTCTGACTTCAGCCTGGGTCATGATCTCAGGGTCCTGGGATGAGCCCTGTGTTGGGCTGAACACTCAGTGGGGAGTCTGCTTGTCCTTCTCCCTCTCCCTCTGCTCCTCCTCCTGCTTGTGCTCCCTCTGTCTCTCTCTCAAATAAATAAATAAAATCTTAAAAAAAAAGAACTTAATAAAAAAAAAGATTAAATGAGTACATTGGAATCTTCTGAATAGTGAGATTAATCAATAAATATAAAAGTGGGTTTTTTTCAAAATTGGGTCATAAGGGCCATAATGATGCTGGGAAGAGCAAAACTAAAAGGGTTTTTTAAGGCCAAGTATAGAAGTATACACATCATTTCTCATCTCATACTGGGATGAACTAATTCAAATACCTACACCTAGCTTTCATGAGAGCTGGAAAATACACACAGCTTACCCCAGCTATGACTCTTTTACCAGGGAAGTGGTGGAGAATGTATTTTGATAAGCTGCAGGCCATGTTACCATAACCGGAATAGGAATAGTGTAGGTTCTAAGAATTTGTAATTCTTATAGTAAGTAAGTTTTATGCAACCTCTTTTGTATTATTTTTTTTTTTTGAAATGTGTGAAACCCATAATTACACAATGTTTCAGATTCAGAAAGTAATATTTTCTACTATGGTATTGTTTAACTTTTGGGAGATAAGAAAATGTTTAATACAAAAATTCAACAATCATTTACAGAGGTTTACTTGAGATTTATACAGTTCAATTTTCAAAAGAATCTTCATATATATGTGTGTCTCTTTTTAATACCGCGTGTGTGTATATGTATATGTATATATATATACATATACATCAATTCATAAGAACTTAGTTCAGCATACTATATGAACTACCACAGAACATGAAAAATTTTCAGCTTCCTTTCTGTTCAGAGGAACATACACACCTAGGTTTATCAGGGACTTTGGAGGTAATATTAAACTTCTGGAAAATGAAATAACTTTTTTTTTCAAAATAAAAAACGTATCAAAAAGAAAAATTTCTAAAAACAATATTTTTGGATCCAGTGGCACTTTCTCATACACTAGGTTTTTGCTTGGCATTAATAAAACCTAGTAATATTAATTATTACTTTATTATATAAACCTTATGTTTACCCAAGAATCCTTCTCTCCAAATCACAGCTTCTCATGCAACCCTTTTTCTCTAATTGTAGTTATTTACTTGCATGCAATTTAAGGATTCTTAAGAATACCATGTATAATATATATAAATGAGGCAGTTATATTCCTGATTTGCTAAAAAGAGATTTATGATATATGGTTTAAATAATCTTTCCTAGTATGATTACAAAAACACCTTTTTTAAATGTTCATGCATTTCAAGAGTGAGTTCCTCCAATCAATAAGGTGAACTTTTGACAATTAAAAAAAGCTATTTAGGGGCGCCTGGGTGGCTCAGTCGTTGGGCGTCTGCCTTCGGCTCAGGGCATGATCCCAGCGTCCTGGGATCGAGCCCCACATCGGGCTCTCTGCTCTGCACGAAGCCTGCTTCTCCCTCTCCCACTCCCCCTGCTTGTGTTCCTGCTCTCACTATCTCTCTCTCTCTGTCAAATAAATAAATAAAATATTAAAAAAAAAAAATCTATTTAAATGCACATAACCTTATGGAAATAGTTCTCAATCACTCTAATAAACTGAAAGTCTAACCACTCTTTATTATCCACATTTGAAAAACAACACTTACAGTAGAGGGAGTAGGACTTCACCTAGAGAACTACTCCCTGAGGTGCCCCATCTGCTTCTCATTTTTCCCTTTTCAGCCTGAGATCTCAGTGTAAGTCATTCTCCAAGGAGACCTCTAGCTGTTTCTCCAAGACTTACAACATCATTCTACTATTCAGAGTGCCAAACAGCTTGGTATCAAGTTGGTCAAGTGGGCAATAAGTCAATAAAAAAAATAACAATCAAGCCTTTATTCACTTACCACAACAGTGCAAGCAAGAGACAAAAAGTAAGGGGCCAGCTAACCACTGTTCAATCCCCGCACTACGCCCACCCTCCCCCACAGAATGGCACCAAGACTGCATCAGGTGGTTGTGCCACAGATGTGGGTCATCTTCTCACTGCCAAGGAGGCCCAAACAAAGGATGATTGCCTCTTTATGGATCTGTGAGCCACGGAGACAAAGAGGGGCTAAGAGTAGAAGGATAGTGAGTCAGAGTATAGTAAAGCCCCAGGCAATGTCCCTGATAAGGAAGCCTCTGAATAGAGGCACGGGGACTGGTTAGCTTGAGGGCAGGGAGAGGAGGCTGAGACCTTGACTCTAATTCCCTGCAGAAAACAAGACATTGACTATGCACCAAATCTGGTGTGAGGAGCATCATTCCCCGAGAGGGCTGTCAGGCAAAACCTTGTGATTGCCAATGGTTCAAGCCTGAAATATCACACATAGGATTTCTGTCATGGAGCCTGTCTCTTGACATAGCGCCTGCACTAGAATTCTCTTAAATCATATGAATGTGATCAACCACAATTTATTCTATGATTCATGCATTCATATCCTTCTTGGTCTTCATAAGTAGAAACCTTTACTGGTAGAAACTTTTATTGTTCATCCACATCTGGTTCTCCATTCCTTTCCAGGAATACTAGAGGATTACACTTCTTTGTCCTCTGGAAGTTAGGCAGAATCATGTATGGTTCTAAAAAAGTGATGGGTAACAGTTCAGGACAAAAATATTTAATTGTCAGTGAAAACTATCTAATGTTCTCATCCCTGGTAAGAGAGATAAAGAAGATTGCACAAAGTACACAGTTTTAAATTAATAAAATATAAATTAGAAGATGATAGTTTACCATATATGATTTTAAATTTGTAATATGCCCTTTTAGTAGGAAATATGTCCAGGGAGTTATCAAAACAAAATGATGATGATGATGACAATGATTTATTTTTAAAATAAATTTGGTGATACATTTCTATGAAAAATTATCAGAAAAATTGGTAAATAGAAGAAATGGCAGTGTGAACCTAACTTTATATTCATTACAGCAAAATTAACCCTGAACAGATAATTTTAAATCAACTCTATTCAGTTAATTTGACTAAAGACCTTTAACTGAAAAAGCTCCATACATAGTCATTAATATCTTCTAGTTACTAGAATAAACTTTGTAATAAATTTAATTCTTGTATGAATTTATAGGATATAAAAGTAATGTGAATCAAAATATATTTTGACACTATAGAAAATGGCATCAAAATTAAATACAATAATGAAACATAAGATTCTTTTTCCTTATTTTCTTTATTACTTAAATCTCCAATAAACATAACAAAACTAGAAAAGAATTTGGTACTCTCATGTTCTGAAAACAGATGTTTTTATATGTATGTTTAGGAATGTTCTTAGCAACATAACCTTAGGTCATTTTTCTAATCCTCATTGAATGACAATTTTGAAGACTTTCAACAACGGGATGTGTACAGGAGGTAAATGTTGGATATACAAGTGAAAAAAAAATCACTGAATTTTCATTAACTCTTTTCATACAATTTGAATGAAAACTAACTTGGAGTTTTTCAGACTATATTATTTGTGCCAAAGATACATATATATATTTTTAGATTTCCTTAATTCTATCTTTGTCTTCTTTTTTATGTATTATTTTTAATATATTTTATGGATTGATTTGCTGAATATTGTTTATGTTGTTATTAATTTGAACAAGATATATTGAAAGAATGGGACAGGCATTCCAGCAGAGAGACAAAGATACCCATTTCCACATGAACAGCAGTGGTACTGAAAGTGGAAACCATAATGAGAAGTATCAACAACAGATGTTCTTGAAATATCTCTGGCACATGGTAATCACTAATGACAAAAAGAGCTCTGCAGTAATGACAATTCTACATGTCAATATATCAAGAAATCTCCTGTAAAATATTTATCAAGAAAGAATACGTCCTGCAACATGTTTATTGAAAAATCTCCAGCATGTTTTAGGTCCCTAAACAGAGTGTGATAATTTATAAATGAAATAAATATTTTACAAGTAAAATACTGTGACCCTTTCCAAGCATATCATTATTTTAATCACCTATTTTTTAAAAAAAAATCTTATTTTAATTGTAAAGTTTGAAGATACACTTTCTCCTCCCCTACCTGAGTGTCCCCAAGTCTCTTATCCCATATAGTCAGCGTCACAGCCCTACTGACCACAAGGCAATTCTCACACAGGCCTTTAGAGGTGCTTTTTAAAGGAAACACATTTTCTTTTTAAAGGAAACACATTTTGATGTGTTAACGAACTAAATAAGTACAGATACTCAGCCTCTAGATGGTAGACATTTTCCTTTTTGCTTCCTTTAGTGTAACTCTTTTAAAGGGTCAAAATTCTCAAAATTTCTGAGTCTGATGCCAGTGTACTGGATAAATGAATGATCTGATGACTTTCCATAATCACTCAGTTTTCATGATTTCTCTGTACAATAAATGCCAATTTTTTGACGTGAGGATTTCCCCAACAACTGAAGACAGAGAATGCGAGTACATCTCAGAAAAGGGACTAGATTTTATTATACCTAGTACAATGAAACAATGAGGTTCCATTAGAAAGATAGTTTAGAATAATCAATATAAGGAAACATCTCTCATTTAAAGGATACATCAGAGATATTTGTGCCTTACGGTCTGGCTAAGACTGAGTAATATAAAGTTACAAGAACACTTGGAGTTTTAAATGAAATCCAACTCATTCCAACTCCTTTAAAAGGAGCCAGACTATTCAAATAATGAAAGTAGTATCTCATAAAAAAAATCAAGCATAAACATACTCCTCCACTCAGACAACTGTCTCTTGGTTAAAATACTTCCTTATTCTAACTTCTCAGCTTCTCTTTTTTTCTAATCCCTATTTGGCTGTGTACTTCTACTCTTAAAACTTCCTTAGGTTGACTTAGTTGTGATTTTAGAGTTAGACCCAAATACGGGTTAAAGACACCGTCTTCCAGACTGCCAAGTCTGCTCATGACTTCTGATACCAGTTACAAGTTTAAGGGTCCCCAGGGTCACCCTCGCTTCATTAAAATTGTCACTGTGGATCAGCCACCTACAAATTCAGGGGTCTCCACAGACTCCCTCAGTTTTGGTAATCCCCTAGAATGTCTCACTGAACTCAGAAAAGTACTATATTTACAACTACAGTTTTATTATAGCAAAATGATAAAAATTACTACCAGTCAAATAAAGAGAAACATAGGATGAAGACTTCATATTCTTCAGGAATATGGTACCCTTCCAGCATCCAAGTATGACGATTCTCAGAGTGTCACCAACTAGGGAAGCTCACCCTTTACCTAAGTATAATTGATTGAATCTTTGCTCCTGTAGTTGAACTCAGTTTCCAGCATCCTTCTACCCCAGAAGTTAAACTGATAGCACATGGCTCAAAACCCCAAAACCTCTGATTACATGGTTGGTCTTTTTGACATGGTCAGCCTCCACCCTTAGTCACTGTGTTAGCATAAACTATCTACTGGCCCACCACGAGTCACCTCATTATCTAATTAAGTATGGTCTGAGGGACTCACCATGAATAACAAAGACTCTTATCCTTTGGGAAATTCCAAAGACTTAGAAATTACCTCCTCAGAACTGAAACAAAGCCAGACCTCTCTGAGTAAAGTTAATTCTTCTCTACACAGTTATGGTCCATGTTCTCTGTATTGGTCTTTGCATGCTCTTTAGTGTCTGATTTTGTTTTTTTCTCTTAAGGTAGGGTGACAATGGGTAAGAAGCAGCCTTGATTGGTATAATCATTCAGCCAGGCCCACCTCCTCTCTGGCTTAGCCTTAGGAAGGGGAGAGAACAACTACCTTCTCTGTTTTTCATTCTTACTAGATTAAATTATATGACATTTCCATTTCTTTTTTTTTTAAGATTTTGTTTATTTATTTAGAGAGAGAGATTGTGGGGGAAGGGGCAGAGGGACAGGGAGAAAGAGAATCCCAAGCAGACTCCATGCTGAGCTCAGAGCCCCACACAGGGCTTGATCTCACTACCCTGAGATCACGACCCGAGCCGAAATCAAGAGTCGGACGCTTAACCGACTGAGCAATCCGGGAGCCCCTATGACATTTCCATTTCTAAAAATTGTCAAATATTGTTAATTCCGTGTAGCGCCAACCTACCTGGTGTCCAAATTAAAGATATAATACTACTCAAGGGTGACATGTTCCATGGTCAAGATAGTTTGAAAATGTATGCCAAAAATTCTTTAATTCTACCTCTTCATTACATGAGGATTCAGCTTTAACCCAAGTGTCATTTACCTCAGCGTATTAAAGAAATTGTGTTTGATCCTGCCAGGACAAATAAATTGAAACATTACCATCAGTACACATATTTAAATAAACATTCCTACAACTCTGAAAAAAGAAGCTAGAGAACTAAATGGAAGATGAGAGAGTTGCCCATTTTAAGAGATTTTTTTCTTCACTATTTTTCTTCAAAGAGTTGTAAGAATTTCCCATACATCTTGTAAGTAGTGAAAATTAATTAGATAATATTTCAAGTATAACTGTAGGAGAACGCATAAGGCATATTTTTTCTTTCTTTTTGAACTGTAGTAGTGGTGTTAAACTTGTTAGTCAACAAAATACAGAAAGAAAAAAAGAAAAAACATAACTATTTTACACCTTGTGTAAAATATTTAAATTTTTTTCATTTAACCTAAACTTTTTAAAATTTTAAAACCTGAGGTCTTGAAAAATATTTTTCCTATAAAAAGAATAATTCATTTTTTTTAAAAATTGAGATACTTTTATATTAGTTTGGTTGGATTGTGTTCTCCCAAAATAAGATATGTTGAAGTCCTAATCCCCAGTACCTCCAAATGTGACTTTTTAGAGATAGGTCCTTTTAGAGGTAATAAAGTTAAAGTGAAATCATTAGGGTAGGCTCTAATACAAAATGACTGATGTCCTAATAAAAAAGGGAAATTTGTACCCAGAGACAGGCATGCATAGAGGGAAGACAACATGAGGAAACAGAGAAGCCATCTACAAATCAAGGAGAGAGTCCTGAACAGATTCTAAGATTCTTCTCTTACAGGCTTCAGAAAGAACTAATCTTCCTGGCACTTTGATTTCTGACTAATAACCTCCAAAATGTGAGACAAATTTCTATTGCTTAAGCCACCACTTTGTGGTAGTTGGTTATTATAGCAGCCCTGGAAAACTAATATACTTTGTCTATGTAGTACTATTACTATATTACTAATGTTATAATATTAAGGTAGTATTTATTTTTGTAGTAGTATTTTCACTGCAGTTTCCCCCCCCATAAAATTAATGCTGGTAAAGAACTATAAGAATCTATTATATGATGTTTTACATGTACAAAACTATAATTCTGTGTCCCTGCAGCAATTGAAGGTTGACTATTAAATTCAGTGCACAATTTCCTATGTAGTTGTTGTTTTAAAACAAAATTTAGTGTTCTGAGACACTTTGATAAGATGGTAATTTTGCCTTTAAAGAAATTATACTGATAATATCTTGTTTCATGGAAACTAAATGCACTGTTAATACTTGTATCTCAGATTAAGCATTGCCATTAAAACTGCAAACTCAGGGTTGCTGGGTGGCTCAGTCTGTTGAGCATCTGACTTTTGGTTTCAGCTCAGGCTGTGATCTCAGAGTCTTGGGATGGAGCCCCATGTTGGCTCTGCCCTGGGCATGGAGCCTGCTTAAGATTTTCTCCTTTCCCTCTCCCTCTCCCTGTACCCCTCTCCCTGCTCATGGGAGCACACGTGTGTGCTCTCTCTCTCTCTCTCTCATTCTCTCTAAAATAAATAAATAGGGGCGCCTGGGTGGCTCAGTCGTTAAGCATCTGCCTTCGGCTCAGGTCATGATCCCAGGGTACTGGGATCAAGCCCCGCGTCGGGCTCCCTGCTCAGCAGGAAGCCAGCTTCTCCCTCTCCCACTCCCCCTGCTTGTGTTCCCTCTCTCGCTGTGTCTCTGTCAAATAAATAAATAAAATCTTTAAAAAAATAAAAAATAAAAAAATAAAAATAAATAAAATAAATAAATAAAATCTTTAAAACAAAACTGCAAACTCATTCAAGTCATACAAGACATAAATCTATTAAAAGCAAATTAAATATTCAAAAGAACCAGATATAAAGATTTAGTATGTATACAGACTTTAAAAGATATTCTAAAGACCAAATACTGTGTATTTTACCAAGCCTTTAATAATACTGCTTAATTGTCTAGAGTGTATGGGTTTTGCTGTATTTCTTAAGAATGAAAATTGCCTTACTTATGAAATCTAATAATATTAAGTTGGAAATAAAAATAGGAAGGGATTACAGAATGCCAAACAAAGACTTATGAAATCTTTGTTCTGATGCAGTAAGAATATTTTGAGAACTTGAGGGCAAAGGCATTGAAAGATAAGAATTAGAAAGTATGGACTGGTTGCAATATCTAAAATATATGGAATAGAGAAATGTTAAAAGCAGGACCAATTTTAGTATGATTACAGTATGTTTAAGCACTTCATAAAGCAATCACTCATATTATACTTGAATTGCTTTAAGGTTTTTCTTCTTAATAAATTCCGTTTGTAATTCCCCTCAACCAAACATAAAAGCGCCTATATTTAAATTGTATCTTACTATTTTCACTTTAGAGTTTTTGATTCTGCTTTAAATCATGTCAGCCTGGCAAGTTCTTCAAAGGCAAGAATCTGTTTTTGCCATGTTTATGTATTTCATAGCATGTTACACCATACACTACATGTAGTAAACCACTCAAGAAATGTTTCGTAAGAGAATAAAAGAGAATTTCAGAATACCAGAATAATTGCTCAGCACTGCTCAAGAGAAAGTCAAAATTTTACTTTTACATTCCTTTTATATATTTTACAGTCTTTACATTGTGAACCTGAAGATTAAAATATTAAAATTGAAAGATAATGTTATTATTATAGGTTCTGTCTTTAGCAGAGCACCTGATTTCTCCAGACCTCTGTCATTCCTGAAATTGCTTCCATTGAGAAATAAACACTGGCAAGAGATACCAGATACTGAGGGTGAGACAGCCATTAAGAAAAACAATAAACTGGTCTAATAACAAGATAAATTTAAAAGTGACTTGCTGCCAGGGTGTGATTTGGCCTTGTGGAAAAGAAGATTCTTAGGCAATAAGTATGGAAAGTGACCAGAGGAAAATAATTTAAGATTTACTGAATTTGCCCTTTGATAATCAATTATGACTGATTTAAATTAAGAGGCTTACTATAACATATAAGTTGCAATGAACAAAGCAAAAAGGATAAAACTATTAAAGTAATCATAATTTGATTCAGTATACTTTTAGGATTGTTGATGGAATTTTGGGTGTATGTGTGTATGTTTGGGGCCCTATGCAAAAGCAAGGAAGAGGTCTATGTATAAATGGATATTTTCTTATCATTTCTTTTTTAGTTAACAGTTTCCTGGAGAGAGGACATAATTTTTTTTTTTTTTTTAAAGATTTTATTTACTCATTTGACGGAGAGAGACACAGGGAGAGAGGGAACACAAGCAGGGGGAGTGGGAGAGGGAGAAGCAGGCTTCCCGCGGAGCAGGGAGCCCGATGCGGGGCTCGATCCCAGGACCCTGGGATCATGACCTGAGCTGAAGGCAGACACTTAACGACTGAGCCACCCAGGCGCCCCAGGACATAAAATTTTTTAAAATGTTGTTCAGCTTACTATTATTAATATACAATTTCTGGTAAGCACCAGGGCAGTTATCAGCCTCTAAGATTAGTGTTACACTTATAGCAGTGGTTCTCCACTGGGGATGATTATGGGCTCCAAGGAACATTCTGCAATGTCTGGAGGTATTTCTCATTGTCATTACTGGGGTAGAGGATTGCTACTGGCATGAAGTGGCTTGTGGGCAGAGACATGCTGTTAAACGTCCTACAATGTACAGAGCAAATTCCATAACAAAGAATTATCCCACCCAAAATATCAATAGCACCACAGTGGAGAAATCCTTACTCAAAGTCTTGTTGACTTTGACTTGACATCTCAGTTTTCACATTCCTCTGTTCTATCATTAATAAATTCTGTAAAACCTTTTTGGAATCTATTTACATACTCAATCTAACATCTTGTGATAATGTATCCCATAAAATAATTACACACTATATAAAGCAGTCCTCATTTGTATATGATTTAGCATTCCATTTTGCAAACATGTTATGAATAAGGATTATATTTCACCTGGCATACTAAGAGTAATGCTCAGTTTGTTTGTTGTATTTGTTTTTTTTCTTCTTCTTCTTTAAGAAAGACCCCATTTTATCCTCATGCTTGTGAACACCACAGACCTCTGACATTAAATATCCCAAAGAACTAGGACGATATACTGGTATTGTGACAGAAATAGTTACACTGTATTTAGGGGCACCTGGGTGGCTCAGTCCCTTGAGTGTCCGACTGGTGTCTGATTCTTGGTTTCGGCTCAGGTCATGATCTCAGGGTCACAAGATTGAGTCCCACATCAGGCTCCAACTTCAGCGGGGGAGTATGCTTGAGTTTCTCTCTCTCCCTTTCCCTCTGCCCCTCCCCCCACTTGCACTCATGCACGTGTTCTCTCTCTCTCTCAAAAATAAATAAATTTGAAAAAAGAAAAAGAAAACAACAACAACAACAAAAAAAATAGTTACCCTGTATTTAGTTCACAAATGTCTTAATCTCTTTCCCACCCACATCTTAGTCTCACTGTCCAACAAGGGAAAAGCCCACCTAACCCTGACACTGAATCATCACGAAAACCATGTATCCATTTGCCACAACAACGGAGTGTTACAAATTAAGGAAATTATGATAATAGATCACAGTATCTTGTTTTGTGTAAGACAGACTGTAGACTTACACCTTTTTGACATGCTCAGTTTAAGCAAGCCTTGTTTTTCATCCAAACCAGTTATCTTGCCTGAAAATGAAGAATTCTTATTCCTGCTGGTAATATCCACAGAAAATAACACTGCCAGTAAGCCTTCCAGAGACTAAATCCCAATGCATTTAAGGACCCTAAGTCCTTAGCATTTTCTAGATAGACATGAAGAATGACAGATTCTGAAAGACAAAAGACTTTAGCTGTGTTTCATAAATCTGAGGTCTGCAAAACTCAGGTTTGCTACAGGTCTGTACTTGTTTTCCACAAAAATAATTATTACCGGACTGAGAATTCTGTTGAAAATTTTAAGATATGAATAGTATTTGAGGTTCTAACAAGATCAAGTTTTCTTTTTAGGACTCCTTGAAAATGTATGTAGACAGAGGTGACAGACAGTACCAGGAGAAACAGAAGAATAAGTATTTGAGGTTAAGTAATATAGGCTCCTCAAAGATGTTGGAGAAGACAGAGTCAGGATGACAGGGTGAGGTAATACTCATGGCAAGAATGAACACTGTTTTCCTCAATGATTACTTGAAAAAAGAAAAATATATTTTTCAGAGAGAGGGGAGGGAAGCTACATTTGATGGTCTTTACCATTTGTCATATATAATCTAAGGTATTCTGCTGAGCAGTAGGGATAGACATGAGGTTGGGAAATTTATATCTAGAAAAACAACCATGGGAAATGTGACAGAGAATTTAAAATAAATTGATGATTTACTCAAGAGTGGTGAGCAGCCAGGAGATAGTAATTTCTTTATAATGGAAATAAAAGAAAGCTGATTCAGATCACACCCAAGTAAGGAATCAAGGGTGTAAGTATGTTTAATGAGAGTTTATCCAGTCACAAAGGGAAAGAAAGAGAATTCTCTCAAAGATGATATATATATACAGACTGGGAAGAGTAAGGGAACTGTGCTCCATAATGATGACATGAAAACACTCAGTAGGAAAAAGAAAATAGAAAATACGATAGTTGTTGAAGAAAATGGGCATATGGTAAAAGTGGGTATTTAAAGCTTGATTTTTTTTACCTTTTTGCCTCTGCCCATAAATGCATTTACTCAACAAATATATTGTGGCACCATTTTGGGTGATGTGCACTCAAAGGCAAATTTGCAAGAACCAAAACAAAATACCCCCCCCAAATAACAACAACAAAATAATGATACTTCAGCATAGTTTGTTGCTCATTATCCATTGAATAAAAACATATTTGTAATTTACATTTAGCTATGTATCATGTAAATTTTTAATTGACACTAAATGTTATATTTGAGTATAATAAATTCACCTGAATTTTAAAAAAATATTTTACATAATCAATATTCTATATATTAAAAATGTTAACTCTAAAATAAAACTCATAACTATTTCTTCTGTTACAAAGTTATCACTAGGTATTTTATTTTTTATTCCCTAACAGACAGCTCGAATTTTTTTTTCCATCTACAAATCCACTTTCACTTAGTGCTATGAAACTAAACAAATACTCAACTAAAAAAATAAATCATAAGGGTGCCTGGATGGCTCAGTCAGTTAAGCGTTGGACTCTTGATTTTGGCTCAAGTAATGATCTCAGGGTCCAGAGATCAAGCCCCATGTATGGCTCTGGGCTCAGCACAGAGTGTGTTCTCTCTCCCTTTCCCTCTGCCCATCCCCTGCTTACAGTCTCTCTCTCTCTCCCTCTCAATAAAATCTTAAAAAAAAAAAAAAAAATCATAGTATAATACAATTAATCTAGCTTCACAGAGTACATAAATATATCCCCTCTTCAAGAACAGAATATTAAAAGCTCATGTAGTCTGAACTTTCTGCCCATAAGTAATCTGCAAGACATAGGATTGTTTCCAATAACCAACTACTTGTTTTTCCTCTCTTAAATATTTTCAAAAAATCATTTAAGACTTGATCGTAAAGAGGCAAGCTTTTGAAACAATAAAAATTTATGTCCTCAGATTTTTTTTAATAAAAGAAGAACTCCATCCTGACACAATAGATTAATTTATTAGCTATCATGCTGGAGTTCATCCTCCATAACAGCCTAAGTTATAATCAGTAAGAAGTGTCTGATCAGACATCTCATCCCACTTTGAAATGCCATTGACAAGCAGAGGTATGAAGGATAGAAAAGACAGACATTGGCTTCTGCTCAGGGTGAAGCCACAATATTCTCAATGTGCACATACAAAGACCGTGTAGCATAAATATTTTAAAAGTTAGATCCTTGAACTTTGGTTATCACATTGATAATGAAGTTAATTGTAATTTTCCTCAGGATTATGTTAAGGATTGAATGAAATACTGAAAATTTTCTATAAACTCTGAGAACCTATTAATATTTAATCACATCTGCAAAACATCCATTCTTCCCCAATATCCCCTCCTCATTCTATTTATTACTTTTATGTTGTGCTTTGAAGTTTTTCCACCAAATGGAGAGGGTACTTCCTTGCTTCTAGAGTTTGGGCTCATCATAAGGTGTACTTTAGCCAATAGGATGTTGTCAAATGTAATGCAATAGAGGCTTGAAATGTACTTGTGTCATTGAGCTTATTTCTCTTCTTCCATCATATAATAAGAACATACCCCTGACTGACTAATGATTTAAAAAAAAAAAAGACACATGAAGCAGATCTGAGCCCAGCCTGGCACTTGGAGCCAAGCCCAACCTAGATGAACCATCCCTCAGCAAAAATGCAGATGCATGAAAGTAAAGATTATTGTTTTAAGCTAATGAGCTTAATAGTTCTTTGTTACATGACATTATTACTACAAAATCCAGATTATTTTTATATTTTTATTTTGTTAATGAACAGTGAAAATATAGAAGTCTCTTGTAGAGAGTAAGAGAAGACTCATAAATTAGAGGACCTATAAACAACTAAAATGTGGCTCACTAAATCTTGACTAGAACCCCTGCAGTGTCAGTGCCATATTTTGTCATGTTGAGACATCTTAATAGTTTTTGATCCATAGTCATTAAATCACTATGAAATTTTCAAAAATGTCATTATGCTAAGAATGACACTGAGTGACCAGACTCTCAAAACTAGTCTCACTCTAATTCTCAGAAGGGCATGTTGTTATGTCATAAAAAACAGTGATGTGTTAATATTCAATTTTTCAAACAGAAAAAAAAATTCCATACATTTGAGGCATCTACAAAGCACATATATCTAGTCTGAGGGCTTGGTCATGATAGTGGTAGTAATAAAGGCATGTTTGTGGCCAACAGATTTATGAGATTTATTTATATAAGAAAAGAGGTGAGGTGTTGTGTAGGTTACTTTATTCCTAAAGTATCAAAATTGCAAAATTGATAATGAAGTGATGTGTGATTCTGTTTCTTTCTTTCTCTTTCCTTCCTTCCTTCGTTCCTTCCTTCCTTCGTTCCTTCCTTCCTTCCTTCGTTCCTTCTTTCCTTCCTTCCTTCCTTTCCTTCCTTCCTTCCTTCCTTCCTTCCTTCCTTCCTTCCTTCCTTCCTTTCCTTCCTTCCTTCCTTCCTTCCTTCCTTCCTTCCTTCTTTCTTTCTTTTCTTTCTTTCTTTCTTTCTTTCTTTCTTTCTTTCTTTCTTTCTTTTTCTTTCTTTCTTTCTTTCTTTCCTTCTTTCTTTCTTTCTTTCTTTCTTTCTTTCTTTCTTTCTTTCTTTTTCTTTCTTTCTTTCTTTCTCTTTTCTTCCTTCCTTCTTTCCTTCCTTCTTTCCTTCCTTCCTTCCTTCCTTCCTTCCTTTCTTTCTTTCTTTTTGTTCTAAGATGTTTCTAAAAATAAAAAACCAAAGGTGATCAGAAGCACAAAAGCTAACAGAGGATGATGAGTGATTAACTGCAACCAGATACTTCTACCACTCCTAGGCTGAAAACCAAATAGAAGAATGTTGTGGGCTGAATTGAGTCCCCACCACCACCAAATTCACATGTTGAAGCTTTAACCTCCCCTATCTCTGGATGTGACTGTTTAGGAGATGGGGTCTTTAAAATGTGATTAAGTTAAAGCAAGGCCATTAAGATGTCCTCTAATTCAATCTGATTGGTGTCCTAAAAAGAAGAGAAAATTTGCTCACACGAAGAGACATTAGAGATTCACACAAACACAGAGGAAAGATCACATGAGGACACAGGAAGAAAGGGACCATCTTGTAAGTCAAGGAGAGAGGCCTCAGGAGAAACCAAACCTGCCAATACCTTATGCTGGACTGTGAGAAAATACATTTCTGTTGTTTAAGCCACCCAGTCTGTGGTATTTTGTTATGGCAACCAGACCAAACTCATGCAAAGAGGGCAGCTCTTGGTGGGCCAATCAGGCAAGCAGTGGAGCCATGAGAAAATATAGCTGCTGAGAGATAGAGTACAATGTAGAGGAGATAATGTCTCTCTTCCTCTCACCCTTCACTCTAATCATCTTTGCTGATCAGAAGGAGAAAAGAATGCATTTGCCAATTCAATGCCTCTGTACCAAGTTTCAGGGATCTTGTTAGTTCAGCTAAAATTGGAATCTCCACCCAATTAAGTTTACAATAATGACAATGTTCCTTAAGATTAATCAGCCTTAAATTCTGGTGCAAAATGTATACTCCTTTTCATTGTTTTGTAGGCAGATTGAACTTTAGGGTTGATCTTTTCTATCTAAGGTAATTCCAAAGTCTCAAATTGAAAATAATAACATAGCTGTTACATTGTCAATATGTATTTTTATTTTGGGGCAGTGATCACAGAATTCGCTAAACTTTTTGTAATGAAAATAAATGTAAATGTTCCATGGGCATACAAAAATGGATATCCTCTATTTTTTTCTATTCAAAAAATAAATATGAAAATTGCTATTTAGTAATTAAATTAATAACTTGGTTGTATTTTAAATATATAATTAGTTACTTTGGGCTATTAAAGGTGTCTAATTATTAAAATAATGTGTACTAATATTTTTTTCAAAGCTTTATTTCCCTTTTTACATATAATTTTAACAGTATTGATTTTATATATTTTGATATTTTGAACTGTATGTGAATTTATGAATGTCATATCTAATTCATAAATTGAGCTTCTTATCAATACATGGTGCCCATTTTTAACCTACTTAACAATCTTATTATTAATTCACACTTGTCTGATGTTAATACTGCCACTTAATATTTACTTTTATGTGGTTATCTTTTGTGCATTTGCAAATTTTTTTAACTCTTGTTTTGCACTCGGTTTAAAAGTCATTTTAAGCAGGGCATAGTTGTTTATTTTCTCTAACCCAGTAGGATAATCTCTGATATTTAATAACCCATTTACTTTTAATATAACTATATATTATACATTTTCATATTTATAAATATATTTATTTATTATATATATTTACTTAAATAAAAGTTTTACATATATATACACAAACATATGAACACACTTGATTTATTTTTTAATCATTCTTTAATTCTCTTACTTGATGAAATTTTTCTCCCACCATTCTTTATTTTGGCTAGTTTGATCTGTATTGCTGCTAATTGTCCTCTTTTCCCTAGTTAATCCAGTGGTTCTACTGTACAAATCTATCCTCCTACTGCTGTGCTCCTCTCCAGATCAGAAGAAACCATTAGACTAATGTGACTTCTAAATTTCCACCTGCCCTGCAGTGACCTTTAAAAGATTCTCACCATCCTTCCATCTGGCTCTGATGTTTAGCCAAGTTCCTATTATTCTACTATTCTTTGTCATATATCTATTATATTAAAAAATCCTCTTCAACATAAACATTACCAGGTGAGACACTCCATTAATACTGTTTTAGACTTAAACACACATATATAAGGTAGATAGGAGAGAGAGAGAATGGAAGAGACAGAGGGAAGGGGAAGAAGAGAGCAAGCGAGAGAATGAGAGAGTGAGTGAGCAGAAATGTTGATTACTTACGACAATCCTTCTTCATCTTTCCCTCTCTCCAATTCTAGGTTGGGTTAATGCATTGTTTTATGTCTTTTTGCCAAATATTTCCTACATAAGTGATATAATTTCTGGATCCTTGAGTTTTGCAAATATCTTTCTATCACTCTGACTGATGAATGGTATATTTCTTAGGCACATATAAGGTGAAACATTGAGTTTCAAGCTTATTGTTTTTTTCATTATGTAGATTCTATTCACAGTCTTCCAGCTTACAGTTTCACGGATAAGAAACCTAATACCAGTCTTATTATTTCTACTTTTATAAATCATTTAATTTTCTGTAATTGGAAGTTCATAAGATTTTCTGTTTATCCATGGAATTAAAAAAAATTTACCAATGTATACTTATGGGTTGTGTGTGTGTGTGTGTTCTTTTGTTCTTGCTTTGAACTTGGAAAAAAACCTTAAAACTGCAGAATTTCACATCAAGAGATTTTTTTAAATGTATAACTTTTTAATGTTTGTCTCTCGTTAATTTGATCCTTTTAAAAGATCCTTTGTAACTATTTTAAATTTTTTCTATATTAATAGCCATTATCTATATTCTAATTATTTTCTCTCCTTCTTTATGATTTTTGCTTTCCTGGAATTTTACTCTAAGTTTTATGATATTTCTTCCATTAATCTTCCATCTAAGAATTTATCTATCCAATGGTGAAAATTCTTCCAATTTATCTCCTGACTACTTGCAGTTCAGGAAAAAAAAACCCAAAAGTTCCACAAACTAATTTGTGCTACAGAAACATCTCTCCAACAATACTGAACCTTACATGAGCCCTGTAGTCTTGGAAAATAGTGAAGGTGAAGAAATCTTCCATCCTTTGTGTTCTAGGAAAGAGCTTAGGGCAAAGAACAACCCATCCCCACATGACTTAAAGAAAACTCATGGATGCCCCGGTATATACTTATAACAGGACCAGACATAAGATATTTTCAGATTTCCATTCTGGTCTCTAAATGATGGGCTGATCAATTGGAACGAAATACTTGTTAACCAAACTTTGGTTAGCATTTTCTCCTTCCCTGAATTTCCTAAACTTTTGCCCATCTTCAGCCTGAACAAGCATACCAGCTCTTCTCAGCCTCTCCTGAGAATAGGCTGGCCTTAATATAAAACATTCTCTGATCTACCGTCCAATCATGCCACCTCCATTCATCTCACTTGCTCACACCTGGTTGTTTCTAACCTTGTTTACTTCTCTCTATGAAAGAAAAATCATTTTTGCTTCACCCTTGGGACACTTGCAGTTCTTATGATCATAGTGCTCTGCCTATCACAACAGTGCCTCTCCCTTGCCCCCATTGCAACAGCATCCTTCCTTTTTTTTTTTAGCAACATCCTTTCAAATGAGTCTATCCTTACTAAGTTTGGCATTGATTTTTATTTTACAGCCTAAAATCAATCTCTCTTTCTTTGCATCTCTCTTTTCCTCTCATTATTGTTCAAATTTCCACTTCTTTCTTCCAATAATTCCACTTTACTATGAATTGTCTGTTTGATGTGTTCAGTTTGTTTTTCTTTTCCATCTGGCTGCTAGAGCACATTAAGAACATTGACAAGGTTTTTGACTACTCCTTGGAGCTTGGCTCCAGGTACTGACTTAAGTGGGTCTCAAGAGGGATGGGAATAAGATCTTCCTCTCTTGTGGGCTAGAGCTCTACCAGCTTAGAAGCTGTCAGTCCCTTTGTCCAGGGACTAAGAGAAAGCTTTTCTCCTCCTAGAGCTGACTACAAATTTTACAGCTTTCCTAGCTTTAAGGTTACAGGCTTCAGTCTCTCTGATTTACTAATTTGCAACCTCTTCGGAATCAAAGAGATTGCCACCTTTCCTCGCCACACTTCATAGATCTACTCAAGTCAGTGATTCTCCAGAACCTCTGTTTGCAAATATATGCCCTGAAACATTCAACCTGTGGTCTCTCAGTTATCATTTGATCTAAGGAACAAATATCTTTTAACCATTTTCTTTAGACTACACTATACCTTTTATCCTAATTCTCAGCTCCAAAAAGCTATTTGATGGTAGAGACATTAGTAGCTGGCATGTTTAAAGTAGTTGGGAAGCGCAGTTAGTAGCAAAGCTTTGTACTGCCATTTTCTGGGATTTCACAGTTACCTCCTTTAGTGTTAATGGATTCCCTAATTTTCTATCAATACTATGTGATTTCAGGGTTCCTTAAGATACAGAAGTATTTCCAATGAGTTTAAGAAAAAGAGTTTGCGTGTGATCCCAGAATGATCATTAAAGGCAAAAGAGTAAGAACTCTGCTGGAAGGAGGAGGAGATTCAACAGTATTTGTAATGCTGGGCAATTATCAGGCTGAGGAACTTACGCCATGCTATAGCCAGAGTTAAAATCAAACAACCCTTCACTTATAGAAGCAACTGACAAAGTGATATCACAACCTTAAGTAAGCAAATTACCTTTGCCCAGGCATGTAACATTAAAAGTGCTATTGCTAATGTTTATGGAGAATGCCCAAAGAAATACAGCTTATTACCTCACTTCCACTGAGAATTTCTGAAAGAATTTGCTTGTGTGTACTTACACATCAAGTGTATAGGTATCAGATCAACATTTATTTTAATACTATCTTCATCCATATTGATGACCAGAAATTGTAAACCATTTGAAACCACTGAAGCCAGGAGTTAAGGACAAAACACACTGTAGAGAAAAACAAACAATAAAGAAACTGAACCCAAAGTTATCACAATAAAAATGTTTCTGTGCCACAGAAATAAATAAAAAAAGGAAATAATATGTATAATTATGTAATAATTTTGAAATAAAAATAGTTTTACAAAAATATAAAAATATAAAAAAAAATTCAATAAATATATATAGTCCATTCACAAATTATTATAGGAGAAAAAGATGTTGTTAGTAATAATAATGCAAATTAAAACAATAGTGTACAATTTTCTCTTCAAATTGATGTCAATCAATACAAAAAGATAGTAATAAATGTTTAAAGCTAAATAGACATTTAAAAAGTGTTGTTGGGAAAACAGTTTGATTAAAGCTTATTTGACTTAACAAAAGCCATAAAAACTGTCAGAGCATTTGACAAAGTAAATCTACTTTAAGTAATTCCTATTAAAAATATAGCACAATAGTTTATAGAGATAGTTATTTAGAGAATAATTATTAAAATACTTAAGAGTTGAAAAATAAATGTGACAATCATTGGGGAAGTTCAAAATCTTTCTATTCTTGTTTACTGAATACATGATAAGTATTATGGGTTGAATAATGTTCTTTCAAAAAGAGATATGTTTAAGTCTTAATCCTTCAGTACCTCAGAATGTGACCTTATTTCAAAATAGAGTATTTGCATATTTAAGCAAATTAAAATTCTCTTTCTCTTTCTCTACTTTCTCTCTCCCTCCCTCTCTCTCTCTCTCTCTCTCTCTCTATATATATATATATATATATATATTAGTTAATTAGCTGCTTTGTTAGTGGGTGCTCTAAGGCATATATATATATTTAAAGTATGGATTTAATAACACCACCAACTAAAGATATCATTGTGCATCATCCACAGATCTTGTACTTTGAGTTCCATGCTGTGACTGGACAGGATTTTTGAACTGTCTTCCTTTGGGACAAGGAGGTAACTGCATGTTTAAGGGGGAAGGAGAGTAAACTGAGTGAGGATGAGAGGTCTGCAGATGTTACTTTTCAGGGCTGTTCATGAATATTCCATTTGTCAGCTTCCTACAGAAACAAGTTAGTTTTATAATTCTACCTTTTAGTTGAATTTGGCCAAATACAGTTAGTCTTGGTCAAATATAATTGGGAAATTCCATATGGTTGGCCAATTAAATGGTGGTAAAAATAACATATGTGTGTCTTCTCAGTGAAAACTTGAAGAGACAGTAAATGGTTTCTCCTGTTCCTCTCCCCTATGGCATTGCCACATGCAGCATTAGAGACATACCAACTCCTCCCTCAACCTGGATGCAAGATTCTGGATGGTGTGGACCAGTGGCCTGGGTGACCCCTTGGACATGCCACAAAAGTGAGCAATAAATTTTTATTTTTGTAAGCCATGAAAATTTTGCAGCTGCTTTACTGAAGAAAACCTAGCACACACTGATTGATAAAACAATTGCTATTGTCCAAAAATTAGTATTACCAAAATAAGATAATTAAAATCTAATTAAATTCATGCTTCAGAAAAACAATTGACAATAAAGAAAATATAAAATATAGTGTTAAATAATAAAGTACAAACTGTAAAATATGATTTTGTGAAAAACTGTATATATTATACCTATGCATGTTTATATTAATGTAGGCATGTGTATATACTGAGATAAACATATGGATGGCTATACATGAAAATATAAATAATAATTATGCATGTGACATAATATTAGTTCTTTTTTTAACCTCTTATCTAAAGAATCTTAAAAAGTGAAAGTCATAAAAATAAAACATATATAAATATTTTTCCTATAAACTAACAATGCACTCAATTTTTACATGCGAATTAAAATTCTTTTCTTAAGTTTTTAAATATTTGGCTTAACTCAATACATAGGAAAATTACAGTCTACTTTTATGGATACTTTTCAAAATGAGTTAAAGATGCTATTGATTTTGTTATTAGACTAAAATTGCTTTGATAAAGAAATATATCTCTAAAGACTTTGAAAGTATTATAAATGGACCAATACAATTTTTAATAGCTAAAATATAGTTCTCAAAAAAACCTCTTAGCTTCTACTAGGAATTTATTTTCTCTGTATGATTTTACTGAAGAAAATGTTAAACTTTTGTGGCAATCCTATACCTTTACCAAATGTATCTTGATTGGGATAAAACTATAGTATCATAGAGTTCAAATAAATGAATTCTTTATATCATATTTTAGGACCTGTGTGGATAGAAAGTGAAGAGAAAATGAGGCAATCAATAACTCTGTAAAAGATATTAGAAAGGAAAGCTAAATGTCCTGAAATAGAATAATATATTCACTATGTGTGAATGAACAAGCATATGTGGCTTTGAGAACAGGTGCTGTGAGCATATGAAAGAGAAGACAAGTTTAAGAAAATGTATGTAAAGAACAAGAATAATGCTGGATTAATGTATGTATCTGTATAAAGACTGCTTTTGATCTTAAAACAAAATTATAGAGAGGCTTGATATGGAAACAAAGAACCTTACAGGGCAAAGACTATCAAAGATGTTTCTTAGTTCTTGTCAAGATAGTAAACTAGCAGGCTGCTGGTCCCCTGATCCAGCACAAAATTAAAAAAAAAAAAAAAAAAAAGAGTGGGGACTATGAATAACAGGAGCTAACAAAGCTATTACGAAAAATTCTTGAAGAAACTGAAGGTTGACTTGAAGTGAAATATATGTTGAGTAGTGGCTGCAACTTAAAGCCAGCGACAGATGGATGTAGCACTGAAAAGGTAGATCTAAGGAACTGTTTAAATGTCTGCCCTTGACTTTTCTTCACATTGTCTTTGGAAATTCTGACTGTCCCTTAGCCAATAGTTGAAGTAAAATCACAGCATAAAGGTCCTGCTGGAGTCTTCGGCACAAACCATCTGGTTCTTTTCCTTTCCCACTTCCTTCCTTGTCTGATCCCCTGAGGCTGGTGTATTCCAACCTAAGGACATTAATCAACTTTTATCACCTTCTACAAAAGACTTTAAAGTGAAAGGCTGAAGAGTGAGAGCAAAGTGCTCTTCAATGCTTCCCTCTCTAAACACAGAATGGCAGATATAAAGGTGGCAGCATCAGGATTTAGGAGTCCCACTTGAAAGAAATATAAATAAAGAGAAGAAAGTGTTGACGAAATAATGAGAATAAATTTCTCAGATCCAGAGAAAGATTAAAATGCACAAACTGAAAGGATTCATAGAATGACAAGTAGGTGAGATCAAGAAAATTCCACATGTAGACACATTAGAGTGATATATATCAACACCAAGCAAAAAAAATTCTCTAAGTTTTTGAAAAGAAAACAAATCAACATTAAAAAACCTCATTCTTATTAGATGAATATAAGACATTTAGAAAACAATGCTGGATGGTAAAATATATTTAAAGAAAAAAATATAATATATTTAAATAAGTTTTATTTGTAATACTTTTTTTTTTTTTTTAAGATTTTATTTATTTGACAGAGAGGGCGAGAGAGCACAAGCAAGGGGAACGTTAGAGGGTGAGGGAGAAGCAGGCTCCCTGCCAAGCAGGGAGCCCTATGCGGGGCTCAATCTCGGACGCTGTGATCTTGACCTGAGCCAAAGGCAGACGCTTAACCATCTGAGCCACCCAGGTGCCCCAATACATATTTTATATAAAAACACAAATGTGCATATTTATATATAAATCTTCTAATAAAATTTAAAATTACGTTGTATATTTTAAAATATTAATGTATTTAAAATAAAAGTATTACAATGGAGTAATTTTTTTTTAAGATTTTATTTATTTATTTATTTTAGAGAAAGAGAGAGCACAAGCAGGGGGAGGAGCAGAGGAAGAGGGAGAAAGAGAATCTCAAGCAGACTCCCGGCTGATCATGGAACTGACATTGGGGCTCGATCTCCATCTCAGGACCCTGAGATCATGAACTGAGCCTAAACCAAGAGTCGGGAGCTCAGCCAACTGAGCCACCCAGGCATCCCTCAGTGAGCATGTTTTGAGAAGCTTGATACACTTGCTCCAAAATTTATATAGAGGGACAGAGATCCATGAGTACGTGAGCTTAACTGCTAACCAGAAAAATAAATCAAGAAAGAGGGATTGCTCAACCATGGCTTTAGAATTAAACATGAATAAATTATGAATATAATTACATCAAAATAAGGATTCATTACAATGAAAGACATCACGGAAGAAGCTAATGCTATATTGGAAGAATACATTTGTAATGTCCAAAAGAGACAAGAAAATGACACCTAGAATATGCAAGATATTTTTATAAACGAACAGGAAAATATTTTTTTTAATGTGAAGAAAAATTTGTAAAAAAGGAAATGCTTAAGACTAGCATGTATATGAAGAGAAGCTCAAACTTGTGAGAAATAGTGAAATAAAAGATGAAACAATAATATGATGACACTAGTTGTCAATATTTTGGTTCTCTTAATATTAGGTCATAAGGCAAGGCCTTGTTGCAGGTAGTTGTAGGAAGTAATCACAGTAAGTACAAATGAGGAAGTAAGGAGAGTAAGCCATGAATAGGAGAAAATCCAATTAACTATGCCTTAATGAATTGGTAACTGCTATGAGCAAATGGGTCCAATCCTGTCAACAATTCCTTTTTTTTTTTTTTAAGATTTATTAATTTATTTTAGAGAGAGAAAATTTGAGCATGGAGGGGAGGGGCAAAGGGAGAAGGAGAGAGAGTCTTAAGCAGGCTTCACACCCAGCACGGAGCCGAACACAGGACTCGATCTCAAGCCCCATGAGCTCATGACCTGAGCCGAAACCAAGAGTCAGAAGCTTAACCAACTGTGTCACCCAGGCGCCCCCAATCCTGCCAACAATTCTGAGAAAGGGCACAGCATGTACCTAAGAATTATTCCACTAAAGAATTGAGAAGTGCAGAATTAATCCACTAACTTCTACCTTCTCATTAGTTGCAGACTGCCCTGTAGACGTCAGATTCCTGGCACATGCGGACTTCACTGAGTGTGGGTGGAGCAGATACCAGTGGCTAAAGTCAGAGGAACAGAGAAAGCTGGCACTGGAACTGGGAAGCTATCAGTATGAATGACTGCTGGTAAGCATATGGGGCAGGGAATTTACAGTATCTGCTATAGTCCTATCTCTTGCTCGGCTCAAATCCACTCATGACCCACAATGAGCTTACACCATCACTCTTCAGATTTGGGTGTAAGATTCTTTATTGCATTTCTACACTCTCGTAAAAATGTTTGTCCCAGACTATCTTTTCAAGGAGATTTGAAGAGTCAAGAGCCTTGAACGACAGAGGTAATGTCTCCTAGAGAAAAAGGTTGGGTAGCAAAACTTAGCATTTCTTTTTAAATGATTGAGGTTTTCTATGTTTGGAGTTCCTCAGCTTTACCACAGCTCTACTGTGTGTGTAGCATCCAAATTGTCTGCTATTCTATAATGCCCCCATGGGATTGGGGAGAAGGGGGACCAACACAAATATCAAGTTTATGATGCTTGCTGTGCTGTCAGTAATAATGTCCTTTGTCTCTAACACAGGAGGAGCCTTCTATCTTCTTTCAGCATCTATAAAACTGGTAGGCTCACTTGTTAGTTTGCCAGTAGGGCAGAATCTCAGAACTTTTACCACAATTTTGAAAAAAAAATGCCTTAAAATGTCAGGGTTAATAAAAACATATACACACCCCTAGGCCTGAGGACAAAATTGGTTTTCAGCCTCTTCTTCCTCTATCACCTATTTGAGACTCATGTCAAACTTAGTCTAGGTTATTTGCCCAGACCTTTATTCCTGAGAGATCTAAGCCCCTGTTTGGCTTTCTTTTCTTAGGCAGTGTTTCATATATCAACCGCTTACGATAATAATGATGTATTAATGACCAAGAGGTGCCCCATACTTGGTTTACTAGTTTTGCTGGTTTACTGGTCTATTGGTATGAGAAGTCAAAATGACAAAGTGGTCAGTGGTAAGTAGGTTCAGAAGAACCCTGTGTCTCTGGTAAAAGTGACTCCCCCCCACACACACCCTGCATCCAATCCAAGAAACGGGTCCTAAATCCCTGGGAACTTAGTTTCAAAGATAAAAAAGCACAAATTATTCCTCAAGTAGATCAATGCTAAAGAGACCCATTCTAATTTCACACTCTCCTTTCTGGTGCTATATATTTTAGTAAATATAAACAATGATACATCGTGCCACTTGGATAAACATTCTGAAGGACTTTTCCCAACTTCACAATGCCATCCCTAAGCTGGATGCTCTAGCAAAACTTTAGGGGCACTTCCAATGTTTTCTCAGGCTGGCAGATTGTGGGTGACATGGTATGTAATATCACTAGAGAATCCCATGGTAATAAACACAATGTCAAACTTCCTTTACCTTAAAAATGATTATTTTGATAGGAGATGATATTAGACGGAATGCCATGCTGATACATCAGCATGTTTGAAAGCTCTCTGGTAACGGCTTTCGTACCAAATCTGAACATTCTCTGCTCATTCCTATAGATCCATTCACAAGTCTCTTCCCCACATCTGTTTTTCTCTAATATTTCAAACTTGCTCCTTCTAGGTCACTGCCCAACTAATCAATGTATTTTCTACTCTCCAAAGTTAATGTATATCTTTATCTCAGACTACTTCTCCATCTGTGCCGAATTGATGATCCCATATACTGTTTGAAATTCTGTCCAGTAGGATATTTCCCTTCAACATCATCCTTTAATGCTACTCCTAATGTGACAGCAGTCTGTTTTTAACTCACATGTATATTTCACTGACTCATCCTTGAACTACTCCTAAGTATTTTCTTCCTCCATCAGCTGATTGTGTGAAACCAGTCATAGTTGAGGGACAGGTATTGGTACAACAATTGTAGTTGATTTTGGGTTCTGTTCATATAACTTATTTGTGCCCTCTAGATCTACTTAATGACTATGACTCAACCATAATTGAGTAATTTTCATCATGCAATGGATTGCTACTGTGCTGAACTAAATTTATTAAGTGGTATATCTGATAACCCAGCTTATGAAAGGCAGAATCAATTCCATAGTCTCTTGATGCAATATTTTCAGGTACTAAGTCTGTTCTAGGGTTTAGATACAGGCTACTTTAAAGATCAATAGTAATTACTATTTACTATTTATTAGTAATTTTCTACTGGAAAAGGCATGACCTTGTTCTAGTACCCTAGAACTGGAACCCACCTTTTGGAGTTGGCCTACGCTCCTTATATGGATACTTAAACCTCATATAGATTCATCTCTTGTTCTGGGACCTGGAACAGGTAGCCCTTTGGTCCCTCCCTCCATTATTTCTGTGGGTCTCAGAACAAGAGTGGAACATTCAAGAAGTCTTTTCTATCAGTAACTAAAAAGAACACATTTATCAGATCAATAGCTGCACTGTGCTGAACTAAATTTATTAAGCAAATGCTAGAGGCTGCATGGATTTATTCTACTAAAGGTACCGTGTCCGACACAATAGCTGCACTTGGGCCCGTTACTTGATCACATTTAGATAGCACAACCATTTTTCATCATGATTCACTTTTCCCCCCCAGTTGAATAGAGATATAATGGAAACCACTACTCTTGCATCCTTTAAGTTTTTTAGGATTTATCTAATCTCTATGATAAATTCTATTACTCCCCAGGTCAGGAGCCAAGGAAAGACTTCAGCAAGGTGCCAAGTATATCCATATATTTTATACATTCAAGGAACTAAGGAAATGACCATGAGGAAATCTGCCAGCCTACCGGATGCATTATGAAACAGACATAGGCCAGGGTTGCATTTATCACCTGGGCTAAATGTTCATTTGCTCTAATAAGGGATCATTAGTACATATAGCTCAGATGCTTATTCAAATTTGTTGGGAGGTCTGGAATTTTATTTTACCTGCTGTATAACTACTCTGGTAAATGCACTTAGGACCCTTTTGAGAAAGACTGGGAGAATATTCACTTTATTTACTCATGGTGTCTGCAGAATCCTTACTCAGCAGACCAAAACTCCAATAGATGATAGGCTCTGGGTCTAAGAAATGGGACAAATACAGTAACTTAGTGAGAAACAATTATTTTCCACTGAAGTGTCAGACATTAGCTTTTGCTCACCATCTCTTGATGTTTTTGGAGTAAGTCAAGTTATACTCTTCTTGGATGCCAACTTTCTAATCCAAAACACATACAGCCATTACCAGAGATTCCTGCAGTTCAAATCTCACTAGTTACTATTATTGTCTTGCTGCCCGTTTTGATAATCATATCCACTTTGCCTCCAATAGTTAAAGCCACTGTCCTCTGTTATGCTGAAATAATCTACACTGTCACTTCGGAGGCCAGTTTTTGGTAACCTCTCATACTTACAACAAAGAGTTTCTCAAGGATGCTGCCCACCCTACCCCGTCCACTGGTGCATTCCTTATATCTTTAATAAAGGGAATGTTACTTACAGCATATGAGGGAACTTATTTACAGATAGACTCCCCATTTTCACATAATAAATTCATCCTAACATGCCCATCTTTCTGAATCTTCTGACTCCTTTTTTCAATTTTCTGTCAAGACAGTGATGATTGTATATATATTTCTAAACTTCAAGGGAGATTGAATATTTGAAAAATGACTCAGTTATCTACTCCTTCTGGTATTCATTTCTTTGCAATATGATTTTGCAGCTCAGGAGGTAGAGTCTATTTCCTCACTCTCTGAATCTCAACTGGGTCTTTGACTTACTTTGACTAATAGAATAAAGTGGAAGGATCACTGTGCCTGACTCTAACCTAGAGCCTTACACACTTCCAGCCTTTCTATTGAATCTCTGCCTCACCATTCAGGTAAGTATGAGTTAAGCTCCTAGAGGATGAGAGACTATCTGAACCAGCTAAGGTGATCCCAGACAAGCCACATTCAGACCATCTGTCTGTTAATAGCATATGCTTGAGATAATCCACTTGACACAATTGAGCCAGATCTAGAACAACAACAAAACATCCAGCCAACCCACTGGCTTGTGAATAAATAGTTACTCTTTTAAGCCATTGGATTGTGTGGTTATTTGTTACAGGGCATTATTATGACAACAGAAAACTGATATAAAACTACTTAAGCAGTGTATTAGAACTGGCTGCAGGATTTTCATCAAATCTAATAGTATTTTCATCTGATACATCAGATATCACTCCCACATCAATAAACTCTCTTGCTAATCAGCTTCAGATTCTGTCTCCTCATCCTCTGTGCAGTGTACTCAAAGCCCACTTCTGTATGTGTTCTCTAGGCTTCTGCTCTTTTTTCTCCAACTTTACTGAGGAATAATTGACAAATATAATTGTATATATTTAATGTGTACAATGTGATGATTTGATATACATATACATTGTACAATAATTACCAAGATCAAGATAATTAACACATCCATCACCTCATACAGTTAACACATTTTTTTTGAGAACACTTAAGATCCACTTTCAGCCACTTTCAAGTATACAATACTGTATTATTAACTATAGTCACCATGTTATATTTCAGATCCTTAGATTTTATTCTTCTGCTGTTACATGTTGGTGGGTTTCTGCAGTTCTTAAATGAATGATCCTTTGTTCACATACTTCCTACGTAATACATGCTAAGATTTCAGCTTAGTTATTGATTTAGGAGGCAAAAGATCATGAGAAAAGTACCATTAATGTGCCATTTATCTTAAGTAAGGCCATCCTCAATCTTCAGATAATATAATTTTTCCTTCTATAGTAAGAGATAGGGCATCATTTCCCCAGTTCAGAGGGCTCAGAGAAATCAGGAGTTCAAAGTTACCAGAATCTATCCAATGCCTTTTCCTTGTTTTTGGCATCCCAATCCCTCTCTATCAAGGGCTTATGTTTTGCAGTGAAGATGCCTTTTGGTGGTTCTGCAGCTCTTAAAATCAAAGCATGGATTTGATTTTTCAGCACAATCTGACTTTTGGCTACCAAAGATATGGGTCTCTCTGTATTTGCCTTGAAGGGTTTCTGGCTTGCACAGTGTACCTCAAACTAATACTCAACTGGCCTGAACCTGTCATTCTCTTTCCTCACAGCTCCAAGTCAGTAAAAAAATGTAGTCAACTCCAGTATCTTTATAATCTAACTACTGCTCTAATACGTTGCAAGTGCTTTGAGCTATTGCATAATCATGGTTTTCCTTTCTACTTGTATCTCATTTCATTCTCCACAAATGAGAGTGTAATTATGATGTTTCAGTTCAGCACACATTATCAGTTTGGCAATTTGACACCATTGTCACCAGCAGCGGGGCATTTGGTGCCTTCTGACAAATTCCAGTATTTCACTGTGATGACCACTACTGTTGCCATTTTTGTATGCATTTCCTTAAAATAAAATGATGAGCAAAGGTTTGGGATGCAAGTCACTTAACCAGGAGGTAATCACAGAAAGCACAAGTAAGAAAATGGGGAAAGGGATACCGGAGGAAGGAAACAGGGCTGGCTTTGTGGGTGTACAAGCTATGCCGTCACTCAGGGCCTATGCTAAGAAGGAAGCCACACATAATTTACTGCACTACTGTCATTATTTTGAAATTCTTAGTAATTTTATCTTTGAATTTAAGTTTTGTAAGTGAAGTCTGATAGAACAATGAAGCATGCATGTGAGCAGAGGAAATATGAGCAATATGCATATCTAATATTTTTTACTACCCCTTTACATATAGCTTTTTTCCATGTCCCTGTGTACAGAATACCAATACTGTGGGAATTCAATAAGACTCCCAATAAGACATGTAAGGCTTCCAAAAAAAAAAAAAAAATCAAAAGCAGAACTGGAGTTAGAAATAGGAATCTAAAAAAGCTAATGTATTAAGGAAAGAAATAACATTTCAAGGACAGGAGGTGGGGAGAAGAAAAAGAAAGGGGACAGAGAGGGAGAGAAGAAATGGAGAGAGAGAAAGGGAGAATGAGTTAAAGAGCTTAAGAAGTCAAAAATGTCACAATTGCACTTTAATAAATGGACAGGAAACTTTTTATAATATTTTTGAAAATGCTAGTTTTATAGAATTTCTATAATACTTCAAAGTGGGTAATTAACTGAACTCAAGATTTGTGGAAGGAAATAAGATGTTCAAGAAGGATTATTAATTTTATCCATTTATTAACCGCAATGCCATACTAGGCTATAAGAGGAAGTCAGAATAACTTAAATTTCTAATTTTAACACTTAATGATTCTTGATATGACTTTTAGAAAAATACTGAACTTGAAAATAAGCCCAATTTTACGTTATATGACAATGACTTTGGACTATGGCCATAAAATAATAATCAAGCCTGAGATATAAGCAATGTTAATTTAGTAACAGTATTTATATTTAAAGGACACGTAAAGTTGGGTATCCGAAAAATATACCCCAGGTACTTTTTTTCAGAAAATGTACTGTGAATACAAATATTTTTATACCAGCTTTATAACATATTATCCTTATGGAATATCAGAGAATTCAGTTAAGCCAAAAGAAGTAAACAAAATTCACTTATAAACTGAAATCATTCAGAAACAACATTGCCAACTTCGGGACATATATGTTTACAAGTTGTATTTGGCAGAATAATAGTGTCCCTAAAGATGCCCATGTCCTGATCACAGGAAATTGTGAATATGTTACCTTATAATAGTAAGAGGGATTCCTTTAAGTGTCTTGATATAAAGAGATTATCCTAGATTATCTAGATGGACTCAGTCTAATCACACGGATTCTTAAAAGTGGAAACCAATAGAAGAGAGATGTCAGAGAAATGCCACGTGAGGATTCAACTCATCATACCTGGGTTTGAAAATGGAGGACAGAGGCTAGAAGACAAAGAACACAGCTGCTTCTAGAAGCTGGGAACCGCCCTCAGTTTATAGCCAGCAAAAAATCAAGGGTGTCAATCCAAAACCTCAATGAATTAAATTCTGTCCACAACCTGGATTGGCAGGAACCACATTTTCCTCTATATTCTCCACAAAGAACACAGCCTACCAATACTTTCATTTTATACTGGCGAGACCTGAACTGAACTCCTGACCTACAGAACTGTAAGATAATAAATTTGTATTGTTTTAAGCCATTATATTTACAGTAATTTGTAACAGTAGCAATAGGAAACATTAGTGTGCTCATGTCATTTACTTATCTTTGTTTACTCTGTACAAACTATTTATCTTTTGAAACAAAAATTTGGGTTGAATTTTCATAATATTCTATTTCCTGTTTTATTTACCCTACAATGTATTGTGAATATCAGTCACAAGAAGCAATATAATGGTTGAGAATTCAGTTTATAGAGCCAGGCTGCCTCAGTTCAAATCAATGATCTACCTTATTTACTGATCTGTCCTCTGTTTGTCTCTATAAAACAAATGAGAGGGATAAAAATAGTACTATTCTAGCTGGTTAACACAGGAATATAATGTGTTATTATGTGCAAAACAAACCAAAACAGCATTAAATACACTGTAAGTGAAAAACATAATAGTCCTTAAATGTTATCATTATAACCCATTCTAAATACAGATCTGTCTGTACCAAGTGCTAAAGTTGCTAGATAACCTTCCATTGTAAGTAAGCACGTTGCATAATACAGTTAAAACAATCCCTAACATATTTAGTTTGTGCTTTTTCATGTGTGTAGCTTTTGCTGTGTAACCAACCACTCTGAAACAAAATGGCCTAAAACTGCAACCATTTAATTAGATCATGATTTTGTGGGTTCTCTGAACAATTATTCTGAACTGGGCTAGCTCAGTTCATCTCCGCAGAGCTCTCTTTTATCTGTCGTCAGAAAGTAGATTGTCCAGTGGTTGGATGTTCCAACATAGCCTAATGTGAATGGTTTGAAGACTGTCAGCCAGGTTGATGGAGTTACCAGGCCATGTGCCTCTCATCATGAGGTAGACAAACTGGTCATATTCTCATGGTGGCAGGAGACCCAGGAGCTGCAAGAGAGGATGCGCCCTCTGTGCAAGTGCTTCTCAAGCCTCTGCTTCCATCACATTTGCTAACATGGTATCGACCCAAACAAGTCACAAGGCCAGAGTGGCAGGGGAGTTCACAAGGCAAGATTACAGGGAGAAAAAAAAAATTTGGGCCATGTTTGGAATCTACCACAAATATGATTTGCTTTTACTTTTACTTTTTTTTTTAAGTTGATGAACAATGCCAAATGAATTTACAATCTTAACTTGTCTAGAAAAGCTCAGATGTGCTTTCTCTAAGTAGGATTTCTCTGGCTCTATTTATTCAAAGAAAGTATTTTTAATAATTCAGTTTCTAAAATCATTGTAAAGATAAATATCATAATATTAAAGTAATGTATGATGTGTAATATGTAATGCAATATTTGGCTAGTTTCTTGTTAATATGAGAATTTATATAATTGTAATATTTATTGCACCATGCCAAATTATGTATAATATCCAGTTATAATTCTTAAATTATTCTCAGTGATTTTTTTTTGGCCACACATATTTTAGAATCTATTGAATTTTTATAATTGAACTACATTTCATTGTTATTGCTTCCATTTTCTTACTCTTCAGTTGCAATGATAAAATGTCTGTACTTAATATTAGTGCTATGGACCATCATGCCAGTAATAGAACATAATAGAAACCACAAATTAAACATTGTGTGTGTGCACGCGATGCACGTGTGTATGTGAGTTTAAAGTAGATTGATCATATATATTGACCATAGCATTATAACTACTGAGAGAATTCTGCACAGGTTTCCATTACCCATTGCTAGTGTTTTCTTTGCTAAGCCCTTGGCGGTACTAGCTGTCAGACTTGCAGAGACTCTTATACAAAAACAACAATAACAACAACAACAAAAATTTATACTATCACCAATAACGAAGCAAATTGATTTGTTAGCATATACTGTAAAAATGTGCTAAGAATTCTGGGAGAGTTCTGTAACTGTTTTCAAACATAGTATTACTTGATCTACACAAAATTACGATTATTTTTCTAAATAATCATTTTATTGTTTATATTTCCCTCTAGCCTTAAAGCTCTTGGAAAGAATACAAATGCCCTTAAGCTTAATAATCTGACTTTTTAGTGATGGAATGGTGTTGATTTACGTTGTTTACACTTATATTTGAAAACACCGTAAAAACATATGTGAAATACCGGTAATCTATGCAATGGCCCAAATTATGAATTCTATACATTTCAAAATGTGATTTGTTCCCTTTTGTTCTATAGTACATGTATTTCCTGAAGACTGATGCCTTTTGATGTTGTATATTAAGAAGAAAATCAAGAAATTTGCTTTCCTTGAGCCATGTATTTTTTTAACTCTTCTACTTGGGAATAGCAACTGTAATATCCCAAAACATTTCTTACTGAAGCTTGTATTGTTTTCACTGTTGAAGACAGAATTCTGGATAAGAACATGAAACTATGACATGGGAAGGAATAAGTACTCAGTCATCTAGACTCCAAGTAATGCCCTTTTAGGTACAATCCAACATATCTTTTAATCCTAATCAAACTTGTGCTGGAGCCAAGGGAGACATGTGCTTATGTCACATAGAGAATAAGCATAATCAAGGCACCTGGTTCAGTGAGCAAATGTATCATTTTGAATCCATGCGTTCTCTTGCTTGAAAAATCCAGGGTGATTTCACTGCAAACCAAAATGCAGAATAAAAGCAAAATAGAATGGTTTTATCAAGTATTTATCATAGAAAGGAGGGAGTTTCTCAGTGTTTCAGAACGGCTCAGCTTTAGAGGAGCAAATGAAGAACTGTGGTTGCTTGAAGTATAGCCATGCGTTGTAATTAAAGACTTTTCTCTAGCTTATCTTTGAATTAGGAAATTCCCTAAGCAGAAATACTGATGTATGTCTTATACATGTATATATGTAAACTTCACAGATTTGGAATACCTTCTTCTTACGTTGAGTGGGTATTTTATTCAAAGAATGTGTGATCAACAAAAATAAGATAATTAAAACTTGTTTGAAATTAAAAAGAAATACCTAATAAGATATTTACACAATTCAGAAAAATTTAATTATTCCCCCTTCCTCATCTCTCCTATTCTGTTAATAACTCACACACAAAGTGGCTCTTTCCAAAAACTCTTGTTTACCTGTTATTCCAAATTTCTCTGACTAATCTCTCCAACTCCTGCATTTCCCTCTTGACTTTCTACCCCTGCCTACCCCTTCCCTTACAGTTTCCAATGTAATTCCTCTAGGCTCTCACTTGATCCAGCTCTCCTCTCATTCATTACTTCGATCTTCATAATGAAGCCCTGAAAAAATAAAACATGAAATCTATATTTGAAGTTCGGAGGTGGGGTTGTTTACAGAGAATTGAAAGGTAGATGAGCAATATCGTTCTCCTGATATGTGGGGGCAGGCAGAGGTTATGATCAAATGCACTCATTACTTAATGTTTTCTTCTCAATGTTTTGCATTTATCAGCTTATTAATCTCACAATAACCCAATAAGGTATATATAATTCTTACTATTTTACAGATGAAGAAGCTCATATATCCACAGGTTAAATAACTTCCAAAGGACCCACAAAAAGAAGCAAGGCTTACTTTCAGGCCTAACTCTAGAAGCCATACCCTTAAATGTCTAACTGTGGTCCTGTGTTAAACTCACTTATGCCAATATTCTTAGCCCCGTCACACATGACTGACATAACTGGGAAAGAAGATGGAATGGTGTTGATTTACGTTGTTTACACTTATATTTGAAAACACCGTAAAAACATATGTGAAATACCAGTAATCTTGCAATGGCCCAAATTACGAATTCTATAAATTTCAAAATGTGATTTGTTCCCTTTTGTTCTATAGTACATGTATTTCCTGAAGACTGATGCCTTTTGATGTTGTATATTAGGAAGAAGATCAAGAAATTTGCTTTCCTTGAGCCATGTATTTCCTTGAGCAATGAAAGGAGAGTACAAGCAGACATGTATGCCTTGCTTAAAGCTGAATGAAGGCAACAATCCCTTAATAGTAAGATACCTATCTAGCATAAAGAGCCAGGTACATTAACTCAACGTTTGTTTTAATTACCATGTTTGAAATAAAACATTCATATTAACCAAATAAAACATGGCAACACTATGCCAAATATTTTCATAAATCACCACAATTTTTTTTTATATCCTATTATTCAGCTTATATTAAGTTTTCATTTGCTGGCCATTAATGCCACTGTAACCATGTGCTATCTTTGAAATTCTCCCCTAAGAATTATATTTTGGATGCTATTAGCATTCCTGCACAGCAGTCTAATAATAGTTTAGTGACTTTAATTTTTCTTATAGAAAAAGGTAATTGAAACATAAACGTTTATTTTTTTAAGATATTATTTATTTATTTGAGAGAGAGAGAGAGAGAGCAGGGGAGGAACAGAGGGAGAGGGACAAGAGGACTCCACACTGAGCGCAGAGTCAGATGCAGGGCTTGATCCCATGATCCTGAGATCATGACCTGAGCCGAAATCAAGAGTCAGATGCATAACCAACTGAGCCACCCAGGCGCCCTGAAATGTAAACTTTTCAATAAATTTTGGGAACTGGAACCTTAGTATTAAAGGAATCTAAATTGTCAAGCTCTGGAAAGCATTCAGCAAGAATAATTTGCTAGCTCACTAGCTTATTGATATTGAAATACTGATTATGTAAAATATTCCTAAAATGACTCCCTTGCTAAGGAAAATACAAGAACTAAAGAAATTCCTTAATTTCCAAATTTTTCTCATAACCATTGAAGCGTCTGTTTTAAGGATATTATTTTCCTTTGTTATGTTAGAGAAATATCTGTTCAGAATTTGTGAATTATTCATGAATTATTTTTAATGAAGCCACAAATGTTACTTGTTAAAAAAAAGTGTCAATTAATTGGTTCACTCTTACTTGGTAAGAAACACTGCCCAGATGCTAGCCATTCACCTGGCAAAATGAGATCAGGTGAGATGGTGAGAATGGAGAAATACAAACACATAATTACAATAAAAAAATCAAATATCAGGCCTTACCAATGAGTAATAAGAAATATAGAATCAGGGGTGCCTGGGTACTCAGTCCATTAAGCGTCTGCCTTCTGCTCAGGTCATGATCCCAGCGTCCTGGAATCAAGCCCCGCCTCTGGCTCCCTGCTCCGCAGGAGTCTGCTTCTCCCTCTGCCCCTCCCCGCTGCTGATGCGCGCGCACGCGCTCTCTCTCTCTTTCTCTCACTCTCTTGCTCGCTCTCAAATAAATAAATAAAATCTTTAAAATAAAAAGAAATATAGAATCATAAAGTAAACATATGTTGATATGGAGACCAGAGAGTTCTTATACAGTTAATATTTCAATACATTTGCATAAATCAGTTATTGCATTAGCTGGATTGAATTAGTAATAATTATTACTAATACTATACATATATAATTACTATAAGAATTATTACCTATAATTCTTTGCCTGTTGCATTTTTTTTTTCATGTATCCATTTTTTGAGTACCTACAATGTAGCAGCCTGAGAAGCTCATAACCTATGTAGACGACAAAAATGAAATAGACTCCCTGGTATGACAGAAATAATCACAGCATTCCATGAAAGCATTCAAAAGAATACCTAACCAAATTGTTTGATAAATTAAAGCTTCACGAGATAGGACAGCCAAAGTGAATAAATAGAAATTACCTATGCTCTGATCTGTAGTCTGGAGTGAAGAACAAGTGAAAATACAGGTGTCTTTGAGCATGAGTAAGTGGTAAAAGATGAGGAAAAATAAGTAGAGTTTGAGCGTGGTATTTTCTAAGTCATACTCTATTGTTTAATTTTTCAAGGAATAATACATCTTTGAAATATTTTTAGCTGAAGAATAAAATGATCAGATTGGCATTTTAAAAAGCTTCATTTGGTGTAAAATGATTGCAGGAGGGACAGCTTGGTACATAGAACAGTTAAGAAACATGTATCATAGAGGAGATTGCTCACCTGGAATAGTAACCTAATATGGGGTGTCAGAACCCAAATGGGATAAGAAGGTCACTCACCCTTCAAGTAATACCTGGAAGATCCTTATAAACAAAGAAAAAAAAAAAAAATGTTAACTTGCCAAGTTAACAAAGATCAACAGAATAAATTCCAACTCATGTATCCCTTCCCAGTATATCATTCTCCCACTCTTATACTTCCTAAAATACTATGTAGACTCTGATATAAATAATAAATTAATAAATGTTTATTAAACTTTTACATCATTACAAAACATTAATTCTGAAAACCGAAAGCCTTGTTTGACTAATAGATATATATCATCACTAATCTCAGAGAGAGACTCTGTCAGTACCCTAGGGACCCTAACTGTGCTCTCTCCAAAAGAATGAAGGTTATAATAGAACGTATCTTTAATACCATTGTTCAGAATGCCTCAGTGTTTTGTACATGATAAAGCATTAGAGAGCTATAAAACATATGCATTTTTAGCAAGTCTATTTTACATGGCTGAAGAATTTGGAATAATCCTGCTAATTAGAAGTCTTTTATAGAGGAGAATATAAAGATATATTTTGGAAGGAATAAAGTTAATGCACACTTCAGGCATTATGAAACAACTGCCACAACTTTAAAACAAACGCATCTTTTGATAAAGTGAGATTATGTATGATATCATGATAAATTTATTTTTGATAACTTGATATTATTTCTCACATTAGAATAAAGAAAAATATTGCAGCATTGGCTATTACCAGGCCTAAAATTTTAAAGATAATGATGTGAATTTTAAAAAAAATACTATTTCGGTTGTTTTCCTTAGTATAGACTGGTCAGTAGAAAGTTATTTTCCTCTCAGCTCCCTGGAAATAAGATTAATCTTGGCATCTGTTATCAGGAATGCATCAGTCTCTTGCCCAGTTTGATGTCTGGGAAGACGTGTACCCTGTTGCCTCTTTCTTTATAACTTAATGCAAGCGTGGAATGTAGAGAGGGAGGTAGTGACAGGGCTGGCAAATTACCACTGGGGGCCCAAACTGAGACACTCACTTACTGGAACGCAGCCCCACCCATTGGTTCATGTGTCACGTGTGGCTTGTGTGTGGCTTTGTCCACAGCTGCTTTTGTGCTATAACAGTGGTTGCAAAAAGTTGAACAGAGACTGTATGGCTGCAAAGCTTACATTACTCACAATCTGGACCTTTAAAGAACAATTTTGCAGACTCTAAACTGAAAGATAAATGGAGGTAGCCTCAAAGCTCTCACAGTAGGGTTCTGAGTACTGTCACTTGTCATTTTTTTTTTAAAGATTTTATTTATTTATTTGAGAGAGAGAGAGCTAGCACGAACAGGGGGAGAGGCAGAGGGAGAAAGAAAGGGAGAAGCAGATTCTCCACTGAGCAAGGAGCCCGATGCGGGGCTCGATCCCAGGATCCTGGGATCATGACCTGAGCCTAAGGCAGACGCTTAACCGACTGAACCACCCAGGGGCCTCAAGTCACTTATTCTATATTGGGTATCAAAACTCAAAATACGCATGCATCAAACAAGAGTGTAGATCCATCAGTGATAGTCACAAGGGACTTAGCAATGTCCTAAACATGTCCGGATATTAAAATGTTCAACAAATGACCTTTACTTTCAAGTGTGCAAAACAGTGTGTGTTTAGAGAATGAGATTTTTTAAAGTGGTTTTCTTGTCCTTTGCTTCCAACCTTGACATTTCTGCCTACATTCAACCCACTCTTGATATAAAATTGATTCAAATAACATGAAATCTCAAAATAAACCTTAATTTTTAGAAGTGATTTACATTCAAATGGTTAGTAAAACCATGATAGTGGTATTTAAGTAACAATCATTGAAGTAGTCAGGGACAAAAAAGCAATCAGTCCAACATTAATAAAAACTAAGAAATGAGCCAAAGAAAAATCTACTTGACTAATATAAGAAATACATTTTATGTTTTCCTATTTTCCTTTTATTTTTAGTGTGGGAAACTAGCTAATGTATAAACTAAGACTATGTCACCTAAAACAGTTGTGAGAGAAAATTTACTAATGGTATCTAAAAATCATCATATAAGTAATTTATAGACACTAATTTTGACTTTAATTTTTAGACATTTTCAATAGATATTTCATAAAATAATAAGTAAATACTACTGGGCATAATATAAAATTATAGTATAAATTTAAATACAGCAGTGGATAAGCATGAAAATCGCACCTGCCCTCCGAGATCTCAGGAAAGGATTAGTCAGCCCCAAGATGTATGTTTAACTAAAAACTTGACCCTCGGGCCACAGTTATGACCATTAGCTAATAAACCTCCTTTACAAAAGAGCAGAACTCCTGTTTCATTTTGCTGTGCCCTGGGGATGGTAGATGTTTAAGAACTCTTTATAGGCCTATGGGACCCTTGAGTGTAAGCCCCACTGGCCGCCAAGCCAGGCAATGTAGAGATATCCCCTGGCAGCAGTCACATAAATTGAGGCACCAGATAGGAATATGAGCTCTTTTTTTGGGTGACACTGATTATTACAATCCCATGGGACTAGGAACATACGTGCTCCTGGACTTCAGAGCCCAGTGATCAAAAGATGTCACCTAGATAGCAGCTGAAATAATTGGGGTGCCAGATGTATGTAAAAGCTCCCTTCTGGGAGATACCGGTGCTCTGGAGAATGGCAAAGGGAGAACATAGAGATGGTGCCCATCGGTCTCCCGTCCCTGGAGCTGTGTTCCAGCCAACTCCTAGATGTGTTTGTGAAATTAGAGGTCTGCCCCTCAGCCTGATGCTTTAACATAAGCAGCAAGCCTCCTTTACTTTAAGTGAGGTCATTATTGGCTGCCTCTGAGCAGGGCCCTTGGATGGGTGAGTCCCAGCACACACACCCTGTAAGGGGTGTGTCTCAGATCACAGGAGTATATTGTGGGTCTTGGGACAGGAGCTCTGCTGCTTCTCAAAGTTAGATGTTTTGGAGGTTCATCTTTCAAGTGTATGTCTCAAAAGTTGGAATGCGCAAAGTGGATTTGAATACTTTGCTCCTCAGGGAGAAGCTCTAGGTTTTGAATTCCCTCCTGGTTGTGGGATGCTGCACTGGGGGTGGCTTTATTTTGAGATTATTTTGAATGTCCTGGTCTCACCTACCCACTTTGATGTGCTTTTCTTCTTGGTTGCCTGATGTATAGTTGTCACTCATCCAGGCTTTAGGTTTTTATAAGAGAAATTGTGTAGTTTGTACCTGTGGACTCAGTGTGTCCATGGGAGGAGATGAGTTCAGGATCTTCCTACATCATCATCTTGAACCAGAACGTCTATACAATCTCCTTAAGCAATTTTTTTCCTTTCTTTTCTTTCTTTCAAGTTTTTTCTTCATTTTCAAATTAACACCAGGTATCTAAGGGCCTCTTCAAAGCAGTACTTTCCTGAATTAATTTAGATTAGCATATGTATATATGCTAATCTATATATATGCTATATATATGTAGCATATATATATGTATAATATATATATTCTTTTGTAGCTCTGTTAAGTTTATAATTTAGACTTAGCTGATTTAGACTGGCTTTCCACTAAAATAAATAAAATGTATATGTATTTTATTAGGTTAGTTTTATTCAAAAGTTATCCTCGGTTAATTTTCCTCAGAACTAACTTATACTTTTTATAGAAACAAGTTCACACATGAATTGTGATAAATATAATCTAAGAATAGTCTCTGTAGGCATTATTTTGTTAATGCTCTGTAGGCATTATTAATATGTAATAATACGACAATATTATGCCATAAAATCAATATGTTCTAATTAATTTATTAAATATATACAGCATTGCAAATTATAAGAATTGAAGTTTCTATTATAGCTTTTATGAAAATTATATACCTTAAGTTATTTTGGAATCCTAACAAAGAACTTCAAAACACAATGTTTCAGTTTTTATAAAAAACTTTCAGGTTTGCATTGCTTTTTTCAAAGACTGCAGATTAATCACCTGGGAATTTTTTTTTAATGTGCATTGCTTTAGGTTGTACATAAATCTTGTAACAAAGTAAATCCCTATAATTCAAAGAACCAAAAGTACTTTTACTTCAGCATGCTATTTTCTCCTACAGCCCTGTTGTTGCTGATTACTCTCTCAGTTTAAATTTGAAATAGAAAAATAAGCTTGCCAAGTTTAAAATCAACACTGGTGTGGTGAACTCTTCTTACTAAAAAACATGATTTCAGTAAAATTCCAGGTGTTGCTACTCATTGAAAAAAAAATTATTCTTAAGTAGACATTAAAAATGAGGATACAGGAAATACTTTTTATTCTGTCAAAAAATACACTTAGAATGTAAATTCCCATTGGGCACTTTAACGGTAATAACAAATGCCATGGTTGTATATAAATAAGGCACTATTGGGAAATGGGAGACCAAGGTTCTGGGTCTGTTTCTCCTGGATGATAGAGAAGTAAATGTGAATATTAAAACCTGTGAAAGGTATGAGGTTTACCTACTCTCAATCTACAGTGTAGCCACCCAGTCTCATAGATGTTGGCAGAAAATATGAAATGCCTTGGTCTAACAGACTTTTACTCAGAATACCAGGTAGTATGAGTTTCATGTTTGCATTTGTTGCCCAAATCCCCAAGCCCCATGGGGTCATATGGAGTGGCCCAGGTAGATGCTGTACACACAGTGAGTTTACATCACAGTTGAGTAGCCCTGAGCTAAGGAACCCTCCCAGTCATATAAATGGGCTGCTAGCAAACCTGCCTATCTATGTCCAGGAGGGAGACATTATCTTTATTAGTTTGGTCAGGAAGCAAATTTACCCTGTGTCTGGGCAGGGAAGACACTATTTACTATCCTACTAAAATGTCTGTTATACAGACATCCTTAAAAAGGTAGTCCAGGAAAAAAAAAAAAAAAAAAAAAAAAAGCCTTTGCTTAGAATAACAGGAAAACATTAGAGATTCATGGAAAATTATCTTCCAACATTACCCACCCATGTTTCTACACCATCTTTGCTTCAGGTAAATTTTTCCATGGGCATACCACTCTCTCAGCTACTATGATTCATCTGCCCAAGAGGAGATGCTATTTTCCTCAAACAGCAATGCAATCAACAGGACTCCAAGCAGCAAGGTAAGGCCAATCTGCAATATTGACTTCAGCCATGCTCTCTGGGGTTTTTGCTAAGCAAATGTGCAAAACCCTCAATATCTACCATATAAAGCCGCATTACTTTATTGACATTTCCACTTGTCCTGAGGCATTAATCCAGATACAACAGGATTGTACAAATTCCACCTTGACCTTCAAGAAGGAAGTCTAGGGTACTTGTGTCATCCATCACAACTTTGGCCAGTGAGTTGAGACTGACTGGAATACCTTCCAAGGCTGAGGTGTGATTTCCTTAAACACTTGAAGATCTCTTATCACCCACCCAAGATGCAAGTCACTGTGTTCTCAGAAAAGAGGCAGATTGATGTGTGATTCTCACATAGAAAGTAGAGTTCCAAGGGGACAGAGTGCCCCTGAATGAAAGTGTGTTCACACTTGTTGGGTTCCCCAAGTAGGACTTGCATAGGGTTAAGAGTATTTCCTACGTGGTTATCCAGGTGAGGTATGGATTTAGATCTGAGAGGTAATACGTTGATAACTGCTACATATAACAAGACTTTTGAGGCCCTCCTACTCTTTCAGTCATTAAGTACAAGTTGACCCACCCTGATATGGAAATATCAGGCCAGAGAGTCACAGGGTCTCTATGGGTTTGGTGTTCCATTTCAACAAGAGGCCAGTAGAAAGCTAATAGCTACTTTTTAAATGAGTATCCTTGGGGCACCTGGGTGGTTCTGTTGGTTGAGCATCAGACACTTGGTTTCAGCTCCTCTCTCTGGGTTTCAGGGTCATGGGATCAAGTCCTGCTTCAGGCACTGTGCTTGGCGTGGATCTGCTTGGGATTCTCTCTCTTCCTCTTCCCCTCCCCCTGCTCACACATACTCTCTCTCTCTCTCAAATAAATAAAATCAAATTTTTTTAAAGTTTTATTTATTTATTTGATATAGACAGAGCGAGAGAGAAAGAGAGACCACAAGCAGGGGAAGTGGCAGAGGTTAAAGGGAGAAGCAGGCTCACAGATGGGAGCCTGATGTAGGGCTGGATCCCAGGACCTCTGAATCATGACCTGAACTGAGGGCAGACGCTTAACTGACTGAGCCACTCAGGTGCCCCAAAACGAATAAAATCTTAAAAAAATAAAAATAAAAGATAAGGCTATAAGTCCTAAACAGCAAAGGATCTCCTGAGGGGCGGGGAGGACACTTCTGATAGAGCTTTATTATTTTTATTTTATTTTATTTTATTTTATTTTATTTATTCATGAGAGACAGAGAGAGAAAAAGGCAGACACAGAGGGAGAAGCAGACTCCTCGCAGAGAAGGGAACCCCATGCGGGACTCAATCCCAGGACCGTGGGATCACGACCTGAGCTGGAGGCAGACACTTAACTGACTGAGCCACCCAGGTGCCCTGATAGATGCTTTAGATGGCAAAGTCATCACACATATTTGTATTGACCCCATGTTCAAGTAGTAAAACGTGGTGCTAGGTTTCCTTTTTGGTTGTTGGAGCTTAAGAGACAAGAGTACTTGTGCCACTGCCAGAGGGTAGAAGGTTGTGAATCAACCTACGTATTCCTAAGAAACTATTTGGCAATCAGGCTCCTGAAGTTTTTCAGGGTTACTTTGGCATCCCTTCTAGGAAAGCTGTAATACACCACAATCAGAACACTGAAACTGAGGCTTCTAACTTGCCAACCAAGAGGACATCATCTATGTAGTGAAAACTTTGGAAACCATAGGGTAGGAGTGTTTGCACTAAATCCCGACTCACTTCTTACTGGTGGCAAATGACAGGGCAGTTTATCTTACTATCATTTCTATATCTATAGATCTTCCCTTGGAGGACTAATTTTCTCTGGCACTTATGGGATGTGTAAGTGCAAACATGTAACACATCAATTTCTATTATACATTTAGACCTAGAAGCAACAAAAGAGAACACTGAAGTAGCTTAAAGGACTCAACTCTCAAAGTTATGTTAGCTTCTTCCCTTACTGTGAACCCTGTACAAACACATTGCATTTAATCTGGGCACCCCATACACTCCATATTGCTGAGTAGGATGATCAATTGGGTACTTGTATCCAGCAAAATCATACAAGTGTAAGTCCCTTCCCCATTGAAGTCCTTCTGCATACTTGGAGACAGGTGTATGTACCCTTCACTACCACCTGGACACAGAAAAACTTTGGCCCCGCATTTAATCATCTTTCTTCTTAACATAGCTGATGTTGGGAAGGAGAGGGACATTAGAATGTGCAGAAGGAGGGAATGGCCTTGTGCCAGCAAGCAAGATTTTACATTCACTTTCTGTTTTGAGTAGCATACTGTGTTCCGGGGTTTAGCTAAATAAACTTCTGGTTTTGGTCCACATAAAATCCTACATTATCATTGCTGACATAATTTATTTCAATTTTGGGGACTCCTTGACCCTTCCAGGAGGAAAGTGTGTAACACCTCAAACACCCCTTGTTTCAATACTCACTAGCAGGTAGGGCAGTGGAGAGCCCCTATACCAACCCTTGCTGTTGACAGCTTGGGCAAGAGCATTCACTACCATATCCCTGGGACTTTTCTGTTATCATTTTTATTGTTTCTGTTTGAGAAAGCCATTTCTCTTTCACCACCTCATCTTCATTACTCAAACTGCCAAGAACTGGGAAGAGTCTGACATTTACTCCACTTGCTAGCAAAAAATGTTCACTTGCCATAGTTTCATGGGTACTGACAGGAAATACAAGATACAGTGTTGGCTTAAAAACAAAGAAGAGTTTATTACTCATAGCACTAGTTGTAGCACCTGAAATTTAATGGAGCAGAGGTATTTATACAGATTTTGGAGTTGCTCACATTTTGTTTACTCTCTTAGAAGACTTGCCAAAAAAAAAAAAAAGAACTACAAAATCAGGTCAACCTACTATCAATTCAAGGCATACCATGAATGCCAGAAAACCTTCATGGCAACATTTAGAAAGACCCACATCATCTGCAGTTAAAGGTAGATTATGCTAAAAATAAGTTGCGATTTAAAGAATTGTACAACCAGAAAACAGACTAAATGCCCTCCCTCATTATCTCTTCAAAGCTAAAACAGGTTCCAGTTGCTCCATATCTTATCTAAAACTTGGTATTCTCAGTCTTTTCAAATTTATCTATCCTAGCAAGAATATAGTAGAATCTTTTCCCAGACTGCTTACTATACAAACATCCTTGAAGAGTCTATAACAAAACCAACGCTTTGCTCAGAAGATGGACAGAAATGCAAGAGATCCATGGAGAACTGGTTTCCAGTAGTGGGCAAATCATTTTTTTCTTTCCATGAACACCACTCATTTATCACAAACCTTAAAATCTCAGTGTTATTTATGTAAGAGAATTGTTATGAAAAATAAATAATTGATAATGGAAAGAAAATTACTGTCTTATACTTAAAGTGTTATTAAAAGGTTTAAAGTAATTATAATGCTATGTATAATATGTCTTAAGTATATGAACTATTATAAACTTTGACTATAATCCTTAATTTTATTTTATTAGCTGTCTCAATTTCTATTTTGGTAAATACGAATTTATGCTGAAAAATAAAAGTGAAACATAAAAACTTCACACTTTTGAGATCACTTGAACTCAGTGGCTAGGGAAGACACTGAAAGCCTTTTGAGTGAACAAGTTATACAGTAATTGGATGACCAGAAATTTCTTCAGATGTCATAGCTATTCACAATAACTAAAATGGGCAAGTTTTGAATGTTTCATCGCCTTGTGATAAAAATTAAAATAAATATTAAATTTATATTAAAGATTCATAAATAACCACACAGTTGGACAAGTCTCTCCTTAATGTATTTGTGTTATTAAATACACAAAGAATTCTTCCTTTTTATATGTTATTCTTTTAAATATTAGTTATCTGGCTTCTTGCTGTTTAGAAAGCACAAAAGTTGAAGTGAAGGAGTAGGGAATATTTAAACATAGGATACAAATCACTGTATGATAGCGGCCTCTCTTTTCAGAACAATGTCAACATTGAACTTATTTTTAACACAGTGTGATCAAGTAGTGAGATTTTTCATGGCCGATGCGTTAAATTGACTTGTTGCAATGTCATCTGCCTAGATAATGAGAAATGTTCCCAAGTTCAAGATCTGCACCAGTGTTCAAAACAGGCTTAATATGCCTGTGCTGTGGCTGCAGGTTACAAGTGATGGTTTTCTTGTAAATTTCCATTTATCTTGTAGGAGAATTGCAGAATACTCTTCCTTGTCTGTAGAAAGTTAAATGGAATGACTTTAGATCTAAATATCACAGATTGCAAGAGATCATAAAAAGTGTTTTCCTTCAGTATTTGTGTTTGTTTATTAGATTGTATGAAAAATGTTCATGTTTGACAAAAGAATGTCATGTTTAGCTTTGAATGGCATTTTCATTTGGAATATTATTGGTCCTCATATTTGTATCTTGGACTATGTAGTGAGTAATGAGCTTTAACCTTATGCCTTTCCTTCCTAGGTACTATAATCTTCCCTGTGCTGTTCAAGTCTAGAATAAAATAGCATTATTTAAGAACATTTCCCTGCTCTGTATTGGCTTATAGGTTTAAGGGAAGAAGATGAGGTCATGTTTGTTTTCCTTTAAAATTTTCTTACCAGTCTCGAAAAATATAGTTTCATAAAGATGAATCATTTAGGAACCATGCTACGGGAAGGCATGTTGATAACACAATAATGGTTTCTGTCTTCTAGAACTGGGAGGTGAAATATGATATGATGGCTGCAGCTTTTCTTCCAAACATTTTAGTGACAAATACAATAGGTTTCTGCCAAAAATATTAAATCATTTTTACAATTAAAATGACAAAGAGAAGCAAGAATAGAAAATGGACTGATTCTAGAAGTTAAAACAATTGGAGGCAGATTACTACCTTATAGGAGATGCTATTTCAATATAGGTGCTTTCCTGCCAAAAGTTACATATTTAAAACAGGAATTATTTACTGTATAGTCATAAAATTATCTGTGACCTAAAATAGAAAACATATTCAAAGGGGGGCACTTGGGTGACTCAATCGGTTAAGCTTCTGCTCAGGTCATGACCTGGGTGTCCTGAGTTTGAGCCTGCTTCTCCCTCTCCTTCTGCCCCTCCCCCCTGCTTCATGCTCTCTCTCATAAATAAAACTTTAAAAAAAAAGATTTATTTATTTCTCCATTTGACAGTTTAATTGGCCCACTACCATTTATTGCAAAGACCATATTTTCCCCACTAGTTTGTACTGACACCTTTGTTATAAATTGTCTATATTGGCATTAAATCCATTTGCATATTCTGCCAGTAGTATACTGTCACTTGTCTTTCTTTTTTTTTTTTTAATTTTTATTCTTTAGCAATCTCAACACCCAATGTGGGTGTAAACCTACAACCCTGAGATAGAGTCACATGCTCCCCCAACTGAGCCTTCCAGGCGCCCCAATTATTCTAATTTGTAATAATATCTTAATAATTGACATCTTGTAAGGTATTCAATCTGATAAAGGATTCTAAAAATAATAGCAAACAGCATACTTAATAGTGAAGTCTTTAAATCTTCCTTCTAGGATTAGAAACGACACAAGGAAAACCATTATCACTCTCCACTTTCACTTCAAGAGCGCCTTGCTATTTGTGGCCCTTGAATCACTATGTAAACATTATACCAAGCTTATGCATATACACACATGCATACATACATACACACATAGATATTTGTATTTTAATAACTTTGGGCAAAGCAAAGTTGTTGTGTTTATTTCTAAGTTATGCACACATTCTGTGGTAGAATGCATATATTACAAAATATTTTTAATTTTTTGAGAAACCTCTCTGCTGTTTTCCACATTGGCTGTGCCAATTTACATTCCCACCAATAGTGCATGAGGATACATTTTTCTCCACATCCTTGCCAACACTTGTTCAAAATATTGTTAAATGCTTAAAATTTAGTTCAAAGAAAATTAAAACACATTGTAGAAACACTGACTTCAAGATGAATGGATCTGAAAAATATTGAGCTACCTTCTGTATTCCTGCCCAAACTTTGTTTCTATAAACTGAAAACACTTACATACAAAGTATGATAACCAACAAATACATTTTTTAAGAAGACTATCACTACCTGCTTCAAAAAACTGCCTCTATCCTTACTTACCCTAATACATCTTATTCAGACGTCTCTCACTAAAGCCCAAGTTTGTCTCTTTGTCTCATTGAATTTCCACATTCAGGATCTTTGAAACTATTTTTAATAGGCTCTGAACCCTTGAATTTGCTGAGCACTTTATAATTCACTTTATGGCTCATTGCACTAGCTTTACTTCCTATACTTACTTCCAGCACATGAATCACAAGCTTTGTACTAAGAGATACTAACAACTGAAACAACTGCGATATTCTCAACTCTCGGCAAAGTATTCAAACTTTATAAGAATAATTTAAATATTGATTTAATGACATACTAGACTTTTTAAAAATTAGATAATAAAAATCCTTTGCAAGGTATGCTCCATGCTTTAATTTGTAATCTAAAAGAATTAATATGTAGAGTATGTATATCTTCACTTGACTCATCAAATGCCCATGCCTTTAACAATTGGTATGTATTCTAAATACTTAGTATGTCTTATGGTTATGATATTTTCATCTGGATATATTTAATTTTTATATGTATTTTGTGATTAGATTATGGAATTTAATCATATGTTTTATATGATATGTGGAATTTAATAATATGTTTTATAACTCACAGAAGCAAATATTGCCAAGACAGTTGGTGGAGTCAGATACATTGACAGGTAACAGAGTAAACTGCGAGAGAAAGTAAGATCAGATGAAGATTCACAAGTGATTTCTGAATTGAAAGGAGGAAAATATTAAGAAAATTAAAATAATCAAAAGCATGGTATCTAATTAGGCACAATTTATAGACCATAATGAAAAAGAAAGAAATATGAGTAAAATGTGTATGATTTAGGCATTTTAACAAAGATAGTACCCTTTGTATATGTATGTAACAGAATGAAAAAGGAAATTCATAGACAATAAGATTGTTTATTCTTTTTGAAATGTATAAATGCTTAGTGAAACTTTGATTACTGCATGTTAAAAACAATATCCCTCAAATGAGAGTCAATAATCAATGAAATTGGTGTCTCCCATTCAAAATGGAAATAGAATGCATTAAAAAAATTTAATGGCTTGTTTACCCAATCATACATAATGCATACATATGAGATATGTTTATATGCATATATATTAGACACTGAATAGATATTTACGCATAGCACAATACATATAAATACATACATGTATATTAATATATATTTTACATATATTAATCTATAACCCAATAGTAGTTTTAATTTGAGGAAGTTGAAGCAAGTAAATGTTTTGATGGAGGTAGGTTTGTATTCAGAGTAGTGATTGTAAGTTAAAGTAATAGTTATAATTTGCTACAATGGGATCACTGCAGTGGGAAATAGTTTACGGTATGCAGAGTTGGGTTTCTAATTATAAAAGGAAGAAATCAATGGATCACATAACTTCAGCAGAGAAAGTCTTCAGAGCCAGGAACCCTCTGGGGCAGAATTGACTCTGATAAAATGGAAGACTATACTGAGTATATTTATCAACAGAACAATGGACTTAACTTATTGATCTACAACATTTTTGTTAAAGCATATGCTAAACATATTACTAGATAGTCTAGAGTTTTTAATCCTCGGGTCAAATAAGAAGGCTGAATACTCTGCACTGAGGTAGGTCTTCACACCAGTGGCAAAGGTACTGGGAACAATTTGTCTTCCTTATCTGCTTGTCTCTTTGCTCAAGGACAAGACTTTAGTCAAAGGCAAGGCTAGAAGTTATTTTGATGTCTGCATACGTGTTCTTTATTTTTACTTATTTTTCAAACTTAGAAGTCCTCCCAAGAGCTTAGATATTTGGAAAGTAAAAACAAGAAAGACTTGCTTCTTTTACATTTTGATCTGCCCTACACTTATCCTCAGGAAATTAAATATAGAGACAGCTGACTTCTTAAATAACAGAAACTGATATTTTTAGGGAAAAAAATATAAAATTAAAATCCCCAAACAGTATTCATCCTGTCAGAGTGATATCTCCTCCTTCCTGAGAAGGCACAAATTATATTGCTTTCTGAATGATTTCGCACTCTCATCCAGTGCCCACTCTTTGTGAGGTTGGGGGAGTTTCAATATCAAATGTTTTTACCCAGTGGCTTCTGATGTTACAGATTATAACTAATTTAGGTTTCCATGCAGAATTGGGACATGCTTTTTTCACATGTATAACCTATATTTGATTCAATAGTTTTCTTCACCAAGAACATCTAATCAGAGTTGAATTCAAAGGCTTAGCAGTAAATTCTATGATTCTTCATTATCTTACTGCGGTTTACTGGGACAGGCTCAAAATTTTATTCTTATAAGTCTTCTTCAAATATGCTTGTGTGGTGGGTTGGAAGGCAGGTGATCCATTGTGATTGTCTCACTGAGTTTATTGTGCCTGGTTTGTTTGGCTGTTTAGATTCTGAAAATTAGAAGCATGGTTTGTACCACTTTCATTGCCATCTTGACATTTGGAATCTCTTTGACTCCAATTGGATTATTTAGTTATTGTATGTCGTGTCGCTGCCAGGAGCAATAAAGGTCACTTACCAAAAGTCCAATTAAAATTTAAACTTTATGTTAATAATCTGTTACAAAGAAATCCCAACATTTTTAGAAGTTTCTTTTCTCAAATCAGGTGGTACAGCATCCAGATAATTAACAAGCAGGAAATACAATTTCAATTAATGAGACTGTCTTTCTCTTTGCCTCCTTAGCCTCTCCCCCATGACATCTCACCTAATTGTGCCCCCTTTGTGAACCAAAAGAGAAAATGAATTAAGACTAAGAAAGAAGAGATGATTTTTTGTTCTCTTAAAAGAATATGAACAATTCCTTTTAGAATGTGAATGTGTGCTATGGCAGTTCTATCTCCTCCTGTGAAGGCTACTACTAGAGAAAGAATCAGACCCACTAATGAGTATTTATAAAAGACCAATCTAATTTCAATGCCTTAATGAAACAGTGAAAGAATAGAACAGTAATTTTATGAAAAACTTTCTGAGAAATGTGTGGCTTCTGCAGCAATTGCTTTAGTAAAGGCACTCTCAAATGCATCTTTGAAGGAAGATAGGGAATTCGGTGTTACCTGAAGGGAGATAACTAATACAATGTTATACTTTGCTCACACAAATGAAGTTGTAAAAAAAAAAAAGAAATGTTTCCTGTTAATTTTCAAAGAATAAAGGGTCTTATTTTATTTCTTGATTAAGAGTATAATGCATTTACACATTATTGAACAATGTTTTCACAGTTATCTCTTCGTATCTAAAGTTATAGTAACAGCTTTGTCCTACTCCTTAAATTTTCTAGAAATCATTTCTGCAGAACTGGTGGTTTTAGATCATGTATGTTTCCGGTGTATTCTTTTAAACACTATCAGCTAAGGATGAAAATCCTTATTCATAGTGGAGACAATCATAAAGAAAAAAAAAGGGTTAGAGGTTTTCGGTGAGGCTGTTTACATTTTAGCTAAGTCCAGAGGCACAGATGGTCAGACTTGGAAAGCTTTAGCAGTACTACAATGGTCATATTGCTTTGAAAGACAGTGCTCATTTGATTCTCAGCAAGAGAATGTCCAAAGTGTGTCATTATTAAACCACGTTTTCCAAAACCATCACAGTGAATAGGCAGGGCTTTTAGAGTGTTGCTACTTCATCTACAATCTCTAAGATTTCCCAACCCTCTTCAGTAATCTGTTGTGAAGTCTCAAAAGCTCCACATTTTTGTCCATGTTTCACTTTAATCATCGATGAAATAATTAGAAGCTATTGCTACACTTAGTAACCTTTCTTTTGTCATTCAGAAAGGAACAAAAATACTATTAACAGGGTCCTGTCTACAAATATAAATTTATTTTATTTTTAATCTATAATTTGAATACCTCAATACTTATTTTAGATGATTTACAACACACACACACACAACATGGTGGAACTCCAACAGCAAATAAAGTAATTAGACACAAGTAATGAATGGGAGTGGAGGAGAACTTATTTATGCTCAAAATTAGGTTAAATATAATCAATTTTAATAAAATCCTAGTTTTTCTCTTTGTTTCAAAAAATTCAAAGTGGAGATACCGTGAATAATTGGCTTTAATAGTCTAAGAAGTGCAAGTTCCTTTTTTAAGAGGACAGATAAAATGTTCAACACCAAACACTAAGAGTGACTTATGTTGTGGTATTTTATATAAGTGATATTGAACAAAATTTAAATAATGTCCTCAAGAATAGTATTACAAAATCTATAGGAAGCTTCTTCTAATGAGCATTACTAATATCTATCATTGGTAGAAGCTGAGATTGTAATATCAAAGCATAAACCTATGAAGCCACATCTTGAATTTTAAACACCCGTAAGTCCTACAAGGAGGAGTTAGTCAAGAAATGCAGTCCAGGAAAAAATGAACTGAAACTGAAACTAGGGGCACTTGCGTGGCTCAGTCGGTTAAGCATCTGCCTTCGGTTCGGGTCGTGATCCCAGGGTCCTGGGATCGAGCCCCACATTGGGCTCCCTGCTCAGTGGGGAGTTTGCTTCTCTGTCTGCCTCTGCCCCTCCCCCCAAGCTCCTGCGCTCTCTCTCTCTCTCAAATAAATAAATAAAATCTTGAAAAAAATGACTAAGTTAAAAACTAAGTACTTTTTTTTTTTTTTTTTTTAGAGAGAAGGAGGGAAGAGGGAGGGGTAGAGGGAGAGGGAGAGAGAGAATTTTAAGCCGACTCCACACCCAGCACAGAATCTGACACGGGGCTCAATCTCACAACCCTGAGATCATAACCTGAGCCAAAATCAAGAGTCACAGGGGCGCCTGGGTGGCTCAGTCGTTAAGCGTCTGCCTTCGGCTCAGGTCATGATCCTGGAGTCCCAGGATCGAGCCCCGCATCGGGCTCCCTGCTCCGTGGGAGGCCTGCTTCTCCCTCTCACATTCCCCCTGCTTGTGTTCCCTCTCTCGCTGTGTCTCTCTCAGTCAAATAAATAAATAAAATCTTTAAAAAAAAAAAAAAAAAATCAAGAGTCAGACACTTAACTGACTGAGCCACCCAGGCGCCCCTAAGTAACATTTTTCTATACAGTAGATATTAACGTATTCTTGCCAGTAGAGTCATATCACAAAGTGTTATTTTTTTAATATATTGATATCAAAATTATACAAATAATACATTTTTTGTTCTCATATTCTGGTACTTACATCAGGTACTGGGAAAGAAAAGAGGTGAAGGAAAGACAGGGACTGACACTTACTGAACACGTAATATTTGCACAGGTTTTACAGTCATAAAAATTTATTCCCATTACAAAGAAGGGGAGGTTCAAGGAAATTAAATAACTGAATCAAAATCACATTTATGAAAATGGGTAAGCATCTAAATCAAGCGTTTCCCATCTCAAGACCTATGTGCTTTCAACAAGAGTGCAAATGAGAATTGTTCTGGAAAATGCTCAGAGCAGCAATGTCAAGTTCTTACCTAGTTTGTCATAATCCCCCCATTGCTTCTCCAATATTAGACATTCACAGGCCCCATATAGCTGCACATGATATCATAATTTTCATAAGCACTCAGTGTCAATTCATCACAATAGATCTATGATTTGAAACTATTCTTTGCCTACAAAGAATATATATGTATAAATATTTGGAAAATTAAAATTGAGAATCAGTGGCCAACAAAGATCCTGGAAATAGAAAGGTGAAGAAACTTAGAGAAGGAAAATCTACCTGATCTAACAAAAAGATTCAGTCTGATAGTGATAGGGGGAGAAAGGTGTGGGGGACTAGAATATGAATACTTTATCCAGATAAAAGTGTCAGATATTCCAGATTGCAGGGCACCAGATGTTAGCACCAAAGGATCTATTACTGAAAACAATTATAGCACTTCACAGATGTTTGTACACATCACAAATGTGTGTACCAGATTAACACAAATGAGTACAATTTGTAGGAAAATAATTTAAAAACCCACTAATTGTTCATATTTTCTTATTAATGAAGCTAATCATTTCCCTCCTCATTTTTTGGAGGCTTAAACTAATTTCAAAGATATATAAGAATGTTTCAGGAAAAATGTCTATCTAATTTTCCATGTCCCCATTACTTGTTGCAAGAATATACAGAAAGTTGGTAATAACTTTACATCTCTGTTTTCCCTTTATTTCTTCTATTTTTATTAATCATTGAAGCACCTCTATTTTGTCTCTCTCAAAATCTTCAGGTCCTAATGCACGATTTTCTACATTAACTATGAACACATTTTCTCATGCAATAAATATGTCTAATGCTCAGTTGTTAATTTATTTAATTAATTTTATGAAAAGACTTCATCCAGATATTGTGTACTAAAATACTTTATAGATATGGTATAGATACTTTATGGATATGTTCTCAGCCTACACATATTTGGAAGCACTTGGCTTCACTGTTCTTTCAGACTCTAAGCCCTGTTTTTGGTAATTTTTCAATATAATACGATGCTTAAGGCAAGTTATTATTTTTTTTTTCTGATGTTACACTGACTTCTTTGGAAGACCATGCAACGTAATACAAATGCATAAAAAAGCTCATACTCCATTTAGTGTCCTATTTCCCCTGTCATCCCCATGTGGTGCCATCATAACTGCAGGGAGTGAAAAACCCTATTTCCACATCAAAACCATTTCTAGTTCCCTGATACAAGCCATAAATTCCACCTGCCTTGAGGAGTCAGTTATGAGCCATTGTCTTCTGGCGCAACATCACAACATTATGTACATATACACACCACACACACACACACACACACACACACAGTCTATATTTGGACACACTAAGATGTGATATAGCACAGACTTGAAGTGGTTCTCTGTCAGTGGACACACACCACTTCCTCAACACCCCCTGGGGCTTTGGGGTAGAACAAGCTTGCAGAGAAAGGCAATACTCCTACAGGGGTGAGAATTGTAATTTTCCCCACCCCCTGTGTAAACCTGTGGATTGGAGAATTAGGCTTATAATGTGCAAAATTAAAAGAACCGTAGGAAGGAAAAGGCATGTTTTAAAGAGAATTTTAAACTGAATATGGGCTTTTTCTAAGACGCATAAGAAAACTAAAGTTTAATATTATTAAAAGAAACAACAAAATGCCTCTGATTCTAACATTGTTCAGGTTGTGGGAAAGAACAAAGAAGACACTCATTTTTGAATGTACTGTATTTTTGAATAAATTTGGTTCCATGTGAAACTGACATTAATGACTAGCATTTATTACATTTAAGAATCAGAGAAAAAAGGGATTAGAATTGTGATTTTCAGTTTTAATCGAAAAGAGTGGCACAGAGAAAGAACCATTCTTACTTAACTCGTAATTTTCCAAGCTACAGGTTTCAGCACTTTTGCAAGAAACCAGGTGAAGAAAATGATAATAAGCATCCAAACAGCTTTTAGAACCAAAGAACTCATGTGTGTGTGTGTGTGTTAACATTTTAAGGTGCCAAGAGTGAAAAAGAATAATGACCTTTCCTCATTCAGTTCCAATGAATAGAATAATTAGCCATCAGTCTTATTATTAGGATGTAAATCTAGACAAATTACTTTTTCAGAATTTCCTTTTATTCTTCTACTTCTAAAACTAAATTCCTCCTAAAACTGCATTTTTCCTTTATATTAAGTGTACACATATTTGCTTGTGTAGTGTATAAGTGCACTTATAAGTGTAAATATATTATGCATTGTATTTTATACATATTATATATACATATATATACACATACATATATATGAAATGGGGTTATGTTTTTCTCCTTTAATTTAAATTTCTATTCAGATAATTAGCTATTTAGATATTTAGTTCATGCTTTGGGAAACAGTACCCCCCTCAAAAAAAATCTTATATTTTGAGTTCACTCATTACATTCATTTGAAAATGACAGACTTTGGGATGGGCTTCTCATTTTTGATATATAGTAATCTTAAACTATTACCACATAACACAATTGCCATAAAGATATGTAGATAAGTTGTATATTTTTTGCATTTAGAATTTTTGAGAAACATAATGCAGTCACATTATTTTATACCCACAAATGTATTCTTCCAAAACATAAGATACAAGAGCACACAAACTGAAAAGTGACCATACACATGCAGTTGATGTGGTTTGAAGTGGGGTTCAGAGCCGATGACCAAGAAAGAATTCTTCAGATGTCTTTGATGCAAAAAGGTGGTTTTATTAAAGCATGGGGACAGGCAGAGAGAGCTGCACTGGGGGTTGTGAGGAGTGACTGATTATATAAGATTTTCTATCCTATGAAGCAGAGGGTGATGTTAGAGCTCCAGGAAATTGAGTCTATAGGTTTTTGGAGATTTCTTTTTTCTTGTAAATCATTAAGACTGTTGCAAACTGATGGAGATTCATGTCCTACATGACTGTGATCTCCATCAGTGAACCATTTGTTTTACCCTTTCCTTTGTTCGAGGGCATCCAGGAGTGCCCGAGGAATGTCACATATATCCCACCTTGGTGAGGGGCGATTGTGGGGTATTAGCTTGTGCTTTGCCCTCAACTTGCCTTCTGCTCCTTTCATCACACTGAATTACATATTTTTACCCTCTCTTAATGTTAATCTAGCTTGTTGCCTGTATAGTTGTTAAAAATGTGAATGTTTCAAAGATTTCTCACACTTTTCTCATAAAAAATCTATTAAAGTCTGATCCATTTAGTGTATTTTATTTTTATTATTTTTTAAAGATTTATTTGAGAGAGAGAGACTGTGTGTGCAAGTGGCAGGGGGAGGGGCAAAGGGAAAAGGAGAGAGAGAGAGATCTTCAAGCAGACTCCCCCCTGAGTGCAAAGTCTGACACAGGGCTCCATCCCAGGACCCTGAGATCATGACCTGAGCCAAAACCAAGAGTCAGACACTCAACTAACTGAGCCATCCAGGCGCCCCCATTTCATGTATTTTAGATAATTGAATGATCAATAAAGACAACTATTATAAGAATCAACTAAAACCATTTCATCCTTCACAGGGATGAATAGTATATGAATTTTGTTCACCTTAACAAAATTTTCCTTTCTCATTTCCTATAGATATATTTGGAAAAGACTAACTCAGAGTAAGCAGAAAAACCCTTCTTTAGCCAACTAATATGTCTTCGAGTCAAAAGATTTGTTGCAACTACTTTTAGTGGATAAAATACAGGAGCTTGGAAGAAATTTACTGTTGGTAACTCCACTGAAAGCAGTTGCTTAAATGTAATTACCAGCTCTAATTCCACCATTTCCTTTGGCAGCCAAGCTAACAGTCGTCTATCTTATATAAAATCATAGCAGCAGGTATGAGGAAGAAATTTGCAGGCCCAATTCATAGTCTTTAAAAAAAAAAAAAAAGCCCAAACTGTCATAATGAGAAATTAGAATAGATTATCACCTCTGTGTGCCAAAGAGTACAGCCTCAGGGTTTTCCTATAATTCAACCTCTGCTGAGCGGCTATCCATACTGAATTTTGTAGAACAATTGGGGATTCCTTCTGCTATCTTTATGTATTTCAAAGGCATGCCAGGTCTGAAGGAAGAAATCTGGGACTAAAAAGCAAAATTTTCAGAATAATAGTTGGTCATATCAGCAGATAATTACTTGGACCCAAAGCCTTTACTTTCTTAATTTTGTTAGTGTATATGGCAGATGAAACAATTAAAACGTAAGAAAAAACTGCATGTTTGAGGAAGTCTAGTTTACTATCTCATTACAGTTGTATACTGTTAGATTGAACTCTTTCAACCTTGAGTTCTAAGAAATCTAAGATGCTATTAGAGTCGAGGCAGTATTAATGATGGTTTTATACCCAACATCCACAACTTTAGGTAAAATTTAAGACATGTTGACAGAGAATCAATTTCTAACATATAAACTGTGCCGGCTACGCAGGTGGAATTTTGTGGGTCCTATCATTAAACCTACCTAAGATCACTCAATTTTTTCCTGTGATGTATCTTTATTTGTCATTTCCTTCTTTGAAATCTTTTTGGAATGATATTAAGAATAAATTCATAAAGCTTTATTAATCATTACATATGTGTATTCAATTGACATGTTAACTATAGCTCACACATTATGAACTGGAAAATTGTACGGTATGATGTAAATGACAAAGTTTCTGTGAAAATATTTATGAAATATTTTACATACAAATTGAATATTGAGATTATTTTGTCATTTACTTTTTCTTGGTAACTTAATATTTTTCCAGAATTGAACTGAGATAAGACTGGGATCACCAATTTTTTTAATGACTTCTTTCTTTATATTATTATTCTAGTCTTTCCACATTCTCCTGTGAGAATGGCATCTTCTGCTTCTTGCACTTTTTTACTATAATTTCTTTGGACTCTATAACGTGACTTGTCTTATATTACAGTAGCCCCCCCCCCTTATCTGTGGAGGACACATTCCAGGACCCACAGTGGATGCCTAAAACTGCAGAAAGTACCAAACCCTATATATACTATGTTTTTTTCCTCCTATATATTCATACTTATGATAAAATCTGATTCACAAATTAGGCACAGTAAAAGATTAACAGCAATAAGTAATAAAAAATAGAACAATTATAACAATGTACTCTAATAAAATTACATGAATGTGGTCTCTTTGTCTCACCTTATTTTACTATATTCACCCTTCTTGTGATGGTGTGAGATATAAAATGCCTATGTGATGAAATGAAGCGAGGTAATGACATAGGTGTGATGTTGTGTTAGGCTACTATTGACCTTCTGACAATACATCAGAAAGAGGATCACCTACTTCTGGATCCCACTTGACTGAAGGTAACTGAAATTGCAGAAAGCAAAACCTCAGGTAAGGGAATGACTACTATACTGGATTAAAAATTAAGGCAAATACAGTACACCTTTTATTCAAATCTTTATTTATTAAGATTCAATTCTCCCTTTTCTCCTTTCAGTCATATTTGATATTTTAGCATGTCTTTTTTAAATTTCCCCCCCTTTTGTTTCCATGCCAAAGCAATCTCTTGGTTCTTTGTTAAATCTCTGAAGACTCCTTATCAGCATCCTTCACAAATTTCTTTGGGGAATATTATTGATATTTCTCAAACTCATCCTAGCATTCTGATCTATGCTGTTCTGTTTTTCCACTCAATCCCTACGTGTGGATAATTTTTTGTTGCTGTTTCAACTGTAGACTCTAATTATTCTCAACTGAACAGGAGTCTTTATATAGAAAATCCACAATGTCTATGAATTCCATCCAGACTTCTCATTTAAATTACAATCCCACACCATCACCAAGAGGCTTAGAAGGAAAATATCTAAAATTGAACATATTTATAAATAATAATATTTTCCTCTCTTTACATTTGAATTGATTGGGAAAACAAGTCAATTCTTCCCTAATAAGCTATTTCTTTTAGAGGGAATATTTCCCTTCTTCATATTTGTTATCTTCAAATTATTTTAAAATCTTTGATCTCTTTTCAATATTAAATTCAGACTACAAATCTCTTTGATTATTTTGTTGTCTTTTCCCCTTTATTATCACCATCACCACAATAGTATAATTTGAGAAATAATTATTTAGAAATTAGGAATAATAATGTTAGTGTCAAATAGCAGACTAAATTTTAATTTGAAGAAATATGAAGTAGAAACTAGAAAGTATGTTCGGGTCTTGGGAAATGATTGGTAGAAAGTATTAAAATTTTAAATGAAGCTAAATTGGTACTCCCTTAACAAAAATTTTTTTTAAAGATTTTATTTATTTATTTATTTATCAGAGCAAGAGAGGACACACAAGCAGGGGGAGTGGCAGGCAGAGGGAGAGGGAGAAGCAGACTCCCTGCTGAGCAAGGAGCCCAATGTGGGGCTCGATCCCAGGACCCTGGGATCATGACCTGAGCCGAAGGCATACACTTAACTGACTAAGCCACCCAGGCATCCCTTAACAAAATATTTTACAGAATTTAGCGTGGTTTTTACCTCAATGCAGCTCTCTTTGGTAATTCTTTTTTTTTTTTTTTTTTTTTTTTGAGAGAGAGAGAGAGAAAGAGCGCTTGTACAAGCAGGGGTGAGAAGGTGAGGAGGGGCAAAGGGAGAAGGAGAGAGAGAGAAAAAATAGAATCTTAAAAGCAGGCTCCATACAGCACAGAGCCCCACATGGGGCTTGATTTCACAACCCTGAAATCATGACCTGAGCTGAAATCAAGAGTCAGACACTCGGGCGCCTGGGTGGCTCAGATGGGTAAGCATCTGCCTTCGGCTCAGGTCATGATCCCAGGGTCCTGGGATCGAGTCCCGCATCGGGCTCTCTGCTCCTTGGGAGCCTGCTTCTCTCTCTCTCTCTCTCTCTCTCTCTCTCTCTCTCTCTGTCTCTCATGAATAAATAAATAAAATCTTAAAAAAAAAAAAAAGAGTCAGACGCTTAACCCAGTGAGCTACCCATGTACCCCAGTAATTCATTTTTTTAAACACAGTGAGGACTTCAAAATTATATGTAGCAATTGATTTTTACTCAGGATTTCAAATAAGTAGTTTTGGTACATATTTTTAAAGCCAAAAGAAATGATCTCTACATTTAGCTTAAATCCTGGATTCATTATAATCAGTTGCTCTGTTATCTGGTCTCTCTGTAGCACTTATAGAAACATTTCCAAAGGCAGGAACCATGGTCTTTGTTTTGTCTCATTGATAGAATTAAGTCTACAACAGACATAATATTTCAGGTAAAAATTACTGAAAATGGCATATATGTAGACAAATGTATTAAGTAATTTGAGCTGCCAGAACAAAGAGAAGATATATATATAAATATATAAAAAAACAAACAAAAAAGTTATGCAATTAAAGAAAAATAAACAAACCTAGAATCATTTTTGTAAAAAAATAGTATAACATCTAGACAGTTTATTAGGAAAACATTCAGACCTATCATATCATAGTCACTGTCCTCTTTTATCTGTGAACATAAAGGAGAGTTTTAAATACTCTGAAAATACACAACTCATATACTGTTCTGGAAAAAAATTACTTAAAGGTGTAATCCAACTGACAGTGAAACAAATTAAAATGCATAATTAAAACATGAATAATTGCTTGGCCAAAAGTATTGGTGGTGAGCAGTACTCCAGTTAAATTTAGAATTCCCTAAACCATTGAAAAGACAGATATCAGAGGCAATGCAAATGTCAGAAATCGCACTTTAAAGGGTAAATAGATGTTAGTAACATTATTTTAATTTTAAACTCTAGTATTCAAACCATAGATTTTATTGTGAAAGACAAATAAGGGGTGCTAGTGACATGGGGGAAAAATTTAGGGAATTAACGTCTGTTAATCTCTATCATTCATCACGGATTACAATAATATATTAAATACATTAAAATACTTTAAACAGAATATACTAGCAAAATTCTACATATATATAAAGAAAATACATAAGATTAAAACAATTGTTATATTTGAGGTGTTGGAATTGATATTTTTGTGTTCTTTTATATATTTCTGTATTTTGAGATATTTCTAAAATGAACACATAGCACTTATAATTAGAAAAAAACATATTTTGAAACGAAGTACAAATTTTAATAACTGCTAAGAAATTGTTATGTTAGAGATCTGCTAACAGAAAAATTGTCTATTTATATGTTTATATTTTTATGTGAATTAACTTTATAGTGAGTTAACCTGGGAAACAATTTGTCAATTATCCCATATGCTTCCTTAGAAATCAACTACAGGGGCACCTGGGTGGCTCAGTCCGTTAAGCGTCTGCATTCCGCTCGGGTCATGATCCCAGGGTCCTGGGATGGAGCCCCACATCGGGCTCCCTGCTTAGCGGGAAGCCTGCTTCTCCCTCTCCCACTCTCCCTGCTTGTGTTCCCTCTCTCGCTGTGTCTCTCTCTGTCAAATAAATAAATAAAATCTTAAAAAAAAAAAAAGAAATCAACTACAATGTTGAAATAATGGAAAAGATAGGACAGATATTTAACATCAAAGTAAAGAAAAATCTACAATGGTAAAGTCTATGCAATAAAGCATACCTGGCAAGTACTTGAAATCCATCTTAAAAAAGAAAGTGGCTGTTGTGAGATGGAAAACCACTCTCTAGATCTTGAGTAAGAAAGAGAATTCTGTAGAAGTACATGTCACAATAATAAAAAGTCTATTCAATGATACTTTGACTAATTTGAGAATGAGGGCAAAGATGGGAGTAAGGAAATCGAAAATGTTCTTAAATGTCCTCGGAATATATTTCTTCTATAAAAAAATAAAATGAATCTATAAAACCTAACAGCTTGGTATGAAAAAGAAGCAGCAAGCAAGAAGAGGTCATGGAAAATAATAACGCAATTGTCTAGGGAAAAAAAATCAATATGTGTATGAGAAAATAAAGCCTAGGGAATCTACCAACATCTAATAGAATTTTCTGAAAAAAGAAAAGAATGATAGTGGAATGAAGGAAATAATCAAAATTAATAATAGAATACATTTTCACAGAGCTAAAGACTTTGAACTTTATTTAAAAGGTCTGTGAAAAGTTAGAATAAATGACACCCATATTTATAGATACATTCTCCTGAAATACTAGATATAAGCTAAAGGTGTATGTACAAATATACAATGTAGCATACACAGATGGAGACCATGTGCTCTCTTCTCACCTTTACTGCTCTACAAGTTGTCCCAGTCCCAGCTTCCAACTGCCAGCACCTGACTTTGCCTGAGAACTCTCTCAGCTCATTGGCACCCATGCCAGGGAACTCAATTTCACATTCAGCGAATTCCACATCTAATGCCTGGCACAGACTGGGGTACACAGCCCCCATGTCCTTCACTCCTCAGGTGGAATTACTTTGAGGCACATCTACACTGACTTCTAGAGGATTAGGCTGCAGAAAAACAAAGCCTTTATTAGCTGCCTTCTCTCCTCTGTGCCCTAACTCCCTACTTTTCAAGTATTTTTTTAGATTCATCTCCAAAATCAATTATTTGGAATCAAATCCTTGCCTCAAAGACTACTTTGAGGAAACCCAAACTAAAAAAATTAAATTAAATTAAAAAAGCCTACAGATTTCATCAGGCTTTTTATTAGTAATTTTAGAAAAAGCAATGCCTGCAAAGTTCTCAGAAAAAAACAATTTTTTTTCACCAAAATGCTATGCCCCATCAATTGGTGTAAGGATAAGATTAAAAAAAAAAAAAAAAATTGAGAACATGCAAGGGCCCACATACATTTCTCAAGTGCTGAAATATGACTAAAACAAAAACAAAAACAGCTAATTAGAGTAAAAATTACTTGAATTAAAGAGTAGCCCAATAGCCCAGATGCAATGAAGAGATTCTGGGGCAAGAGCCATATAGCCCACTTAAAAGGAAGTCAGTATAATAGAGAATTATTTGTTTTATTTAACAAAGATGTTAATTTATTAAATATATAGCTATTCTTAATAACAAGATAGTGGGAAATCAGTAGGAAATTCTGGTGAAAGAACGATTTGGGAGAATATGTACAAGAAAGTGAAAATTTTTAAATAACATAAACTAAAACATTGTGGTTGGTTGAAAATGTGTAAGAAAATATACCCCATCTGATCTTGAAATTTGAGACAATATGTTTAGTGACATACAATAATTATTTCTTTCTCTATGATTACATCATATTACTTGGCTTAGAGAAAATAATGATTATATAATAGGGAATGATCTCTGTAACTAGAAAGAATTAATCAAGGTTACTGCATATAACATGCTGGTTAAATGCCTTGATAATGTAAACATAAGAAAGCAGACTGAGATTGAGAGATAAAAAGAGGAAGAAGAATTTGAGGGAAGTGTAGAACTGTTATTTTCTTGATACAGTGGGTAGATAAGATATAATGTCTAAAGTTGAATGATCAGGAAATAGAGATCTAAATGTAGTATTTTAAAACAAAGCTGGGGCACCTGGGTGGCTCAGTTGGTTAAGCGACTGCCTTCGGCTCAGGTCATGATCCTGGAGTCCCGGGATCGAGTCCCGCATCGGGCTCCCTGCTCAGCAGGGAGTCTGCTTCTCCCTCTGACCCTCCCCCCTCTCATGCTCTCTCTCTATCTCATTCTCTCTCTCAAATAAATAAATAAAATCTTTAAAAAAATAAAATAAAAATAAAATAAAATAAATAAAATAAAACAAAGCTAATCAATAGAAAATAAAAATCGAAAAGTAAGCAATAAATATTAGAGGTTATAATAAGAAAGATTATTTGAATTGAACTAAATTCCACAGACTTTTTAGTGAGAAGTTAATTAGAGTAGCTGGAGTCTTTGTGAATCAAGAAATCAACATAATGTTGGCATGGCTAAGCAATCAGCCTTGGAGTCACACTGACTGTAACCTTTGGAAGAGTATTTCCCTCCTTGTGCTTTGTTCTTTATCTACATAATGGGGATGATAGTAGGTTCCTATTAGGGCTATGGTGAGGATGAAATGATACAACACATTCAAAGAACCAACCTATTTCTAAATCAGGTCACATCCTGAGGTACTAAAGATTAAAACCTCGACATATGAATTTGGGGAGGGAAACACAATTCAATCTCTAACAAATCATTACAAAAGAAACACATAACATATTATTTAGAGTGATGGATTTAACTGTCAGACAAACTAGAAATGGAAAAGGACACATTGAGGTATAGTTGTGGGAACAGCATAGAAGATTTTACTTTTAATATTATGACTACTCAGATGGTTTGAAATTTCACTCTCATGTGCATGTATCCCTATAATAACGATAAAAAGAATAAAACAAAATTTATTCATTTCACACAATTTAAGATTAATGGTAATTATATAAAAATCTTAAAATAACACAATCTTAAGATTTTAACAGCATTGGTTCAATCTGTGAAGTAGTTTGTTTTGCAATTTGATTTGAAAATCTTGTTCAACTAAATCTTATACTACAGTCTGTGGCATTCCACAACTTCCAACATAATTCATATTTTGTTTTAAAGTTTGACAAATGGTTTTGAAATAAAAGCACCAGGATAAAAACATCAGCCTTTTCTACTTGAAATTTTGACTGAGCAGTTTATTAGATAAGTTCAATTTATCCGTTAGACATTATGTATATTTCTAACATAATTTTTGAAATTGCAACATCAAATTTTTATCATTTATGCCAGGCAAAAGTGCATGTCAGAAGGTGATTGGTTTTCAATAATCGTAGAATAATTGGCTTCTCTCAGCATCATGAAGGCATCCCTAACCTAGCCGGTCTCCTCTATCCATCCCCAGATATTTTCTTCCCCATTATCTTGATTTTATTTTTTATTTTACTTTTGTTTACATAGTAGTTAGCACTATTTGAAATGATGTTTTATGTTTTACATAAGTATCATTTTTGTTTGTTTTTTGCTAAGTTGTATGAGTTCTTGTATATATATTTTCAAATTGGGGCATACTACTTAGATATTTTGTTTTGTTTTGTTTCCAGTTTTTATTTAATTTTTAGTTGGTAAACATATAGCATAATATTGGTTTCAGGAGTTGAATTTAGTGATTCATCATTCACATATACCACCCAGTGCTCATCACAACAAATGCTCTCCTTAATAACCATCACCCAGTTAGCCTATGCCCCGACCACCTCCCCTCCAGCAACCCTCAGTTTGTTCTTTATAGTTAAGAGTCTCTTACGGTTTGCCTCCCTCTATCTTTTTTTTTCCCTTCCCCTATGTTCATCTGATTTGTTTCTTAAATTCCATATATGAGTGAAATCATATGGTATCTGTCTTTGCTGACTGACTTACTTTGCTTAGCATAATATACTCTCGCTCCATCCACATTGTTGCACATGGCAAGGTTTCATTCTTTTTGATGGCTGGATAACATTCCATTGTGTGTGTGTGTGTGTGTGTGTGTGTGTGTGTGTGTGTGTGTGTGTATCTTTATCCATTCACCAGTCTCAATGGACATTTGGGCTCTTTCTATAATTTGGCTATTGTTGATAATGCTGCTATAAACATTGGGGTGCAGGTGCCCCTTTGAGTCAGTATTTTTGTATCCTTTGGGCAAATACCTAGTAGTGCAAACTGCTGGGTCATTTGATAGTTCTATTTTTAACTTTTCGAGGAACCTCCATACTGTTTTCCAGAGTGGCTGCACCAGTTTGCATTCCCACCAACAGTGTAGGAGGTTCCCCTTTCTCCTCATCTGTCAACACCTATTGTTTCCTATGTTGTTAATTTTAGGCATTCTGACAGGTGTGACGCTAGGACTTCCAGTATTTGATCATAGTTTTGATTTGTATTTCCCTGATGATAAGTGATATTGAGCATTTTTCATGTGTCTGTTAGCCATCTGGATGTCTTCTTTGGAAAAATGTCTAATCATGTCTTTTGCCCGCTTCTTAACTGGATTATTATTTTTTTTGGGGGGGTGTCCAGTTTGATAAGATCTTTATAGATTTTGGATACTAACCATTTATCAGATATGTAATTTTTAAATATCTCTCCCATTCCAAAGGTTGCGTTTTAGTTTTGTTGACTATTTCCTTTGCTGTGAAGAAACTTTATTTTGATGAAGTCCCAGTAGTTAATTTTTGCTTTTGTTTCCCTTGCATCTTGAGACATGTGTAACAAGAAGTTCCTGTGCCTGACGTCAAAGAGGTTGCTACCTGTGTTCTCCTCTAGGATTTTGATGTTTTCCTGTCTCACATTTAGGTCTTTCATCCATTTTGAATTTATGCTTGAGTATGGTGATAGAAAGTGGTCCATTTTCATTCTTTTGCATGTTGGAGAGTCTGTCTTTTTTCCATTGGATATTCTTTCCTGCTTTGTCGAAAATTAGTTGAGCATATAGTTGTGGGTCCATTTCTTGGTTTTCTATTCTGTTCCATTGATCTCTGTAGGAATTCATAATGCCTGGCTAGATAAGATTTAATAAACATATGCCTCCCTGAATAAGACTAATTGAAAATCAAAGGAGTGTCCAGAAAACCGGGCCTCCTTCAAAGTTTCTGGGCTGAAAACAGCCGGATCCTTGTTGTGGCTCAGTGCACTCATCCAGGGAGTAAATGCTCAGGAGAAACATTTATCTTTGGTGGTCACACATTTCATGTACTTCCTGCCTCCACACGTGTCACAAGCACGCACCCCACGTACTCCCTGTCTGCATGCATGTCGAGAACACACCTTGTTCTAATCACAGGATACTCCCTATGTCACTGTCCTGATTATTAAGGCTTCTCACTCCTTTTTGTTTTTCTTATTCCCTTGTTGTATTGATAACATATGCAATAAAAGTGGAGGCAGAGTTTGGCTCGGGGCCTTTCTCCACTAGAGCGACTGGTCCCCACACCCTCGCCTTTCTCCTACTTAGGTGTCCGGAGTAATCTTTTCATTTGATGCCTCAGGGTTTGCTGGCCAAATCGGACAGATCTATGTGTCTGTTTTTGTGTCAGTACCATACTGTCTTGTTCAATACAGCTTTAAATATAGCTTAAAGTCTGGAATTGTGATACTTCCAGCTTTGTTTTTCCTTTTCAAGATTGCTTTAGCTATTTGGGGTGTTTTGTGGTTTCATATAAGAATTGTAGGATTGTTTGTTCTAGCTCTATGAAAAATGCTGGTGGTACTTTGATAAGGAATGCATTAAATGTGTAGATTACTTTGAGTAGTATATACAGTTTATCAATATCTGTTCTTCCACTCCATGAGCCTGGAATATTTTTCCATTTCTTTGTGTCACCTTTAATTTCTTTCATAAGTGTTCTATAGTTTTCAGAGTACACTCTTTTGTTAGGTTAATTCCTAGGTATCTTATAGTTTCTGGTGTAATTGTTAATGGGATCAATTCCTTCATTTCTCTTTCTGCTGCTTCATTATTGGTATAAAGAAATGCAACAGATTTCTGTACATTGATTTTGTATCCTGCAACTTCACTGAATTCATGTATCAGTTCTAGCAATTTTTTTGGTGGAGTCTTTCGGGTTTCCTATATAGAGTAGCATGTCGACTGTGAAGAGTGAAAGTTTGACTTCTTCCTTGCCAATTTGGATGCCTTTTATTTTCTTTTGTTGTCTGATTGCTGATGCTAGGACTTCCAGTACTATGTTAAATAACAACGGTGAGAGTGGACATCCCTCTTTTGTTCCTGACTGTACAGGAAAAGCTCTCAGCTTTCCCCATTGAGAATGACATCAACTGTGGGTCTTTCATGTACGGCTTTTATGATGTTGAGGTATGATCCCTCCATCCTTACTTTGCTCAGGGTTTTTATCAAGAATGGATACTGTACTTTGTCAAATGCTTTTTCTGCATCTATTGAGAGGATCATATGGTTCTTATCCTTTCTTTATTTAATGTGGTATATCATGTTGATTGATTTGCAAATATTGAATCACCCTTGCAATGCAGGAATAAATCCCGATTGATTGTAGCGAATGATTCTTTTAATGTACTGCTGGATTCAATTTGCTACTATTTTGTTGATAATTTTTTTCATCCCTGTTCATCAGGGATATGGGCTTGTAATTCTCCTTTTTAGTGGGATCTTCATCTGGTTTTTGAATCAAGGTAATGCTGGCCTCGTAGAATGAGTTTGAAAGTTTTCCTTCCATTTCTATTTTTTGGAACAGCTTGAGAAGAGTATGTGTAAACTCCTCTTTAAATGTCTGGTAGATTTCCCCTGGGAAGCCATCTGGCCCTGGACTTTTGTTGGTTGGGAGATTTTGGATTACTGATTCAATTTATTTGCTATTCAATTTATTTGTTATGGGTCTGTTCAAATATTCTATTTCTCCCTATTTCAATTTTGGTAGTTTATGTTTCTAGGAATTTATCCATTTCTTCCAGATTGCCCAATTTGCTGGCATAATTTTTCATAATATTCTCTTAAAATTGTATTTCTGTGGTGTTGGTTGTGATCTCTCCTCTTTCATTCGTGATTTTATATATTTGGGCCCTTTCTCTTCTTTTTTTTTTTTTTAAGATTTTATTTATTTATTTGAGAGAGGGAGAGACCATGAGAGAGAGAGAGAAAGAGAGAGAACAAGCAGGAGGGAGGGGTAGAGAGAGAGGGAGAAGCAGACTCTGCTGAGCAGAGAGCCCGACGTGGGACTCCATCCCAGGACCCTGGGATTGTGACCTGAGAAAAAGGCAGACATTTAACCCACTGAGCCACCCAGGCACCCTTTCTTTTCTCTTTTTAATAAGTCTGGCTAGAGGCTTATTAATTTTACTAATTCTTTCAAAGAACCAGCTCCTGATTTCATTGATGTGTTCTAGTTTTTTTTAATTTGTTTTTATATCATTTATTTCTGCTCTAATATTTATTATTTCCCTTCTTGTGCTGGCTTTAGGTTTCATTTGCTATTCCTTTTCTAGCTCCTTTGAGTGTAAGGTTAGCTTGTGTATTTGAGACTTTTCTTGCGTCTTGATGTAGTCTTATATTGCTATATATTTCCCCCTTATGACCCCTTTTGTTGCATCCCAAAGGTTTTGGACTGTCATGTTTTCATTTTCACTTTTTCCCATGTATTTTTCTATTTCTTCTTCAATTTCCTGCTTGAACCATTCATTTTTAGCAGGATGTTCTTTAAACTCCATGTATTTTGCGGGCGCCTGGGTAGCTCAGTTGGTTTAGCGTCTGCCTTGGGCTCAGGTCATGATCCCAGGGGCCTGGGATCAAGCCCCGCATTGGGCTTCCTGCTCAGCAAGGAGCCTGCTTCTCCCTCTCCTTCTGCCTGCTGCTCTCCCTGCTTGCTCTCTCTCTCTCTCTCTCTGTCAAATAAGTAAAATATTTTTTTAAAATATTTTATTTATTTATTTATTTAATTGCCAGAGAGAGAGCAGAAAGCAGACGCTTAACTGACTGAGCCACCCAGGCATCCCTAATAAATAAAATCTTTAAAAAAATAATAAAAAATAAACTCCCTGTATTTGGGTTTTCCAAATTTTTTCTCGTGGTTGACTTCAAGTTTCATAGTGCTGTGGTCAGAAAATATGCATGGTATGATCTCAGTCTTTTTGCACTTGCTGAGGCCTGATCTGTGACCTAGTATGTGATCTATTTTAAAGAATGCCCCATGTGCAGAATGTGTATTCTGCTGCTTTAAGATGAAATGTTCTGAATATATCTGTTAAATCCATCTGGTCCAGTGTGTCATTCAAAGCCACTGTTTCCTTGTTGATTTTCTGCTTTGATGATCTGTCCATTGATGTAAGTGGGGTGTTAAAGTCCCCTACTATTATTGTATTTTTTAAAAGATTTTATTTATTTATTTGAGAGAGCAAGAATGAGAGAGAGAGAGAGAGAGCACGAGTTGGTGGAGAGGGGCAGAGGAAAAGGGAGAAGGAGACTCTGTGCTGAGCTCAGAGCCTGACACGGCGATCAATCACAGGACCCCAAGATCATGACCTAAACAGAAGGCAACTGCTTAACTGAGCCATCCAGGCACCCCTATTATCATACAATAATTTGTAAATGAGTTCCTTTATGGTTGTTATTAATTGTTTTATATATTTGGGTGCTCCTAAGTTTGGGAGCATAAATATTTACAATTGTTAGATCCTCTTGTTGGATAATTCTCCTTTTTATGGTATACTGGCCATTTCATCTCTTGTTACAGTCTTTGGTTTAAAATCTAGTTTGTCTGATATAAGTGTTGCTACTCTGGCTTTATTTCAACGTTAATTTGCATGATAAATGGTTCTCCATCCCCTCACTTTCAATCTGCAGGTGTCTTTAGATTTAAAATGAGTCTGTACTGGCAGCATATACATGGGTCTTGTTTTTTTATCCATTCTTACACCCTGTGTTTTCTGATTTGAGCATTTAGTTCATTTACATTCAGACTAATTATTGATTGATATGAATTTAGTGCCATTGTATTACTTGTTTTGTCATTGTTCTGGAGATTTTCTCTGTTTCTAGTCTTTGTCATTTTTGGTCTTTATTTCCCACTGGAAGAGTCCCCTTTAATATTTCTTGCAGGGCTGGTTTAGTGGTCATGAACTCCTTTAGTTTTTGTTTGTCTGGGAAACTCTTTATCTTTCCCTCTATTTTAAATAACAGCTAGGATAGAGTATGCTTGGCTGCAATATTCTTCCCATTCAGCATATTCCCCATGCCACTTTCTTCTGGTCTGTCAAATTTCCGTGGAGAGCTCTGCTGCTATCCTTATTTGTCTCCCCTTGTAAATTAGGGACTTCTTTTGTCTTGCTGATTTTAGGATTTTTTTCTTTATCTCTATATTTTACAAATTTAACTATGATATGCCTTGGTATTGGCCTGATTTTGATGGGAGTTCTCTGTGCCTCTTGGATTTGGATGTTTGTTTCCTTCACCAGATTAGATAAATTTTCAGCTATAATTTTCTCAAATAAACCTTCTGCCCCCTTTTCCCTCTCTTCTTACTATGGGACTCCAATGACATGAATGTTATTACATTTTACAGTCACTGAGTCCCCTAAGTCTACATTCGTGATCCAGTATTTTTCTTTCCCTCTTTTTTTCAGCTTCATTTTTTTTTTTCCATAATTTTATCTTCGGTATCACTTATTCATTCCTCTGCTTCTTCCATCCTTGTGGTCACTACATTCAGTCAGTTTCAAATCTCAGTTATTGCAATTTTCATTTCAGTCTGACTAGTTTTTAGGTCTTTTATCTCTGTGGTAAGGCACTCCCTGGTGTCTTCCATCCTTTTCTCAAGTATAGCTAGTATCCTTATAATTGTTTTAAATTCTGGTTCAGGCATATTACTTATATCTGTTTTGATAGATCCCTGGGGTGACCTCTTCTTGTTCTTTCTTTGGGGATAATTCCTCCATCTTGGCATTTTGTCTAGGTCTCTATCTTTTATGTGTTAGGAAAGCATGTTATGTTGCCTGCTCCTGAGAATAATGGTGATACTAAGAAGAGGTCATATACTGTCCAGGGCCTAGGGCTTCAGGAAGTGTTTTGGTTGTATGCTGTGTGCACTCTGCTATTGTGTTTTGGCTGCTCTTTCCCTCAGGTCAGTTTCTCCGGGGTTTCTACTTGGCTACAGTGGGGAGTGTTTGGACCTTGGCCAGAGTTTGGTGAGTTTTAACTAGGTGTGTTCTAAAAAAGTCCTGATGTTATTTCCACTAGAGTTGAAGCTTACAGAACTTTACATTCAGTAGACATGGTACATGCGGGGCAGGGGGTATGGGTTGTGCTGGTCTTCTGGGACAGGGGCCTGCTATACTGGCTCTCGGGCACACTTGCCTGAGAAAAGGAGCACCTACAGAGCACAGGGGGCAGTGCTTGGTGTAAGCGGTTTAGGCCACCATGTTGGCATTATGCTGTTTACTGAAGTTAGTTTATGCTAAGGGTGGGGAAGGAAAATGGTGCCAGCCAGAGCCCTAGTCCCCAGAGAGGGGAGTTCATGCCCACCACTGTCCTGGAAGCCCTCCCAAAAGAGCAAACAATCTCTCCCCATGTGTCCCAGGAATCCTTCAGTGTGCTGCCTTCACCCTGTCTATGTTCAGGCCATCTGCCCATCCACAGCACAGTGCACCTTTGGGGTCTATCCCAGGCAGGCCAGCTAAGTTTTACAACTCCAAATTTTAGGGAACTGGCATGGCGGGTACCCACACTGGTCCTCTGGGGGAAGTTCTCAAGCACTGGGACTGATGCAGGTTTGTCCCAGAAGGGCACTTGCAACAGAGCACAGGGGCCTGGAGTTCAGAGTAAAACACAGCAAAGCAAAGAGCCAGTGTCCAGGTTAACCACCCTCAGCAGGTGTCTCTGCATCTATGCTGAGGCGCAGGGGAGGGAAATGGCACCCACCTGCACGGCCCTCAGGGCTCCACCGCAGCTACACCACAGACTTGGAAAACTCTGGTCTTTGACCCCCCCAGTGGTGAAAACTCATGAAAATCAGCCCCTCTTGTTTTCCCCAGTCAATGGCTTTGGGGATGTGTTTTCATTGTGCAATCTCCTGTGCACTCCTCTCTCTCTCTCTCTCTTTCTCTCTCTCTTTTTCTCTCTCCTCTCCTCTCTATGGAGGGGAGGGAGCCCTCCCCTCCATAGCACACGTAAAACCAGGTCTCCGCACCTCCTACTTTCCACAATGTGGCCTCTTCTCTCCCTCTAGTGTTCTGTCAGTCCTCAGATCAATTCCTTAGGTATTCAGAATGATTTGATATTTATCTAGCTGTGTTTGAGGGATGACGCAAGCCTAGGGTCCTCCTACTACTCTGCCATCGTAGCTCCTCCTAAAAAAGTTTATCCTTTTATCCATTACTATTTTGGCTTAATCTGTTAAATGCAGAAAACCTAATCTTAACTAACATAAACCTCTTTTTAAAAAAGGTGTTTAATACTAGAATGCAACTGATTGTTAAGTATCAGTACTTCATAACTAAGTAGGATTTATCCCAAGAAAAGATGAAAAGTAATACATGAATATCCATCAATATGTGGGGCTTTATTAATAGGGTATGCAATTGTCCCAGATTGCCTGCACCCATGGGGCTTCTTGAGATGCTGGACTTGCAATGCTAAAACCAGGATAGCCCTGCGCCAAATGGTATGCTTGGTTTTGTCCATTTAGTCTGTACAATGTATGAAAGGAGAAAACAGGTGATCGATTTAATATGTTCAGAAACAACACTTAATAGAATAAAACACTCATTCTTTATTAAAAATAAATGCTCAGTTTCTCTTCTGGCTGTGGCAGATTAGTTTGTTTCAGATCTATACACTCATTGATAATAATTAGAAAATCTAGGAAAAAACCAACAAAATGAAACAAAATAAACAAACAAAAAACTAGTTGAATGCCTTAGAGAGTTAGCAAGTCACCAATAACTTGCAAGGCAAGATGGGAGAGAGAAGGAAATTCTAAAGCAGTGAGCCACTTGGGGTTTCTTGCCTGCCGGAGACATTAACAAAGAGTCCAGAAGCAGACCCACATTTACATAGACATTTGATTTATTACTACAGTGGCTCTGCTGAGAAATAAGGAAAGGAAGGCCTAGTCAACTACATAATAATATTAAAAACAAGCAAATAGGGGCGTCTGGGTGTCTCAGTCCGTTAAGCGGCTGCCTTCGGCTCAGGTCATGATCCTGGGGTCTTGGGATTGAGCCCCACATCCGGCTCCCTGCTCAGTGGGGAGCCTGTTTCTCCTTCTTCCTCTGCCTGCCACTCTGCCTACTTGTGCTCTCTCTCTCTCTCTCTGTCAAATAAATAAATAAAATCTTTTTAAAAAAATAAAAAAATAAAAATAAAAACAAGCAAATAAGCAAACAAACAAAAACTCTGGTCCCTATCCTCCACAATACATAAAAATCAATCCTTACTGGATTTAGATCTAAATGTAAAGGTAAAATTATGAAGCTTCTTGAAAATAACATTGTAGATCTTTAGTTAAATAGACATTTCTTAATCACAAGACAGAAAATATTAATTATAAAGGTAAAAATACAATGTTTCAATTATTGAAAGATATTAATAGAATAAAAATGCATACTGTGAATTGGAGAAAATATTTTGAATACATAAAACTGACAAAAATGTATTTTTCCCCAAAAAACAACTAAAAATGACAATATAACTAGCAGAAAAAGGCAAACAAAAGAATGGACACATCACAAAAAAAGATATACTAAGGAAGACAAATATTCAAAAAGATGTTTAAACCCATTAATCATCAGAGAAATTAAAATTAAAGCCACAATAAGATATCACTATCCACCAGCAAAATTTCTCAAATTAAAAAACAAAATGTGGTAACACCAAGTGTTATCAAGGACATTGAGCAAGAGAAGAGTAATTTGGTAAAATTACTTTGAGAAATTCCTTATATGTTACATCATATACTAGGAGATGATAATTATTCTTTTTAGACATATGCCCAATAAACACCCAATATGTGTGTCAAAGGACAAGGACAGGCATATTCAACTATAATATTTCATTCAAAACACTACTATTTTCTTTTTTTTCTTTTTTTTTTTTTTAGATTTTTTATTTATTTATTTGACAGAGAGAGACACAGCGAAAGAGGGAACACAAGCAGGGGGAGAGGGAGAGGGAGAAGCAGACTCCCCGCTGAGCAGGGAGCCCGATGCGGGACTCGATCCCAGGACCCTGGGATCATGACCTGAGCCGAAGGCAGACGCTTAACGACTGAGCCACCCAGGCGCCCCAAAACACTACTATTTTCACTTTTTCATGTTTCTTTACCATCTTGATCCAGATAGCTCAAGTTTTAAATATTTAAAACTATGAGATAAATACATTGCCATAACATTATCAATGTCTTTCAAACACGTTAAAATTCAAAAACACTTATTTTAGGCACAGTTATACTTCAATGTTTAGTTAAAGGGGGCTTGATTTTTCTGGATACATAAATACCTGTTTGAAATGAATGTTATAAATTTGGCAATTTATAGACTGAATCAAAGTATTATCATGATAAAAGAAATCACATAATTGTCACTATTTTTACTGGAATTTGTTTGTAAAAATACTTATACTCCAAAAGGCAACGTGCAACATGACATTTCCTCACTATTTTTTCTGCTTTGTTAGTTTAGTTGAAATTGTTTGTTGTTAATTAAAATAAAAAGAGAAGCCAGTTTGAAAATATGCTTAAGAAAAATTTATTCTTCTTTCACTTGATCATTTGTATTTAATGTCTGACTGAAGTATATTTTGTGTGATTCCACTTGTATATCTTGGAAAGAACTACAGATACACATAATTGTTAAGAAAACCCTGAAAGTCTTGGGGCACCTGGATGGCTCAGTCGTTAAGCGTCTGCCTTCGGCTCAGGTCATGATCCCAGGGTCCTGGGATTGAGCCCCACATTGGGCTCCCTGCTCGGCCGGGAGCCTGCTTCTCCCTCTCCCACTCTCCCAGCTTGTGTTCCCTCTCTCGCTGTGTCTCTCTCTGTCAAATAAATCAATAAAATCTTTAAAAAAAAAAAAAAAGAAAGAAAACCCTGAAAGTCTCTTGTGATTGAATTAGTATTCACTTAAAATATGTTTAAAATTTACAAGTTTGGATATCTCTTAAGAAACAAAAGCTTATCATCACCTATTGCTTATGCCATTTATTTAAGAACTCTATGGATTATTATCAATTCCTGCTATGCTTTTTCAAAAGTCATGCAAATGTCTGATATGGCATTATTTAACATTAAAACTACAAAAATAACAATTTGAAGTACAGTTTTCAAAACCAAATCTCATTTCTGAAAATAGATAAATATTTTGCTGATTGCCAAGAAAACACAGGTATAATTTTTAAAAAAGGATACTAGCACCAACACATTACCATCTATTCAGGTTCTAAGTTTCAGAGTTTTGGGGGTTTTTTTGTTTAAAGATTTTTTACTTATTTATTTGACAGAGAGAGACACAGGGAGAGAGGGAACACAAGCAGGGGGAGTGGGGGAGGGAGAAGCAGGCCTCCCGCGGAGCAGGGAGCCCGATGCAGGGCTCAATCCCAGGACCCTGGGAGCATGACCTGAGCCGAAGGCAGATGCTTAACGACGGAGCCACCCAGGCGCCCCTAAGTTTCAGAGTTCTTATGCTTCTACCATTACTCAAATCCTTTAATTAAAATTCTGGTATTTTTGTGCATCTACCCTTATCTGATCCTTTCAAGCAAGCTAATTTTCTTCAATTATTCCATAAATATTTGCATTAAAAAAGTTTATTATCTTTTGTTGATAACTCTATTTGGTTCTCAGTTATCTTATCTAAATCATTTTCGAAAATTCAGACTTTTGTATGGAGATATTTGATAAAGTATTCGACACTTCAATATCCATTTTATTTTATTCTGTAATTAAGCAAGTTATAGTAAATTTATCTCTAAAGGAGAGTGAGTAGGACTTCTGGTTTCAACTCCAATATATAAAGAACTGGAAAGTTATCACTCTTCTTACAACAACAAAAATATGGACAGACTTAAATCAGTGACTATTCTTGGATCCAAAAGGGCAAGTTACCAACCCAATATCTAGAAAAAGAGGTGTAGCCAGAGAGATACAGCAAGTGAGATCTGCTTTCCCGGAGCAAAAGTGGCTGCAGCCATAAACTAAGAGGAATATTTACATGGTTGTTTTGATGAATTGATGGAGACTGAGTGTGGAGTAGCATGAGAATGATAAGCTCCTGGAAGCCACCACATTTTCATGGGCTTTCCCTGCAGGAATCTTCTATCACCTTCTGTCCACTCAAGTCCCTGGTTTCCGTGTGAAGATCCCACAAAGATTCTCTTTTGGCTCTGGGAGTAGCCACTCTAATATACTACCAGAGCCTACTCAGCAATAAAGGCCTACTCTTCAAGGAAAATAACCTTGCTAAAGTACAGTTCTAAAACTTTATCCCAGGTGAGAGAAGGGAATTCATCTGTACTCCAGTACCCTCCAGCCTGTCTGTCTCACCTAAGGGAAAATGCTATGCCAAAACAACAGTCAACAGGGGTCAAGGCCTAAAATAAAAATAAAAATAAAAAAAGCAAACAAACAAACAAGTAAAACAGATTGGGAGAACACTATAGCCAGGGACGAGAATAAAAGCTGTACCACTGAAAAAAACACTAATGAAGTGCACAGCCTTGAGATGTAAATCACCAAAAAGACTAAGATTTAATTAAAGGATTATAGAATACCACCTGTACTGGACATCTTATCACACAGGGTTCTAATATAGTAAGAGTGGGTTACAGATAAAAGAGCTTGAAGATACAGACTATCTCTGAGGAAGGATATCCAGGGAAGCTTAAAGTCAAGAGGGGAGACAAAAACAAAGATAAAAAGGAATTTGAAGCTTCTGATATCTAGCTAAACAGACATTAAACATCACCAAACTATTATCCAGAATAATATAGATCTGTACTGTAAAGGTCTATTTAATTAATTTCCTATTACTCAGTAGAAAATGTCTGACATCCAACAACAAAATTGTGAGGTATACCAAAATGCAAAAAATTGTACAATCTGGAGTGATAAAGCAATCGTAATAAAATTCATATATGACACAGGTGCTATAATTATCTGGCAGGGTATTTAGGGTATTTAAAATAACTATGATTCACAACTTAAGAGCCCAAATATACAAAGTAGACAGCATGCAAAAATGGATGAGTAATGGAAACAGAGAGAATGAAACTCTAAGAAATAATAAAAAGGAAATGATAAAAATCAAACACACAGTAATATATATGAAGAATACATTTAAGGGGCTCATCAGCACACTCAGTATAGCTCAGAAAAAAAAAAAAGTGAATTTGAATATATGTCAATAGAAATTTCCCACACTGAAGTTCAAAGGAAAAAAGAGTGAGGAAAACTAAAAACTGAATATCCTATTATGTTGGACAATATCAAAGCTATAACACATATGAAATCAGAATACCAGAAGAGAAAGAAAAAAATGGAGAAAAAGAAATATTTGAAGTAACAACGACCAAGAAATTTCCACAATTAGTAGTCATCAGATTACATATTCAAGAAGTTTGGAGTACCAAGCAAAATAAATATATATATATTTTAAAAAGGGTGAAGAAGAGGTGGCGCCTGGGTGGCTCAGTCGTTAAGCGTCTGCCTTCGGCTCAGGTCATGATCCCGGGTCCTGGGATCGAGCCCCGCATCGGGCTCCCTGCTCCGCGGGGAGCCTGCTTCTCCCTCTCCCACTCCCCCTGCTTGTGTTCCCTCTCTCGCTGTGTCTCTCTCTGTCAAATAAATAAATAAAATCTTTAAAAATAAAAAAATAAAAAAAAAATAAAAATAAAAAAGGTGAAGAAGAAAAAGAAAGGGTGAGCAAACCAACACTTAAGCATATCAAATTTAAATTGCAGAGAGAAAAATAGAATATCTTAAAGAAGCAATATAGGGAGGTAGAAAACCCTTTAATTATAGAAGAACAAGATAAGAATTATAGATTTACTATCTAAAACAATACATGCTAGAAGAGAGTGGAGTAAAATATTTAAAGTATATAAAGAACAAAACTACCAACCTAGATTTCTATGTCCAGTGAAATTATCCTTCAGTAGCAAAGAAAAAAATAAAGATGCTCTTAGTCAAACAAATACTAAGGAATCTATCACTAGCAGACCTTTCCTAAAATAAATGATAAAAAATTTCCTCAGGTAGGAAGAAATTTATATAGGTCAGAATTCATATCTATGTAAAAAAAAGAAAGAAGATCAGAATAGGAATAAATGAAGGTAGTTCTTTTCTATTTCTTATTCTTAATTGATCTAAAATATAACTCTCTGCTTAAAGTAGTAAAAGAAAAATGTACTGGGTAATTAAGGCATATGGGTAAGTGTAATAGTTACAGCAATATCACAAGTAACAGGAAAGAGAATTAGGAATCCTCTGTTATAAAGTGCCAGTACTACATATGAAGTAGTAGTGCTACTTGATGGTAGATTTAGACTAATTAAAAATGCAATTGTAAATTCTAGAATAGTCAGTATTTTTTTAATTGAAATATAGTTGATACACAGTGTTACATTAGTTTCAGGTGTACAATATAGTGATTTGACAAGTCTATTCGATATGCTATGAATACAACAAGTGTAGCTATAATCTGTCACCATACAAAGCTATAACAATACCATTGGCTATCTTCCCTATGCTGTACAACTAAAAACTTTTTTAAAGCATAATTTATATGCTAAGAGAGAAGGTAGAATGAAATCATATAAATGCTCAGTTAAAATTGGAAAAGGCAGAAAAGGGGGGGGATGAAACAAAGACCACATGTGACAAATAGATGAGAGTTACAAATATAGTACATATAATACAACTACATCAATAATCACTTTAAATGTGAATGGATAAATACACAAATTAAAAGACAAAGACTGTAACAGTAGGTTAATTTTTTTTTTTTTTACCTTATTATATGCTGACTGCAAGGAATCAATTTTAAATATAAAGACCTGGATAGGTTGCAAGTGATGTAATTAGAGAAAGATATATCATGAAAACACTAATTAAAGGAGGGCTGAAATAATATATTAATTTCAGGTGAAACAAACTTCAGAACAAGAAATTTATGAGCAATAATATGGGCATTACAAAATTATAAAAGGGGCAATTCTCCAAGAAGACATTAGAAATCCCAAATGTCTATGTACATAAAAAGTATCAGAATACATAAGGTGAGAACTGCAAGGAGAAATAGACAAATTCACTATTAATGTTGTAGACTGAAAATACTCTCTTTTGATAATTCATTAATCAGGCAAGCAGAAAATCAGTAAGAATTTAGATGATCTGAAGAGCACAATAAATCAACTTGATTTATTTGGCATTTACAGAAAACTTTAACAATAGCCAAATAAATGTTATTTTCCAACTCATACGAAACATTCACCAAGACAGGCCACATTCCAGGCCATAAAACATAACTTAGCAAATTAAAAAAAAATTAAAATTATACAAATATGTTCTCATAGTGTAATTAAAATAGAAATCAATAGCAAAAATATAACTAAAAATCCCTAAATGCTTGGACATTAAACACTATCATTCTAATAACCCACAGATTTTTTTAAAGTCTCAGTAGAAATTAAAAAAAAATCTTAAACTAAATTAATACAAAAATACAACTTATCAAAATTTTACTTAAAATGTTGTGCAGCAAAAGGAGTGTTTGAGGGAAATGTATAGCATGAATGCATAATGAAGGGGGGAAAATCAGTGGGGGAGATGAACCATGAGAGACTATGGACTCTGAGAAACAAACTGAGGGTTCTAGAGGGGAGGGGGGTGGGGGATGGGTTAGCCTGGTGATGGGTATTAAAGAGGGCATGTATTGAATGGAGCACTGGGTGTTATACGCAAACAACGAATCATGAAACACTACATCAAAAACTAATGATATAATGTATGGTGATTAACATAACATAATAAAAGAAAAGAAAAGAAAAAGAAAATAATGAAGATCTTAAATTAATATAACTAAGCATCCACCTTAGAAAACTAGAGAAACAGGACTAAATTCAGCTTTAAAAACAGCATAATAATAAAAAAGAGAGAGAGAGAGAGAAAGAGAGAGGAAAAATCAAAGAAATTTAAAACAGGAAAACAATAGATAAAATCAACAAAACCAATGGCTGGACCCCTGAAAAGCTTAATAAAAAGATGACCCTCTAGCCAGGCTAACCAAGTAAAAAGAGAGAAGACACCAACTACTAATATCAGAAAGGAAAGATCTAGGACACTGACAATACCAAATGCTGGCAAGTATATAGAGCTACAGGAACTCTCATTCACTGCTGGTGTGAATACAAAATAAGACAACTGTGGAAGATAGTTTGGCAGTTTCTTACAAAACTAAACATACTCTTAACATACAACCCAGTAATTGTGCTCCCTAATATTTACCCAAAGGGGTTGAAAATGTATGCCTACACAAACACCTGCACATGGATGTTTATAGAAGTTTCATTCATAATTGCTAAAACTTGGAAGCAAAAAAGATGTACTTCATTAGGTGAATGGATAAACTATGATACTTCTAGACAATGGAATATTAGTCAGTGCTAAAAATAAATGAGCTATCAAGTCATGAAAAGACATTGAGGAACCCTGAATGCCTATTACTAAGTGAACAAAGCCAATCTGAGAAGCTATGCACTATATGAATCCAACTATATGACATTCTGGAAAATACAAAACTATAGAGGCAATAAAAATATCAGTGGTTTCCAGGGTGGGAAGGGGAGATAAATAGGCAGAGCACAGAGGACTTTTAGGGCAGTAAAAATACAATTGATCTTTGTATAACGCAGGGGTTAGGGACTCTATCCCATGCAGTTGAAAATCCACAAATAACTTTTGATTCCCTTAAAAGTTAACTATTAATAGCCTACCATTGACCAGAAGCCTTACAGATAACATAAACATTACTTATTAACACATATTGTGTATATGTATTATATACTGTATTCTTACAATAAAGTAAGCTAAAGAAAAGAAAATATTAAGAAAATTATAAGGAAAAGAAAATACATTTTACAGTACTAAACAATATTTGTCAAAAAAATCTGCATATAAGTGGATCCACACACTTCAAACCTGAGTTGTTCAAGGGTCAACTATACTTTGGTATATAACATTATAATGATAGATATATGTCATTGAGCATTTGTCAAAACCCATAGAATATATAATAGTAAGAGTGAACCCTAAGGTAAATATGGACTTTGGGATTATGATGTGTCAATGTAGATTCATCTTGAATAAAAAAATGTATCAATCTAGTAAGTGATCTTAATGATGGGGGAGGCTATGGGTGTAGAGGTGCTGAGGGTATATGGAAAATCTCTGTACCTTCCTTTCAATTTTACTGTAAACCCAAAACTGCCTTGAAAAAATAAAGTTTTAAAAAAAAGAGAAGAAAAAGAGGGCTTATTACTACTTATCTTATGGGCACTAAAAGGATTACAAGAGGAAACTGCAATACCTGTAGTTTGATAACAGACAAAATGGAAAAAATCCTTGAAAGATACAAACTACTAAACTCATAGGAAAATAAATATATAATTTAAATCGGCCTATACCTACAAAGAAATTGAAGCAATACTTAAAAGCCTTCTTTAAAAAGAAAGCACCAGGTACAGATGATTTTGCTGGTAAAATTTTCCAAATATTTAAGGAACAAATAATACCAATTTTCCACAATCTTGAGGCAGAGGAAACACTGCCTAACTTACTCGATGAAGTCAGCAATGTCCTAATACCAAAACCATAATATGATATTACAAGAAATAAAAACTACAGGCAATTATGTCATGAGCTTAGATGCAAAGATCCTCAAAAAACATTAGTAAACTGATTCCACCTATGTTATAAAGAATTATATACCAGGATCAAATAGGATATATTACAGATATGTGAGACTAATTAAGCATTAAAATGGTAATCAATGTAAGCTACAATATTAACAGGTTAAAAAAGTAAAATCATATGGTCATATTAATTAATTAAAACATAATCTAACTCTCACTTATGACATGCACACTCAGCAAACTATGAATATGGAGAATTTCCTGAAATGATAAATAATGTTTACAAAAGACCCACAGCTAATATCATCATTACTGTATAGCTGAAAGACAAGATTCTTTTCTTCTAAGATCAGGAATAAGGCAAGGTAAGGATATCTGTTCCTATTAACATTGTACTGGATGTCCCAGCTAGTACAAGATGGGAAGGAAGGAAGGGGGAGGAAAGGAAGGGGGGAGTGGAGGGAAGGAGAGAGGGAAAGAAAAGGTATAAAGATGGGAAATATATAAAACTGTCCTTATTCTTAGATGACATGATTACCTGTATAGAGAACTTCAAGGAATCAACAACAACATAAAAATCCTGAAACTAAAAAGTGAATATAAGTAAAATAGGTCAGACAAAGACAGATAATGTATGATCTCACTTATATGTGGAATCTAAAACAAAACAAAACAAAACCAACAACCAAAGGAATGGATACAGAGAACAAATTTGTGCTTGTCAGAGGTGAAGGGTGGGGGTGGGGAAAATAGGTGAAGAAAAAGAAGTGAACATAGTAAGATCAGAGGATACATGGTCAATATACAAAGGTCAATTGTATTACTACATGACAACAATGAATAACTGAAATTTGAAATTGAGAAATCAATACCAATCAAAATACACTAAAAAGGGACTTCTAAATAAATCCATCAAAATACATATAGGATAGGATTGGTATGCAGAAAACAACAAAATATTCATAAAAGAACTCAAGAAGATCTAAATAAATGGAAAGACATTTTTTTGTTTATGGATTGGAAGTTTCAATATTGATAAGATAAATTCTTCCAAACTTGATCTACAGATTTAATGCATTTATAATCAAAATCTCAAAAAGTCATTTGTAGGGGGGCACCTGGATGGCTCAGTTGTTTAAGCATCTGCCTTCAGCTCAGGTCATGATTCCAGAGTCCTGGGATTGAGCCCCTGGGATGGAGCAGGGTTCCCTACTCAGTGGAGAGCCTGCTCCTCCCTCCCCCTGCTCATGCTATCTCTCTCTCTCTCAAATAAACAAAATCTTAAAAAAAAAAAAAAAAAAAAAAGTCATTTGTAGTAACTGACAAATTTATGCTGGAAGTTAATGCATGCAAATTAATAAAAAATAACTTAGGCAGTTGGGGGATCCCAGATTGGCATGCAGACAGTGACAAAGAAATCCAATTGTATTACAAATGAATGAAATAACATCACTGAAGGGTCTGAGGGAAAAAAAAATGCTAACAGAAGTAATTTTGAAAATGCATGAGGAATGATACATAAGAAGTGAACTCCAGTTGATAAAGTTGTTTCCTGTGAGGGAATGAGTTAGCAATTCTAAAACCAATATACATGTATACTGGAATTGAACAAATAAATAAATGGAAGACAGATGGTGGGAGCCAGACCTTTCATGGTTGGAATGGAGATTAGACAAGCCAGGGAAGAAGGCTAGAATTATCCATAGAGTAATGGATCAGACTTGAAGCCATTAGTATGAACTCATGTAAGGCTTAATATAGAACTAGTGGTAATGTGTGTAAATATATGTACAGACACACACATGCACACATACACATATACATATATACTTGAATATAAGTATAGATATATGTACATGCACAGGTTAGCATACACATATATTTCCTTGCTCTGTCAACTGAGAGGGCCTAAAATCAACAATACACTCGTAGCAATGAACACACATAGTGCCCATTGGTTTCTAATACCATTTTTCAATAAGAATAACCAGACCTTCTTAAAGAAATGACTAATTCTAGGATTGAGGGACAGAATATACATGAGGATCCCAAAGCATCTTATAGTGTTAGAAAGCAAGCAAGTGCTAAAATAAGCAAACAAACAATGATGTGAATATGTCCAAAAGATATAGAAGCCAACCGAAAAAATTTCCAATGACCAAAGATGGAAGAATTTCAGTATAAAACATATTTATTAGGCCACAGAGGTATAATAAATGATTGAATAAATAATAAATGGATAAAAAGAGACAATTCTCCTGTGCAGAAAAATTCCACATGATTTATGTAGATATACTGCCCTCAAAAAGGTACAACATAACTACCTACTCTTTGGGTATCCTTCAGTGATGGCTACACATAGTGACTTATTTTAAAGAGCATATGTGGAAAGGGGAGGAAAAAAGGATAACTTTACTGTAGAGAAACCTAACAACCACTACCTCAGCCAAACGATCAAGGTTAACCTCAGCAGTGATATGTCATGTTGCTACTGTAAATCCTTGGTATGATGTGATAAGAATGACATCTTATCTTTGTGGTCTTCCTCCTTCAAACCTATAATCTTAGCCTAATTATTAAGAAAAAAAAAAAACATAAGACAAATCCTAATTAAGAGACATTCTATAAAATATCCAATTGGTACTGCTCAAAATTCTCAAGATCCTCAAAGCAAGGAAATTGTGAAAAACTGTCTTGACCAAGGGGAATCTAAGGAGACATGACAACTACATATAATATGGTGTCCTGCATAGGATTCTGGAACAGAGAAAGGATATTAAGTAAAATGTCAGGACATTCAAATAAAGTATGGACTTCAGTTAATAATGTGTCAATATTGGTTCATTAATTGTAACAAATGGAACATACTATGATGATAATAATAAGGGCACCTGGGCATGGGGTGCATGGGAATTCTTTCACTATCTTCATAACTTTTCTGTACATCTAAAACTACTTTATAATAAAAAATATATATTAAGAAAAAATGATGTGATTTGAGAAAATAATGTTACTACTTTTTTTTCATTTATTTATTTTTCTTTGTTTTGGCTGTGGACTTAGCGACATATGGGCAAGTTACAAATTTTCCCCTTTCTCCATCAAAAATAGGACAGCCAAAAGATGTTTGTCTGAATTTTGGGCTCCCTTAGCAAAGAGAAGTGTTTATCAGGTTTTTCTGCTTCAGGTAAGTTCCTTAATTATAAGGAACATTAAATAGTGCTCTTGAAAACAGACAACCTTTGCCTATATCTAATATAAAACAAAACAAAAAAGTAACAAAAAGAAATGAAATAAATAAAATAAAAGCTATGTATGGCAGTGAATAAATTTTTAGCCTTTGCAGTCACAGTTTATTCACATTTCAATTTTAGAATTTGATGCCTGCATAACACTGGTTAGGTTAGTAAACTCTAAATATTAGTCTCTATCTGTAAAATGTAGATAATAATCATACCTTTCTAATAGTCCTCATGACATAAACTATCTAAATTACTTAGTTTAGAGATGCCTGGGTGGCTCAGTCGTTAAGCGTCTGCCTTCGGCTCAGGTCATGATCCTGGAGTCCCGGGATCGAGTCCCACATCGGGCTCCCTGCTCAGCGGGGAGTCAGCTTCTCCCTCTGACCCTCTTCCCTCTCGTGCTCTCTATCTCTCATTCTCTCTCTCTCAAATAAATAAATAAATCTTTAAATTACTTAGTTTATTACTTAGTATATAAAATGTGCTTAATATACGAGTTATTATTAATACATTATTATTATTATTAATTACTTCTCTTTTCACAGCCTGTTAGCCTCTTCTAATGTTTAACCACTGTTAAAAATACGGTACACATTCTATCAAGGATATTTTTGTGAATTTTATGTATATACATAGATTTGTGAGTGAATGTACTTATACATATGACATACATACACAAATATTTTTATTTTTTATTTGATTTTTTCACCATGCCTTGCTGTATCTGCTTAAGTATCTGACTAAAATCCTTTGCCTACACTTTCATGTTGCATATTACTTCATGATATGGATCATCTATAATTTTTAAGCATTTCTCTTTGGATGGGCATGTAGATTGTTTCCATTTTTAATCTTGCAAGTGATGGCGTTTTATTCATTTATACATAGCAGCAATAATAATCATAAATAAGATTTGCATAGTGCTTAATACGTGTCTGATACCATTATAAGTGATTAATAAATATTCACTCACTGAATATTCCCAACAACCCTATCTGTAGATACCGTCATTCCCACTTGACAGATACGGAAAAGAAGCACAAGGATGATAATTAACTTGCCCAAGTTTTCACAGATGTTTCTTTTTTTTTTTTTTAGATTTTTTTTTTTTAAATTTATTTCCGAGAGAGAGAATGAGAGACAGAGAACATGAGAGGGAGGAGGGTCAGAGGGAGAAGCAGACTCCCTGCCGAGCAGGGAGCCCGATGTGGGACTCGATCCCGGGACTCCAGGATCATGACCTGAGCCGAAGGCAGTCGCTTAACCAACTGAGCCACCCAGGCGCCCCACAGATGTTTCTTTTAACTTTATTTCAATGCATGACATATATCTGAGATTCTTATATCCTCCTGAGCATATTTGATAAATATTTTTGTTTAAAATCATACATTTGACTTTTCAGTTTTATTATTATACAGTTATTTGTGTTACTGCCACTTTTTTTGTTACTGATATGATTATTTTGCTTTCAAAACTGGTATTCTAAATTATTTCAGAGATACAAAAAGGAGTAAAGATCAACATAATACATGCTGATGGGCATAAATCCCAGCTTAAGGTAGACATAGACCAATACTGTTGGCACTCCTTGTGAACCCTTTCTGTTTTCATTCTCCTTCCCAACCCAGATCAAAGTAACTCCTATACTTACTTTTATGTTGTCATTCCTTTTCATGCCTTTAAAGTTTTATCAAGGTATATGTATCCATGAACTACACGGAGAATTGTCTTGTCAGTTTTTAAACCGTATAGAAATATATCATGGTGCATAAATTGTTTTCAACTGTTTTTTATAGCTTCATATTTTGATAGTGAAGTTTAGCCATATGCATACCAATAGCTCCAGTTCATTCATTTTCCTAGCAGCAGGATATTTGGGGTATATGAATAGACCACAATTGATTTATCCATTCTGTGGATGAACTTTCAGATTAATTCCAGGATTTTACAACTGAGGATAATACTATGGATGTTTTTAAATATACCTCCTTGTGAATTTGTGATACATTCTATTTCAATACATACATAAGAGAAGAATCCTTGAATCATTAGATAAGCACACATTCTGAGCAGAGTAAGTGAGGGGATATGGTAGGCAGAGTTAAGAATATAGGTATTAAAATCATATTCTCTGTTATCAATTTGACACCAAGTGTTGACTCACGGGACTCATTTTCCTCACCTGTAAAGTAGAGATGGTATTAAAACTCACCTCCTGGGGTTTCTATGGTCATTAAAGGAGTTAACATATACAAATCACTTAAGATTGCAGCCGGCATATAAAATTATATTGATAATTATTATTATTATCATTGTCATTAATATTATCTTGGTTTTTATTAGTATAAGCATTCAGAAATGAAATCACAGAGGTAATGGGAAGTCAATGATTTAAGGCCAAGTAGTTCATAGTGAGGACTTTTGCATTTTCTGTGAGAATAGATTAAAAGGAAGAAAAGGGAAGAAACAAATAGAGTGAATTGTTGTTCACAGGTCAAGTAAAAAGTGTGAGAATGGACCACTCCATCCCTGATTTATCAACAGGGAAATTATTAGTGAAAAAAAAGGACAGCTTCTGTGGAGTGGTGAGGATGGATACCTGACCAAGGCTGGTTAAAGACATACTGAAATTGGAAGCAGTGAGAAGAAAACATTCTTTCCAAGAGTTTTCTTCTGATGTGAAGGTAATAAACTGGTTGATGATATTTCTAGGACTTGCTATTATTGTTGTTGTCACCTGTTTGTCTCAGTGTCAGATGGTCTTTGGAAGGACATGCTGTCTGACACATTGTCAAAAACTAAAATCACTAATATTGATTATATATTTTCTGCTTGTGACCTTAATACCACTTCATAACTGTTTGTTTGGTCCTTTCAGGAAATACACAGTCAGAGAAATCAATTATTCTGCTTTTATCTTTTATTTATTTTTCATGTATATTTTCTTTGGATTATTAAAATTGGTTTTCTCTAGTATTTTGAAACCACTTTCCTAATTCATTTTCAATATTGCTTGTTTCCCCATAAATAAATCCAAAACTGCTTATTTTCTTCTTAGTAAAGTTAACCATAGCCCAGAGATTTTTTTTTTTTTCATAGCCCAGAGATTTTAAAATTCAGTAATCTCATTTCTCAGTATCATTTATTTAAAATGGTTTTTAATACCAATTTCTTTATTAATTCAGTAATTGTCTTATAGGTGGAACATTTTACATTTCCAAGAAAGAGTTTTTTTAATATTGGGAAAAGGGTGAATTTCCTTCCTTTTTTCCTCCCTTCCTTTTATCTCTTTCTTTTTATTTTTTATTTCTTAATAGTGTTAAGATGATGGCTCTTAAATTTTAACATGCATCAGAATCACTTGGAGAGATTATTAAAATATAGATTACTCAGCTTTTCCCCCTGCTTCTGATTCAGCATATATGGAGTAAGGATGGAGAATGTGCATTTCTAGTAAGTTCCCAAGTGATTCTATTGTGCTGTTCTAAGAATTACACTTTGAAAAGTATAGTGCAAAAGATTATCATCTGTATCAGGGTATCTTTTGGAAGAAAATCTCTTATTTTGGTCTTTTGTACTAGGGCTTAAGCTACACTATTTTCCATCCTCTTTTATTAACTGCAATAAGCAATTCCCTTGAAATCAACCATTCTAATCTTTTCAGTACTTTTATGAATATACCTCTATACATATTAAAATATTAATAAATTTTAGTAGGAGGGAGATGTAGATAGTTTGATTCAGATCATTATCTTGATGCATTTTCATTTTTCTTTAACTTGAAACCATAAATTATCTTGTAGCTGTAAAGTTTTTCCAAATCAACAGCTATGTGGGTAGACTTTCACAATTAAGAGTACAGGGATAAGAGAACATAAAGCTATGTGAATCATGGGATATTGTAGATCATGTTGGGTAAGTGGGGTTCTTGATAGAAATGAAAGGTTAAGTTGAAAGCTTATAAATTAAACAAAAACAAACTTCTTAGAATAAAATAAACCTGTCTTCAGGTATATTTTTTAACTGCCTAGGGCTTCTAATGCTTTGGAGTGACTTTTATACAATAGGTTTTCAAAACTACATTTCATGAAAGATATTGTCTTGTATATGATTTCAAAAGATAGAAAGAGTAACGCCCCAAAAAAGAATTCATGATTTTCTTCACTGAAGGAGAAAACAAAACAAAACAAAACTTGATAATTTAGGTTTGGATTGCACTAAACCAGTGGTTCTCAAATTTTATGCATCAGAATAACCTGGAGGGCTTCTTAATACGCAAATTGTTGGGCACCTTTTCCATTCCGTTCTGAGGTTTGGAGAGGCACTGAAGGACTGCATTTCTGAAAAGTTTCCTGGTGATACTGAGGCTGCTGTGTGGGGACTCCACACTGAAAACCCACTGCTGTAAAATGATCTTGCAAAATACATAATGTATCAAATAGAAAGGTAACCATTATACAGTTAGCAACAGAATATATAACTAAAATTGATTCTGTACACTTTGAAATGTTTTAGCTATTATTTCATTAGTCTTCATAGTACCCTCACCTAGATGTACACCTATGTGCCTATTCTCAAACTCTACAAACCTATCACTTCAGGATCACTCCCTGATGACCTTTTTCAATTTCAACCTCTAGAAAGCATCTGAGGGAGATCTAATGACAGTGAGGAGACTGAATAATGAAAACAACACAATCCATGCACTTTAAAAATATGGAAAATAGGGCGCCTGGGTGGCTCAGTCGTTAAGCGTCTGCCTTCGGCTCAGGTCATGATCCCAGGGTCCTGGGATTGAGTCCCACATCGGGCTCCCTGCTCAGCGGGAAGCCTGCTTCTCCCTCTCCCACTCCCCCTGCTTGTGTTCCTGCTCTCGCTCTCTCTCTGTCAAATAAATAAATAAAATCTTTTTTTAAAAATTTAAAAAAATAAATAAATAAAAATATGGAAAATATAGTGAAGAAATTTATTTTGTTTATATACAATAATTTTCCTTATATATTTTTCTGTGCTGAGAATCATCATTATATATAAGGTCCATAAAAGAGGAAAAACTTAGAAACTCCATACAGAACATAAACAGCAGCCTTGAAAAGAGTGAACATTAATTCAAAATGTCTGCAAAGAAGTAGGGTTCTAACAGTTTTACAAATAGAAGTAGTTTTTTTTCATAATGGAAATCTTTTTCATTTTAACATGGATATTATTTTTTACATTAAGAATGTCTATGACTATATATGAATGCTTAGAAATGTTTTAAAACCTACTTAGGGACAAATCAGATTAATTCATAGCAATTTTTAAGGCTGCTTTTAGGGCCACATATAACTATGAGAAGATATTTGTCTATGGCAACTGGGGTTTGGTTACTTGACTACCTAATGACCAGAGAAGGGGAGAATCCTCATTTTTGGAAAACAAAGATTTATGTCAGGAAGACGAAGGAGCAAAGCAAGGGCTGTGGAGAGGAACTGGAGAATGAATGGTAACCTGTGACTGGGTGGCCTTAGGTAGGGAATAGTGTTATTTAGTAATAAGTGTTGCTTGAGAAATGAACAGCTCCTTCTGTTTTCCTATCAAAGAAGGAATCAGAAGAAATTAATAGAGATTGTCATCATATCTTTTAACAAAGGATGTCACCATTACAACCATGGGCCTATTTTGTGCCACTATCAATCCCAGAAAAAAACCAAAAAAACAAAAAACAGGAAGAAATGAAATCTCTCAGTGAAATAAATTTATTTTTCTTTGCATAAGTACAGAGTATTACCAACAGGTAAAACTTGTTTTTAATTTTTTTTGCTTTTTTTCTCCAGGAGAAACAGAATGTGGTTTTAATAATTTAACTTACAACGAAATGTGAAAGGCCTCAGTACTCAGTGGTGAGAATATTGAGAAATGTCAAAGGGAGAGATTCATTAATCATAGCCCATGGAAAGAGGGCATAACAACGCTATCCCATCCTTATGCCTCTTATCATCCCAACAGCTGACCTCTCTAATGAAAAGTGAAACAAGGTCATGATAATTAGTTTTTAATGGAGACCACATGAATAAGAATGCAACTTTGCTAGAGGAAAAGGAGAAGTGAGAATATTTAAAAAACAAGATATTTTCCTATAGGAGGGGAGGAATTTTCCGAAAGGAGAGGGCAATAGGACTGGCAGTCTAAGAGAAGAGAAGGAAACATTGGTGGGGAAGGAGAGTGAGGTAGGAATGGAAAGAGGAAATGCCCAAGTATTTCTTCAATGTGGAAGTATAGACATTAAAAAAGGGATCAGTCCCTGTATAGATGCAAGTGAAATTCCAAGACACCTAGTATTAAACTGTCATTCCTACAGGAGAATTAGTTATTTAAGAAAGAAACTTGAGGTAGTCCCAGGGAAGCTGAGGGAAAACGTGGACTAAAGGAAGGGAAGCAAATACATTCATTTAATGCTCCCAGCTACAGGCACACAAGAGGGAGTCCTGTGTCTCTATAATTGTTACATTGTGGTCATTAAAAGCAGGAAGACTGAGAAGGATCTACTGAGGACATTCCAGAGTCCCGAGGGAGTGTTCTTTGAGGGAAAACATTCTTGGAAAATAGTAAGTGAAAATATTTTGATTATCCCAAAAGGTATCCAAAGGTTTCCCTTGAGTAGGGCCTCAGAAAATTCCTCAGGAAAATAAATGGAGTTTTGCAAGATGTATGTGTTTGAGTGTGCATGTGTCCTGTATTTTTTTCTGGACCTGGGCATAGTTTTTCAGTTGGATAAATATGCAAATAGAAGTTTGAGCACTGCAATGCAGGAAAGTAAGAGTTAACTTTACTAGGATAAAAAAGAAATTTTGTTTCTATTGTTTAAAGCACTGCTAGGTTTGCAAAAAAAAAAAAAAAAAAAGCAAACAAATCAAAAAGCTAAGACCTGAATTGTGGACAATAAGCAAATGTAAAACTAGGGTTGCAGCCATGGAGACCTGCTTTGGGATTATGAGACTAAGTCTATGGCCAGAAGCAATATGTAGGAGCCAGTTCTCAGATGTCTACATTAAACTAGCCTGCTAAAATGGTCTCATCAGTGCCCATTCACTCCTGGTCAAAGGCAAACCTAAATTCCTTTTGTAAGAAATTTAGTGTCTTAGCATTGCCACAAATTGAGTGCAATTGATATATAGTTAAAAAAAAATAACCATTTAAGTGTACCTTATAAATGAGCTTCAGCAAACCATAGCTTTAGACCTTCAAAGACTACATTTTGGAATTATATAAAGAATATAAAAAGATATATATCTATGTGTATAGATATATATAGATAGATATCCATTTCTTTTTGTTTTCATTTTAAAATGAAGAAGGGGACAGATAAAATGCAATATGAATATACATCTTTTACCTTAGTACACTTCTGATTCTTACGAAGCTGTCATGACATTTAATATTAGCACATCTAGGTAGCTACACTTGTGGTGAGCATAACATAATGAACAGAGAAGCTGAATCGCTATGTTGTATACCTGAAATTAATGTAATAGTGTGTATCACCTATATTCAAATAAAAATATTTTAAAAAATGATTTGCACATCTAGTTACTAAAAACTACTAAATCATCAAGAGTTATGCAAAAATAGTAGTAGACTGAAATCCAATTGTAACAGATGTTCCCTACTTAAACAATGTTATAATACTTGCCATTAAAAAACTACTTAAAGCACAGAAATATGTTTTTCAGAAAATGACATTTAAAAAATTAAGAGAAATATTTGGCTAAGATAATGTTATGTGTGTGGTTGTATTAGAGTTTGGATTTTCTTTAATTTCAAACTTCAGATTTGGTGTTCAGGTACCTTGGGGTTCAGGCAAGGAAGGGCCAAATAAAGTCTCTTACTTCAGAATGTGACTCAAGCCCCTAACAAAATAGAAGGTAAATTCCCATAATTTTAGATCAAGAAAAATAAAACAACAAGACACAAAAAAAGGTAGATGAAAGCAACTTGTCAGCATAAAGGAAGCTAAGAGTAGATTCACTACCCCCTTGCCTACGTATGACGAGCAGAATTACAATAAATTGTAGTACATTAGTATTTAGACTAAATTGAGAAATTTGGGTGTATATAAAAAGCTGCTGCAGGTGATACGAAAATATTTCAACTAAAATTTTGGGAACATTCCTCCCCAATGTCAGGGAGAAGTGGTTTATATTGAAGGACTGAGCAAACACAAAATAATGGAGGAAGAATCAAAAGCAATATGTTAAGATATCATAGTTTTCTTTCTCTAGAGCTCTTTCTTATCTATATGAATTAGAGTTTTTCCTGGTATATCTCAATCTGGGGTGATACTAGGAAGAATATCATCTTCCTAAACTCTCCTGGCATGATATAGCCTAAGTTAACTGTAAGTACATTTCTGACAAGCATTTGTGGAGTTAATCCCAACATAAACATTGAAGTTTTTGGATGTTCACAACTGTCTGTGATACTCTTACAATAAAAGGAAAAATAAATTAAAACTTCAGTCCCTACTATATCTTGTATGTGGTATAGATATTCTATCACCTTCCCCAAAACAAACAACTAAATTCCAGTCAAAACTATGTTCAGAGAAGCAGAAAAAGAGATTACTCATAGAGATGACTACTTATAAGGAGAAACTGATTTTTTCCATAATGAGTATGCATTATTCAATTATCAAACTGTTCTGAATGAAATAAGAGCTGTGAGATAGTTACATACTTGTGGTTTTGTAATACAGTTTGAAATGTCCTCCAGATTTTTAAACAATTTTCTCTGTAAGAAGAAATAGGCTTATCTAGCGTTCAAGTCCAAAGCACTCTTCAAATACTACACGCTGTACCATTTAGAATTTATGTAACATTTAGGGATCTTACTGAGCTGGAAAATAGAGAGGTGCTCTTTTTTTTTTTTTTTTCCAATTAGTTCTTCACTCATTTTCCAGTCTAGTAGCAAAATAGTGCTCAGAAAGTGAAAGTCAGTAAAAATGCTGTAGGCTGTTCATGGTTTCCATTGGGAAGACAAGTTAGAAATACCTGATAAAATTTATAAAGGTCTAAGGCAAAGGCACCTTAGTGTCAGAAGTAAAATATTTTTTTAAACTGGTTTTGCAAAGTAACTGTAGATATGCTCTCTCCAGATTGAAAATATGTCAGATATGTTGCATAAATTGATTTAAAAAGCACAATATTATGCAAATTTTTCTAAATTAAGTTCATGGTTCAGTGATCTAAGCACCCCACTAAAAAATTAAAAGATGTTCTAAGGAATTCTGAATCTAATTATATATCAGCAAATAACTGCTGGATAAGGCCTTAGACAAGTCAAATAATCTTTCTTGGACCTACATTTCTTTACAATTCAATTTCTCTTCAAACATAGCAGTGCTCAGACAATAAAACAGAATTTAGTGAACATCTTAGAGAGCAATCCTAGGGAGTAGGAAAGTATGGGTCTCAAACAAAGCATCCTTTATTTGGATAGAGGTTAACTCTTTGCCCACTTTCCATTTTCACTGTAGTACAGCCATCTACTGTAGAGAAATGGGGAGCTCTCTTCTCCAGACCCAGAACATACTCCACACTTGGTATTTAGAGTCAATTCGAAACACACTCTGCATTACATGCTACTGAGATACTGTGCCACTGCATAAGTTATTTCTCTGAGAGAAATCATCCTATTTTACAAGACTGGATTAAACAGCATCTCATAGGCTGAAACAATTAAAATAGCTAGGAAAATCATTAATTACATTCTTGGGGCAACCTGAATTAAACAAAGAGCAACATTTTTAAAAGTTGTATTTTTTATTTTATTTATTTATTTGAGAGAAAGAGAGAGAGAGAGCACAAGCAGGGGGAGCGTCAGAGAAAGAAGCAATGGGGGGCTTGACGCCAGGACCCCGGGACCATGACCCGAGCCAAAGGTAGATGCTTAACTGACTGAGCTACCTGGGTGCCCCTAAAAGTCATATATTTTAACATAATTTCTAGTCTTTGCATCTTTCTACACAGTTTATATATGGCAGTGTATTTTTAATCTAAGTTCACATAAATTGAAGGGTCCTAATTATTTTTGTTTAATTTGTTAAGACAAGGCTTTAAAAAAAAAACAATTTAACATAATTATTATGACATAAACATAAAGGTTTGTTAATAACAGTGATGTCAATTTCAAAACCATTTGTTCATCAATCTAGACCTCAAATTCATATACCTGTATAATACCCACCTCCCCAAAAAAACAACAGAAAAATGAACGCTTGTTGCTCTGAAAAAAACCTGAAATACCCTAGAATTCACTTTAAATTATCATCATCCAGTCTGAATTACTGTTTCCAACCATCTATTCTAAGGCTGAGAGATGGCTCACATATTGATCTCGGATGTATGTACCGTGCTACTGATGGCGCTTAAATGTCATTCTGTGAATTAGCTAATACTTATTAACAAGCATGTTTTCTGCCTATGTGCAGCAATTATATATGATACTATTAGCAGCATCAATTAAGATAGATAAAGTAATAGCCTAATTGAATGCATGAGGAGTCTAATGGCTTTGCTTTTCCTGATAATGGATTGCCCTCTATCCTCATGTACAATAAGCCAGACACGGGATCAATAGAATTTTATGTTTAGAAAAACTACTAGCCTGAAGGATACCAATACCTAATTTAGGACTCATTATAGAGGTTTTTACTTTAACTAATGAAAAATATGCATAAAATAAAATAGTCATTTCTAAAAACCAAAGTTCATGTCATTTCAGCCTAAAACACCAGGACATTTATTATTATTTTTCATTTCTATATATGAACAATTCATTTTATAGCTGTAATATCCAGTTCAAAAATTTTGTCTTTTGTGTTTTGCTATTTATGACATTTTTGCATTATACAAAATGAACTTCGGCATGGGCGAGTCAGTATACCAACATTCCACTGCGTAACTCAATAACCTATAATAAAATCCGAGGAAAAATGTGAAGTTATTGTAACTTGCCTGAGCACTCCCCTGGTAAACTTATTTTGGTGGAGAAACTAATCTTTATTTTGCAGAGCTCTTGAGAATGAGTGTCTCATATCAATCACTGCCTTGCATTCGAGTATAAAGCAGCCTTGGGAAAGCTTCAGGCTTCTAGGTATTTTCCAATATTCTTGATAGAAGCAATTCTGGGAAAGCAGGAGGGATGACAAATGGAATTCAAGTAAGGTGTATGTAGGTAACCTACTCAGATGAAGCTAGAGTATTTTTAAGCAACTGTAGAGTGAATGAGCCTTGTCACAATCTAAGCTTTAACTAAAGTTTTGTAAACTCATAAGCCATACTTATTATACTTTCCTCATCATCTAAATCAATAACAGAAGATACCAACCAAAATGGTAGCTATTTCATAGAAAAGAAAACTAAGAGGCTCATTGTGAAAATATGTTATATTGCAGCAGTCACAGTCTACAAGTGCACAGAATAATGACACAGGAGACTTTTAGTCTCCAAACACAGTACTAGTGCTCTCATTTAGCAGACTATAATTTAAATTTAAATATTCATATTGTAGTGGAATGTGGGGCAATAGGCAGAGTCAAACACAATTAGCTAGGAGTGAAAATTTGTACAAACTATCTGGAGAACAATTTGGTACATGCCTGTAAAATGCATGTAACTGTTGACTCAGCAATTCAGTTGCATTACCTTATGTGAATATACATTACCCATGGGATTATGGACTAGTATTTTAATTTTTTTAAATATTTTATTTATTTATTTGACAGAGAGAGAGTGTGTGTGCATGGGTGGGGGAGGGGCAGAGGGAGAGGGAGAAGCAGACTCTCCACTGAGCAGGGTGCCTGATGACGGACGGACCAGATCCCAGGACCCTGGGATCATGACCTGAGCCAAAGGCAGACACTTAACCAACTGAGCCACCCAGGTACCCCTGGGCTAGTATTTTTAATGAACACACTCTTAAAAAGAAAAAATAACCTAGTATATATGTGTATAATTATTCATAAGGTAGTTTACATTAAGATAAATTTTCATTTTTCACATAAAGTTAAAAATTTATTTTTTCACCTAGTTATTACATTTTTGGTGGCAAAACCATCTTTAATTATCTAAACATTTTGTTAACATGATTCTTTCCTGGGTTAGAGAATTTTAATCCTGAGATATTTTGACCAGTGTAAGTTTTTGAAAAACAGAAAATATATCCTTGCTTATCAAAAATACTAAAATAACTATGATCATTTTGTTAGATAATTTTAATAAAAATCAATACTCATAACATTAAGCTATATTAATCAATGTTCTTTTCATTAATGATATCTGTTAGCACTACATCATGTTCACTGAGGTTCTTAGGGCACATGCAGCAAGCAGCATAGAAGACTGTCTTTAATGGAAGGCTGCCTAGTGTTTCTGAATCAAATCTATCAGGCAGAGTACATAACAAGCTGTATTTCACACAAATAATTTTACTATTCTACAATGCTAAAATACTTATGGGACTTCCAGAAAGGTGAAATAAGACCCCCAAAAAATCCTTTCATGAATAACAGCAATGGAAACTACAGCAAAAACTATCAAAATCAACTTTTTCAGGACTTTCAAAATTAAACTAAAGATCTGCAACAATCTGAGGAGTGTTTATTCAAGAAAAACAGCTAAATCTCAGTAAGAACAGTAACTTACGACATTTTAACCTTCTCTAATTCTATCTTTCTCTTGCCAGCTATGTGGTAGCTTTAAAAACCAAGACCTCCCAATTAAAGTAGCATTGAAATTTAGCTATGAAGTAGCCCCTGAAAGGGGCAGAACCAGTTTAGAGCTCTATGAAAGTCCCATTCTCAGATAATGGTCACTATTTGACCTGTCTTGCAACTTGTTGAAAAGCTCCATTCTCAGGGCTTGTCTTTATTTGACCTGATTCAGAGCTTACTCAATACAAATAGTCTTATTCCAAAAGCATTTATTTAAAACAATAAGTGGCAATTGGTTAACATCACAGCTGCTGAGGCATTGTTACCAGCTGGGACTTTCAAGGAGGCTGATCAAAAAACTTGAGACAACAGGAATCAAATGTTCACAGGACACTGAAAAGATAAGGCAACTTGGGAATATCTAGAATGCCACCTGCATACAGAGGGTGATTCACTTGCTCAGGAAAAACTTGAAAAGGCCTTTATTTCATATCTCTGGCTAGCCTTATCTCAAGGCAAACAGAAAATGAAGAATAAGGCAGAAATGGAAACTGTCTACTGGAGTGTTAAAGGCATAAAAATATATATACAAAAAGCCTGGGAATATAAAAAATATATATAAAAAGGCTGGGCATCTTATTGGTTCAAGGTATTTAAGGAAATCTCTGCCTAATAATTATATGACCACTAAGCTAATCAGGCAAAGACTTCAGTGGCCATAAATGACAAACAATACAGATTAGGAGAACTAGTCCAGAACGTCTCTAAATAAGCAAACATCAAGAATAGCAAAGGCAATCCCTGGGTTAGGTAATGGGAGGGAAAGGAATCTGACTTCCAAAATTGCCACGTTGCATTTCTAATATATATGTCTGCTTCAATAACGTAAAAAGAACACTTACAAGTCAACAAAAACAAACTACCACCACCACAATAAAAACACACACAATTTAATAAATGGGCAAAGGACATGAATAGACATTTATCCAAAAAAAAAAAAAAAAACACATATAACAGTGGCCAACAAGCACATGAAGAGAGGCTTAACATTATTAGCCATCAAGGAAATTCAAATTGAAGCCACAAGATACTCCTTACATGCACTGGAATAACTGTAATAAAAAAAAAGACAGATAACTAAATGGATTGGTGGTGTGGAGAAGTTTGAATCTTCATGCATGTTAATTGGGACATAAAACGGTACTTGCTGCCTATTCAGAAAAATAGTTTGACAGTTCTTCAAAAAGTAACACATGGTTATCATACAGTCCAGCTACTCCATTCCTAGAGAAGAGAATTGAAAGCATATGTACACACACACACACACACACACACACACACACGCCTACACACAAATGTTCATAGCTGCATTATTCATAATAGCCAAAAATTGGAAACAATGCATAGGTGCATCAACTGATGAAGAGATAAATAAAAAGTGGCATATCCATAAAATGGAATATTATTTTGGACACAAAAAAAGAAAGAGAATTGTATTAAAAATGAACATTTAGTTATCAGGAGTGCTCATCACTATTGAGTCATTGCTATTCCCTTATCCTTTCAATGAACAGAATTCAGAAATATATATAATGTGTGTGTGCATGTGTGTGTACATACATGTGTTTCTATTTTCTTTATAACTATACCTATAGCTATATACTGAAATCCATATGTTCAGACCAATATCTTAAATGCCAATCCAATACCACAGGTCCATTCCAATTTATTTTCTTCCCTTACTTGTAATTCTTTTATCCAACAGTGAGAAATCTGGCTCCTATTATTATCATTATTTTTACTTATTTGATCAATAACTAAACTTTAACTGGCAGCCATCCACCCTCTAACCCCAGCATAAAGGCATTTCTAACTTCACTTTTATTCCAACATCCTTTCCTGGGCCACTATGTCTCTACCTTTTATACAAATTATCTCTTCATCCAAATCAGGCTTCAACCCACCATGCCATGCTGCTAACACCCCTCCTTACTCATAGAGAACCTTTTTACTCTACACAGACTTCAATAAACTGTTCAGGATTAAACACCCCAATGATGCCATCTTCTTCATCATACTGGTGTTGCCTCATTCCGTGCCAGGCTTCCATTGTCACCTTGCCCCCATAATTGCTTTCCTCATCCCACTTGGGCTTCTGTGCCCTTGTGTAGGACTCCTACATTCCAAACCCCACATAGATGCCATTCTCACACATTTTAAGCTCTGACACACATAATGGGTCACCTTCCCACCCAAATGTCCTCCTTACCCTACTTTGTCTCTGAAATTTTCCTCCATCAATTACTCCCCCCACACACACTTCCTGAATGGCTATTCTCCTCACTCTGTTCCAGTTAAGACACTCGCAACTGTCACTCAGCTGTCACCATAGCTATCTCTCAGTCCTCTCATATGATGTCTATCTTCCTTGGGCTTCTCAAAACAGATTGAATCTATAGGGAAGAGTAGGGAAAGAAAGGAAGGAGAGGAGAAAAAAAAAGAGAAGAGCTATAATCTCCACCATATATAGGCAACATCTTACAATGTTTATGTGTCACATTTAAAATATTTTTATAATATTATGGTATAAGAACATATAATAGTTTAGTGAATATTTTTTCCAGTTTAAAGTATGTATTTATTTCTCATTGTTTTTCACAATTAGAAACACAAAGAGGTCAAATAATTGCATTATTTTTAGAGCTTTAAATGTACTTTGCCAAATTATTTTCTTGAGCTTTTGTGGTCATTTATATTGCACTGGCATTTATATTGACTTCTCTTGACCTCTGGTTTGGGCTATATGTTTATTATAAAATACAAGAGATAAAATGTAGCATATTATTTTATTTGGTCATTGGTTTACCAGTAGGATTTGCTTTTGTTTGTGTGTGTAATATCATTGAATTTTTAGTCTAATAAATATCTTGTGAACCTTCTTTTTTTAATTTTTTTTAAAGATTTTGTTTATTTATTTAGAGAGACAGAGATAGCGAGAGAGAACATGAGCGGGAAGGAGAGGGAGAAGCAGGCTCCCCACTGAGCAGGGAGTCCGATGCGAGACTCAATCCCAGGACCCCGGGATCATGACCTGAGCTGAAGGCAGACACTTAACCGACTGAGCCACCCAGGCGCCCCTCTTGTGAATGTTCTTAAACCATTTTTTTCTATTTTGTTTTATTCTATTCTAACATTAATTTGCATGTGTTCCCTAGATAAGGTAGATGATAGATAGATGATAGATAGATGATAGATGATAGATAGATAGATAGATAGATAGATAGATAGATAGATAGATGATAGATAGACAGATGATAGATAGATGATAGATAATAGAAAGCTTATATAGATAGCGATATAAGATTAAGACAGATACTTAACTCCTGCCTACCAATCTTAGTGTGAATATTTTCCAAATTCAGTACTTGCATTTCTTTTTTGTTGTTGTTGTTAAAGATTTTATTTATTTATTTGTCAGAAAGAAAGAGAGAGAGAAAGAGCACAAGCAGGGGGAGCAGGAGAGGGAGAAGCAACTCCCCACGGAGCAGGGAGCCCAATGTGGGACTCAATCCCAGGACCCTGGGATGGTGACCCGAGCTGAAGGCAGACACTTAACCAACTAAGCCACCCAGGTGACCCAATACTTGCATTTCTTTATCAGGCTTTAGCTATAAGGATATTATAATTTTGTAGGTAAACATTTAAAAGTAATTTATGATTTCTATCTGTGAGTTTATATTTCTAAAGTCCTGTATCATGAGGACTTATATAAACATAGACATATACCTATTTTTTCTAATTTGTAATCACTTACTTTTAAAATATAATTCTTAAATTGATCTAAAATCATTTTGGCAATAGGCACAAGTTAAGAATCTAAATTTATTTATTCATAGTGAGTTTATAAAATAATGAGTTACTTAACCTGCAAAACAGTGAGGCATACTTGTATCTTTTAGATTTTCATTCATGTCCATTTCTATGCCAGTTTAATATGTTATCATCATAATACCTATTAATATTTTGTAGGAAAAGTCCCCTTCCATGAATATATTTTTCAAAAATTTCTTGTGCATTTACTTTGCAGCTGAATTTTGCTATAATTTTTTTAAAGATTTTTATTTATTTATTTGACAGAGAGAGAGATAGAGAGAGCAGGAACACAAGCAGGGAGAGTGGGAGAGGGAGAAGCAGCCTTCCCTGGAGCAGGGAGCCCGATGTGGGGCTCAATCCCAGGACCCCGAGATCATGACCTGAGCTGAAGGCAGACTGAGCCACCCAGGTGCCCCAAATTTTGCTATAATTTTGTCATTAAGATATTACACTCACACATGGATTAGAATTGTGCTAAATATGCACATTAATTTTTTTGAGAATATAAAATTATCTTTCCATAGGACAGTTAGTCAAATTTTCATTTGTGGCCTTAGATTTTCTCACTCTTGAAGTTTGTAAATCCTGCAGATCTCCTATTAAATTTATCTCTTGTTTTATATTTTTTGTTGTTTTGTTTTATTTTTAATTTTTTTGTTTTCTTTAATAATAGAGTTCATTAGCCCCTTTTAATTTTTACCATATTTTCTTAGCATATCAGAAGAATATTGATTTTTACATACTCATCTATTGCAAGCCATCTTCATAAATTCTAACAATTTTCATACTTTTTCAGCCAAATTTCTATCTTAAAGTGAGAATATGAGTGTGGAATATATTATTTTTCTTTTGTTTGGTTACCTACATTTAAAATAAATTCTTGTTGATTTAATAATGAATATGTAGTTAAACTGTGGTTTATAGTAAAATTAAACCAAATCATATATATATTATAAAATTACACTCACTATGGAGAAATCGAAAGTACAGGAAAATTATTTCCAATAATGTGTACTTAGTTGAAGAGACTTTAGAACCCTCTCCAATGCCATGAAAACTAATTTGCAGAAGAAACTCAAGTCAATAGCTAACCAGCTTTTATGTTGTATATTAGGTACTTAGGGAATTTTAAGATATGGTTAAGATATGCTCTCAAACTCACAAAAATTTTCAATTTTTATATTAAATACACATTGATCCAAACATGCAATAATCACCTCAACTTAACTATAAGGCCAATGAACACAACTAGGTAAAGTGAAAATTGCAGGGTTGTCAAATTCAAAACAGGTAATACAAAATAAATCTATATTCATAAACACTCCAGCTTTAGATATTTTGTCTCCAATGGGTCTATTTTCAACTTCTAATCAGACAATATTTTAGCAATTCATAAGATAGATGAACTTGGAAAAGTTATTCAACATTTCAGGGACCCTAACTTCATCATTTTGGAGGGAACAAGAGATAAAATTGTTAGAAGGCCTTTTTCTATATTTATGTTCATAAGTCAAATCCTTAAAGCTAAATATTTAAAGCTCACTATTGGCCAACTTTTCTATTAGGATTCCTCATATATTTTGGTGAAATGATTTCACCTACCTGGAAACAAAACTTTAGTATTAAGGAAAAATCAGGGGCGCCTGGGTGGCTCAGTCAGTTGAGCATCTGGCTCCTGGTTTCAGCTTAGGTTATGATCTCAGGGTCATGAGAATGAGCCCTGCTTTGGGCTCTGCACTCAGCAGGGAGTCTGCTTGAGATTCTCTCTCTCCCTCTACCCCTCCTCCACCTGCTTGTGCCTGCACCCCTGCTTCTACTCTCTCTCTCAAATAAATAAATAAAAATCTTAAAAAAAAAGAAAAAATCAAATAATTCAGTGGCATATATAATTACTTAATATCTCTTATTTAACATCTCTTAGCCATTGGGTTATCATGAAATGAAATATGCTAAGGAGGTAAGTACTCAGTAATGTTAGGTTATTATTATTCAACATATTTATTGAGTCACAAGTTGTCTCCTATCATTTCACCAACAATATCCTAGAATTACTGATTGTAATAACTAAGTATTTGGAGATGTTGTCTAAACATTTTTAATAATCTGCTAACTTCACTCTTTAAAGAAATCTCTATATTAATGAGAATTATAGTTCCTGAAAAGCATGAAGCTCGAGTATAATCACATTGAAATAATACTTTAAAAAATTGAAAAAAAAAAACTTGAATCTGTGTATTCCAATGGATGGCATATATTCAATGTATTACATCTTAAAAATTGCATTTGCAAAAGAAATAAAATAAATTTGCATTAGTTCATTGTCTTAGGTTCCTTGGATCTTAAGAAACACCACTTTGTGGGCCAATCATGGAATACAAATGCATATATGGGCCTGAAGAATATATAAGTAACATGTAGTTCCTACATAGAGGCTTTCAATACTTTATACTTGTATCTGACAATCTAAATATGTATATTCATTATGTCTTGGATCAATTAAGTGTTACAGATAATGTGGAAAGGCATGATTCAGTTTGGGGCATTGGAAAAGTCTTCTCCAAGTAAGGGCTTCAGATCCAGGCCTGAAAGTATAGTGAATGTCAAATCTTGATGGGGAGCAAAGAGCAAATTGGAGCCCTTACAGGCAGAACAATGATATTGACTCGTAGAACATGAAAAAATTTTAATTTATTTTTCAAGGTCAATTCAACACTGAATCTAATATGATCTTTCAAAATAATTGGGTAAGCCACTTCAGATGAAACTATTCATTAGTAAAATCATCCTTTCATAGAAGTATCTTCTTTAAGTTAACAAATGTTTAGTGAAGTTTTTAGCCACAATTATTTTAAGACTTTATTTATTAGAGAGAGAGAGCACGAGCAGGGGAAGGGGCAGAGGGAGAGGGAGAAGCAGACTCCCCACTGAGCAGGGAGCCTGACATCCAAGAACCCTGAGATCATGACCTGAGTCAAAGGCAGATGCTTAACTGCTGAGCCACCCAAGGTGCTCCAGGCACAATTTTTTAAAATGTATTTATTATTTGGCTATATTTTTCTTTTCTTTTCTTTTCTTTTTTTTAAGATTTTATTTATTTATTTGACAGAGACATAGCGAGAGAGGGAACACAGGCAGGGGGAGTGGGAGAGGGAGAAGCAGGTTTCCTGCCAAGCAGGGAGCCCGATGCGGGACTCGATCCCAGGACCCTGGGATCATGACCTGAGCCGAAGGCAGACGCTTAATGACTGAGCCACCCAGACGCCCCTTGGCTATATTTTTCTAAGATAATGTAATCTATCTATATAATACAGATTATTTGAAATGTATTGAGTTTTCCCTTGTGGATTGGTTCATAGCAAGATTTTGTAAATTGTTTTTGCTTGAAAAAAGGAATGCATATTATTTATTTCTTTAAAAAAGTTCTCTTTCTATATATATGTATATATATACACACACACATATATGCACACTTACATGTGTATATACATATATGCATGTATTTATATGCATGTGGTATAAATTAACACATATTTGCATATGCATATATCTCTATCAGCATGTAAATCACAGTACTTTATGTATATACTGTTTATGTATTATGTACATTGTATATAAGTCCATTATGTATATGTACATATTTGTGTATAGGTTTGATGTACATGAGTATATGTAAATATACATGTATATACAAATATTAAAATTAACAATTTAATAGGTGAACAATATAGCAATATAGTCCCTACATATATGTATATATACATATGTGTATGAATGCATACAGACACATAGGAACTACATATTACTCATATACTACTCATATTACTCATTTTTTTCTTTAATTTAAACCTCCTGTATTCTATTGTTTTATCAATATTTTCTTTAATTAGTGGTTTAGAATTTTTTATTATGCTTAAACATTTGGCAATTTTCCCTCAAAACTGTCATATTTCACTTTATGTACTTTGAGACTGTCATCAGGTACATACAGATGTATGATCAGTATAGCTTCTTATTGAGCTTTTCTTTATAGTATTATGTTCCTCCTTTTATATTTCTACCAACACTTTTTTTTGACATAAAATATTTTCTGCCTGATATCAACATTGCTACTACACCTTTTAAGAAACAATTGTTGGAGATTTTGGTAAATATTTTTCGAGTTAGGTACATTTTTCCTCACCCTGATTTGGAAAGTTACACTGTGGTGTCACTAACCCTTCTCCTAGTTAGCTCAAGAAATTTTACAATCTTAAAATACCCTTGGAACAGCCTATCCACTTAATTTTAGCATTATAATTTTTGTTTTCTCTTTTATCATATTTTCTTTTAAAATACATATATATATAATAAAATCAGTAATTAAATTTATCAACTTATTTCATCAATTTGTGTGCTTATTGTATTTCTTGTATATCATGTCTTCCCTATGTGTTCAATACTTTTTTTAATTTTATTTTATTATGTTATGTTAAGCACCATACATTACATCATTAGTTTTTGATGTAGTGTTCCATGATTATTGTTTGCCTATAACACTCAGTGCTCCATCCTTTAGTAAATAATATCCTTTAAAAGCTACATTCCTTATATATATATATATATATATGTATAACACACACACACACACACACACATATATATATTACAAACACACACACACATATATATGACTTATAGTTACTCTTGGTCTTTAGCATATTGGAAGAGATCTTTATTTTGCCCTCATCTTGAATGATAATTTTCCTGCATATGAGTTTTTCAACCCTTTGATGATATTACTCTTCTATCTTCTATATACTTCTATGGCTGCTGAAAAGTCAGTCCTTCATAATTTGTAGATAATCTGTTCTCCTTCAGGCAGCTTTTAAATTACCTTCTTTATCTTGGACATTCTACTGCTTTTTTGTTAAGTTTTTAATTCCAATATAGTTAACATACATCATTATATTAATTTCAGGTATACAATATAGTGATTCAACAATTCCACAAATCACCCAGTGCTCATCACCACTGCCCTCCCTAATCCCCTTTACCTATTTCACCCATCTTCTCACCAACCTCCCCTCTGGAAACCATGTTTGTTCTCTATGGCTGAGTCTGTTTATTGGTTTGTCTCTGTCTCTCTTTTGCTCATTTGTTTTGTTTCTTAAATTCCACATATGAATGAAATCCTATGGTATTTAGCATTCTTTCACTGATTTATTTAGCTTACACTCTCTAACTCCATCCATGTCATTGCAAATGAAGATTTCATTCTTTTCTATGGATGAATAATATTCCATAGTATGTATATATATATATATATATATACCATATCTTAATTCATCTATTGATGGAGACTTGGGCTGCTTGTATAATTTAAGTATTGTAAATAATGCTGGTATAAACATAGGGGTGCATGTATCTCTTTGAATTAGTGTTTTTTTTTATATCCATTGGGTAATTACCCAGCAGTGTGATCACTGGATCATAGGATAGTTCTATTTTTAACTTTTTGAGAAGGCTTCATACTATTTTCCACAGTGGTTGCACCAGTTTGCATTCTCAACAACAGTGCAAAAGGGTTCCTTTTTCTCCACATGCTCACCAACACTTGTTTCTTGTGATTTTGCTTTCAGCCATTCTGACAGGTGTGAGGTGATATCTCATTGTAGTTTTGATTTGCATTTCCCTGATGATGAGTGCTGTTGAGCACAGTTTCATGTGTCTATTGGCTATCTGGATGTCTTCTTTGGAGAAATGTTGGTTCATGTCTTCTGCCCATTTTTTAATTGGATTATTTGTTTTTTTTTGATATAGAGTTGCAGAAGTTCTTTATATATTTTGGATACTAACCTTTTATCAGATATGTCTTTTGAGAATATCTTTTCCCATTTTGTAGGTTGCCTTTTAGCTTTCTTCATGGTTTCCTTCGCTGTGCAGAAGCTTTTTATTTTGATGTAGTCCCAATAGTTTATTTTTGCTCTTATTCCTCTTGCCACAGGAGACCTATCTAGAAAAATGTTGTTATGGCCGTTATCAGAGACATTACTGCCCATGCTATATTCTAGGATTTTTATGGTTTCAGATCTCACATGTAGGTCCTTAATCCATTTTTATTTTATTTTTGTGTATGGTCAAAAAAGGTGGGCCCATTTCATTCTTTTCATGTAGCTGTCCAGTTTTCCCAACACCATTTGTTGAAGAGATTGTCTTTCCCATTGCATATTCTTTCCTACTCTGTTGAAGATTAATTGACCATATAATTATGAGTTTATTTCTGGGTTTTCTATCTTGTTCCATTGACATATGTGTCTATTTTTGTGCCAATACCATACTATTGATTATTACAACTTTGTAGTATAACTGGAATTGTGATACCCTCAGTTTAGTTTTTTTTCAAGATTGCTTTGGTTATTCAGGGTCTTTTGTGGTTCCATACAGATTTTAAGATGGTTTGTTCTAGTTCTGTGAAAAATGTTGGTATATTAATAGAGATTGCATTAAATGTATAGATTGTTTTGGGTAGTGTAGACATTTGAAAAGTATTTGTTCTTCCAATCCACAAGCATGGAATGTCTTCCTATATTTTTGTGTTGTCTTCAATTTCTTTCATCAGTGTTTTAGTTTTCAGAATACAGGTCTTTCACCTCTTTGGAAAGGTATATTCCTAGGAATCTTATTATTTTTGGTGTAACTGCATATTAGATTGATTCCTTAATTTCTCTTCCTTCTGCTACATTATTAGTGTATAGAAATGCAACAGATTTCTGCACATTGATTTTGTATCCTGCAACTTCACTGGATTCTTTTAACAGTTCTGTAAGTTTTTTAGTAGAATCTTTAGGGTTTTCTATATATAGTATGATGTCATCTGTAAATAGTGAAAGTTTTACTTCTCCCTTACCAAACTGAATGCCTTTTATTTGTTGTTGTTGTTGTTGTTGTTGTTGTTGTCTAATTGCTGTGGCTAGGACTTCCACGACTAGGTTGAATAAGAGTGATCAGAGTCAGGGCACCTGGATGGCTCAGGGTGCCTGGTTGGCTCAAACCAACTTTGATTTCAGCTGAGGTCATGATCTCAGGGTTGTGAGATCAAGCCCCATGATGGGCTCTGTGTTGGGCATGGAGCCTGCTTAAGAACTCTCTCATCCTTTTCCTCTGCCCCTCAACTCCCACTTGCACTATCGGTCTCCCCCCCCCCCCCAAAAAAAGTGATGAGAGTGGACATCCTTGTCTTGTTCCTGACCTTAGGGGAAAGCTCTTGGATTTTCCCCATTGAGTAAGATGTTCACTGTGGGTTTTTCATATGAGGCCTTTATTATGTTGAAGTATGTTCCCTCTAAACCTACTTTGTTTAGAGATTTCATCATAAATGGATGTTGTACTTTGTCAAATGCTTTTTCTGCCTCTATTAAAATGATCATGTGGTTTTTATCTTTTCTCTTATTAATGTGATATATCATCTTGATTGATTTGTGAATACTGAACCAACCACCTTTTCATCCTGGGAATAAATCCCACTTGACCATGGTGAAGGATTTTTTTTTGACATATCATTGGATTCTGTTTGCTAGTATTCTGCTGAGGATTTTTGCACCTATATTTCCCTATGGTTCTGTTTTTTTCTGGTGTCTTTATCTGGTTTTGGTAACAGGGTAATGCTGCCCTCCTTGAATGAATTTGGAAGTTTTCCTTCCTCTTTTATTTTTTGGAATACTTTGAGAAGAATAGGTATTAACTCTTCTTTAAATGTTTGGTAAATTTGTCTGTGAAGACGTCTGGTCCTGAACTTTTATTTTTGGGGAGTTTTCTTTTTTTTTAAGATTTTATTTATTTGACAGAGAGAGACACAGCGAGAGAAGGAACACAAGCAGGGGGAGTGGGAGAGGGAGAATCCCAGGACCCTGGGATCATGACCTGAGCCAAAGGCAGATGCTTAACAACTGAGCCACCCAGGCACCCCAGGCAGTTTTCTGATTATTGATTCAATCTCCTTGCTAGTAATTGGTTCAAATTTTCTATTTCTTCCTGCTTCACTTTTGGTAGGTAATATGGTTTCTAAGAATCTATCCATTTCTTCTAAGTTATCCAATTTGTTGGTATATAGTTTTTCATAATATTCTCTATATAATTGTTTGTATTTCTGTGGTGTTGGTTGTTACTTCTCCTCTTTCATTCATGATTTTATTTATTTGGGTCTGTTCTCTTTTCTCTTTGATGTCTGGCTGGAATTTTATCAATTTTATTAATTTTTTCAAGAACCAGTTCCTGATTTCACTGTTCTGTTCTATTGGTTTTTTGTTTATTTTTTTTATATATGTAGTCTTTTTTTTTTTTTAAAGATTTTATTTATTCATCTGAGAGAGAGAGACTGAGAGACAGAGAGCATGAAAGGGAGGAGGGTCAGAGGGAGAAGCAGACTCCCTGCTGAGCAGGGAGCCCGATGCGGGACTCGATCCCGGGACTCCAGGATCACGACCTGAGCCGAAGGCAGTCGCTTAACCAACTGAGCCACCCAGGCGCCCTGTAGTCATTTTTTTTTAATATTTTTATTTATTTATTTTTGAGAGAGAGAATGAGAGAGAGAGAGCATGAGAGGGGGGAGGGTCAGAGGGAGAAGCAGACTCCCTGCCGAGCAGGGAGCCCGATGTGGGACTCGATCCCGGGACTCCAGGATCATGACCTGAGCCGAAGGCAGTTGCTTAACCAACTGAGCCACCCAGGCGTCCCTGTTTGTTTATTTTCTATATAATTTATTTCTGCTCTAATCTTTATTATTTCCTACTTTTGCTAGTTTTAGTCTTCATTTGTTCTTTTTCTAGCTTCTTTAGGTGTAAAGTTAGGTTGTTTATTTGAGATTTCTCTTGCTTCTTGAGGTAGGCCTGTATTGCTATAATCTTCCCTCTTAAGTCACTTTTGCTGCATCCCAAAGATTTTGGAACTTTGTGTTTACATTTTTATTTGTTTCCATGTAATTTTTTATTTCTTCTTTGATTTCTTGGCTAACCCATTCATTGTTTAGTAGAATGTTACTTAACCTCCATGTATTTGTGGTCTTTCCAGATTTTTTCATGTGGTTGACTTCTAGTTTCATAGTGTTGTGATCAGAAAAGATGCATGGTATGACTTCAATCTTTTTAAATTTGTTGAGATGTGCTTTGTGGTCTAATAAGTGATCTATTTTAGAGAATGTTTCATGTGCACTTGAAAAGAATGTGCATTCTGCTGTTTTAGGATGGAATGTTCTGAATATATCTGTTAAATCCTTCTGGCCCAGTATGTCATTCAAAGCCATTTTCCTTGTTGATTTTCTGTTTGGATGATCTGTCCATTGATGTAAGTGGGGTGTTCAAGTCCCTGACTATTATTGCATTACTATCAATTAGTTCCTTTATGTTTGTTACTAATTGTTTTATGTACTTAGGTGCTCCCATTCTAGGTGCATAAATATTTACAAATTTACGTCTTCTTTTTGGATTGTTCCCTTTATTATTGTATAGTATCCTTCTTGTGTCTTTCTTTTTTGCATATCTATTACTTGTTTTTGATTTGCAGTTACCAATAGGTTTGTATATAACATCTCAGCATCTTTGGCATATAGCAGTCTCCATTAAATTGATGGTCGCTTAAGTTTGAACTAATTCTTTACTTCCCTCCCCTCCACTTTTTAGGTATATGGTGTCATATTTTACACCCTTTTATTTTACGAATCTCTTGACTGCTTTTTACAGATATAATTATTTTTCATATTCTCATTTATGTTCTTTCCTTTCCACTCAAAGAATTCCCTTTAACAATTCTTATAGGGCTGGTTTAGCTTTTGTCTGAGAAACTCTGTTTCTCCTTCTATTTTGAATGATAGCCTTGCTGAATAGAGTATCTTGGCTGCAGAGTTTCCCTTTTCAGCACTTTGAATATATCATGTCATTCTCTTCTGGCCTGTGAAGTTTCTGCTAAAAAATCTACTGATAACCTTATGGGGTTTCCTTTTGTATGTAACTGTCTTTTCTTTTTCTGCTTTTAAAATATTTTATCACTACTTTTCACCATTTTAACGACCATGTGTCTTGGTATGGACCTCCTTGGGTTGATTTTTTGGGGGTTCTCTGTGCCGCTTGTATCTGGCTACCTGTTTCCTTTCCTAGATTAAGGAAGTTTTCAGTTATTATTTCTTCAAATAAATTCCCTGCCCCCTTTTCTTTCTTCTCTTCTTCTGAGATCCCTATAATGTCAATGTTATTATGCTTGATGGAGTCACCGAATTTCCCTAAGACTATTCTCAATTTGCATATTTTGTCCTTCTCATTTGCTCAACTTGGTTACTTTCCATTATTCTGTGTTCCAGGTCATTAATTTGTTCCTCTGATTCCTCTAGCCTGCTATTTATTCCAAGAAATGTGTATTTTTAATTTCATTTATTGTGTTCTTCATCTCTGATTGGTTCTTTTTTATATCTTTGTTAAAGGTCTCACTGATGTCCTCCACTCTTCTCCAGTCCAGTGAGTATCTTTATGATCCTTAAATTCTCTATCAGACATATTAATTACATCTGTTTGTTTAGGTCTCTCACTGTGGTTTGCTACTGTTCATTCATTTGGGACCTATTTCTCTGACTCCTCATTTTGTCTAACTCTTCATGTCTGTCTCTGTGAGCTGGGAAAGTCATCTATGTCTCCTGCTCTTGTAGGAGTGGCCCTATAAAGAAGAGGTCCTGTAGTGCGCTGTAGTGTAGTGTTCCCTGTCCCCCAGGACCTGGAGCTTCAAGAGTGATTCCTGTGTGTGTTTTGTGTGCCCTGTTGTATTCTTGACATTTTTGCCTTCAAACCAGGTGTCTACAGATGCTCTTTGCCTATTTGGGGCAGTGTTTGGTCCCTGGTGGGTGTGGGGTGTGTTTTAACAGGGTACATACTAGTCTACGTGCTAAATGAGACCTGGAGCTGCAACTGCTAGGACCTGACCAGCTTAAGTGGATCTTCAAAGTGTATGTAGGTGAGGTACACACTGTTAACTAGATGCACCTCAGGCTTCTGCAGCACCTATTACAGCTGCCAGGAGCAATGCTGACAAAAGGTGCAGGTAGGGAGATGTAGTGTTGGCAAGTTTTGCAGCAGTCTTCTAGGGGGAGTGGGGCCCCATAGCACTGGCACTGAGGTTGGGGAGGGCAGATCTGCAGAAGCTTAGGGGGGCAGGGCTCGGTGCAAGCAAGTTAGGTAGGCAAGTGTTGGCACTGTGCTGGTTCCTGCAGGTGATCGTGTGTTTATGCTGGTGCATGGGGGAGGGAAATGGTGCTTGCCAGCTCTTTGCTCCTGGAGGGGTCTATCTGAGGTCTCTATCTCTCTGGAACATGCTCTGTGATGAGTAAATAATTTTCCTGTGCATCTCAGTCATTTTTCAAACTGCTGGTTCTACACTGTATCTCTTCAGGCAAGCTTGTCGTGCTGTGTCTTTAAGGGCAGGGACTCAGGTTCCTAACACCTTCAGGGCTCTCCCAGAACCCAGCCCACTGATTGTTAGAATTCCAGGCTTTGAGTCTGGCTGGTTGTAAGAACTCATGAAATTCAGCCCTTCTCACTTTTAAAGCCAAATGTTATGGGGGTTCATCTCCCCTGTGTGGGGTCTCAAATGTGATTGTTTGTTCCTTGCTCTTCACTGTGCTCCTGGTTCCCTCCTGTTCACTGAAGGCCAAAGTCTGTTTAGGTCTCAAATCATGTCTCTGCCTTTCCTCCCTTCTTCAATGGCCTCTTCTCTACCTTTGATTGTGGAGTTTATTCTGCCAGTTTTGGGGTCATTTTCTGGGTTACGTATGCTAATGTGGGTGTTATCTAGTTGTATCCCTGAGATAAGGTGAGCTTACAGTCCTTGTACTCTGCCACCTTCCCCTCTTGGATATTCTACAGTTTAATACAATTTCCTTCATATGATATTATTTTTTATCTTGCTCCACTTGAGTTCTTCTTCTCCTTCTCCTCCTCCCCCCCTTCTTCTTCTTCTTCTTTCTTCTTCTTCTTCTTTTCTTCTTCTTTCTCCTCCTCCTCCTCCCCCCCCTCCTCCTCCTCCTTCTTCTTCTTCTTCTTGTCACACTGTCTCTATTTCTGGGCTAGTACTTTTGTCTTCTTTTCCCCAAACATTTTAAAATTTCTATCACAACTACTGCCTGCTTTAGGATCAAAATCAAGCATGTCCACAGCTTCAGGCCTTGTTCACTCTTCATCATTTCTGGTGTGTGCCTATTCCACTGAGATATTGGGTTTTTAGACTAGACATTCTTTTATTCCCCTCTTTTTTCATGTTCTTTTTCTGAAGAACAGAAAGTTTTCAAGTATGAACTTACCTGTATCTTATAAGTCTAGAAGAGATAATTTTATTGCTAGAAATAATAACCTACAAATAATTGTTTCTCCTCCAACTTTGATTTCCAGTGCATAATACTTACCTTATTTTCCTTCAACCACACTGGTTAAGCCTTCACAATCTCTTTATTTGTTTTCTTTTATCTCTCATACTCTTTAATGTTACAGTGCCACAACTCAGACCCTGGCCCTATTATTACCTTTTCTTTTGTACTCACACTCTTGTGATTTCATCTAGTCACATGGTTATATAAATGTCATATTTACCTACAGCTCAAAAACTTGAATTTCCTTTAAATTCTAGATTTGAATACCATATGCCTTACTCAACATCTCCACTGGAATATCTAATAGGTATCCAAACTTAATATGTACAGAAACAAGCTTCTGAACATCTGAAAACCACTCCTTCAACATCTTTGTAAAGCTTGAAAAGATTGCTTCTCATGAGCCTTATCTTAAGAAATTCATGCAGTCTTGCTGTATGAAAATAAATAAAGGCAAAGAAGATAAGGAACTCCTGACAAGTAGATTACTACACATGAGAATGTAAAAAGAATATCTTCTGAATTCTTTGGATGACGGTTAAGGGAAATTGAGGGTGTTAATTATGCAACATGACCAAAGAACATCTGTAAAGGTTGAAACAGGAAGTCTAAAATTCAACGAGTCAATTCAATACTTTCCACCAGAAAAATAAGCAAAAAAATTGCTGATATAATGGGATATATGATGGGATATGTTGAAAGATTTACACTTATGTTACAGAATGTGTAGAATTAGCACCATGAACAAATAAGTATATAAATGAAACAAAATCAATTCTTAATATTAGACAAAAGTAGTTGCATGGAAAAAGATATGTGATAATAATCACCTTATAAATAAACATATTTTCACATGCTCAAATTAATAAAAACCAGGAATACCAATTTAAAATTGAATACAATTTTATCTGAAAGATAGATCAAGGGGCCTGTAAGTGTGCAGGGTAGGCGGGGGGGGGGGGGGATAGCAGAAGTGTTAAATCATTATCAACCAAAATAGCATGGCAACAGAAAATGTCTAGTGTAGATTAAGAGATAAATATCATTAGAAATATAGAGTTAAATAGCTAAAGAAACAGCTAAATGATTACAGTTTGATTTTGGTGAATAAGACTACCACAGCAAGGAAAGGAATTGGGTAATTGAATTCTTCTTAAATTATAAATCTTTTAAGATGATTTGACTTGTGAACCCATGTACAAGTATTATTTTGATATGAATAAAACATTTTTATTTTATTTTTTTAACTATTTTATTTTTATTTTATTTTTTATTTGTCAGAGAGAGAGGGAGAGAGCACAATATGGAAGAGAGGTAGGCAGAGGGAGAAGTGGGGAGCCCGATGTGGGACTTGATCCCAGGACCCTGGGATCATGATCTGAACTGAAGGCAGATGCTTAACCAACTGAGCCATCCAGTTGTCCCTAAACAAAACATTTTAAAAAGAAATAACCATAGGGGCGCCTGGGTGGCTCAGTCATTAAGCATCTGCCTTAAACTCAGGTCATGACCCCAGAGTCCTGGGATCGAGCCCTACATCGGGCTCCCTGCTCAGCAGGAAGCCTGCTTCTCCCTCTCCCATTCCCCCTGTTTGTATTCCCTCCCTCGGTGTGTCTCTATCTATCAAATAAATAAATAAAATAAATAAAATCTTAAAAAAAGAAAAAATAATAATTATAAATAAATAAATAAATATTTCAAATTAAGAAACTGAATGAAGAATATTAAAATAAACATCATAATTTAGAATAAAGAAATGGCCAAGCACTGTTTCATTAAAAAAGATAAACAAGGGGCGCCTGGGTAGCTCAGTCTTTAAGCGTCTGCCTTCCGCTCAGGTCATGATCCCAGGGTTCTGGAATCAAGCCCTGCATCGGGCTCCCTGCTCCACAGGAAGTCTGCTTCTCCCTCTCCCACTCCCCCTGCTTGTTTTCCCTCTGTCCCTGTGTCTCTCTCTGCCAAATAAATAAATCTTAAAAAAAAAAAAAAAGATAAACAAAATTGACAAATCGTTAGCTGGTTCACCAAGGAAAAAAAGAACTCAAATAATGAAATCAGAAATGAAAGAGAAGATGTTGCAACTGATACCACAGGAATACAAAATTCACCAGAGACTATTATGAACAATCATATGCCAATTAAATAACCTAGAAGAAATGGATAAACTCTTAAAAACATACAATCTACCAAGACTGAATCATGAAAAAATAGAAAATCTGAACAGATTGGTTACTATTAAGGAGACTGAATTAGCAATAAAAAAATCTCCCAAGAATCAGAAATCCAGGAACAAATCACAAAGGAATTCTACTAAACATTCAAAGAATAATTAATAACTAATACTTCTCCAACTCTTCCAAAAAATTGGAAAAGGAGAGAATGTTTCCAAACTTATTTTACAAGCCCAGCATTACTATGATACCAAAACCAGATAAGGATACCACAAGAGAAGAAAATTAAAGGTTGATATCCCTGATGAACATAGACGGAAAAATCTTCAACAAAAAATTAGCATACTGAATTCAGTAATACATTAAAAGGATCATACACCATGATCAAATGGAATTTATCAAAAGGATGCAAGGTTGGTTCAACATCTGCAAATCAATCATTGTAATATACCACATAAAAAATGGGGAAGGATGAAAATCATACAATCATCTCATTAGACACAGAGAGAGCACTGGACAAAATTCAGCATCGATTTATGACCAAAATTCTATACAAAGAGGGTATAGAGGGAATATACCTCAACATAATAAAGGCCATATATGACAATCACATAGCTAATATCATACTCAACACCAAAAAGTTGAAAGCCTTCCTCTAAGATCAGGAACAAGACAAGGATGCCTACTCTTCACACTTTTATTCAACATAGAATTGGAAGTCTGGCCAGAGAAATTAGGAAGAAAAAGAAAAAAGGCATCCAAATTGACAAGGAAGTAAAATTGTCACCATTTGCAGATGGCATGATACTGTATGTAGAAAACCTTAATGACTCTATCATAAAACTATTAGAACAAATAAATAAATTTAGTAAAGTTGCAGGATACAAAATCAATATAAAAAATCTATTACATTTCTATGCACTAATAATGAACTATCAGACAGAGAAATTAACAAAACAATCCCATCTACAATTGCCTCAAAAAAAATAAAATACTTAGGAATAAATGTAATCAAAGAGATAAAAGACCTGTACACTGAGAACACTAATATATTGATAAAACAAACTGAAGAAGACACAAATAAATGAAAAGATATCCCATGCTCTTGGGATTAGAAGAATTAATATTGTTAAATTGTCCATACTGCCCAAAGAAATCTAGATTCAATGTAATCCCTATCAAAATTCCAATTTTTTTCATAGAAATAGAACAAATAATAATAAAGTTTGAATGGATCCACGAAAGAGTAAATAGCCAGAGCAATCTTGAGAAAGAAAAATAAAGCAGGGGGCATCATGCTGCCTAATTTTGAACTGCATTACAAAGCTATAGTAATCAAAACTGTATGGTATTAGGATAAAAACACTCACACAGACCAGTGGAACAGAATAGAGAGCCCAGAAATAGACCCAAACATATATGGTCAATTAATTTCTTGCAAAGCAGCCAAGAATGTACAAGGGCTATTATTGAAAAGACAAGAAATAACAAATGTTGCAAGGATGTGGAAAAAAGCAAACTCTTGTGCACTGTCAGTGGGAATGTAAATTAGTGCAGCTACCATAGAAAACAGTATGGTAGTTCCTCAAAAAATTAAAAATAGAACTATCTTATAATCCAGCAATTCCACTTCTTGGTACTTATCTGAAGAAACTAAAACACTAACTCAAAAAGATATATGCACCCCCATGTTCACTGCAGCATTAGTTATAATAGCCAAGATAAGGAAACAATCTAAGTGTCCCTCAAATGATGAACGAATAAGAAAATTTGGCATGTATGTATGCACATGGAATGTGTAAGGAATATTGTTCAGCCATAAAAAATAATAAACCTTGCCACTTGGTCATGGTAATATTGTTCACAGTTTTGTTGTGCTCAAGGGCATTGTGATGAGAAAACAGCAGTAATTAAGTCAGGAGTGGCCATTCTAGTGCTATGTTAATTCAGAATTTACTGCACATCTCAAAAGGAATATGAGAGATGTGTATCTTTTTTTTTTTTTAAGATTTTATTTCTTTGACAGAGAGAGACACAGCGAGAGAGGGAACACAAGCAGGGGGAGTGGGAGAGGGAGAAGCAGGCTTCCCGCTGAGCAGGGAGCCTAATGCAGGGCTCGATCCCAGGACCCTGGGATCATGACCTGAGCCAAAGGCAGAAGCCTAACGACTGAGCCACTCAGGCACCCCTGTTAGTATCTTTCATAAAAGTACATTACACAAACTCAGATGCATGACTATTAAATACAAATAGGAACCAGATTTTACTTCTCTCCAAAAAGTCCCATTTTATAGAGTAACCCATCATTTTAGATTTTTGTTTATTGCTCTAGAAAATGTTATCATTGTAGTGGAGTCAGGCAGACAAGGAGAAATTAATTTAAAACCCATCATGTCCTCACATTGAGGTCTCTCAACCATTTTGAGTCTATTTTTGTGTGTGGTGTAAGGAAATGGTCCAGTTCCATTCTTCTGCATGTGGCTGTCCAATTTTCCCAACACCATTTGTTGAAGAGACTGTCTTTTCTCCATTGGATATTCTTTCCTGCTTTGTCGAAGATTAGTTGACCATAGAGTCGAGGGTCCATTTCTGGGCTCTCTATTCTGTTCCATTGATCTATGTGTCTGTTTTTATGCCAGTACCATACTGTCTTGATGATGACAGCTTTGTAATAGGGCTGGAAGTCCGGAATTGTGATGCCACCAGCTTTGCTTTTCTTTTTCAACATTCCTTGGCTATTCGGGGTCTTTTCTGTTTCCATACAAATTTTAGGATTATTTGTTCCATGTCTTTGAAAAAAGTTGATGGTATTTCGATAGGGATTGCATTGAATGTGTAGATTGCTCTAGGTAGCATTGACATCCTCACAGTATTTGTTCTTCCAATCCATGAGCATGGAATATTTTTCCATTTCTTTGTGTCTTCCTCAATTTCTTTCACGACTGTTTTATAGACAGGAGTCCATCAAAATCCTAAAGGAGAACACAGGCAGCAACCTCTTCGACCTCAGCCTCAGCAACTTCTTCCTAGAAACCCACCAAATGCAAGGGAAGCAAGGGCAAAAATGAACTATTGGGACTTCATCAAGATAAAAAGCTTTTGCACAGCAAAAGAAACAGTCAACAAAACCAAAAGACAACTGACAGAATGGGAGAAAATATTTGCAAATGACACATCAGATAAAGGGCTAGTATCCAAAATCTATAAAGAACTTATTAAACTCAACACCCAAAGAACAAATGATCCAATCAAGAAATGGGCAGAAGACATGAACAGACATTTTTCCAAAGAAGACATCCAAATGGCCAACAGACACATGAAAAAGTGCTCAACATCGCTCGGCATCAGGGAAATCCAAATCAAAACCTCAATGAGATACCACCTCACACCAGTCAGAATGGCTAAAATTAACAAGTCAGGAAACGACAGATGTTGGGGGGAATGTGGAGAAAGGGGAACCCTCCTACACTGTTGGTGGGAATACAAGCTGGTGCAGCCACTCTGGAAAACAGTATGGAGGTTCCTCAAAAAGTTGAAAATAGAGCTACCATATGATCCAGCAATTGCACTACTGGGTATTTACCCCAAAGATACAAATGTAGGGATCCAAAGGGGTACGTGCACCCTGATGTTTATAGCAGCAATGTCCACAATAGCCAAACTGTGGAAAGAGCCAAGATGTCCATCGACAGATGAATGGATAAAGAAGAGGTGGTATATATATATACAATGGAATATTATGCAGCCATCAAAAGGAATGAAATCTTGCCATTTGCAACGATGTGGATGGAACTGGAGGGTATTATGCTAAGAGAAATAAGTCAATCAGAGAAAGACATGTATCATATGACCTCACTGATATGAGGAATTCTTAATCTCAGGAAACAAACTGAGGGTTGCTGGAGTGGTGGGGGGTGGGAGGGATGGGGTGGCTAGGTGATAGACATTGGGGAGGGTATGTGCTATGGTGAGCGCTGTGAATTGTGTAAGACTGTTGAATCACAGACCTGTACCTCTGAAACAAGTAATACATTATATGTTAAAAAAAAGAAAGAAAGAAGAAGATAGCAGGAAGGGAAGAATGAAGGGGGTGGAAATCGGAGGGGTAGACGAACCATGAGAGACTATGGACTCTGAGAAACAAACTGAGGGTTTTAGAGGGGTGGGGGTTGGGGGATGGGTTAGCCTGATGATGGGTATTAAAGAGGGCACATTCTGCATGGAGCACTGGGTGTTATACACAAACAATGCATCATGGAACACTACATCAAAAACTAATGATGTAATGTATTGTGATTAACATAATAAAAAATAAAATTAAAAAAATAAAACCTATCATGTCCTGACAAATCATATCAATACAAAAAAACTTTTAGGAGACAAAAAGAAATGTAACTTTGGATATTTTACTGCCACAGTATCAAAATTCGGCAATAATTTAGCAAACAACAGCAAATTGAGTTTTATCTATTAACATTATATGAATGTGAGAAATGGCACAGGGTTTGAATTAATGCATGAATAACACAGAGGGGGAGTCTAACATGAAACAAAAAATAAGAATAAAAGTTTGTGTGGATCCCAATATATATTCAGTATTAGAGTCAAAAAGAGTGTTCTTGTAAGTTGCCATTTGAGAGCAGCAAGTAAATACTATCATTATTATTTTGTATTAATGAAAACATGTAAAGTGATTGGAGCAGATAGTCTTGGTACAAATGATTGCCAAAAAATTTTACATTTTGTATCTAAAACATAAGAATAAAACACTAATAGTACATATCATTATTATATGATTACATAGTCTTGGCATTTTAATTTTATTCATGGAATCAAGCATATGTAAGCAGCGGACTATGTATATTCTGGTAACTTCAGTGAATTCCTTTTTAAACTGTCTTTTAGGTGAAAAATCTGGAAATAGATTTAGAATGTATGCATTTTAGAAAAATATTTGATAAAATATTGACATGTCTATAGGCAGCATGACACTTTCCAGTGAACTACTGACAGCTGGAGAGCATCATCAACCCAGTTTGCATTCAGCTGTTTCAAATGGCATAAATTCTCCACAAAATGGCATAGATACATTTATTAATTTCTGCAGGATGTAAATTATAGATTCTGTTTAAGAATGTGTTAGGCATGCAAACTAAAAAGAAAAAAAATGAGCTGACAGTTGAAAACTTCTCAAATTATATTCTCTAAAATACTTGTTAAGCATTCCAACTTAGTAATTAATTTCAAATTACTGGATTAATTAGTATGGCAAAGGTAACAACATTGAAGAATAGTTTTTATGATATGTAAAATCTTAATAAATCTAATTTTATATTATATATTTAAGAGGTCATTCTCCACACTTTTTGTTGTCTGGCTAAATTATCATAGGAAAATATTGTTATCAATTTGCAGCATTTTTTTTCACCAAATCCTGTGTCATTATGACAGAGATTACTTTTTTTCACCAAAATCCTTTCTCTACTCATTCCATAAAGACAAAAAACCAAAAATAAACAAAAACAAATGAACCTGTAGCTGCTAGACACACCACTGCTTAGCTAAACTATCAATTTTCAATGCTAGTCTTCCTTGTAGTTAGAAATGGTGAATAATTTTTGCTAATCGAATGTAAACCAAAGTGGTATCTGTCACTTCCATGTCTGGATGTTACTTCCTTTCCTCCCCTTGCCAGTGGAACTGAGACATGGCAGTGACCCAACTTCAACCACTCAAATAACAACAATACCCTAGTACAAGGTTTGGCAAACTGCAGCCTATAGGCCAAATCTCTCCCTCTGCCTGTTCTTTTAAAAATTTTACTAGAACACACCCATGCCCAATCATGACATAGTCTATGGCTACTTTTCCAGCAAAACAACTGAGTTGAATAGCTGTACCAGATACCATATACCTTGGAAAGCCCAAACCGTCTACATTCTGTCTCTTTACAGAAAAAGTTTACAGACCCGTACCCCAGAGAATAGAACTACAGTATGGAAGCAGCCTGGGTCCCTGGATGAGCACAGTGACTGAGCAGAACTGCACTACCGTCTTGTACTCTTCCCTCCCGGAGTGTTATATGAGAAACCTATTTTTTTTTAAGCCACTACATTATTGGGTCTCCTAATTACCGGTAGTTTGATGTTTTCCGACACTAAGCCACTCCAGGAAGGATATGAACATTGGTAAGGAAATAATGTAATAGAAGTCACCAAAATATAAACCTAAATATCTAATCAACAGTGTCTTAACTCTGTAACATGACTCTACTTTTTTCTGGGGAATTTTCCTCTTTCAGAATAAATATCATAGAGACAAGCATACTATTTTACAAATTAGAATAAAGTACATTGTTGGATTTTACAATAGACCTTTAAAGAAAGTCTCCTTGAATTTATAATTCATATGAAGGTAATATAACTAACTGGTGTCATGAGTATTATGTGTTCATGACCCAAATGTACAGACTGTATACAATAATAAAAATTGTTTTAAAAAAGTCTATTTACATGCTAGTCATGTTTGTTGCTTATTTGTGAACAATACAGTCTCTTATTAAATTAAGCAAAAATAATTTATTAATATTAATTTAGATAATGTCTAGGATGGAGAAACAGGCTCAGAAAGTCAGCAGGAGGGAAAAGAAGCTGATCAGCCAGAGCTATGACCAATTATCACTCACTTAACTTTTCTAGTGAAGATTCAGCTGCCAACCTTCAACACCAGACTGCATACCTTGCACGATAGGCAGTGTTTGAAATGGACACTGGATGCTATTAGCAATCATGCTACTGTTTCTCATGAAAACTGCATGTTGCTGCTTCTACTAGGGGCAACATTTAGTCACAAATGCATTCTTTGGTTCCTGCTTCTTTGCATCACTAAATCTGCATACAAGTCAGAGGTAAGGACCTCTGAAGATAAGTAATTTTTGTGTAATCTAGTTGAGAGACGTAACCAGAGAAGTAAATATCTAGTCATTTTTGGTTTCCTATAATTAGAATCAAATTCTCTCCTTGTGGATATAGAGATTCCCCCAATAAAATGAGTCATATGTTGGAAAGCCAAAAAGAAAACGAAAGTATCCTAAGTATCCACACTTTGGCTTCACAATGTCAACATAAACCTTTCCTCCTATTGTTTCACTCCCCCCAGCTATATTCTCATTAACATAATTCAATTATCCTCAAACAATACAAAGTGTACCTCAAGGCTAATCAATTCCACATTCATCTTCAAGCCCACTATCTCTGGGTGATGGCCATTCCTTCTTTAGTTCTCTCCACTCAAACATGAAATTAAAAAATTCTCTACATAAATAGATATTACATATATTGAAGAGATATGCATGTATAATACACATATGAATCCATCTATATGATATACAATATGTATAATACAGAAAAATAAATATGATATACATATGTATATAATACAAAAAGAAAGAGATAGTGGTATAGGGCAAAGTACACAGTTCTCACTTCACTTTTCTTACTGCTACTGGGGCATAGTACTTGTGATTTCTCTCTTCTCTTATGCATTACATTTTATCTTCAACTATATGTTTAGTGAAATGAATTTTTTCAGCCGGAGACACCTAAAGCTTTGTCCCATGGACTTTAAGCCATGGGTGACCTGCACATAAAGTTATATTGGTGGTCTTAAACTACACAGACAGCACCCAAATGGTCCTATGTATATAGTTAAGATTTCCTTAACTTTATGCCACTGTGTTTGTTAATGAAGGGAACACTCTGGGTTCCCATTCCCTACTCCTTCCTTTCTTCTTTTCACAGCAGTAATCTTCTTCACTTGTCCTCCAGCAGACACTACAACTTCCTATTTATTTTGAAAACAGATTGTTAATTGTAATCAAATGATCTATCCCACTTTGCCATCTTGGAGGCAAGATATATGTATATTGGCACTGAGAAAAATGATCTCATATACAGATCACTGATCTGAGCCTATTTTGAATTATGCTTAGTGTTGGCATCCTTATTCTTTAAGGCCAGGTGCTCTGGGGTAATAGGTTATATATAGCAACACCAACAGATC